>NC_090447.1:490557717-491757717 GCF_031143425.1 Pleurodeles waltl | reverse complement strand
CCCTTCTTTTGATGGGTGCTGACCTGCAGAGGAAGTACACACAGGAGAATAGTATCAGTCAGACTATCCTGCCTGTTACACTTTTGGTCCACCACACTCCTTCACATCACCATTTACACACACATGCCCCAGCACAAAACCTGTATGCCGCCCAGGGGACTTCCACTAACCCCCCCTAAACGAGGCCTTCACACACACACACCACTCCATGCATTTATGCCGCATTCATCGTGTCCACAGTGTACTCACCTGTTGGTCTGGAGGCCCAAAGAGGAGTCTGTACTGGGGTAGGACCCCATCCACCAGTTGCTCCAACTCTGTTGAGGTGAAGGCAGGGGCTCTTTCCCCTTTCACACGGGCCATGGTAGGTACCAGGCACAAGTCACAGCAGCACATGCAGTGTAGGTCCTCTCCTGTTGAAGGTCAGGTAGCAAGTGAGTGATCAGAGAGAAAATGGCAGTCACATCCACGGCGGTGCATACCGTCACCACCAGCTTACATCACCATTGGCCACTGTACCCCATAGAGCCCAATGTTAACCAATGAGAAGTTGCATCGCGGTTCCCGACCGTCTCCCGCAATGGCACACAGCGTCAGAGGAATTACCTCACTTCCACCTGTCCCTCCACACATGACAGGGGGACGCCTTTTCAGGGGGGGGCAGGCCCTAGATAAAAACTGCATCACAGTTAAAATATGGACATACAGGACAAATGAATATTAGATGGAGACATACCCCTGGTGGACTTGGCAACACTGGAGGATAGGCACATTGGGGGTCATTCTGACCCCGGCGGGCAGCGGGAGCCGCCCGTCTGGAGGGAACCGCCAGAAGACCGTACCGCGGTCAAAAGAACGCGGCGGTCATTCTGGGTTTCCCACTGGGCTGGCGGGCGACCGCCAAAAGGCCGCCCGCCAGCCCAGTGGGAAACAGCCCTCCATGAGGATGCCGGCTCCGAATGGAGCCGGCGGAGTGGAGGATGTGCGACGGGTGCAGTGGCACCCGTCACGTATTTCAGTGTCTGCAATGCAGACACTGAAATACAAAGTGGGGCCCTCTTACGGGAGCCCCTACAGTGCCCATGCCATGGGCATGGGCACTGCAGGGGCCCCCAGGGGCCCCACGACACCCCTCACCGCCATCCTGTTCCTGGCGGGCGGAACCGCCAGGAACAGGATGGCGGTGAGGGGGTCGGAATCCCCATGGCGGCGCAGCAAGCTGCGCCGCCATGAGGGATTCCCAGGGCAGCGGAAAACCGGCGGGAGACCGCCGGTTTTCCTGTTCTGACCGCGGCCGAACCGCCGCGGTCAGAATGCCCAAGGGAGCACCGCCAGCCTGTTGGCGGTGCTCCCACGGTCCCCGGCCCTGGCGATATTTACCGCCAGGGTCGGAATGACCCCCATTATCCTCACCTATAGACTTGACAGGGCCACAATCACCGAGCTGTGTGCCCAATTGGAGCTTGACCTGATATCTGCTATCCGTAACCCCACTGGGAATCCCCCCTCTTGTGCAAGTCCTATCTATGCTCCATTTCCTGGCAACTGGTTCTTTCCAAGTGACAGAGGGCTTGGCAGCAGGAATGTCACAGCCAATGTTCTCAAGACTGCTGACCATAGTTTTGTCTGCCCTGATTAAACACATGTGCAGCTACATTGTTTTCCCTCAAGTGGAGGATTTGGCCACAGTGAAGGCAAACTACTATGCAATAAATGAATGAACAGGTGTTCAGAAATTGTAAAAGTTTCCATTCCATGAATGTCCAGATGGTGTGCTTGGCAGACCAGTACATCTCCCATGACAATACTAAGGGGGTGATTCTAACTTCGGCGGGCGGCGGAGGCCGCCCGCCAAAGTTCCCCCACCAAAATACCGCTCCGCGGTCGAAAGACCGCTGAGGGTATTTTGGGATTTGCCCTGGGCCATGGAGGATTCTGCAGGGCAGCGGGAAACCGGCGGGAGACCGCCGGTTTCCCGCATCTGACCGCGGCTGAACCGCCGCGGTCAGAATGCCCTGCGGGGCACCGCCGGTCTGTCGGCGGTGCTCCCGCCGACCCTGGCCCCGGCGGTCTCTGACCGCCGGGGTCAGAATGACCCCCTAAGTATCCTGGGCCTGTGCATGATGCTTTTATCCTGAGGAATATCAGCATCCCAAATGGGATGGGCCAGGTACAGAGACACAGGGCGTGGCTAATAGGTGAGTCCTGGATCCCACCCAGTATGTGTTGCTGTATGGGTGTGGTGCTGGCCATATGGGATAGTGTGCTGCTAAATGTTGTCCCTCAATACTTGCAGGTGACTCAGGTTATACCAACCTATTATAGCTACTGACCCCTGTGAGAAATGCCAGGACAAGGGCAGAAGAACTTTACAATGAGGCACATAGCCGAACCAGAAGGATAATTGAATGAACCTTTGGCCTCCTGAAGGCAAGGTTTCAGTGCCTCCATCTAACAGGTGGATCCCTGTGCTACTCACCCAAGAAGGTCTGCCAGATAATCGTGGCATGCAGCATGTTGCACAACCTTGCCTTGTGATGCCACGTGCCTTTTCTGCAGGAGGAAGAGGCTGGAGATGGCCATGTGCAGCATTGGACCCTGTGGACAGTGAGGATGAGGAGGTAGAGGATGAGGATGAGGACAGTAGAACAGCAGTGATAGGACAATACTTCCAATGACACACAGGTAGGAAAGTGTTACGTCACATTTAAGTGTCATTATTTAGGATAACTTTGGCACTGGTATGCTGTTATTTCCCACTTCTATGCCCACTTACAATTCCCTATGGCAATTCATTTTGCTAATGTTGGTGCTCACCTATCATTCCTGGTGTGGTCACTGCAGGACACTACAGGTCTTTCCTATGTGAACAATTATTGCACAGTTGAATTGCAATGTTTGGACCTGGTTAAACGAATACATACTATAAAAATTTAACATACTCCATACTTGTGTTTTTTTCAAAGGGTGTTTATTGAAGTGCTAAGAAGAAAAGGGGCATGTGCAATGGGATGGGGTGATGATGGAGGAAAGTCCAGGGTATTGTTCCAGTCTATTTGTAGCACAGGTGCATAGTCCAAGGGGACATAGGAAGGGGAGTAATGGCAGTTTAAGGTGGACAGGGTGACTGAGTGGGACACAAGGGTGACAATCAGGAAAGTCTAATTTCCTGGCAGGGTCTTGGCAATAGCTCTGGCTTCTGCCTGGATCGCAGGGAACATTTGCGGGGTGGTTCACCTTCTGCAGTGGGAGGGGTGCTGGTGGCCTGTTGGTCCTGTGGTGAGGCCTCCTGTCCACTAGCAGCAGCAGAGGTGGAAGGCAGTTCAGATGTCTGGCTAGTGGCAGGGGCCCGCTGTTGTGATACCTCCTTCCTCATAATATTGGCCATGCCTGCCAGCACCCCTGCTATAGAGACCAGGGTGGTGTTGATGGCCTGCAAATCCTCCCTGATTCCAGGTACTTTCCCTCCTGAAGCCTCGTGTTCTCCTGTATATTGTCCAGGATCTGGCCCATCGCGTCCTGGGAATGTCAGTAGGCTCCCAGGATCTTGGTGAGTGCCTCCTGAAGGGTTGGTTCCCTGGGCCTGTCCTCCCCCTGGCGCACAGCAGTCCTTCCAATTTCCCTGTTGTCCTGTGCCTCTGTCCCCTAAACCGTGTGCCCACTGCCACTGACACCAGATCCCTGATTCTCTTGGTATGAAGTATGCCCTGTGGTCCCTATAGAGGTGGACACCCTGCCGATTGACGTGTCCTGGAAAACACAGGTATGGGTACGCTGGGTGGGTGCTGTGGTGGGGTTCCCAGATGGGAAGGCTCGGTGGTTGTCTGTGACTGGGCCTGGGAAACCGACTGTCCAGAGGTCCCTGATGGGCCAGGTTGGTCATCCAGATCCAGGCGCCCAGAGTTGCTGTCATCACTGTGGGCCTCGTCAGTTGGGGGACTGGATAGTGCTGGCACCTTTTCTCCGCTGACATTGGCTGTGATACCGGTGGGATGTAAATGCTGTGTTATTGTTTCTGTGTGTGACATATTGTGCATCAGTGGGTTGCCCTCTTTGGTTGTATTTGCCCTGGCAGTTTTAACTTTCATAAGTTGGTATGTGGTGGGCTAGCTGATTCTCTCTACTGTGCATGCTTTGGTGATAGGTGTCCATGCAGGGCTGTGAGTGATTTCCATGCATTGGTGGTGCATGCAGGGTTTGGCATTAGGATGGGTGTGATGTGATTGTGGGGTGTGTGGGAGGCGGTGGAGTGATGGGAGTGAGTGTGGGGGTATGTGATGGCATGCAGAGAGGGGGGTGATAGTAATAGAGTTGACTTACCAGAGTCCAGTCCTCCTCCTACTCTGGCCAGGCCCTCAGGATGCATGATTGTCAAGACCTGCTCCTCCCATGTTGTTAGTTGTGGGGGAGGAGGTGGTGGTCCACCGCCAGTCCTCTGGATAGCAAGCTGGTGTCTTGCTGCAATGGAATGTGCCTTCCCCTGTAGATCGTTCCACCTCTTCCTAATGTCATCCCTAGTTCTTGGGCGCTGTCCCACGGTGTTGACCCTGTCTACGATCCTCCGCCATAGCTCCATCTTCCTACCAATGGACATCTGCTGCACCTTTTCTCCAAATAGCTGTGGCTCTACCCTGATGAGTTCCTCCACCATGACCCTCAGCTCCTCCTCTGAGAATCAGGGGTGTCTTTGTGGTGCCATGGGTGTTGTGTGAGTTGTGTAGGTGAGGGTGTGTAGGGGGATGTGTTGGGGTGTGTGATATGGGGTGCGTGGGTGGTGTATAAGTGTAGGTAGTGTGTGGCTCTGGTTTTGTATGTGGTCGTGGTGTCTGTCTCATGTCAGTGGTTTGTAGTTGTAAGGGGTTGTGGGTAATGTGGGTGGGTGTTTTATAGTGGTGTGGGTGTGGTATGTATATGTGTGTCAGGTGTCTGTAGTTTGAATTGTCCAATATGGTGCTGTTTTGTTTGAGTGTGTGTATTTTGAGTGAGGCGGTATGTACCACCAATGGTTTTCCACCATTGAATGTCCGCTGTGGTGATTTGTGGGTCATAATGTGGTGGGCGTTGTTCTGTTGGGTTATTGGTGTGGGTTTTGCTACTGCCAGTTTATCACTGACCTTTGGTGTGGCAGACTTGTGAGTGTGGCTGAATAGTGACGGATTGGTGTGTGTGTGTCATAATATGGTAAACGGATATCCGCTGCGGTATGTTGTCAGCCATCAGCATGGAAGTAAGTGGGATTTACCGCCAATGTCATAATTAGGGCCAAAGTCAGTTCTGCACCCAAGAAGGCAGATGCCGGTTCCTGGTTGGTGCAGAAGATGTCCCATGCTGGATGGATGATTGCAGTCTGGTTTGCGTCGCTGGATTCCACCAAGAAGCCTTGGCACATGCAAAGCTTGCGGTTAGCGGAAAATGGCGCTTGCCAGGACCAAGAGGGACCTGGTGGCCTCTACCAAGGTGGGAAAGTCAGAGGGGGCTCTCAGCAACTCAGAGAGCCCTCAGAAGACCAGGCAGCGCACACAGGAGTCCCATAGCACGGCGACAAACAAGGTGTAACTGGAGGCCCACGCAGCACGACAGAACAGGATTCCACGCTGCCGGAGAACCACTCAGGAAGCTGTGCATCAAAGGATGGAGTGCTGGGGCTCTAAGCTGTGCTGTGCATGAAGAACTTCTTGGAAGGTCGCACAAAGCCTTGGCAACTGCAAGTCATGCTGTGCATGGGGGTACTATCTTGTGTGGGGTGGCAAGCTCTTACCTCCACCAAAGTTGGACAGCTGGACCATGGGATTGTCGGGGTCACTTTAGTCCACCACCCGTGTTCCTGGATCAATGCTCATCATTGTACAAAAGTAACATCTTTCTTGGCATGTTATCCCCCATTTCAATCTGTTTGTCAGTATGTTTTGCCTGTCTCACTGGGATCCTGCTGGTCAGGACCCCAGTGCTCAGAGTTTGTGGCCCAATGTGTGCGTTGTCGGTAGTGCTTAACTGTGTCACTGAAGTTTTGCTAACCAGAACCTCAGTGCTTATGCTCTCTCTGCTTCTAAATTAGTCACTATAGTTTTGTGACTTCATATTCCAATTCCAATTGGCACACTGGACCCCCCTTATAAGTCCCTAGTATATGGTACCTAGGTACCCAAGGTATTGGGGTTCCAGGAGATCCTTATGGGCTGCAGCATTTCTTCTCCCACCCATAAGGAGCTCAGACAAACCCTTCTTCAGGATTGCCACTGCTGCCTGCGTGAATTAGTGCAGACATCATTTCACAGCCATTTTCACTGCACTTAAGTAACTTATAAGTCACCTATATGTCTAACCTTCATTTGCTGAAGGTAAGTGCAAAGTTACTAAGTGTGAGGGCACCCTTGTATTAGCAAATGTACCCCTACGCTGTCCAGGGCAAATTACCCAGATTCGTGAGTGCAGTGATACCATTACACACGTGCACTACATATAGATCAATACCTATATGTAGCTTCACAATGGTAACTCCGAATATGGCCATTTAACGTGTCTAAGATCATGGAATTGGCCCCTCATTCCAAATGTGGTATTGGGGGGGGCAATCCCATGCATCCTGGGGGCTCCACCATGGTCCCCCAGTACTGCCAAACCAGCTCTCCAAGGCTTGCACTGCAACTGCTGCCACCTCACAGACAGGGTTCTGCCCTCCTGGGGTCTGGGCAGCTCAGTCCCAGGAAGGAAGAACAAAGCATTTCCTTTGGGAGCAGGGTGTGACACCCTCTCCCTTTGGAAATAGGTGTTATAGGCTTGGGAGGGGTAGCCTCCCAGAGCCTCAGGAAATGCTTTGAACAGCACAGATGGTGCCCTTGCTGCATAGGCCAATCTACACCGGTTCAGAGACCCCCCAGTCCCTGCTCTGGCACAAAACTAGACAAAGGAACGCAGAGTCACCACTCCTCTGTCCATACCCACCCCAGGGGTGGTGCACAAAGCTCCTCCAGTGTGTCCCTGGAGTTAGCCATCTTGTTTTCCATGGTCTGGGGACACTCTGGAGATCTCTGAGTGGCCAGTGCCAGCAGGTGACGTCAGAGACCCCTCCTGATAAGTCACTTCCCTGCTCCAGCAGGCACCTTCCAAGACGACGACCGGTTCTCTGGGACTCCTCTCCTGGCGACGACCGTGCTCCCTGGAACACAGGTGGTGGACCCCTTTGACTCAGACTGTCCTAAGGTCCAGCTGTCCAAATTTGGCGGAGGTAAGAGCTTGCCTGCCTGATTTGCGACAGTACCCCTGTTCACCAAGTCATCTCTAGCTTCTGGTGCCTCTGTGCACTTTTTGCAAGAATCCTTCGTGCACATTTTGGCCCATGTCCCCAGCACTCCATCCTGAGACGCACAACTCTCTTAGTTGCTCTCCGACGGCGTGTGACCTTCTTTTGTTCTGCTGCACCAACCATAATTTCCACCTCCTTTGTCCGCATTTCCTGGGACTTCCGTGGGTGCTGCCTGGTCATCTGTGGGCTCTCTCCAGTGTTGGGAGCCCCCTCTATCTCCCCAGTCTTAGTTGAGGCCCCCAGATCCCTCCTGGGTCCTGACACCGCCATTTTGACGCAAACCACAACCTTGCTTGAACCAAGGCTGGTTGGACGAATCCAGTGCCGCAAACTGCCTGCATCCAACGTCTCGGCGTGGGACATCTCCTGCACATGCAGAAACCCATAGCCATCTTCTTTGGTGCTCTTCTGCAGACTTCTTCTAACCAGAGAATCCTCTTTTGCACCTTCTCCTAGTTTGGCAGGGGCTCCTGTTGTTCCTGGAATCTTCTGCAACTTCTGGTCTTGGTCACCTCTTTTCGGGTCCAGGAATCCACCATTTGTTGCTTGCAGTGTTGGTTGGTTCTTGCAATAACTCTTATCACGACTTGTAGTGTGTCCTGAGGAAACTTGCAGTACTTTACTCCTACTTTCCTGGGCTCTGGGGAGGGGTATTTTACTCACCTTTGTGGTTTTCTTACACTCCCAGGGCCCCTCTACACACTACACTTGCCTAGGTGGGAATTTGTGATTCACATTCCACTTTCTTAGTATATGGTTTGTGTTGCACCTAGCCCTATTGCATTCTATTGTATTTTCTACTGTTTGCACTATTCTAAGTCTATTTACTCACCTGATTTTGGTCTCTACTGTATATATTGTGTATAATACTTACCTCCAGAAGGAGTATTGCCTTTAAGATATTTTTGGCCCTGTGTCACTAAAATAAAGTACCTTTATTATTTGTAACACTGGGTATTGTCTTTTATTGTGTATAAGTACTGTGTAACTATAGTGGTATTGCAGGAGTTTTGTATGTGTCCTAGTTCAGCCTAACCTGCTCTGCTACAGGTACCTCTAGACAGCCTAAGCTGCTAGAACACTGGCTACATTTCACTAATAAGATATACCTGGACCTGGTATCAGGTAAAAGTACCTAGGGTACCCACTATAAACCAGGCCAGCCTCCTACATTGGTGTTGAGGCGGTGGGATAAGTCCTTGAAATTGCTTTACCACTTTGTTACTACTGCTTTTCACAAGAAACGTTTACTCAAAATACTTAGAGCTATACATAATTTGTACCTAGAAGTCATTTCTAACTTTCTAAAAAAAGTTCTTTAAAACTTTCTAAAAGTTTCAAAAGTTTCTGAAAAGTTTTTTCTTTTCTCTAAAAAGTTAGGCCTAATAGTTTACTGACTTTTACTCTTTTCCCTAACCTCTTTCTGTAAATATATCATGTGTAGAGGCTACCCTCAGAGTTGTGAAGACAACTTCTGAAAGTTTGAATTTTAAACGTTTGATGGGTCTCTGCACTGAAAGAAGTTTAGGGATTGGGAATAATCCCAATAAGGAATTCCTCTTGAATATCCCCCTGCAGGATGACCAGGGACTTAGCACTGGTCAAGTACAGTCAGAAGGGGAGGTAGAGGAAGATTCCAACCAGACAGACTCAGGAGAGCATTCTGAGAATCCTGGGGAGAATCCTTCCACAAATCTTTCCATCAACAATCCCCCTAGTATAGCTGGGAGTTGGAAGGAGTCATACACAAGTAAGGCTCCCTTCACACCTGGAGGCCAGGTAACTAGGGTGACTCAATTAGAATTAGGAAAAGATCTACCTCTGCAAATTCCCATGTCACTTCTGTATCAGAGGTGTCACACACATCTACCCTGAGGAGCAGTCCCTAGATAGGGAACTCAGAAAGCTGAGGTTAGAGGAGGCCAGGCTGAGGCTACTGCAGCAACAGTTGGCCTTAGACAGGGAATCCCTGGCTGTGGAAAGGGAAAGGTAGGGTTTGGGGTTAGTTCCCTATGGTGGCAGCAGCAGTAATTGCAGGAACTCCAGTGTTAGGGAACCTATGTTTGAGTCCAGAAATCTGTACAAGGTTGTTACCCCTTACAAGGATGGGGATGACATTTATAAGTTGTTTGCTACACTTAAGAGGGCCTGTAAAGTTCACAGGGTTCCTCAAGCACAGTGGGCTGCTATTCTGATTTGTTGCACCAGTATCTTGTTGTCTCAGAGATATGACCTTTGCCCAAGAATTGGGAAAGGAGGCAGACAAATGGTCAGAACAAAGGTGAGCAGAAAAGCTCATACAGGGGGTGACAAGGACAGCAAGAAGAACAATGGTAAGTCTCATGACAAGGGTGGGGATAGAGATAAAAAATCTTCAGAGTCTTCATCAGGCCCACAAAAATCCTCTGGGGGAGGTGGGTCCAAATCCTCTTCAAATCAGCAGAAAAAGCCATGGTGTTATTTATGTAAAAATAAATGCCATTGGGCAAGTGACCCCACTTGTCCAAAGAGAAACAGCAAGCCTCCCAAAGCACTACTAATAGTGAATCAAAGGGTGTAGCTGAGCTCACTTTTGATAATTTGGTGGGGGTTGGTCTTGTTAGGGAGACCACTGAGGCTGTTTTAGTCTCTGGTAGTAGCATTGACCTTGTCACCTTAGTTGCTTGTCCCCTAAATATGGATAAGAACAAGCAAAATGGTTTTCAGGTTGAGGCCTACAGGGACCCAGGTGCCAGTGTCACTAAGGTGATGGAGAAACTGGTTGCCCCTGAGCAACACCTACTTGGTCATCAGTACCAAGTGACAGACGCCCATAACGACACTGTTACGCCAGCTGGATCTAATGTGCATTGTCTAACCTCTGTGTTACTTTTTTTGTGTGTCCCATATAGGTCAACGCCCATCAGAAGAGAGGACTCTGACATGCCATTGCCAGGGAGGTGTGGATCTTGGGGGTCTACAACTGGCAGAGCACCCACTGCAGGAAGCGGTGGGAGGACCTGCAGTGCTGGGCGAGGAAGACCTGCGAGGCCCAGCTGGTGAAGTCCTCTCGTCGGGCCCTGACCCCCCTAATGCGCTGCATTCTGGCAGTGGCGTATCTGGACCTGGATGGGTGCTTGAAGTTTGCACAGCAGACACAAGAGGGTGAGTACAGAAACCATTGTATGCCTCCTTGATGGATGTGTGAGTGTGCTGTATTATGTATGCTGGATGCAGCGGCCCACAGTTCCACAGAGGCAGAGTCGAGCGACGCCAAGGAGACCAGTGTGTTGGAGGGCGAGGGGAGTACCATGGGGGAGGCAACTACCACTGGAGGTAGTGACTCTGATACCTCCTCCAATGAGACCTCCGTGGTGGTGGTGGACCCAACTGGGCCCACCCATTTTGTGTCATCTTCCACCACCCCTATACCATCACCGCCCTCCCATTTGCTCCGCACTGAGTTGCCCGTGCCCGCTCACCCAGAAGGGTGGGTATCTCCTTCGCCCCAGGCACCTCATCCCCTGCCCCAGTTAGCCCTGTTGCCCTCACAGAGGAGGCTATTGACCTCCTGAGGACCATCTCTGTAGGGCAGACAACCATCATCAATGCCATCTAGGGGCTAGCATCAGAGGTGCAGCAGACCAATGCCTACCTGGATGGCATTTACAGTGCTGCGTCTGGCCTACAGAAATCTTTTCAGGCTCTTGCCTCCTCTTTGATGGCAGCCAGTGCCCCTGGTCTTTCCATCCCCCTCCAACCACATCTACCCCTTCCAGCACCCCACTCCCTTCATGCGTCCCAAGCACACATTCGGACAGCCATGCACACACCTCAACACACAAGAAGCACACTGAAAAACACAAGCACCACACTTCCCACCACAGGCATACACACAGCCAACATACAAAGGCACACCCACCAACATCCACTTCCCCCAGTGTGTCCACCTCTTCCGCTTCCCTGTCTGTCACCTCTACATGCACACTCACAGGCACTGCACCCTCATTCACTGTTGCTCACCCCAGTCTGGCAGTCACCACAAAATCAGACATCCATTCATGCACCTCAGACACCACACCTGCACTCACCACAACGACTTTGGTTGACACATGCAGCACACTCACCAAACTTGCAGACACACAGACAACATACATTTGCACTGGCAGCCTGTCTTGTCCCACTGTGTCCACTCCGCCTCATCCCAAGACACTCAAACGTTCCAAAACACCCACCCAACATACATCCACCACACCTCAGCATACATGTGAGCAAGAGACCCCGTGCTGGCCCAGGTACATCTGCAGCACCCCGGTCCAAGGCCCCTCCACCAGCTTCAAAAACCAGACCCAAGTCCCCTCCACCTCCCAAACGTAAAGCGAATCCCCCCTCCCAGTCGTAAGTCCCCACCCCCACCACCCCTGCCCCTGTTCCCTGAGGTGCCTGGATGCCCCATTGTTGCCCCTTTAAGGTGGACTACCATATCAGACTTTGAACTATGGACTGGCCAAAGGCCTTCTGTTGGACTTCTGTTGCTCCTGGAGCTTACTAAAAAGTTTGTGTGGCCAGTGTTAATTTTGGCACACTCTGGATCTGTGGTTCATCGTTTCTTTGTTGGGGGGCTGTTGTGCACATGTGTGTACTTTGGGCAGGTTGTCTTGGCCTTGTGTCAGGTAAGTACCTCTTGCTCTGCGATGTATGGCTTGTGCTGTTATGAGGGGTGTGGGTGCTATGCGGGGTGGGTGGAGTGGGTGGGTATGTAACTGTGCCCTTTCTTCCCTTGTTTAGTAGTTTGCAGTACTTACTGTCGTCGTCTTCGTCAGCAGTCTCGATTGTGGGGGTATATGGCAATGAGCAGGACTTGCATGGTTTGCAACTCTCTCTCCATGTCTGCTTCGGCATGTTGTGTGAGCCGCCGGTGAGTGTTTCTTATATTTGGTTTGTTTCCACCTGCCTTTGCGTGATGGTGGTTCCCGCCCTGGAACTGACGGCCCCCTGTAATCAACACACCACCTCATCTCCCTTTTTCCATTTTGAGAATGAGACTTTGGTACTAGCACCACTGGGCTGGCCCAGGGGCTATCTGAGTGCTCAATCACTCCTAAGTCCAACATCTTCTGAACTTCTGATTTAAGGCTGTCCCTGACATGGTCAGGCTGTCTATAAATCTTACGTTTGACAGGTAAACTGTCTCCAGTATCTATGGTGTGTTCACACCAAGTGGCCCGACCAGGTGTCAGAGAAAACAACTCCTTCCACTGAGCCATCAGCTGCAGTGTTGAGAAGAGGTCAGGGAGAGGGTCACTCTCTTCCTCATGCCCCTCATCAGTGGCCATGAGTAGGGTTATGTCTGCCCTATCATAGTAGGGTTTCAGGCGGCTCACATGAAATACTCTTAGAGGAACTCTGGGAGTGCCTAGGTCCACTAAATAAGGGACCCCACCCTTCTTTTACACTATAAGATGTGCACCACTCCATTTGTCCTGGAGTGCTCTTGGTCCTACAGGCTCCAATACCCACACCTTCTGTCTTGGGTGATACTCAGTCAGGACAACCTTCTGGTCATGAAATTGTTTCTGTAACTCTTGGCTGGCCTGAAGGTTTATAGTGGCCTTTTTTATGTACTCAGCCACTCTTGATCTAAGGCCAAGCACATAACCCACAATGTCTTGTTTGGGGAGGCTTCAAGGGTTGTCCCTACCCCTCCTTCACAAGTGCAAGTTGCCCCTTACAGGATGACCTAAAACGAGTTCAAATGGGCTGTAGCCCGCTCCTTTCTGGGGTACCTCCCTGCAGCTTAAAAAAGGAGGCATGGAAAGAGGACATCCCATCTCCTTCGGAGTTTTTCAGAGAGCCCCATGATCATACCTTTGAGAGTTGTATTAAACCTCTCAACTAATCCATTTGTCTGAGGGTGGTAAGGGGTGGTGAATTTGTAGGTTACACCACATTCATTCCACATTGCTTTCACGTATGCAGACATGAATTTACGAACCATGTCTGATACTACCTCTTTAGGTAAGCCCACCCTGCAAACTATTCCCAAGAGGGCCTTTGCCACTGCAGGAGCTATAGTGGTCATTAGAAGGATGGCTTCTGGATATCTAGTGGCATGGTCCACTACCACCAAGATAAATCTATTGCCAGAAGCAGTAGGAGAGTCAAGGGGGCCAACAATGTCAACCCCAACCCTCTCAAAGGGCACACCAACCACACGCAGTTGGATGAAGGCAGCCTTAAGAGTGCCAGCAGTCTTGCCAGTGGCTTGGCAAGTGACACAAGAGTGGCAAAACTCTTTTGTGTCCTCTGACATATGAGGCCAATGAAAGTGAGGGACCAGTCTGTCCCAAATCTTGCTGTGCCTCAAATGTCCAGTAAGGGGAATGTCATGTGCCATTGTTAGGAGGAATTCCCTATACTATGACCAGTCTCCTGGTAGCGTCAGGTTTTGGGTCCCTTGCCTCTGTATAAAGGAGATTGTTCTCACTGTAAACCCTGTGAGAGTCATTGACATCCCCTGCTTCTTGTTTGACAGCTTGCTGTCTTAAACTCTCAAGTGTGGGACAGGTCCTCTGTGCCACACTCAATTCCTCCCTGGCAGGGCCCCCTGTACACAAAAGCTCAGATGTGCCAGCTTGGAGCACCTCTGGTGTAGGTTCTGCACAGGGAGTAGACTCCTCCTCATCAAAAGGGGAATCTTCAGGAGAGAGAGGGATAGAGGACAAGGGTTTGCTCTTTCTACCAGTTTTTGAGAGCACTTGGTCCATTGTTCCAGGATAAAAGCAAAGATGTGCCCTGGAATGCAGAGCATTGTTGCATGAGCCTCTAATTCCACTTCAGCCCAAGCTGAAGTCTCCAAATCATTGCCCAGTAGACATTCTACATGTAGGTCACTGAACACCACAACTGTCTTTGGACCAGTACCGCCCCCCCCCCCAGTTGAGATTCACAACAGCCATGGGGTGGCTGACAGTGTTATTATGGGTGTCAGTCAATTAGTACTGATGAAAAAGTAGGTGTTGCTCAGGGGGTACCAGTTTCTCGATCAACAGAGTGACACTGGCACTTGTGTCCCTGTAGGCCTCAACCTGAACACCATTGATTAAGGGTTGTTCCTTGTACTTATCCATATTAGGGGACAAGGAACAAAGGTGGCAAGGTCAATGCCACCATCTGAGACTAAAACAGCCTCAGTGGTTTCCCTTACTAAACCAACCCCCACTACATTGCCCAAAGTGATCCCAGCTACACCCTTGTACTGGTTATTTGTAGTGTTTTCCCACCAACACTGCTATTAGAAGGGGCACTACTGGAAGCAGTGGGTGTTGTGGTGGTGGGAGGTTTGGTCTTCCTCTGGAGAGAAGTAGTGTCACTTGCCCAATAGCCTTTGTTTTTACACAGGTAACACGAAGGCTTTTTCTGTTGGTTGTAAGAGGATTTGTTCCCACCCCAGGGGATTTTTGTAGGCCTGATGAAGACTCAGACTTTTTAACTTTGCCCCCACCCTTGTCATGTGACTTACCCTCCTTCATCTTGTCCTTGTCACCCCTGTATGAGCTTTTCTGCTCACCCTTGTTCTGGCCCATTTGTCTGCCTTCTTTCCCAATTCTTGGTGAGAGGTCAGATCTGAGTCTACCAAAGTATTGGTGCAACAAGTCAGACACACAGTTGTTAAGAATATGCTCTCCCAAAATTAAATAAAGACCCTCATAGTCAGACACCTTGCTGCCATGTAACCAACCTTCTAAAGCCTTCCCTGAACAGTCCACAAAGTCTATCCAATCTTGTGAAGACTCTTTTCTGGTTTCTCTGAACTTAATTCTGTATTGTTCAGTGGTTAAGCCAAATCCATCCAAGCATTCTGTCTTCAAAACATTTAAGCTATCTGAATCTTCCTCCCTGACAGTGAGGAGTTTAACTCTCCCTTTGCCAGAAAAGGACAACCACAGAATAGTAGTACCAGTTCATCTGAGGGACCCTATGGCCCTCATTACGACCCTGGCGGTGAGTTATAAATTTGCAGTAATACCGCCAACAGGCTGGTGGTAAGTACCACCAAATTATGACCATGGCGGTGATATCTCCCATAGACAGCCAATGTACCACACCAACCGCCAGGGAGGAAACAACACTCACCACGGTGGTAGCCACCAACAGCCAGGCGGGAGACAAAGTACCACCCACCATATTAAGACACAGCAAACCTCCACCTTTTCCGGGGTGGGACCAACGCCAAAAAAGCCTGGCGGAAACAGAGCTCATAAGAGAAAGGACTCACAATTGGAGACACAGGGAAGAACCACACTGCCATGGAACCCGAAATGCAAGGCTGCCCGGTGATCTTCTACGTAATGCTCCACCTGGAACACCTACGCCAACGAAGACGATGATGGTGCGTACAGCCACCTAGCACACAAGGGAGGGAGAGAGGAAAACGACAGTGACACACACACATGACACACACCCGACACACACACACCATACACACAACCAGCTGCACACATAAACCAATGGCACACAACACATGGCAGAATAAAACACGGACCAGATTGCTGAAGTACTGACAATGTATTAACATAGCAAAACCCACCACACAAACCAAATACATTTACAGATGTACATACACGGCCAATGCCCAGTCCAAAGTCATAAGGGCACACAAGGCCACAGGGCAAAGTCCAAGGCTCAACCTGTATCCTGACACATCTGGAGAGAACACTGCAGGGGCATTATTTTGCAAGTACAAAGGCACATCAGGAGGATGGGGGAACTTCCCTACTGGTTCTGGAGGGAGCAACATGCCCATTGCTCTGTCCTAGGGAGTGCAAGGCCACAGTCTCTGGAGTGGGTGACATCCCCACTGGTTCTGGAGGGGGAAACATGCCCATTGCTCTGTCATGGGGTGTGTGTAGGAGGCTGGCCTGGCTTACAGTGGGTACCTGATTTACTTACACCTAGTGCCAGGTCCAGGTATCCCTTATTAGTAGATTAGTAGTGTTCTAGCAGCTTAGGCTGATAGAGGTAGCTATAGCAGAGCAGCTTAGGCTGAACTAGGAGACATGCAAAGCTCCTATTATACCACTTATATCATATAGCACTATATCACAAGAAACACAATACTCAGAGTTACTAAAAATAAAGGTACTTTATTTTAGTGACAATATGCCAAAAGTATCTCAGAGGATATACTCCCTTAGGAGGTAAGTAAAATACACAAAATATACATACAAACCAAAATCAAGTAAGTAAACAGTTAGAAAAGTAGTGCAAGCACTGTAGAATACAATAGGATGCAATAGGACACAATAGGCCTAGGGGCAACACAAACCATATACTCCAAAAGTGGTATGCGAACCACGAATGCACCCCAGGCCTAGTGTAGTGTGTAGAGGGTCGCCGGGAGTGTAAGAAAACACTAAGGGTGTCCAAGATGCCCCACCCAAGACCCTGAAAATTAGGAGTAAAGTTACCCTACTACCCCAGAAAGACAGTCAAGTCGAGATACGGGATTCTGCAAAGGCAACAACTGACTGCAAAGCACTGACGACGGATCCCTGGACCTGAGGACGTGAAAAGGAAGGGGACCAAGTCCAAGAGTCACACACGTGTCCAGGGGGGCAGAGGGCCACTTAACCCCGGATGAAGGTGCAAAAGGGGTGCTTTTGGGTGGAAGAAGGCAAAGATTCTGCAACAACAGAAGGGGTCAGGAACTTCTCCTTTGGTCAGAAGATGTCCCACGGCATGCTGGAGGTTGCAGAGTTGTTTCCACGCAGAAAGAATGCAAACAAGCCTTGCTAGCTGCAAGAGTCGTGGTTAAAGATAATGGGTGCTGCCAGGGCCCAGGAAGGAGCAGGAGGTCGCCCCTTGGAGGAGGAGACAGAGGGGGTGCTCAGCAACAGAGAGAGCCCATGCAGAAGCAGGCAGCACCTGCAGAAGTACTTGAACAGGTGTTCAAGAAATCTGAGCATGGCGGTCATCTCAACACAACAAAAGAGGGTCCCACGAAGCCGGTGGTCAACTCAGCGAGTTGAGCAATGCAGGACGGAGTGCTAGGGACCTGTGCTGTGCACAAAGGAATCCTTGCAAAAGTGCACAGAAGCCCCAGCACCTGTAGATCATGCAGTACACAGGATTACTGTCTGGTGTGGGGAGGCAAGGACTTACCTCCACCAAATTTGGACAGAAGGACCACTGGACTGTCGGGGTCACTTGGATCCAGCTCCTGTGTTCCAGGGACCACGCTCGTCATGATGAGAGGGGACCCAGAGGACCAGTGATACAGATGTTTGGTGCCTGCGTTAGCAGGGGGAAGATTCCATCGACCCGCGGGAGATTTCTTCTTGGCTTCCAGTGCAGGGTTAAGGCAGACAGCGCTCAGAGCATGAACCACCAGGAAACAGTTGAGAAAGCCGGCAGGACTAGGTGCTACAATGTTGCTGGTAGTCGTCTTGCTACTTTGTTGTGGTTTTGCAGGCGTCCTGGAGCAGAGATGGCAGAGGTCTGGGACACACTGGAGGAGCTCTGGGTACCACCCCTGGGGTGGTGATGGACAGGGGAGAGGTCACTCCCCTTTCCTTTGTCCAGTTTCATGCCCGAGCAGGGGCTGGGGGATCCCTGAACCGGTGTAGACTGGCTTATGCAAGGAGGGCACCATCTGTTGCACCAATACTTGGTAGACTCAGATCTGACCTCCCACTAAGAATTGGGAAGAAGGCAGACAAATGGGCCAGAACAAGGGTGAGCAGAAAGGCTCATACAGGGGTGACAAGGACAAGATGAAGGAGGGTAAGTCACATGACAAGGGTGGGGGCAAAGTTAAAAAGTCTGAGTCTTCATCAGGCCCACAAAAATCCTCTGGGTGGGAACAAATCCTCTTACAACCAACACCCTCCCTCAGAGGAAATCCTTTGTTCTGCCTTCCTGGGTCTGGGCTGCCCAGACCCCAGGAGGGCAGAAGCCTGTCTGTGGGTTGGCAGCAGCGGTAACTGCAGTGAAAACCCCGGAGAGATGGTTTGGCAGTACCCGGGGTCCGTGCTGGAGCCCCGGGGATGCATGGGATTGGCACCCCAATACAAGATTTGGCATGGGGGGACAATTCCATGATCTTAGACATGTTACATGGCCATATTCGGACTTACCATTGTGAAGCTACATATAGGTATTGACCTATATGTAGTGCACGTGTGTAATGGTGTCCCTGCACTCACAAAGTCTGAGGAAATTGCCCTGAACAATGTGGGGGCACTTGGCTAGTGCCAGGGTGGCCTCACACTTAGTAACTTTGCACCTAACCTTCACTAAGTGAGGGTTAGACATATTGGTGACTTATAAGTTACTTAAGTGCAGTATAAAAAGGCTGTGAAATAACATGGACGTTATTTCACTCAGGCTGCAGTGGCAGTCCTGTGTAAGAATTGTCTGAGCTCCCTATGGGTGGCAAAAGAAATGCTGCAGCCCACAGGGATCTCCTGGAACCCCAATACCCTGGGTACCTAGGTACCGTACATTAGGGAATTATAAGGATGTTCCAGTGTGCCAATCAGAATTGGTGAAAATGGTCACTAGCCTGCAGTGACAATTTTAAAAGCAGACAGAGCATAAACACTGAGGTTCTGGTTAGCAGAGCCTCAGTGATACAGCCAGGCACCGCACAGGGAACACATATAGGCCACCACTCTGAGCACTGGCTAGCAGGATCCCAGTGACACAGGCAAAAACAGACTGACACACAAGTAAAAATGGGGGTAACATGCCAGGCAAGATAGTACTTTCCCACACAACCCCACCCCAAACGAGAGACAATAAGGCTAACCTTGCCCAGATGAGTCTTCATTGTCTAAGTGGAAATATCTGGAGAGTCCATCTGCATTGGAGTGGGTATACCAGGTCTATGTTCCACTGTATAGTCCATTCCTTGTAGGGCGATGGACCACCTCAACAATTTAGGGTTTTCACCTTTCATTTGTTTTAGCCAAAGTAGAGGTTTGTGGTCTGTCTGAACAATAAAGTGAGTACCAAACAGGTATGGTCTCAACTTTGTCAGTGCCCAGACCTGTCACTCAGACTTCTCTAGGGTTCAACCTCCTGCTGATGAAAGCAACAGGTTGATCCTGGTCCTCAGTATTTGTCTGTGATAGCACTGCCCCAACCCCCAATTCAGAAGCATCAGTCTGGACTATGAACTTTTTGGAGTAGCAAGGGCTTTTTAGGACAGGTGCAGAGCACATGGCCTGTTTGAGCTCATCAAAAGCTTTTTGACAGCTAGCTGTCCACAATACCTTCTTAGACATCTTCTTACTAGTGAGGTCATTAAGAAATGCTGCTATAGAGCCATATTTCTTAATGAACCTCCTATAGTACCCTGTGAGGCCTAAAAAGGCTCTCACCTGGGATTGAGTTGTAGGGGGAGCCCATTCCATAATGGTCTGGATCGTCCTCTGCAGTGGTGCAATCTGTTCCCCACCTATAAGGTGGCCCAGATAAACCACTTTCCCCTGCCCTATCTGGCACTTTGAAGCCTTGATAGTGAGGCCTGCCTTTTGCAGGGCCTCCACAACTTTCCACATGTGGACCAGGTGATCATCCCAGCTAAAGACAGCTATGTCATCTAGATATGCTACATTAAAAGCTTCCAACCCTTGCAGGACTGTGTTCACCAACCTTTGAAAAGTGGCAGGTGCATTCTTCAGACCAAAGGGCATCACAGTGAATTGATAGTGACCTCCAATGGTTGAAAATGCAGTTTTAGGTTTAGCATCTTCTGATAGTTTAATCTGCCAATACCCTGCAGTTAAACCAAAAGTGCTTAGATACTTGGCAGAAGCCAGTGTATCTATCAGCTCATCTTCCCTGGGTATAGGGTGAGCATCTGTCTTGGTTACTTGGTTGAGCCCTCTATAGTCAATACAAATCCTCATCTCTCTTTTACCATCCTTACTGTGAGATTTTGGGACAAGCACCACTGGGCTAGCCCATGGGCTTTCTGAAGGCTCAGTCACTCCTAAGTCCAACATTTTCTGTACCTCTTGTTTTATGCAGTCCCTGACATGGTCAGGCTGCCTATGCATCTTGCTTTTGACAGGTAAGCTGTCTCCAGTATTGATTGTGTGCTCACACCAAGTAGTGGTACCTGGTATCAGTGAGAAGAGTTCAGAAAACTGACTTAGGCGATTTACACAGTTGTCCTTCTGCTCAGCAGTAAGACAATCTGCAAGTACTACTCCCTTCATTAAGACATCAGCTTCAGTGGTGGAGAAGAGATCAGGGAGAGGGTCACTATCGTCTTCCTGTCCCTCATCAGTTGCCATGACCAGGGTGAGATCAGCCCTGTCATAGTAGGGTTTCAGGCAGTTGACATGGAGCACCCCAAGGGGACTCCTGGCAGTGCCCAGGTCTACCAAGTAGGTAACCTCACCCTTTTTCTCAGCAATGAGATGGGGTCCACTCCATATGTCCTGGAGTGCTCTTGGGGTCACAGGTTCCAATACCCACACCTTCTGTCGTGGGTGGTACTGGGTCAGTACAGCCTTCTGGTCATGCCATTGCTTTTGCAGCTCTTGGCAGGCCTGAAGGTTTTTACTGGCCTTTTTCATGTACTCATTCATTCTTGATCTTAGGCCAAGTACATGGTCCACAATGTCCTGTTTAGGAGTTTTAAAGGTTGTTCCCAACCCTCCTTAACAAGTGCAAGGGGACCTCTCACAGGGTGCCCAAAGTGGAGTTCAAAGGGGCTAAAGCCCACTCCTTTTTGGGGTACCTACCTGTAAGCAAAAAGGAAGCAAGGTAACAGGACATCCCATCTCCTTCTGAGTTTTTTCAGGGAGTCCCATTATCATACCTTTGAGAGTTTTATTAAATCTCTCAACCAGACCATTTGTTTGTGGATGATAAGAAGTGGTGAACTTGTATGTTACACCACACTCCTTCCACATTGCTTTGAGGTATGCAGACATAAAGTTACTCCCTCTGTCTGACACCACTTCCTTAGGGAAGCCCACTCTGGAAAAGAGTCCCAGGAGGGCCTTTGCCACTGCAGGAGCTGTAGTGGTCCTAAAGGGGATTGGTTCAGGATACCTAGTGGCATGGGCAACTACCACAAGGATAACCCTTTGCCTGCAGCTGTTGGAGGGTTAAGGGGGCCAACTATGTCAACCCCTACCCTTTCAGAGGGGCTCCCAAACCACAGGAAGTGGAAGTAAGGGGGCCTTTGGTGTTCCACCAGTCTTGCCACTGCCTCGGCAGGTCACACAAGAGGGACAAAACTCTTTGGTGTCCTCTGACATATGAGGCCAGTGAAACAATGGAACAAGTCTGTCCCAAGTTTTACTCTGGCCCAAATGCCCAGCCAAAGGAATGTCATGTGCCAAGGTAAGAAGAAACTCCCTGTACTGAAAAGGGATGACCAATCTCCTGGCAGCTCCAGGTTTAGGGTCCCTTGACTCACTATACAGGAGGTAGTCTTCCCAATGCACGTTATGGCTATCACTGACATCCCCATTCTGCTGTTTGACAGCTTGCTGTCTCAAACCCTCTAGTGTGGGACAGGTCTTCTGTGCCACACCCAGCTCTTTCCTAGCAGGACCCCCTGCACCCAAAAGCTCAGCAGTGTCTGCTGCCAGCTCCTCTGGTGTAGGTTCTGCACAGGGAGAGGATTCCTCTTCCTCAAAAGGGGAATCTTCTGGTGAGGGAGGGATGGTGGGCAAGGATTTACCCTTACTACCCCCAGTTTTTGGGAGCACTTGGTCCGTTGTTCCAGGATCCAAGTTTCCCTGTCCTTTTTGATTCTTGGCCTGAGCCCTTCACAAAGCAAAAATATGCCCAGGAATGCCCACCGTTGTTGCATGAGCCTCCAACTCCACTTCAGCACAAGCTGATGTCTCCAAATCATTGCCTAGTAAGCAATCTACAGGTAATTCAGTGGCTACCACAATTTTCTTTGGACCAGTAACCCTCACCCCCCAGTTGAGATTCACAACAGCCATGGGGTGGCTAAGTGTGTTATTGCGAGCATCAGTCAATTGGTACTGCTGACCAACTAGGTGTTGAACAGGGTGAACCAGTTTTTCTATAACCATAGTTACACTGGCTCCCGTGTCCTTGTAGGCCTTAACCTCAACACCATTGATTAGGGGAAGTTGCTTGTACTTACCTATGTTGAGGGGACAAGCAACCAAGGTGGCAAAGTCAATGCCACCATCAGAGACTAAAACAGCCTCTGTGGTCTCCCTAACAAGACTAACCCAAACTACGCTGCCAATGGTGAGCCCAGCTACACCCTTGGATTGGCTATTTGTAGTAGACTTCCCACCACCACTGCTATTACTAGGGGCACTAGAGGTTGCAGTTGGTGTTTTTCTTTGGATGAGTGGCATCTCTTGCCCAATGGCCTTTTACTTTACATAAATAACACCATGGCTTTTCCTGATTGTGAGAAGAGGATTTGGACCCACCACCCCTAGAAGATTTTTGTGGGCCCGATGAAGACTCAGAATGTTTTTTATCTTTGTCCCCACCCTTGTCAGAAGACTTACCATCCTTCTTCTTGCCATCCTTCTCACCGCCTGTATGAACTTTTCTGTTCACTCTTGTTCTGACCCATTTGTCTGCCTTCTTTCCCAATTCTTGGGGAAAGGTCAGATCTGAGTCTACCACGTACTGGTGCAACAATTCAGACACACAATTGTTCAAAATATGCTTTCTCAGGATTAGATTATACAGGCTTTCATAGTCAGTCACCTTACTGCATTGTAACCAACCCTCCAAGGCCTTCACTGAACAGTCTACAAAGTCTGTCCAGTCTTGAGAGGACTCTTTTCTGGTGTCTCTGAACTTAATCCTGTATTGTTCAGTGGTTAAGCCAAATCCATCCAAGAGGACATCTTTCAAAACTTTGTAGTGATTAGCATCACTTTCTCTTACAGTAAGGAGCATATCCCTACCCTTACCAGTGAAAGATAGCCACAAGATAGCAGTCCACTGCCTTTGAGGGACCAACTGTACAATACGAGCCCTCTCAAGTGTAGCAAACCACTTGTTAATGTCATCCCCTCCTTGTAAGGGGGGACTATCTTATGAAGGTTTCTGGAATCTTGTTCTCTCACAGGATTGCTATCAAAAACACTGCCACTGCCACCATGGGGAACTAACCCCAACCTCTCCCTTTTCCTTTCCACATCCAGAGATTCCCTGTCTAAGGCCAGCTGCTGCTGTTTAAGCTTCAGCCTGGCCTCTTCCAACCTCAGCTTTCTGAGTTCCCTTTCCATTAAGTTATCCTCAGGGTGGGAGGCTTGGAAATTGTGAGACACAGAAGAAAGATGGGAATTGGCAGAGTTAGACCTGTCCCTAACTGACTGAACTCTAGTAACCTGGCCTTTAGGAGTGAAAGGTGCCCTACTAGTGTGTGACCCCTTCCCACTACCAGTGTCACTAGATAGCCTGTTAGGCCGCAGATCCTTGGAAGAATCCTCCCCAGTATCCTCAGGGGACTCCTCTAAGTCTGGCTTGGTACCCCCCTCCCCTACCTCCTGATCCTGGGATGGGCAAGACTGGTTCTGGTCACCTTCTAGGAAAAGGCTAAGGAGAAGATCTTTTGTAGGATTCTTACCAATACTTAAACCCCTTTCAATGCAGAAACCCCTCAGACTTTTAAAGTTTAAACTACCATGTGTTGCCTGGACAACTGTGGGAGTGGGTTCTACTGCAGACATGATTGATAGAAACATTTTAAGGTAGTGACAAAAAAGTTTAGAAACGTTTAGAGAAAAGAGAAAAACTTTTGAAATCTTTTGAAAACTTTTCAAAACCTTTGAAAACCTTTCTAAAACTTTTGAAAACTTTTCCAAAACTTTTTAGAAAGTTTAAAGAAGGAAAGTTAAACTGTTTAGGTTAACTGTGTATATTCTGAAGTATTTGGTATATGTTTTTCTTATGAAAAAGCACCAATGACAAAGTGGTAAAGCAGTTACAAGTACTTATCCCACCGCTGCACCACCAAAGTAGGAGGCTGGCCTGGCTTATAGTGGGTCCCGGATGGTACATACACCTTGTGCCAGGTCCAGTTAGCCCTTATTAGTAGATTAGTAGTGTTCTAGCAGCTTAGGCTGATAGAGGTAGCTATAGCAGAGCAGCTTAGGCTGAACTAGGAGACATGCAAAGCTCCTACTATACCACTTATATCATATAGCACTATATCACAAGAAACACAATACTCAGAGTTACTAAAAATAAAGGTACTTTATTTTAGTGACAATATGCCAAAAGTATCTCAGAGGATGTACTCCCTTAGGAGGTAAGTAAAATACACAAAATATACACACAAACCCAAATCAGGTAAGTAAACATTTAGAAAAGTAATGCAAACACTGTAGAATACAATAGGATGCAATAGGACACAATAGGCCTAGGGGCAACACAAACCATATACTCCAAAAGTGGAATGCGAGCCACAAAAGCACCCCAGGCCTAGTGTAGTGTGTAGAGGGTCGCTGGGAGTGTAAGAAAACACTAACGGTGCCCAAGATACACCACCCAAAGACCCTGAAAAGTAGGAGTAAAGTTACCCTACTACCCCAGAAAGACAGTAAAGTCGAGATAGGGGATTCAGCAAAGGCAACAACTGACTGCAAAGAACTGAAGATGGATCCCTAGACCTGAGGACCTGCAAAGGAAGGGGACCATGTCCAAGAGTCACACAAGTGTCCTGGGGGGCAGGAGCCCACTAAACCCCGGATGAAGGTGCAAAAGGGCTGCCTCCTGGTGGAAGAAGCCAAAGATTCTGCAACAACGGAAGGTGCCAGGAACTTCTCCTTTGGTCAGAAGATGTCCCACGGTGTGCTGGAGGATGCAGATGTGTTTCCATGCAGAAAGATCGCAAACAAGCCTTGCTAGCTGCAAGAGTTTTGGTTGAAGATAATGGGTGCTGCCCGGGCCCAGGAAGGACCAGGAGGTCGCCCCTTGGAGGAGGAGACAGAGGGGCACACAGCAACAGAGAGAGCCCATGCAGAAGCAGGCAGCACCCACAGAAGCACTTGAACAGGCGTTCAAGAAATTTGAGAACGGCAGTCATTTCAGCACAGCAAAAGAGGGTCCCACGAAGCCGGTGGTCAACTCAGCGAGTTGAGCAATGCAGGACGGAGTGCTGGGGACCTGGGCTATGCTGTGCACAAAGGAATCCTTGCAAAAGAGCACAGAAACCCTAGCAGTTGCAGACAGGATTACTGTCTGGCGTGGGGAGGCAAGGACTTACCGCCACCAAATTTGGACAGACGGACCACTGGACTGTCGTAGTCACTTGGATCCAGCTCCTGTGTTCCAGGGACCACGCTCGTCAAGGTGAGAGGGGACCCAGAGGACCGGTGATGCAGAAGTTTGGTGCCTGCGTTAGCAGGGGGAAGATTCCGTCGACTCACCGGAGATTTCTTCTTGGCTTCCAGTGCAGGGTGAAGGCAGACAACTCTCAGAGCATGCACCACCAGGAAACAGTCGAGAAAGCCGGCAGGATTAGGCGCTACAATGTTGCTGGTAGTTGTCTTGCTACTTTGTTGCAGTTTTTCAGGCATCCTGGAGCAGTCAGTGGTCGATCCGTGGCAGAAGTCGAAGAGGGAGATGCAGAGGAACTCTGGTGAGCTCTTACATTCGTTATCTGAAGAGAAACCCACAGGAGAGACCCTAAATAGCCTCAGAGGAGGATTGGCCACCTAACCAGGTAAGCACCTATCAGGAGGGGTCTCTGACGTCACCTGCTGGCACTGGCCACTCAGAGGCCTCCACTGTGCCCTCACACCTCTTCATTCAAGATTGCAGAGATCTGTGACACTCTAGAGGAGCTCTAGGCACCACCCCTGGGGTGGTGATGGATGGGGAAGTGGTCACTCCCCTTTCCTTTGTCCAGTTTCACGCCAGAGCAGGGGCTGGGGGATCCCGAAACCGGTGTAGACTGGCTTATGCAAGGAGGGCACCATCTGTGCCCTTCAAAGCATTTCCAGAGGCTGGGGGAGGCTACTCCTCCTCAGGCCTTAACACCTATTTCCAAAGGGAGAGGGTGTAACACCCTCCCTCAGAGGAAATCCTTTGTTCTGCCTTCCTGGGACTGGGCTGCCCAGACCCCATGAGGGCAGAAGTCTGTCTGTGGGTTGACAGCAACGGTAGCTGTAGTGAAAACCCCGGAGAGCTGGTTTGGCAGTACCCGGGGTCTGTGCTGGATCTGTGCTGGATCCCCAGGGATGCATGGGATTGGCACCCCAATACCAGATTTGACATGGGGGGACAATTCCAGACATGTTACATGGCCATATTCGGAGTTACCATTGTGAAGCTACATATAGGTATTGACATATAGGTATTGACCTATATGTAGTGCACTCTTGTAATGGTGTCCCCGCACTCACAAAGTCTGGGGAAATGGCCCTGAACAATGTGGGGGCACCTTTGCCAGTGCTAGGGTGCCCTCACACTTAGTAACTTTGCACCTGACCTTCACTAAGTGAGGGTTAGACCTATAGGTGACTTATAAGTTACTTAAGTGCAGTGTCAAATGGCTGTGAAATAACGTGGACGTTATTTCACTCAGGCTGCAGTGGCAGTCCTGTGTAAGAATTGTCTGAGCTCCCTATGGGTGGCAAAAGAAATGCTGCAGCCCATAGGGATCTCCTGGAACCCCAATACCCTGGGTACCTAGGTACCATATACTAGGGAATTATAAGGGCGTCCCAGTGTGCCAATCAGAATTGGTGGAAATGGTCACTAGCCTGCAGTGACAATTTTAAAAGCAGAGAGAGCATAAACACTGAGGTTCTGGTTAGCAGAGCCTCAGTGATACAGTTAGGCACCGCACAGGGAACACATACAGGCCACAAATATGAGCACTGGGGTCCTGGCTAGCAGGATCCCAGTGACACAGGCAAAAACAAATTGAAACACAGGTAAAAATGGGGGTAACATGCCAGAGAAGATGGTACTTTCCTACAGTGAGCAAAGGCAACAGTCTCTGGAATGGGTGACTTCCCCACTGGTTCTGGAGGGGGCAACATGCCCATTGCTCTGTCCTGGGAGTGCAAGGCCATAGTCTCTCGAGTGGGTGACTTCCCCACTGGTTCTGGAGGGGCATCATGACCATTGCTCTGTCCTGGTGAGTGCAAGGCCACAGTCTCTGAAGTGGGTGACTTCCCCACTTGTTCTGAAGGGAGCAATTTGCACATCAGCCCCTGGAGTGTGGTCTACATGGCATCCGCTGGCAGTGATGGCTTCAGTGTGGTGGTGGATGGAGGAGCCTCCTGGACTGACTCTGCACTGATGGCTGAACTTCCTCAGCTGACAGTGGGGCCCCATGACAGCTGGTGGTGATGGAGGTGTCAGCCTGACAGCCTCCGCTGGCATAGAGTGCTTCGTGTCCTCCAGTACATGGGGCGTGGATCCCTTACCCTTCCTGGCAGGGGTGGATGGGCGCTTACCCTCTCTGTTTGGTGTTGCAGGCTCCTTCCCCTTCTTTCCAGGTGGTGGAGGATCCTTACCCTTCTTCCAGGTGGTGCAAGCTCTTTTCCCTTCTTTCCAGGTGGTGCAGGCTCCTTCTTTCCTGGTGGTGCTGGCCCCTTCTTCGATGGAAGTGTGGTATCCTTACCACCACAAGTAGGTGGTGGCACCACTGTCTCCCTGGACTGTTTGGCTGAGGTGCTGGGCTGTGTCCTTGGTACCCTGCCCATACTGGCAGGACGTGGGTGGAGGAGTAGGGAAGAGGTCAGTTTGGGAAAGGAAAAGCTTTTCAGGGATGGTGGGGCAGGAGGAGGGAGGAGTAATGGGAGTGGAATATGAGGGAGTGGTTGTTGGAGGTATATGTCTGCTGGACGTGAGTGCAGGTGCATAGGCAGTATGCTGATGTGAGGTGGATGGCTGTTGGGTGTGTGAATGCTTGTGTTTGTGTCCTTCAGGAGGGGGGACAGACAGGGTGGGAGAGGACAGAGTGGATGCGTGCATGGCTGTTGGGGAGGTGTCTGCCAGTGAGGTGTGTGTTCTGCTTGGTGTGGTGATGCTGGTAGTGCATGTTGATGTAGTGCATGCAGGCGTGAGTGTGGACATGACTGGGAGGGAGATGGTGGAGGAGGAAGAGGGAGAGAGTGGAGGCAGTGAATGTTGTTGTGTCTGCAACTGTATAGTGTTTCCATGAGTGCTTGTGGGATGAAGTGTGGTGCTTGTGTTTGCCTGTGCCACTCTTGGGTGTTGTCGTGTGCCCATTCTCATCTGTATGTGTGCCTGGGATGGGTTGCGGTTGAGGAGAATGGGACTGGGAAGTGGTATTTGGAGGGGGGACAGTAGAACCAGGGACAATGGCTGCCATCAGAGAGGAGGCCAGAGCCTGAATCGATCTCTGATGGGCCCCCAATCCACCGTAAATGCACTCCAGGAATGGATTCCATTGCTGCATCTGGGATGCCAGCCCCTGGACGGCTTTCACAATGGTTGACTGCCCTACAGAGATAGATCTCAGGAGGTCAATAGCCTCCTCACTCAGGGCAGCAGGGATCACTGGGGCAGGGTCTGTGGTGCCTGGGGCAAAGGAGATGCACACCTTCCTGGGTGAGCAGGCACGGGCAACTCGCTGATGGGCTACTGGGATGGCAGTGCTGGTACGGGGTGGCAGCTGTACCTGCTGCTGGGGTGGTCACAGAGGTGTCCGCCACCACCAGGGAGCTCCCATCAGAGGAGGTATCAGAGTCTGTGCTGTCTCCTCCAGTCTTCACTGTGGTGCTCCTCTCGCCCTCCGTCCCACTGCTTCCCTCGGTGTCGGTGGACTCTGCCTCCAGAGTCCTGTGGGATGCAGCTCCCTCGGTCTCCGGTGCCCCTGCTCCTCCGCTAGATGATGCTAATGCACACAAGGACAGGATGACAAAACAAGAAAGGGGGGAAGACAAAGGTTACACTTGGTCAATGACTGCACAAATGCCACCATTGGCATGCACATCACCGTCGCACACAGGGAACAGGCGTAAGCACTATGCATTGCACTACCAGTGATATGGCTAGTCACTAAGACAAGATGAGGACCACACACCGCCAACTGCAGCACACCTGGGACCCACAATGCCCTGTCTGAAATGGACTACTAACAAGCTAGGTTACTAGTAGTTGCCATGTAACCATTACCCTTCAGATGACCCACGCTGGCCTGGCCTTAGGGGTACCCACTAACACACATCTACCACCCGGATACCACCCCACCAGCCAAAATATGTAATAAAACCCACTTTACCCACCCTCTTGTGGCTTCTGTGATTCCCTCAAGCATCCATCCAGGGAGCTCCCATCAGAGGAGGTATCAGAGTCTGTGCTGTCTCCTCCAGTATCCACTGTGGTGCTCCTCTCGCCCTCCATCCCTCTGGTTCCCTCGGTGTCGGTGAACTCTGCCTCCAGGGTCCTGTGGGATGCAGCTCCCTCAGTCGCTGGTGCCCCTGCTCCTCCACCAGATGATGCTAATGCACACAATGACAGGATAATAAAACAAGAAAGGGGGGAAGACAAAGAATACACTTGGTCAGTGACTGCACCAACACCACCATTGGCATGCACATCACCGTCACACACAGGGAACAGGCGTAAGCACTATGCATTGCACTACCAGTGATATGGCTAGTCACTAAGGCAAGATGAGGACCACACACTGCCAACTGCAGCACACCTGGGACCCACAATGCCCTGTCTGAAATGGACTACTAACAAGCTAGGTTACCATTACCCTTCAGATGAGCTACGCTGGTCTGGCATTAGGGGTACCCACTAACACACATCCACCACCCGGATACCACCCCACCAGCCAAAATATGTAATAAAACCCACTGTACTCAACCTCTTGTGGCTTCTGTGATTCCCTCAAGCGCCCATCCAGTTCCGGGTAGGCCACCGCCAGTATGCGGGCCATCAGGGCGGTCAGGGTCCGACGGGCACCCCTTCCTCATTGGGAGGCCATCCCCAGTTGGGCCTCCGCGGTCTTCCGTGCCCAGCGTCTCATGTCCTCCCAACGTTTCTGACAGTGGGTGCTGCGCCTGCCATAGACCCCCAGGGTCCGCACGTCCTTGGCGATGGCATACCAAATCCCTTCTTTTGATGGGCGCTGACCTGCAGAGGTAATACAGACAAGAGAACTCCATTAAACAAACAGTCCAGCCTGTCACACACATGGCCCACCATACCTGATTCCATCACCATTGGCACACACATAGGGCAGCTCACAGCGTGTACACCACCAACAGACAATCCCCCCACCCTTACACGATGCCTTCACACACATCTCCATGCATCCATGCCACATGCATCATGCCCAAAGTATACTCACCTGTTGGTCTGGAGGCCTATACAGCTGTTCATACTGGGATAGGACCCCTTCCACCAGTCGCTTCAACTCCTGCAAAGTGAAGGCTGGGACCCTTTCCCGGTCACACTGGCCATGGTAGGTTCCTGACACAGGTTACAGAAGCACAAGCAGTGTAGGTCTTCCCCTGTTGATGGTCAGGAAACAAGTGAGGATTGAATAAGAAGATGGCGGTCACCGCCGGCGTACATCACCATTGGCCACTGTACTCCATAGGGCCCAATATTATCCAAAGAGGAATTGCACGACAGTGCAAGACCGCCTACTGCCACGATGCTAAAAGTCAGCGGAATTACCTCACTTCCACCTGCCATTCCATACAGGACAGGCGATCGCCATTTCAGAGGGGGGGAAACAGGGCTATCGACGATTAATGCGTCACAGGTTAAATAGGCACATACATCGACATTTACACTGTCAAAATACATAAGTGCACCATGTGGACTGATGTTGTGGTTTAGTTGTTCAAACTGTGACAGCCTACTCACTCTTGTGTCCCTTAGATACCTACCGCTGCGGATGAATAGGAGGTGGAGACTATTAGAAATGGGGTCTTTGGTTGGTAGTCAGGTTACCACGCTGCACAAGCAAGGACCCTCACTCTAGTCAGGGTAAAAGAAAATCACCCCCAGATAACCCCTGCTTACCCCCTTGGTTTCTTGACATGAGCAGTAGGCTTAACTTCAGAGTGCTAGGTATAAATCATTTGTACCAACACACACAGTAACTTATTGGAAACACTCCAAAATGACACAACACAGGTTTAGAAAAATAGAAAATATTTATCTAAACAAAACAAGACTAAAACGACAAAAATCCACAATACACAAGTCAAGTTATCAATTAAAGAGCAAAAAGAGTCTTCATGTATTCTTAAACACACACTAACAAGGTTAGTGTGAAAATGTACCTTGGGTGCATCAAAAATAACCCTGCACGGGCGAGTGTGTGTCAAAAAGGGCTTGCGATGCGTTGATTTGACTCACGAGTGAGACCTTGCATCGTTTCTCCTTACGTCGGGTCGGGCGCATCGTTTCTTTTCTCCGCAGGAGAGCAATGCGTCGATCCGGTCAGCACTCTCGGGTCCGTGCAGGCCTTGCGTTGTTTTTACACTCCCAGTGGTACTTGCATCGGAAATACAGCCACATGATGATCCAAAAACCACAGCGCAGGTTGTTATCTCCAAGCCTCCGTCAGCGATGCTGCACGTCGTTTCTCCAGCTCTGTGCGTAGATTCTCCGTTCACATTGCAGACGAGCATCAATTTTCAGCTGCGAAGCCGGCGGCACGTCAATTTTTCAGCTGCAGATCGGAATCGTATTGATCTTTTCCCCACACGGCGTTCTGTGCGTGGATTTCTTCCTCTTAGGTTGCCAGCTTCTCCAGGAACTGGAAGGGCACTACTTTCCAGGTGCTGGCAGAGAGAAGTCTTTGCTGTCCCTGAGACTTCAAACAACAGGAGGCAAGCTCTAAATCAAGCCCTTGGAGATCTTCACAAGATGGAAGGCACAGAAAGTCCAGTCTTTGCCCTCTTACTCTGGCAGAAGCAGCAACTGCAGGATAGTTCCACAAAGCACAGTCACAGGCAGGGCAGGTCTTTTTCCTCAGCTCTTCTCCTGGCAGAGGTTCCTCTTGATTTCCAGAAGTGCTCTAAAGTCTGTGGTTTTGGGTGCCCTTCTTATACCCATTTTCTCCTTTGAAGTAGGCCTACTTCAAAGCAAAGTCTCTCTTGAGTGTGAAATCCTGCCTTGCCCAGGCTAGGCCCCTGGCACTCACCAGGGGGTTGGAGACTGCACTGTGTGAGGGCAGGCACAGCCCCTTCAAGTGTGAGTGACCACTCCTCCCCTCCCTCCTAGCACAAACGGCTCATCAGGAAATGCAGCTCCCTTTGTGTCACTGTCTACTGTGAGGTGCAACCAGCCTGACTGTCAAACTGACCCAGATAGGGAATCCACAAACAGGTAGAGTCACAGAAATGGTATAAGCAAGAAAATGCTCACTTTCTAAAAGTGGCATTTTCAAACACACAATCTTAAAATCAACTTTACTAAAATATGTATTTTTAAATTGTGAGCTCAGAGACCCGAAACTCCACATGTCCATCCGCTCCCAAAGGGAATCTACACTTTAATCACATTTAAAGGTAGCCCCCATGTTAACCTGTGAGAGGGACAGGCCTTGCAATAGTGAAAAACTAATTTAGCAATATTTCACTGCCAGGACATATAACCTTAACCATACACTGCACCTTGGGGCTACCTAGGGCCTACCTTAGGGGTGCCTTACATGTAAGAAAAGGGAAGGGTTAGGCCTGGCAAGTGGATACTCTTGCCAAGTCGAATTTACAGTTAGAAACTGCACACACAGACACTGCAGTGGCAGGTCTGAGACATAATTACAGAGCTACTTATGTGGGTGGCACAACCAGTGCTGCAGGCCCACTAGTAGCATTTGATTTACAGGCCCTGGGCACCTCTAGTGCACTGTACTGGGACTTACTAATAAATCAAATATGCCAATCACGGATAAGCCAATTACATACACATCTTTTTATAGGAGCACTTGCACTTTAGCACTGGTTAGCAGTGGTAAAGTGCCCAGAGTAACAAAAACAGCAAAATCAGAGTCCATCACACATCAACAACTTGGGAAACAGAGGTGAAAAGTTAAAAGAGACCATGCCAAGGATGAAAAGTCTAACAGAGACAAACCCCTGTGTACAGACCCCTGGTGAACTTAGCTACACTGGAGGACGGGCACATTATCCTTACCTATAGACTGGACAGGGCCACAATCACAGAGCTGTGTGCCCAGTTGGGGCCTGACCTGATATCTGCTATCCGTCATCTGACTGGGATTCCCCCCTCTTGTGCAAGTGCTATCAGTGCTCCATTTACTGGCAACAGCTTCTTTCCAAGTGACAGTGGGCTTGGCAGCAGGAATGTCACAGCCAATGTTCTCAATCGTGCTGGCAAGAGTGTTGTCTGCCCTGGTAAAACACATGTGCAGCTACATAGCTTTCCCCCAGGTGGAAGATTTGGCCACTCTGAAGGCCGGATTCTATACAATGGGACATATCCTGAATATTATTGCGGTGATTGACGGGACACATATAGGCGGTCATTCTGACCCTGGCGGTCATGGACCGCCAGGGCCGGGGACCGCGGGAGCACCGCCAACAGGCTGGCGGTGCTCCCAAGGGCATTCTGACCGCGGCGGTATGGCCGCGGTCAGAAACGGAAAACCGGCGGTCTCCCGCCGGTTTTCCGCTGCCCTGAGGAATCCTCCATGGCGGCGCAGCTTGCTGCGCCGACATGGGGATTCCGACCCCCTCACTGCCATCCTGTTCCTGGCGGTTTTGCCCGCCAGGAACAGGATGGCGGTGAGGGGTGTCGTGGGGCCCCTGGGGGCCCCTGCAGTGCCCATGCCAATGGCATGGGCACTGCAGGGGCCCCCGTAAGAGGGCCCCTAAAAGATTTTCAGTGTCTGCAATGAAGACACTGAAAATCGCGACGGGTGCTACTGCACCCGTCGCACCCTTCCCACTCCGCCGGCTCCATTCGGAGCCGGCTTCCTCGTGGGAAGGGGTTCCCGGTGGGCTGGCGGGCGGCCTTCTGGCGGTCGCCCGCCAGCCCAGCGGGAAACACAGAATAACCGCGGCGGTCTTCTGACCGCGCAGCAGTATTCTGGCGGCTCCCGCCGGCACCGCGGTTACCGCGGCCGGCGGGAGTCAGAATGACCCCCATAGTGTTTGTTCCCCCCGCCAGAATGAATAGGTGTACAGGAATCATAAGAGTTTCTACTCCATGAATGTGCAGATGGTGTGCCTGGCGGACCAGTACATCTCCCACGTCAATGCTAAGTATCCTGGGTTGGTGCATGATGCCTTTGTCCTGAGGAATAACAGCATCCCAAATGTGATGGCCCAACTACAGAGGCACAGGGTGTGGCTAATAAGTGAGCCTTGGTCCCCAGCCACTGTATGTTAGTGTATGCCTCTGGTGTTAACCTCATAGGATAGTATGTGGCTAAATGTTGACCCTCAATACCTGCAGGTGACTCTGGCTACCCAAACCTATTGTGGCTGCTGACCCCTGTGAGGAATGCCAGGACAAGGGCTGAAGAACGTTATAACGAGGCACATGGGCGAACCAAAAGGATCATCGAGACAACCTTCGACCTCCTGAAGGCCAGGTTCAGGTGACTCCATCTGGCAGGCGGAGCCCTGTGCTACTCACTCGAGTAGGTCTGACAGATGATCGTGGCATACTGCATGTTGCACAACCTGGTCCTCAGACGCCATGTACCTTTTCTGCAGGAGGAGGAGATGCCCCTGTGGCTGCAGTAGACCCTGATGACAGTGAGGATGAAGAGGCTGAAGATGAGGATGAGGACAAAAGAACCACAGTTATCTGTCAGCACTTCCAATGACACACAGGTGAGTCAGTGCAACTTCACATTTTAATGACTATTGGTGTATTCAATGTGGCTGTGGCATGATGGCATTACCCACTTTTTACCTCTACTTACTGTTACCTATGGATTATAATTTTACAGATGTTGGTGCAATGACAACTGTGTACTGATGTGCTGACTACAGCCAGCTACAGGTCATTATTTTTATGCTTACGCTCTCACACTGTACAGTTCATTTGCAACCGATGTAACTGTTTCCATTAATACACTGTTTCAACACATGACATACAAGTATTTGAGTTGTGTTCAAGGGTGTTTATCGTAGTGCTAAGAAATTGAGAGGAAAGTGCAATGGAATGGGGTGATGATGGAGGAAAGTCCAGGGTATTGTTCCAGTCTGTTTGTAGCCCAGGTGCAGTGTCTAAGTGGCCATAGGAAGGGGAGCAAAGGCAGTTCAAGGTGGACAAGGTGACAGTATGGGACACAAGGGGGACAATCAGGTGAGTCTAATTTCCTGGCGGTGGTCTTGGCAATTGTTTCTGGCTTCTGTATGGGTCACAGGGAAAGTTTGTGAGGTGGTTTACCTTCTGCAGGGGTAGGGATGTTGGTGCCCTGTGGGTCCTGTGGAGGGGCCTCCTGGCAACTAGCGGCAGTGGAAGTGGAGGGGTGTTCAGTTGACTGGCTAGTGGTAGGGGCCCGCTAATGTGCTGTTGCCTCCCTCATAATGTTGGCCATGTCTGCCAGCACCCCTGCTATGGAGATCAGGGTTGTGTGGGGGTGATAATTATTAAATGTTGACTCACCAGTGTCCAGTCCTCTGGCTACTCCAGCGAGTCCCTCAGGATGCAGTATTGCCAAGACTTGCTCCTCCCATGCTGTGAGTTGTGGGCGAGGAGGTGAAAGCCCACCGCCAGTCCTCTGTATGGCGAGCTGGTGCCTTGCTGCTATGGAACGTACTTTCCCCCGTAGGTCTTTCCACCTCTTCCTGATGTCGTCCCTTGTTCTTGGGTGCTGTCTCACGGCATTCACCCTGTCCATGATTCTATGCCATAGCTCCATCTTCCTGGCAATGGAAATCTGCTGTACCTGTGCTCCAAAGAGCTGTGGCACTACCCTGACAATATCCTCCACCATGACCCTTAAATTCTCCTCAGTGAAATGGGTGTGCCTTTGTGGTGCCATGGGTGTTGTGTGGTGTGTGTTGGTGAGAGTAATGAGGTAGAGTGTGTGATGTGGAGTGCGTGAGGGATGTATGGGTGTGAGTGGTGTGTGTATCTAGTTGTATCTGTGCTGTTTGTTTCAATTTCCTGGCAGTAATTGTTGTTGGTAGAGGGTTGTGGGCAATGTGGGTGTGTGCTTTATAGTGGTGAGGGTGTGTGTGTGGAAGGTATGTTCCATTGCAGCAAGACACAAGCTCGCAGTACAGAAGACTGATGGTGGACACCCACCTCCTCCCCCACAACTTACAACATGGGAGGAGCAAGTCCTGCCAATCATGCATCCTGAGAGCCTGGCAGGAGTAGCAGGAGGACTGGACTCTGGTAAGTCAACTCTACAATTATCACCCCCTACCTGCATGCCATCACATACCCTGACTCCCATCACTCCACCACCTCCCACACAGCCCACCAGCCCACCATCACATCTCAACCATCCCAATGCCAAGCCCTGCATGCACCACCAATGCATGGACACCACTTACAGACCTGCATGGACACCTATTACTAAAGCATGCACACTAGCGACAATCAGCTAGCCCACCACATACCAAATCACACAAAGAAAAGCTGCCAGGGCAATTAAAACCATAGAGCAGCACCCCCATGCACAATATGTCACACACAGAAACAATGACACTGCATTTACATCCCCACAGGTATCCAAGCCAATGTCATTGGAGAAGATGTGCCAGCACTATCCGGTCCCCCCACTGAAGAGGCCCTCAGTGATGACAGCGACTCTGCTCGCCTGGAACTGGATGACCAACGTGGCCCATTAGAGACCTCCGGACAGTCGGTTACCCAGGCACAGTCACACACCACCACAGAGCCCCCCTCTCAGGAAGCACCACCACAGCACCCACCCAGCGGACCCATACCTCTGTCCTCAGGACACGTGAATCAGCAGTGTGTCCACCTCTACAGGGACCCCAGGGCACACCTCACACCCAACACAATCAGGGACCTGGGGTCAGTGACAGTGGGCACACGGTTCAGAGGACAGAAGCACAGGACAAACAGGAAGCTGGGAGGACTGCTGTGCACCAGAAGGAGGACAGGGCCAGGGAGCCAACTCTCCAAGAGGCACTCACTGAGATCCTGGGAGTATACCAACATTCCAGGATATGCTGGCCCATATCCTGGACAACGTGCAGGAGAACATGCGGCTGCAGGAGGGATAGTACCAGGGAATCAGGGAGGACTTGAAGGCCATTAACAATACCTTGGTCTCCATTGCAGGGGTGCTGGCAGACATGGCCAACATAATGAGGGAGGCAGTCATACAACAGTGGGCCCCTGCCACTAGCCAGACTACTGAATTGCCCTCCACCTCCGCTGCCGCCAGTGGAAAGGAGGCCCCGCCACAGGATCAACAGGCCACCAGCATCCCTCCCACTGCAGAAGGAGAACCACCCACAAACGTTCCCTGCGATCCAGGCAGAAGCGAGAGACTATTGCCAAGACCCCCACCAGGAAATGAGACTCTCCTGATTGTCACCATTGTGTCCCACTCTGTCACCCTGTCCATCTTGAACTGCCATTGATCCCCTTCCTATGCCTCCTTGGACAATGCACCTGTGCTACAAATAGACTGGAACAATACCCTGGACTTTCCTCCATCATCACCCCAGCCCATTGCACTTCCCCCTTTCTTACTTAGCACTACAATGAACAGACTTTGAAAAAAAGTATGGAGTATGTCAAATGATTTAAGTATGTATTCGTTTAACAAGGTTCGAACATTGTAAATAAACTGTACAGTAATGTGCACATAGGATAGACCTGTAGTTGGCAGCAGAGAACACACCAGGAGCGATAGTGGGGCACCAACATCTGCAAAAAGAGTTGCCCAAGGGTACAGTGAGTGGGCATAGAAGTGTAAAAATAACAGCATCCCAGTGACAATGTGAAACAAAAAGATGACAATGAAATGTGAAGTTACGTTGTCTTACCTGTATGTCATTGGAGGTATTGCATAATCACTGCAGTTCTGTTGTCCTCGTCCTCATCCTCGGCCTCCTCATCTTCACTGTCCACAGGGTCCACTGCTGCCACACGGCCATCTCTAGCCTCCTCCTCCTGCAGAAAAGGCACATGGCGTCTAAAGGCAAGGTTATGCAACATGCAACATGCCACTATTATCTGGCAGACCTTCTTGGGTGAGTAGCACAGGGATCCACCTGCTAGATGGAGGCACCGAAACCTGGCCTTCAGGAGGCCAAAGGTACATTCAGTGATCATTCTTGTTCACCCATGTGCCTCACTGTAATGTTCCTCTGCCCTTGTCCTGGGATTACTCACAGGGGTCATTAGACATGATAGGTTGGGGTAATCAGAGTCACCTGCAAATATCGAGGGACAATATTTAGCCACACACTATCCAGTATGGCCCACACAATATCCATACACAAACATCCACTGGGTGGGAACCAGGGCTCACCTATTATCCACACCCTGTGCCTCTGTAGTTGGGCCATCACATTTGAGATGCTGCTATTCCTCAGGATAAAGGCATCATGCACAGACCCAGGATACTTAGCATTGACGTGGGAGATGTACTGGTCCACCAGGCACACCATCTGGACATTCATTAAGTGAAAACTTTTTTGATTTCTGAAGACCTGTTCATTTTGCCGGGAGGGAACAAATGCAGTATGTGTTCCATCAATCGCCTCAATTATGTTGGGGATATGTCCCATTGCATAGAAGTCAGCCTTTACTGTGGCCAAATCCTCCATCTGGGGGAAAACAATGTAGCTGCAGATGTGTTTTATCAGGGCAGACAACACTCTGGTCAGCATAATTGAGAACATTGGCTGTGACATTCCTGCTGCCAAGCCCACTGTCACTTGGAAAGAACCTGTTGCCAGGAAATGGAGCACAGATAGGTCTTGCACAAGAGGGGGTATACCAGTGGGGTTGTGGATAGCAGATATCCGGTCAGGCTCCAGTTGGGCACTGTGATTGTGGCCCTGTCAAGTCTGTAGGTGAGGATAATGTGCCTGTCCTCCATTGTTGCCAAGTGTTCCAGGAGTCTGTACATGGGGGTATGTCTCCATCTATTATTCATCCGCAGCAGTTGCAATCTATGGGGCAAAAGAGTGAGGAGCCAGTCATAAACTGTACATTGTAGCCACTGTAGTACAATGCATGATGTTAATTTGTAATGTATAAGTGGCATTTGTCCTGTATGTACAATTGTGAACTGTGATGCAGTTATAATCCAGGGCCTGCCCCCCACCGATATAGCATCTGCCTCTCCTGTATGGAGGGACAGGTGGAAGTGATGTAATTCCGCTGACGTTGTGCCCCATTGCGGGAGGCGGTCGGGAACCGCCGTGCAACGACTCATTGGATAATACAGGCCCCTATGGGGTACAGTGGCCAATGGTGATGTACGCCAGCAGTGACGGTATGCACCGCGGCGGACGTCACCGCCATTTTCTATCTGTTCACTCATTTGCTACCTGAACTTCAACAGGAGAGGGCCTACACTGCATGTGCTGCTGTGACCTGTGTCTGGAACCTACCATGGCCTGTGTGAATGGGGAAAAGGCCCCTGCCTTCACCTCTGCGGAGTTAGAGAGACTAGTGGATGGGGTCCTACCCCATTACGGTCTGCTGTCTGGGCCCCCAGACCAACAGGTGATTACACTGTGAGCACGATGTATGGGGCATGAATGCATGGAGTGGTGTATGTGAAGGCCTCATGTAGGGGGAGTTGGTGGATGTCCCTTCGGGCGTGCAGCTTGTGTGCTGGGCCATGTCTGTGCAAATGGGAAGGGGTATTGTGGGCCATGAGTGTAACAGGCAGGATGGTCTGACTAATACCTTTCCCAGTGTAAATTTTCTCTGCCGGTCAGCGACCATCAAAAGAAGGGTATATGGTGTGCCATCGCCAAGGATGTGCAGACCCTGGGGGTCTACAGCAGGTGGAGCACCCACTGTCAGAAACGGTGGGAGGACCTGAGACGCTGGGCACGGAAGACCGCGGAGGCCCAGCTGGGGATGGCCTCCCAACGAGGAAGGAGTGCCCATCGAACCCTGACCCCCGATGGCCCACATACTGGCGGTGGCGAGCTGGATGGGCACTTGAGGGCATCACAGCAGCCTCAAGGGGGTGAGTACAGTGCCCACCATTACTACTTACCCCTGGTGGGGTGGTATCTGGGTGGGGGATGTTTGTCTGTGGGTGCCCCTATGCCAGGTCTGACATTGCAGAATGGGTCCGAAGTTGGGCAAGGTTCTGATGTGATATTCCTCCAACCTAGCTAGTAGGCATCCACTACTTGGCAGGGCTGTGTGGGTCCCAGGTATGCTGCAGTTCGCAGTATGTGTCCCTCCCCATGCCCTGGTGGTTAGCATTGTTACTGGTAGTGCATTGCATAGTGCATAGGGCTGTTCCCTGTGTGTGAGTGTGCTGTGTACGCCAACAGTGGTGTTGGTGCGCCCATTGACCAAGTGTATCCTTTGTCTCTTCCCCCCTTTTTGTTTTGTCATCCTGTCCTTATGTGCATTAGCATCATCTGGTGGAGGAGCAGAGGTACTGGTGACGGAGGGAGCTGTACCCCACAGGACCCAGGAGGCAGAGTTAACCAACGCTGAGGGCACCAGTGGGACGGAGGGTGAGGGGAGCACCACGGCAGAGACTGGAGGGGACAGTTCGGACACGGATACATCCTCCAATGGAAGCTCCCAGGTGGTGGCGGACACCTCTGTGCCCACCCCATCTACAGGTACGGTCACCACCCCCCTACCAGCACCGCCCTCCCAGCAGCCCCTCAGCAAGTTGCCCGTGCCCACTCACCCAGGAGAGTGGGCATCTCCTTTGCCCCTAGCACCTCAGGCTCTGCCCCAGTTAGCCCTGCTGCCCTGAGTGAGGAGGCTATTGACCTCCTGAGATCCATCTCTGTTGGGCAGTCAACCATTGAGAATGCCATCCAGGAGCACACAGGCAGACGAGCATGCAAACGAGACAACACACAAGAGTGGCACAGGCGAACACAAGCACCGCACTTCATCCCACAGGCATTCACACAAACGCCATCCAGATACAGAAGTACCAACATCCACTGCCTCCACTGTGTCCCTCTCCTCCTCCTCGTCCACCACCCTCCCGGTAGCGTCTCCACTCACACCTGCATGCAGTACATCCTCATCCACTACCCCTATCACCATCACGCCTATCATTACACACCCCTCACTGGCAGTCACCACCCCTACATCCATGCACACGTCCCTGTGTCCTCTCCCACTGTGCGTGTGCCCCTTCCTCCCAAAGTACACAATTGCAAGCACTCAGACACCCAACAGCCATCCACCTCACAACAGCATCCAGCACCCAAACACAGCAGACAGACACCTCCTACAACCTCTCCCTCTTCCTCCAATCCCAAACCCTTCACCTTCTTCCCGCCCCAGTGTCCCTAAGAAGCTTTTCCTCTCCGCCGTTGACCTCTTCCCTACCCTTCCCCCACGTCCTTCACATCAGGCCAGGGATATCAGAACCCAGACAAGCACCTCAGCGACCCAGTCCATGGCCACAGTAATGTCAGCAGCTACTGCAGGTGGGAGAGGCTCCAGGGAACCAGCAATCAGCACTGACAGTGTGCCTGCACCAGCTGCCAAAGGGAAGGGCAAGGAGGCACCACCAGCTGCCAAGTGAAAGGGCAAGGATGCACCACCAGCTGCCAAGGGGAAGGGCAAGGAGGCAGCACCAGCTGCCAAGGGGAAGGGCAAGGGGCCTGCACCATCAGGCAGGAAAGACAGGAGGCCTGGTGCTGGGACTGATTCTGAGCCCCCACCACCAATTATGGCGTTTCAGCCATCCGAGGCTGTAGGGTAAGGGTCTGAGCCTTCCCCCACCACTGCCTGCACCACTACCAGCACCACTGCCAGCAGCAGCAGCCCCAGTGGGCAGCCTTCCGAGGCTGCAGGGGAAGGGCTGGAGCCTCCCCCAACCACTGGCATCCCCGAAACCAGCCCTGCCACTGCCATCACTGAGCAGCCATCACCGCCGGCAGGAAGTGTGTAGTCCTGCCTCCATAGGCTGTAGTGCGTCCTGGACACTGCAAATCCTGTAGGTGTGAAACCCAGGTGAGAGACTGTGACCTTGCACACCCCAAGTGCTGCATCACAAGGGCCCCTCCAGAACCAGTGGAAAAAGCCATCCACTCACCCCCTCCTTGCCAGGATGAAGCACACTGGGAACAAGGCACCCTCCAGACCAGTGGAAGAAGCCATCCACTTACCCCATCCTTGCCAGGATGAACCACACTGGGCACAAGGCCCCCTCCAGAACCAGTGGAAGAGCCATCCACTCACCCCCTCCTTGCCAGGATGAAGCACACTGGTGCCTGTGTATTTTTGACCTGATGCCCCTGCAGCGTTCTCTCCGTGTTGTTGCAGGAGTCAAGTGGGGCCTTGGCCTATGTGATGTGGCCCTGTGGCCCAGTGGCCCACGGACATTGAGGACTGGTCAGTGTCCCTCCATCTGTATATATGTATATTCTGTTTTGATTTTGAAGCATGTATTTTAACTATTTGATCTTATTACACTCACTTTAATCAATTCCTTTTGTCCTTGCATTATTCCTGAGGGGTACAGGGTGAATATGTATTGTTACTGCATCTGTTTGTGTGTATGGTGTTGGTGGTGGAGGTGTTGCGTGTTGCGTGTTGCGTGTTGCGTATGTGTGTGTCACTCTATTTTTCCTCCTCCCTCCCTTGTGTGTTAGAAGGCAGTACTCACTGTGGTCTCCTTCGCCGGCGTTACTGTTCGTAATGCATGAAGAGGTATAGCAGCATGGGGAAAGATGTGCAACTTGGGCTCTATAACGTTGTGGTTCTTCCTTGAGTTTCCAGAGGTGAGTGCTTTGCCTTCTGTGTACTGTTTCCACCGTGCTTTTGATGTTGTTGGTACCGCCCCGGAAAAGGTGGCTGATAGGCCTGTTGTAATTCTGTGTGCAGTACATTGTCTTCCACCTGGCTGTTGGCAGTTACCGCCGTGGTGCTTGTTGCTACCGCCGTTGTGGTCAGTGTGTTAAAATGGCTGTCTGAGTGGGCAGTTTCCGCTGTGGTCATAATTCAATTTTTATTACCGCCAGCCTGTTGGCGGTGTTACCGATACTTTATCACCAACCGCCAGGGTTGTAATGAGGGCCATAGTGTAGTAAGTTAGAGTAAAGTGAAATGGAAGAAAAAGACCTACTTTACCTAACTCCTAGTCTTTCTAGAAAGCAAGTGAAAAGACTAGGTATGCTTTTGAATAGCTCTAGGTATCAAGTTCACATTCCTGTGGAACGCACCGGTGACAGAGTGATAAGGCAATTGCAAGTACTTGTCCCACCGCTGCACTACCAATGTAGGAGGCTGGCCTTGTTTGTAGTGGTTACCAAAGGTATTTACTCCTTATACAAGGTCCAACTATCCCTTATCAGTGAAATGTAGTCAGTGCCTAGCAGCCAGGCTGTCTAGGGGTAGCTGTAGCTGAGCAGCCAAAGATGAACTAGGAGGCATGCAAAGCTCTTGCAAATACCACTGTAGTCCCACAGTACTCACACACAGGAAAGAAAATAGTCAGTGTTACATAAATAAACAAACTTTATTTTGGTGACATAAATGACAAAAATTCCTTGCAGACTATACTCCCTTAGGAGGTAGGTATTATACACAATATATACACTAGAATCCAAAAACAGGTAAGTAAATAGTTAGAAAACAGTGCAAATAGTGAAAATCATAATAGGTTGCAATGGGCCTAGGGAGAACACACACCATATACTAAAATAGTGTAATGCGAAAGTTGGTTTCCCACCTAGGCAAGTGTAATGTGCAGAGGGGCACTGGAGTATAAGAAAACACCAAAGGTAAGTAATAGAACCCACCCCAGGACCCAGGAAAACAGGAATAGTAAATCAGAGTAAATTTCCTGAAACACTCAAGAAGTTGTGATAGAAGATTCTGCAAGAACCAAAAGAGACTGCAAGACACCAATGATGGATTCCTGGACCTGAAGACCTGTGGAAGAAGGGGACCAAGTCCAAGAGGCACTGAAGAGTCCAGGATGAACAGGAGCCATGGCCAACCCAGATGAAAGTGCAAAAGAAAAATCACCGGTGAGAAGACAAAGTCAGTTATGCAATCAAGAAGGCAGATGCGGGTTCCTGGTTGGTGCAGAAGATACCCTACGCCGGATGGATGATTGCAGTCTGGTTTGCATTGCTGGATTCCACCAACAAGACTTGGCACACGCAAAGCTCACGGTTAGCAGAAAATGGCACTGCCCGGGACCAGAAGAGACCTGGTGGCCTCTACCCAGGAGGGGAAGATAGAGGGGGACTCTCAGCAACTCAGAGAGCCCTCAGAAGACCAGGCAGCACACACAGACGTTCCACAGCATGGGGACAAAGAAGGTGCGAATGGAGGCCCACGCAGCACAACACAAAGTGATCCCACCCCGCCAGAGTACCACTCAGGAAGCTGTGCGGCACAGCATGGAGTGCTGGGGGCCTAAGCTGTGCTGTGCATCAAGAACTTCTTGGAAGGTCACATACACAAGCCTTAGGAAATGCAAGTCATGTGGTGCACGGGGTACTGTCTTGCGTGGGGAGACAAGCTCTTACCTCCATGAAAGTTGGACAGCTGGACCTTGGGACTATCGGGGCCACTGTAGTCCACCACCCGTGTTGCTGGATCCATGCTCCTCATCTGGAGAGGGGACCCACACCACTGGTCATCGCTGCAGAGAGGTGCCTGCTGAAGCAGGGAAGTGACTTCTTCACTCCAGGGGAGATTCCTTCAGTTCTCCTGGTGCAGGCTGAAGACAGGCAGTTCTCGGAGGATTCACAACCTGGAAACTGTTGCAGTTGCTGGCAGGATCTGAAGATACAATGTTGCAGAAGTCATCTTGGCTTCTTTGTTGCAGTTTTTAGAGTTTCTGGAGGGTTCAGCTGCACCTCTCTTGGTAGAAGATGAAGTAAAGGATGCAGAGGATTCCTGCTGGAGTCTTGTAATCCGAATCTGAGGAAACATCCAGGAGAGAGTCCCTAAATAGCCCTGAAAGGGGGATTGGTGACCTAACCAGGTAAGCACCTATCAGGGGAGGGCTCTGATGTCAACTGCTGGCACTGGCCACTCAAATGCTCCCAGAGTGCCCCACCACCTTTGAATGCAAGATGCCAAAACCTATGAGCACCACCCCTACAGTCATGATGGACAGGGAAGTAGTCACTCCCCTTTCCTTTGTCCAGTTTCACACCAGAGCAGGGACTGGGGGTCCCTGAACCGGTGTGGACTGGATTATGTAGGGGGGGGCACCATCTGTGCCTTTCAAAGCATTTCCAGTGGCTCTGGGAGGCTACGCATCCCATGCCTGTAACACCTATTTCCAAAGGGCGAGGGTGTAACACCCCTCTCCCAAAGGAAATCATTTGTTCTGCCTTCCTGGGCTTCAGCTGCTCAGGCAGCAGGAGGGCAGAAACCTGTCTGTGAGGTGGCAGCGGATGGGGCTGCCTGGAAAATCGGGATTGCATGGCAGTACTGGGCGTCCACTGTGGAGCCCCCAGAGTGCATGGGATTGTACAACCAATAATGGAATCAATGGGGTACACTTCCCAGTTGTTAGACACTTTACAAGGCCATATTCAGGGTTACCATTGTGAAGCTGGACATAGGTATTGACCTATGTCCAGTTTACTCATAAAATGGTATCCCCAAGCTCACAAAGTCCTGCAAAATGGTCCTAGATGATGTGGGGGCACCTCTGCTAGTGTAAGGATGCCCTCACACACAGGTACTTTACACCCAGCCTTTAGGGTTGGAAGGCCTGAAATATAGGTGACTTATAAGTGACCTGGTGCAGTGAAAATGGCTGTGAAATGGTGCATGCACCATTACACGCAGGCTGTCCTGCAGAAGTTTTTGTATGGGCTCCATATGGATGGCAAAAGTAATGCTGCAACCCATAGGGATCCCCTGGAACCCCAATGTCCTGGGCACCTAGGTACCATATACTAGGGATTTATAACAAAGGTCCAGTATGCGAATTTGGAGTAAAATACTGGGTTACCAGTATATAATGAAAAATTTGGAAACAGAAGCACTGGGGCCCTGATTAGGAGGACTCCAGTGACACAGGCAAGCATACTTTCAAAAACAGTGAAACATACTGACAATCAGGCCAAAAACCATAAGCACTGGGGTCTTGACTAGCAGGATCCCAGTGACACAGTCAAAACACACTGACATCAGGCAGCAATTGGGGGCAACATGCCAAAAAGAGGGTACTTTCTGACACTCATTAGATAGCCTCTGTAGCTCCCCTGCAGGGAAGGCCTGTCACCTGCTAGAGGTGGCATGATTGCTCCCAGAAGTGGCACACAGCAGCTCAGGTCGTGGAGGTCTTGCTGGCAGCAGTGTCAGTAGTCAAGTGAGTGAATCTGCAGAATATGGCGGTCACGTCCGCAGTCGTCACTGCCGGTGGTGTAGGAGGCTGGCCTGGCTTATACTGGGTACCTTGTGGTACTTACACCTTGTGCAGGTCCATTTATCCCTTATTAGTAGATTAGAGGTGTTCTAGCAGCTTAGTCTGTAGGGATAGCTATAGCAGAGCAGTTTAGGCTGAACTAGGAGACATGCAAAGCTCCTACTATACCACTTGAATCACTTAGCACTATGGTGGTCATTACATCCCTGGTGGTCCGTGTTAAAGCAGCGGTAAGACCGCCAACAGGCGGCGGTCAAAAAAATGGAATTACAACCATGGCGGAAACCGCCAACATAGACAGCCACTTTAACACTCCGACCGCCACGGCTGTACAAACAAACACAGCGGTGGTCACCGCCAACAGACTGGCGGAACACAATGTACCGCCCACAGAATTACAACCTACCAATCCGCTACCTTTTCCGGGGCAGATTCACTGCGAACAAAAACACGGCGGAAACAGGACTTCGAAGGGAAAACGCTCACCTCTGCGCACCCCACGAGGAACCAGGACTCCATTGAACCAGAGCTACACATTTTTCCAGCCATTATCTTCTTGCTCCTCTACCAAGAGCACGAACGCCGGTGGCGAAGACCACAGTGAGTACTGCACCTAGAACGCAGGGGAGGAGGGAGGGAAAAAACTGTGACACACACATGCAACACCCCCACCCCCACCCTCACCCACGACAACACACACACTAATACACCATGATACATAACAGTTACACCCCTCAACCCCCCCAAGAAAAATGCAAAGGCAAAAAGGAAATGAGGTGAACGATTGTAATATATTAAAATTCAGTATTAAAAAAATATACATACACTATTTACAAATACATACACCAATAATATTAGTCCAAGGTATTCCACGATTAAAGTCTGTGGACCACTGGGCCCAAAATGCATGGGCGAGGCCCACACAAGATACCTGAACAAGACGGAGAGAACACTGCAGGGGCATCAGACAGAAATAAAACAGGCACCTCAGGGGGAAGGGAAAGGGTGGGCACCTCAGCCAGTTGAGTGCACGACGCCAAATCCACGAGGGGGCCCCATTCCCACTGTTCAATCCTGGGGAGTGCAAAGCCACAGTCTCTCAAGCATCTACAGTGGGTGGTTTGCCCACTGTTCAATCCTGAGGAGTGCAAAGCCACAGTCTCTCAAGTCTCTACAGTGGGTGGTTTGCCCACTGTTCAATCCTGGGGAGTGCAAAGCCACAGTCTCTCAAGTGGATAAAAGTGGGTGGGTTGCCCACTGCATTATCCTGGGGAGTGCAAAGCCACAGTCTCTCAAGTGGATAACAGTCTCCACTGGTTCTGGAGGGGGCCTTGTGCCCAGAGTGCTTCATCCTGCCAAGGACTGAGGTAGTGGATGTATCTCTCCACTGGTTCTGGAGGGGGCCTTGTGCCCAGAGTGCTTCATCCTGCCTAGGACTGAGGTAGTGGATGTATCTCTCCACTGGTTCTGGAGGGGGCCTTGTGCCCAGAGTGATTCATCCTGCCAAGGACTGAGGTAGTAGATGTATCTCTCCACTGGTTCTGGAGGGGGGCTTGTGCCCAGAGTGCTTCATCCTCCTCGTGGCAGCCTCAGTAGCGTTAGAGCTTTTGGCGCTCATGGGCCTGCGGTGCTTGTGGGGGCGGTGTCCTTGGCAGCAGTGCCTGTGGCGGTGGTGTCCTTGACAGCGGTGCTTGTAGTGGCGGTGTCCTTGGCAGCGGTGTCCATGGCAGCGGTGCTTGTGGAGGCGGTGTCTTTGGCAGCGGTGCTTGTGGCGGCGGTGTCTTTGGCAGCAGTTCAGCTGCTGGCGGTCCTCTCTTGGGCAGCGGGGCTGCTGCTGGTGGTCCTGTCTTGGGCAGTGGGGCTGCTGCTGGCGGTCCTGTCTTGGGCAGCGGTTCTGCTGCTGGCCAGCTCCTTGGCAGTGGGGCTGCTGCTGGCGGTCCTGTCTGGGGCAGCGGGGCTGCTGCTGGCGGTCCTGTCTTGGGCAGCGGGGCTACTGCTGGCCAGCTCCTTGGCAGCAGGCTGCTGCTGTCGGTCCTGTCTTGGGCATCAGGGCTGCTGCTGGCCGGCTCCTTGGCAGTGCGGCTGCTGCTGGCGGTCCTGTCTTGGGCAGCGGGGCTGCTGCTGGCTGTCCTGCCTGGGGCAGTGGGGCTGCTGGCAGTTGGCTCCTTGGCAGCGGGGCTGCTGCTGGCGGTCCTGTCTGGGGCAGTGGGGCTGCTGGCGGTCGGCTCCTTGGCAGCGGGCTGCTGCTGTCGGTCCTGTCTCGGGCAGTGGGGCTGCTGCTGGCCGGCTCCTTGGCAGTGCGGCTGCTGCTGGCGGTCCTGTCTTGGGCAGCGGGGCTGCTGCTGGCAGTCCTGTCTCGGGCAGTGGGGCTGCTGGCAGTCGGCTCCTTGGCAGTGGGGCTGATGGCGGATCTCGTGCTGATCTTCCCAGACTTGCCGGTTTTCTTGTGCCCCTTCCCCACCTTAGAAGGTATCGCAGCTGACTCCACACTCCCACCTGTACCCCTGGGAGCGGCTTTGGTGGCTGGTGTCTTCCCCCTCTCCTGCCGGGCACTGCCCAACTTTTGATGCTTGACAGGTGGGAGACTGTCCGTGCTGTGGCTCCTTGCCACACTGGCTGCCCTGCTGCCTGGTGCACTCCATAATCCGGTGACTACTGGCACCACTGGTCCCGCCGATGTTGTGGCTGAGGTGCTAGGTTGGGACCTGGAGAGTCGGGCCCTAGGAGACTGACGGGGTAGGGGAGGTGAGGGAAAGAGGTCAAGGCTGGCCAGGAAAGGTTTCTTAGGAACACTGGGACGGGTAGATGGAGGGGATTTGGGAGTGGAGGAAGAGGTAGTGGTCGTAGGAGGTGTACGTTTGCTGAGTTTGGGTGAAGGTGCATGGGCTGGAGGTTGTCGTGAGGTGGATGGCTGTTGGGTGGGTGTGTGGCTGCGTTTATGTACCTTGGGAGGTGGGCTCACAGACACACTGGGAGAGGACACAGGGGATGTGTGAATGGCATTGGGGGTGCTGACTGCACGTGAGTGGGGTGTGGTGGTGGGTGTTCTGGTGATGGACGTAGTGGCTGAAGATGTAGTGCATGCAGGTGTGAGTGGAGACGAGACTGGGAGGGATGAGGGAGACGAGGAGGAGGGGGACACAGTGGAGGCAGTGGATGTTGGTATGCCTGCATTTGTGTGATGCTTGCGTGAGTGCCTGTGGGATGTGTGGTGCTTATGTTTGCCTGGGCTTCCTTTGTGTGTTGAGGTGTGTGCATGCTGGTCTGATGGTGTGCTTGGGATAGGCTGAGGTACAGGGGTTTGGGTCTGGGTGGAGGAAGTTGGAGGGGAGAGGCTAGAGACAGGGACAATGGTTGCCATCAGTGCTGAGGCCAGAGTCTGAAAAGCTCGCTGAAGGGCTGCCTGACCAGAATGAATGCCCTCCAGGAATGCATTGATTTGTTGCAACTGCCTCTCTACACCCTGGATGGCATTCAAAATGGTAGACTGCCCAACAGTGAGGGACCTGAGGAGGTCAATGGCCTCCTCACTGAGGGCAGCAGAGGTGACTGGGGCAGGGCCTGAGGTGCCTGGGGCGAAGGTGATGCCCACCCTCCTGGGTGAGTGGGCACCGGGCAAAGGCTGAGGGGCTGCTGGGAGGGCGGTGCTGGAGGGGGTGGTGGCGGCTGTACCTGTAGATGCGGGGGGCACAGATGGGCCTGCCACCGCAAGGGAGCTCCCATCAGAGGACGAGTCCGTATCACTGGTGTCAGCTCCTGTCCCCGCCGTGGAGTTCCCCTCGCCCTCCGTCCCACTGGTGAAATCGGAGTCCGTAGTCTCGCCCTCCAGGGCCATGTGGGATGCAGCTCCCTCCTGCTCCGGTGCCACTGCTCCTCCGCCTGATGATGCTAATGCACACAAGTACAGGGAGACCACAAAAAGGGGGGGAGACAGAAGAAAGACATGTTGAGTGCATGCATTACCGCTACCGTTGGCGGACATGACAGACACAGAAGCCCCCTACACTACGCTGCCCACTTGGGGTCCACTATTCAATCCCTGGGACATGGCCTACAAGGCTATGGCCGATATCTGCACACATGGATGTTACAGGAGCCTGACTAGGTGTAGTTGGCACTGTACCCAGGTGGGGTGGGGTGCCACATGGTCTGCCTGGCCCAGAAGAACCCACAGCCCACCTCCCCCACCCAGACACCTCCACTGCGTGCTGAATCAGCAGAAGGAGAGTGTACTCACTCCCTTGTTGCTGCTGTGATGCCCTTAAGCGCCCATCCAACTCCGGATACGCCAGGATCCTCAACATCAGGGGGGTCATGGTGCGACGGGCACCCCTCCCACATTGGGAGGCCACTCCCAGCTGGGCCTCCGCCGTCTTCTTGCTCCAGTGGCGAATGTCCTCCCATCTTTTACGGCAGTGGGTGCTCCGTCTGTGGTAGACCCCCAGGGTCCGGACGTCCTTGCCGATGGCACGCCAAACATCCTTCTTCTGGTGGGCGCTCACCTACAGGAATTGTACAGGGGAAAAAGAAAAGTTATTACCAACTGCACCGTCACAGTCATTGGCCCGCATCCCTGCCCTTGCCATGTGGCACATGCACTCACCGTCGTTTCATGCATGCCTCATTCTCCCCACCCTATCTTTCATCCACCCCACTCCACTCAGGCATTGCCCATACAGCATGCTCACAGTGTACTTACCTGTTTGTCTGGAGGACCGCAGAGTAGCGTGTACTGGGGGAGGACCCCATCCACGAGTTTCTCCAACTCCTCCGTGCTGAAGGCAGGTCCCTTTCCCCAGACGCACGAGCCATTGTCTCTTCCAGACTGAGGTCACAGCAGCACTTGCAGTGTAGGTCCTCTCCTGTCGAAGATCAGGTATCGAGTGATTGAACTGATAGAAAATGGCGGTCATGTCCGCGGCGGTGCATTTCGTCACCGCCGGCGTACATTGTCATTGGCTCCTGGGACCCATAGAGTCCAATGTTAACCAATGCAGAATTGCGCCGCGGTCTTTGACCGCCTACTGCGACGGTGTACAACGCCAGCGCAGTTACCTCATATCCCATTGTCCCACTTTATAGGTCAGGCAGCCGCCATTTCAGGGGCCCACATGGCTTTATTTTTAACTGCGTCACACATACCTAGGCCTTGGCTCAACACTCATACAGGCAAATTTCGGATTATGAATAGTTTTCTGAGTAAGCTGTGTTTACGTACCTCTGAGTTGGTTGACTCTGTGCTCGCTGTTGTCCTCCATAGGCACCGTCCGCTGGGACATGTGAGGAGATGGCGGCATCCTCCGGTGTACAGACCGCTGGTGTACCTGTCGACAATGGAGGAAAGACATGTAATCATCACCTACAGGCTTGATCGTGCCACAATCCTGGAACTGTGTGCCCAGTTGGAGCCAGACCTGATGTCATCTATCCGCCATCCCACAGTAATCCCCCCTCTAGTGCAGGTGCTGTCATTACTCCATTTCCTTGCAAGTGGGTCATTTCAAACAACAGTGGCCATAGCATCAGGGATGTCCCAGCCTATGTTTTCCAACGTGTTGTCCAGAGTGTTGTCTGCCCTGCTGAAACACATGCGGAGCTACATCGTTTTCCCTCAGGTGGAGGATTTGTCATCAGTGAAAGGTGACTTCTATACCCTGGGACATATCCCCAACATCATAGGTGCCATTGATGGGACACATGTGGCCTTGGTCCTCCCCCTCAGGAGTGAACAGGTGTACAGAAACAGGAAGAGTTACCATTCAATGAATGTGCAGATGGTGTGTTTGGCAGACCAGTACATCTCCCATGTTAATGCCAAATTCCCTGGCTCAGTGCATGACGCTTACATCCCGCGGAATAGCAGCATTCCTCATGTGATGGGGCAACTACAGAGGCACCGTGTGTGGCTACTAGGTGAGCACCTGCAACCAAATCAGTGGGAATAGTTGTCTGGGTCTGGGGATATCCCTAAGGGTTAGTGTGTGTCTAATAGTTGTCCCTCGCCATTTGCAGGTGACTCTGGTTACCCCTACCTGTCATGGCTACTGACCCCAGTGAGGAATCCCAGGACAAGGGCAGAGGAACGCTACAATGAGGCCCATGTGCGAACTAGGAGGATTATAGAGTGGACCTTCAGCCTCCTTAAGGCCAGGTTCCGGTGCCTCCATATGACAGGTGGTTCCCTGGTCTACTCACCAAAGAAGGTGTGCCAGATCATCGTGGCCTGCTGTATGCTTCACAACTTGGCTTTGCGACGACAGGTGCCTTTTCTGCAGGAGGATGGTCCAGATGGAGGTGTTGTGGCAGATGTTGAGCCTGTGGACAGTGAAGATGAGGAAGCAGAAGAAGAGGACATCGACAACAGGAACTCTGTGATCCTGAAATACTTCCAGTGAGACACAGGTAGGAAGACAAACCTGCCTACTACATGTACTTTATCACTACTACCTCTCTACTGTATGTCCTTTTCACCCAGTGTATGGTCACTGAGTTGACACTTTCTCTTATGATGAAACAGATGTGGGTCCCACTGTGTGACATCTGCTTTGTTTCCTCATGGACTATAGCTGTGTGACATAGGTATGTTGACATTACCATTGAAAGAGCATTTTGTCACTGTAATTGCTAATACAATAATTCGAAATCACAGACAGACTCCAGATTGTTTTGTGCTTTAAGGGTGTTTATTTAAGTGCTCAAGATTGGAGGGGGTTGTTAAATGGTGAGGGGTGATGGTGGAGGAATGTCCATGGCAGAGTCCAAGCTATTAGTCTCACAGGTGCATTGTGCAAATGGGCATAGGAAGTGGAGCTGGGGCAGTTTGAGGATGGACAGGGTGACAAGGTGGGACAAAAGGATTACAAACAGGGTGGTCTCATTTCTTGGCGGGGGTCTTGGCATCGTTCTCTGTCTTTGTCCTGGATCTCAGAGACCATTTGCAGGGTGGTTTTCCATCTGCAGGGGGTGGGGTGCTGGTGTGGTGGTCCTGTGGCGGTGCCTCCTGTCCACTAGCGCCGGCGGAGGTGGTGGGCAGTTCATCGTCCAGGCTAGTGTCAGGGGCCACTTGTTGTGCCACAGTGTCCCTCCTGGTGTTGAGGACTTCCTTCAGCACCCCTACGATGGTGCCCAGACTGGAATTGATGAATCTGAGTTCCTCCCTGAAGCCCAAATACTGTTCCTCCTGCAGCCGCTGGGTATCCTGAAACTTGGCCAGAACCGTTGCCATTGTCTCCTGGGAATGATGGTAGGCTCCCATGATGTTGGAGAGGGCCTCGTGGAGAGTGGGTTCCCTGGGCCTGTCCTCACCCTGTCACACAGCAGCCCTCCCAGTTCCCCTGTTTCCCTGGGACTCTGTCCCCTGAACCGTGTGCCCACTGCCACTGCCCCCAGGTCCCTGTTGTTGTTGGGGTGGTGGGTTATCCTGGGTTCCCTGTAGTGGTGGACACACTGCTGATTGACATGTCCTGGGGACAGAGGTATGGGCCCGCTGGGTGGGTGCTGTGCTGGTGTTTCCAGAGGGGGGAAGCTCTGTAGTGGCCTGTGACTATGTGAGGGGAACCAACTGTCCCGAGGTCCCAGATGGGCCGGGTTGGTTGTCTAGATCCAGTTGGACAGAGCTGCTGTCATCACTGTGGGCCTCTTCTGTTGGTGGTGTGGACATGTCTGGTCCCTCCTGTCCGGTGACGTTGGGTAGGGGTCATGCAGGGGTGTAAAAGCATGATTATTGCATCTGTGTGTGCCATGGTGTGCAGTAGGTGGGTGACCGTGTACCCCAGTGCTTGCATTCCTGTGTGGGCCCTTGTGTGATGATGGTTTAGGGGGTTGTATGGGTATGTGCGTGGCCATGCTTTGGTGATGGGTGTCCATGCTTTGGTGTTGCATGCAGGGCTTGATGTTGGGATGGGTGGTTTGTGATATTGGGACATTGGTGAGGAGTTGGAGTGATGGGGTGAGGGCGAGGGTGGGGGTATGTGTTAGCATGCAGGTAGGGAGGGGGATGTAATAGTTAAGATTTGACTTACCAGAGTTTATTCCTCCAGCTACTCCTGCGAGGCCCTGAGGATACAGAATAGCCAAGACTTGCTCCTCCCATGTTGTTAGTTGTGGGGGAGGAGGTGGGGGTCTGCAGTCAGTCCTCTGAACCGCGATGTGGTGTCTTGAGACAACGGAACGCACCTTCCCCATAGGTTGTTCCACCTCTTCCTGATGTCATCTCTATTTCTTGGGTGTTGTCCCACTGCGTTGACCCTGTCCACTATTCTTCACCATAGCTCCATCTTCCTAGCTATGGAGGTGTGCTGCACCTGTGATCCGAATAGCTGTGGCTCTACCCGGATGATTTCCTCCACCATCACCCTGAGCTCCTCCTCAGAGAACCTGGGGTGTCTTTGACGTGCCATGGGGTGGTGTGGGTGATGTGTGGGGTGGTGTGTGTTGTGATGTGTGGGGTGATATTTAGTGGTGTGTTGTGTGAGGTGCGTGGATGTTGTGTGAGTGATGGTGTTAAGTGCCTGTGGATGCTTGTTTGTAGATTGTGGTGTCTGTCTCTGGCCTTCTTTCTGAATTTTTGGTAGTAGGGGTTTGGGGGTGATGTGAGTGTGTGTTTTATATTGTATTGGGTGTGTGGGAGTGGTGTGTGTATGTGTATCAGGTGTGTGTATTTGGAATTGTCGAATGTGGTAGTGTTTTGTATATGTGTGAGTATTTTGAGCGTGGTGGTGTGTACCGCCAATGCAATACCGTGGTTGAAAGACCGCTGCGTGGATTCGTGGGTCGTGATAGTGTGGGCATATTCCTGTTGGCGTGACGGTGGAGGTTTTGTTTTCACCAGTTTATCACTGACCTTTGGTGTGGCGGACTTGTGTGGGTGTCTCAATTTTGGCAGATTCCGAGCAGTGGGTCATAATGACCATGGCGAAATCCGCTGCCACCGCAGTGTGTTGGTGGTCTTCTGCACGGCGGTAAGCGGCTTTTGCCGCCAATGTTGTAATGACCCCCTATATCACAAGAAAACACAATACTCAGAGTTATTAAAAATAAAGGTACTTTATTTTAGTGACAATATGCCAAAAGTATCTCAGAGGATATACTCCCTTAGGAGGTAAGTATTATACACAAAATATACACACACAAACCAAAATCAGGTAAGTGAACAGTTAGAAAAGTAGTCAAAATACAGTCGAACACAATAGAATGGAATAGGAGAAAATAGGCTGTGGGCAACACAAACCATATACTCCAAAAGTGGAATGCGAACCACGAATGGCCCCCAGGCCTAGTGTAGAGGGTCGCTGGGAGTGTAGGAAAACACTAAGGGTGTCCAAGATACCCCACCCCAAGACCCTGAAAAGTAGGAGTAAAGTTACCCTACTACCCCAGAAAGACAGTAAAGTCGAGATAGGGGATTCTGCAAGAACAACAACTGACTGCAAAGCACTAAAGACAGATTCCTGAACCTGAGGACCTGCAAAGGAAGGGGACCAAGTCCAAGAGTCACGCAAGTGTCCAGGGGGGGCAGGAGCCCACTAATCCCTGGTTGAAGGTGCAAAAGAGCTGCCTCCGGGTGGAAGAAGCCAAAGATTCTGCAACAACGGAAGGTGCCAGGAAGTTCTCCTTTGGTCAGAAGATGTGCAACGGTGTGCTGAAGGATGCAGAGTTGTTTCCACACAGAAAGACCACAAACAAGCCTTGCTAGCTGCAAGAGTTGCAGTTAAAGATTATGGGTACTGACAGGGCCCAGGAAGAACCAAGAGGTCACCCCTTGGAGGAGGAGACAGAGGGGGCACTCAGCAACAGAGGGATCCCATGCAGAAGCAGGCAGCACCCGCAAAAGCACCTGAACAGGCGTTCAGAAGATCTGAGCACAACGGTCAACTCAGTACAACAAAAGAGGGTCCCACAAAGTCGGAGTCAAACTCAGCGAGTTGGGCAATGCAGGACAGAGTGATGGGGACCTGGGCTAGGCTGTGCATGAAGGAAGTCTTGCAAAAGTGCACATAAGCCCGAGCAGCTGCAGTTCACGCAGTACACAGGATTACTGTCTGGCGTGGGGAGGCAAGGACTTACCTCCACCAAATTTGGACAGAAGGGCCACTGGACTGTCGGGAACACTTGGACCCAGCTTCTGTGTTCCAGAGATCACACTCATCAAGATGAGAGGGGACCCAGAGGACCGGTGATGCAGAAGTTTGGTGCCTGCGTTGGCAGAGGGAAGATTCCGTCGACCCACAGGAGATTTCTTCTTGGCTTCCGGTGCAGGGTAAAGGCAGACAGCCCTCAGAGCATGCACCACCAGGAAACAGTTGAGAAAGCCAGCAGGATGAGGTGCTACAACGTTGCTGGTAGTCTTCTACTTTGTTGCGGTTTTGCAGGCGTCATGGAGCAGTCAGCGGTCGATCCTTGGTAGAAGTCAAAGAGGGAAGTGCAGAGGAACTCTGGTGAGCTCTTGCATTCGTTATCTGGTGAGATACCCACAGGAGAGACCCTAAATAGCCCTCAGAGGAGGATTGGCTACAGAGAAAGGTAAGCACCTATCAGGAGGGGTCTCTGACGTCACCTGCTGGCACTGGCCACTCAGAGCTGTCCATTGTGCCCTCACACCTCTGCATCCAAGATGGCAGAGGTCTGGGACACACTGGAGGAGCTCTGGGCACGTCCCCTGGGAGGTGCTGGTCAGGGGAGTAGTCACTCCCCTTGCCTTTGTCCAGTTTCGCGCCAGAGCAGGGCTGGGGGGATCCCTGAACCGGTGTAGACTGGCTTATGCAAGGAGGGCACCATCTGTGCCCTTCAAAGCATTTCCAGAGGCCAGGAGAGGCTACTCCTCCCAGGCCTTTCACACCTATTTCCAAAGGGAGAGGGTGTAACACCCTCTCTCAGAGGAAATCCTTTGTTCTGCCTTCCTGGGACTGGGCTGGCCAGGCCCCAGGGGGGCAGAAACCTGTCTGAGGTTTGGCAGCAGTGGTAGCTGCAGAGAAAACCCCAGAAAGTTAGTTTGGCAGTACCCGGGCTCTATACTGGAGACCCGGGGATGCATGGAATTGTCCCGTATTGGGGTGACAATTCCATGATCCTAGACATGTTACATGGCCATGTTCGGAGTTACCATTGTGACGCTACATATAGGTATTGACCTATATGTAGTGCACACGTGTAATGGTGTCCCCGCACTCACAAAGTCCGGGGAAATTGCCCTGAATAATGTGGGGGCACCTTGGCTAGTGCCAGGATGCCCTCACACTTAGTAACTTTGCACCTAACCTTCACTAAGTGAGGGTTAGACATATAGGTGACTTATAAGTTACTTAAGTGCAGTGTAAAATGGCTGTGAAATAACGTGGATGTTATTTCACTCAGGCTGCAATGGCAGTCCTGTGCAAGAATTGTCTGAGCTCCCTATGGATGGCAAAAGACATGCTGCAGCCCATAGGTATTGACCTATATGTAGTGCACGTGTGTAATGGTATTACCGCACTCACAAATCTGAGGAATTCGCCCTGGACAGCGTGGGGGAACATTTGCTAATACAAGGGTGCCCTCACACTTAGTAACTTTGCACTCACCTTCAGCAAATGAAGGTTAGACATATAGGTGACTGACAAGTTACTTAAGTGCAGTGAAAATGGCTGTGAAATGGTGTCTGCAATAATTCACGCAGGCAGCAGTGGCAGTCCTGAAGAAGGGTTTGTCTGAGCTCCCTGTGGATGGCAAAATAAATGCTGCAGCCCATAGGGATCTCCTGGAACCCCAATAGTCTGGGTACCTAGATACCATATACTAGGGAATTATAAGGGTGCTCCAGTGTGCCAATCAGAATTGGTAAAATTGGTCACTGGCCTGCAGTGACAATTTTAAAAGCAGAGAGAGCATAAACACTGAGGTTCTGGTTAGCAGAGCCTCAGTGATACAGTTAGGCACCACACAGGGAACACATGCAGGGCACACTTTATGAGCACTGGGGTCCTGGCTAGCAGGATCCCAGTGACACAGGCAAAAACAAACATACATACAGTAAAAATGGGGGTAACATTCCAGGAAAGATGGGACTTTCCTACTGGTGGGCACAGCCATTGGGCCATGACTGTCACTGGCAACAATGTTAGTCTATGGCTGTGGCCACAGCAGTTGCAATCACCTACCACCATGAAGACGTCCGCCAGCAGTCGCCGGCAGTTCCTAATGTCCAGTGGAGGAGGTCAGGCAGAAGCCATTTTGGCAGCATGAAATGTATTGGGTTATATTAACTATTTCACACCTGTGAAAATGTATTTTTGATCTCCCAAAGAGGCTTATCCTGTCTTGTCATGTAGTTTCTACTACTTAAACCCCACTGTAGTATTTTGCAGGGCACCAATGCCATTTAACAGTGGGCAGAGTCCACCAGCGCCAACGGTCATTTTGGTGGTAGGGATATCCAGTCACATCTTGAGGGGCAACTGTATTGCACATCTTTGTGTTAGGTCCACATACATGTTGTGACCACATGTGTAGAAAACCATTGTGGCGACATGTGACCCTTGAGTTCTTTGCAGATGTGATGTGTTCTGGTTGCCATGTATACCCACTCAGAAAACCCTTGTCAGTTGATATCACTGACATACATCATGTATGTTGCTGTGGACACACTGACTAATGTTAGTAATCATGTCTTGTCATACATAGTTACCCAGGGAGAGGAAGGATGTGACAACCTCATGTCTACTATCCATTGGCAGCCTTTCAGACCATGAAAGAACGACACATCATCTTGCTGTTCCATCTGAATAGGCAAACAATAGTGAACTTATGTCATCAGTTGGAGCTAGATTTGATGGCAGCTATTAGTTATCCAACCAGCCTACCACCCATTGCACAAGTCGTGGTAGTATTCCACTTCCTAGCCACAGGATCCTTTCAACATACAGTGGCCCTATCTGCTGGCATGTACCAACCTATGTTCAGTCTGGTGTTGAAGGATGTGCTCTAAGCAATGTTGAAACACCTGGACAGCTATATCCAGTTTCCCCAACATGACGATTTAGCCCATGTGAGGGCTAACTTTTATGGTTTTGCACACATCCCGCATGTGGTGGGGGCTATTGATGGCACACATGTTGGCTTGGTCCCACCATAGGCCAATGAACAAGTATACCACAACAGAAAGAACTTCCATTCCACCAACGTGCAAGTTGTCTGTTTGGCAGATCTCTACATTTCACAGGTCTGTACCAATTATCAGGGCTCAGCCCATAATTCCTTCATAATGCAGAACAGCACCTTACCCCATCTGATGTCACAACTGTACCCAGAGAGGGCCTGGCTGGTTTGTAAGTCACATCTGTCCTGTTTGTGAATGTGCAACGTCTGGTGCTACAATCATGAAGTGAGTGACTCATTGTTGCACATACATCCCATTTCTTAACAGGAGACTTCACATATCCAAACCGTCTTTGGTTGTGACACCAATAAGGAATCCAACTACACCATGTGAAGACTGCTTCAGTGATGCCCATGGAAGAACAAGATAGGTAGTGGAACAGGCTTTTGGGCTCCTAAAGGCCAGATTTAGGTTTCTGGACCGAACTGGTGGAGCTCCCTCTACTCACTCGAAAAGTGTGTCAGATCACTGTGTCATGCTGCATGCTCCACAACATTGCCCTGCAGAGAAATATCCCAAACATCCCAGAGGAGGATGAGTCTGCAGTACCACCGAGTGAGCCCCCCAAAATGCCAAGTGAGGATGACAGTGGTGAAGAGGAAGGAGCTGACTTGTGCTCATCAACAGCTACTTTTCATGAGTGTAAGTATTTCATGTCAAGTAATGACTGTGACGGTACAATAAAATGTAGGTATGAGAATGCGTAGAGTTGAGTGCTTTAGCAACAACTAGGGATCTGATATTCTGCAATATTCTGCCGAATGGAGCCTGAAGAGTCAGCCTTTGACATATTCCCCACCTTGGTGATGATACTTTGCTTGTGTCAGTCTCATAGCAATGTAATTTAGTTTTCAGATTCTTGCGGCGTGGTTTGTGTAATAGGTATGTTTTCAAGCCTATACTCCTTGTTTCATCTTTGTACAGGTACCTTCACCATGACAGCCTCATGTGGAAATTTCAGGTCATTGGCAGATATCTGATGCTGTTCTGACACACAAAATGAACATGGATTGTTCCAGGTAATGTAGGTCAAAGATTTAGGGTGTATGAGACCTATGGCAAAGCTGCTTGAACAGCTTTTGACAGGAAGGTCAGAAGTGTAGATTGGAGTTGTTTTATGGGCTCTGTTGGGCCAATTGCATCATGTGTGTCTTCATGTGGGCATGAAATATGTAGTCAGCAATTACGAGAAAGGCATTCACCCTTCACATTGGCTAAACACTGTTATTGTATGACCTGTATGCAGCTGTTGATTTGTTTCATCATTGCAAGCCCCTGTGCCTGTGCTGCAACACTGATATATGTTTGTGTCATACCACCAGATGCATGGTCATTGGGTGATGATGGGTGTGTGATCAGGGAATGTTGTACTGCCTCTGTCTGCATCTTGAACTATGTGATGTTGGAATACTTTAGTGTGGTATGTGATAAGGCTCAAACTGCTGACATCAACCACTTTAATGTTTGCCTATTCTACAGAACAATGGCTAACAAAACCCTCCCTTCTGTGGTCTGGGGGGCTGTACCCTGAAATATGTACGTTGACTCAGTATGAAGTATGAGTCACAGATTCTAATGTCACAAAGGTCCAGACATATGGACATCCTATGTGCTGTACACTGGAATAAAATGCTTGTTGTGACCAGAAACTTGTACTGATGTGTTTGAGTTTAATGGTTGGTATCCTGAGCAGGACACTGTGTACCTGTGACATATCCCTCCTTCTACAAGTACGTCATGTCTTCATCATATGGTTCACATGGTCTTACAACACTACATAACAAAATATTGAAATTAAGCAAACAGACAATGTGATAGGTGAATGTATTACAGTGCTGAAGTAAATAAAATTTGGACAGTAAAAAAGAAAAATTAATAAAGTGAAGGGTTTAGTCATGGTGAATGAAATCATTGGAGTGGATGCCACGCTATTGGTAGTCCAAAGTCCAGAGTACTCCTCCCATTGGAACTGGCAGGTAATTCACGATCAGTCAACAGAGTGAATTTGTGGCACACAAAGGAGTTCCTTTAGAAATAGGTCACTTGCTGGCTGTGGTGGGCATCATGCCATCCGCACCACTTGTATTCTTCTCTGGACATCCTTCTTGTGTGGGGGGTTCATTTGCTGCTACAGTGGTAGGTTGTCTGGGTCTTGCTCCTCTGGCATGACCTCCTTACGGGGCCTGGTGTTGATGCTCCAAAGGAAGGGATATAGTAGTGTTGTAGAACCCTGCTGAGGATGGTGTTAATGTCCCTCATCGCCTCTGTTAGGGAGGCAATGTTGGTATGGGGAGCCACCCACTGCTCATGCATATCTCTATGGATGTCCCTCTGTAGCTGCTTGATTTCCTGGAGTTCAGATACTACCTGGCCCATCATGCCTTGGGAATCCTGATAGACCCCAAGACATAGCTGACAGTGTCCTGGTCAGGAGCAGTTCCAGTAGCCTCACACCGCTGGCCCACATTATCCCTCACATGCACCCTACCCCCACGGCCCTGTGCCTTTACCACAGGGTGCCCTCTCCCACTGGGTCCTGAACCCTCATTGTTGGAAGTGTAATAGTGCACCTCAGGATCCAGGACTGGGGGACATGAGATGGTAGACAGTGTGCTTGGAACACAGGTTGGGGGGCAAATGGTAGCCTGTAATATAGAGGCAACCGGGCTAGGAGGTGATGATGTGGGCACAGTGAGACTCACTGTTGGTCTTCAACCAGGTTGCCCAGATGGTCAGAGCCGTCATCCATGTCCAGCAGCCCTAGAGTGTCTTCTTCATTGAGGGCTTCATCCAGGGGGTAGGGCAGTCTCTTCTGTGGCCACTGTGTCCCCAGTGGCAGGTCGACCTGAAAGATACAATGTTACTGGTTGTATTGTGACATCTACCTCTAACAATTTAGTGTCACATTAAGCATAGACCTTGTACAAAGTGATTTTGCAGTTAATCTTATTGTAACAAGTAGCCATGATATTGTTTGCATTGACATGACATTTGTGGAACATGCCAGAATTTGTTGACTAAACCTGCTGCTGAAATGTGTAGATCATTAGCCCTTGGGAAGATGGCCTGAGAATGTTATCTTATCACCAGTGCAAGCAAAACAGTGGCTAGGCAAGATATGTCTTTGGCCATTTTGAGGCCTATTTTATTGTTATGCAGGCAGGCCCATGATTTTGTTATGTGTGTGACTGGAGTTTTCATGTGGTCAGTGCACAGTGAATGTGTCTACTCTCAATTCCATTCTGGTGGTGCATCTTGAGGCCTTTGGGATCATTGTTTTGCACACTGGGTAAGTTACCTTCCCTGTCCTAAATAGTTTCATCTTGGGTTAGTAGGTCAAGCTAGAGGTAGGTAGCCAAACACATCTCAGAGTTGAGCATGATCTGCATCTTTGTCCCTCCCAGGTAAGTAAACTTAAATTCAGAGTTAAGACATGGGTATTTGGGCATGAGAACACTGGGCTTCTGTTTAGAGTTGGAGGGACAGAGCCTCCTGGCCTTGACAGTCATGTCACTCCCTCTACTTTATACACTTGATGAATGTAATCCCCGCCAGATGAGTACACTTCATGTGTGATTTCCCAAACATGAGTCCTTGGAGAAGAGGACACGGGGTTGGTGGCTGGAGTGACAGTAAGAGAGCCTCCTGGGAGTTGCAGTCATGTAATCAATGTACTACACACAATATACAAATATAATCCTTCTAAGTGAGTACACTTCAAGTGAGAGTTAAGACAGGGGTCTTTGGAGAAAAGAACACTGGTCTGGTGTTTGGATTTAGAGAAACAGTGCCTCCTGGGAGTTGTAGTCAAAGCAGTGGCTCTGGTATACACACTATACAAATGTTATCCTCCCAGGTAAGTACACTTCGATTGAGAGTTCACAAACAAGGGTGTTTAGACAAGAGAACACTGGTCTGCTGTTTGGAGTTAGAAAAACAGTGTCTCCTGGGAGTTGTAGTCAAATCAGTGCCTCTAGTGCATACACTATGCAACTGTTATCGCTACAGGTAAGGAAACTTCATTTTAGAGCTCACCAATAGATGTACTGGGACATGTGACCACTGTGCTAATGGTTGGAGTTAGCGAAACAGTGCCTCCATGGAGTTTCAATCATGTCACTCTCACTGCTCCCAAATACTTAACAAATGTTATCCCCAGGTGAGTAAACTTAATTTGGAAAATTGACAAACAATAGTCTTTGGACAAGAGACCACTTGGATAGTGGTTAGGTTTGCTGAAACAGGGTGTGCTGGGAGTTGCAATCAGGCCACTCTCACTACTCCCAAATATTTGACAAATGTTATCCCCCCAGGTGAGTGAACTTAATTTGGGAATTGACAAACAGTGGTCTTTGGACAAGGGAACACTGGGTTGTTGGTTGCAGTTAGTGAAACAGGGCCTGCTGAAAGTTGCAGTCATGTAAATCCCTGTACTACACACATTATACAAATATCATCCTTCCCGGTGAGTACGCTTCAATAGAGAGTTAAGACACTGGGTTCCACGGACAAGGGGACATTGTGCTAGTGTTTAGAGTTACACTTACAGGGCTTGTTGTGTGTTGCAGTAATGTAAATCCCTTTAATACACACACCATACAAATGTTTTCCTCCCAGGTGAGTCCACTTCAATTGGGAGTTCACAAACAATGGTATTTGGACAAGAGAACACTGGGTGATGCCTAATTTAACATACACAGGGCCTTCTTGGTCTTAGTAGTCAGGTCATTCTCTCTACTTCCCACATTTGACAACTGGTATCATCCCAGTTGAGGAAACTTAAATTGTGAGTTGGCAGACTTTGGCCACTGTTCTGGGGTTTGGCATTGCTGAAACAGTGCCTACTGTGAGTTGCTGTCATGTCAATCTCTCTAGTGCACACACTTGACCAATGTTCTCCCCCAGGTGAGTCCACTTCTATTGAGAGTTCACTAACAATTGAGACTTCACTAACAGATGTATTGTAGCATGTGACCATTGTCCTAGTGTTTGTAGTTACAGGAATTGTGCCTGCTGGGTGTTGTAGTTATGTCAGTCCCTGTACTACACACCCTCTGCAAATGACATCTTCCCATGTGAGTACACTACAAATGCAAGTTGCCAAATAGAGGTCTTTGGACAGGTAAACACTGGGCTTGTGAAGAGACTGATAGGAAAAGTGGCAAAAGGTGAGCTGTGGGCATGCATGACAGCCTTTTGGTGACATTTTTAGTGTTGTGACTTATCAGGGCTATTCCAGTCAAGCCCTCTGGATGTAGGATGGCCAAGACCTTCTCCTCCCAGGGAAAGAGTATTAATACTTAATGGGGCACTGGGAGGGCCATCACCAGTATTATTGGCCTGCAGCTGTTGCTTGGAGAACACAGAACATGCCTTGCCCCTGTGGTCACTCCACCACTTCTTAATGTCCTCCCTTGTGTGCAGGGTGGTGCCTACAGCATACACTCTGTCAACAAGCCTGCCCCACATTTCGATTTTCCTACTGAGAGGAGTATGTTGTATTTGTGCTCTTAATGATTGGGGCTCTACACTTATGATTTCATCCACCATGACTCTTAACTCATCCTCAAAAAAACGTGAATTTTTTTAACATGACATGGTGGGAAAAAACATGTGATAGTGACTTACTATAGAGAGGAAGTGCAAAAAGGTGTGTGCAGTGTGTTCTATGGGATGGTGGAAAAAAGTGGGTGCCTAATCTATGCAGTTTTTTTTTAAATATTGTGCTCTTGCTTCTGTGTTTGGCATTGGTAATGCAAAGGATTGTGGTTTGTAAAGAGGTGTGATTTATAATGTCCTTTGCAGGTGTGTCCAGTGTGGCAATGTTGCCAGCTGTGTTTTTTTTCAAATTAATTCAATGTGCAGCTGTGTATTACTGTGGTGACCCTGTACCGTCATGGTTCGGAACACCATTGGCTGACTGCCGTTCGTGACTTCCAAGGGGGCTGTGTGCTTGTAATATGGCCAGTGGTTGGTTGCAGTGCTGTTGGTGCTGGAAGTCAGACTGCCTATTTCCAGGACTATGCACCACTGGCAGTCTACCTTTTTTGTTGGTGGTCAGTGGCCCTGCCTGTATCACTCGTAATAGGGCAGTCTGAAAAACTGCCAATATGGCGGTCTTTTCAGGACCACCAACATGGCGGTCGGCCGTCATGCTCGTAATGAGGCCCGTAGTCTTTGACCTGAAGCATTTACTCCAGAGGTACAACAAGGGATAAGGAGTCTGGTTATGACTTGGAAAGAGTTAGTGGACTATTTTGAAACTATTTTTGATATACTTGTGATTGATTCCAAAAGAGATGTTGTTTGGACATTCCTTTTCAAAACCATGTCATTAAATCCTAAGGTGAATCTCATTAACACTGTTACTTTTCCCAGAGTTGGTACAAAATTAGCAGCCTACCTCCAATGCAGGCACCCTTATGCCATGGTGCAAGGGTGCCTCCATTGCAGGGATGATTGTTTATGTGCAGGAAGGGACACCTTCCTGAACATAAATAATCTATAATGGCATTTTCCTCCTTCTATTTGTGCTGCAGAATGTAGCACACATAGAAAGAGGAAAAAAGTAGGATGAATAAAGACATTTTTTTTGTTGCACCACTTTTACACCACCCCTGGGGTGGTGTAGGAATCTGACTCATTCACAGCCTTGTAAATATGGGAATGCGTCAGATTCCATGAGCATTACATGAGAACACCCACAGCAACATCCATTGAACGCCCCTTTCACACAGAGTTATATGTGAAAAGGGGACAAATTTACAAGGCCATGAAAAGCCAAGCAAGGTGGCTTTGGGTGGCCTTGTAACAATGGGTCGGCACACTGCACCTCCAGAGCATCAAAAAAAGTGATGCTTGGGTGGCGCAAGTGGCTTGTAAATATGCCCCTATGTTAGTTACTGACCTGGGATGGGGGGAGCAGGGAAAGGAATGGGGAGGCTTTTTCTGGCAGTGGAGAGCATTGTACGGTACTCCATAAAACTTCTATGCAGTAGTTTTGGTCCACCTCACTCAGAATAGGGACCTGTCACCTGCAATGGTAGAGAAGGTCCCCAAAGCTGTATGCAAAAGGCATTTTCCATTGGCTTTAGAGTGGTTGTTCCAGTGTCATGGCTCACGATAAACCCCTATTTGCATTCACTGAGAAAATCTATATGTGCTAAATAGTGTTTAAATATTTTTTTTTTTAAACCAAAGGGCTCTAAAGTTTTAAATTGTGGGCTCCATTATTGGTCGCAAGTTGGCTAAGATAGCAAAATAAAGAGACGACTAACTCCATAGTTATACTTTGGCGCTAGATGCATTGTGCACCAATGTTATGGAGTTAACGTCATTTTCTGGACATGAAAACTACCTTGCATCAATGAGATGCAAGGTACCCGTTCCCGTCCAGAAAAGGACGATATGGCCTTAGCGTCATATTTATCCCCCTGTGCTAAAATCCAGCACGGGCGGATGGGGGCCTTAAATAATGGCACTAAGCTTGCTTAGCACCATTATTTAATGCCTGGGTATGGGCAGGCGTTAGGAGACCTGTAGGCATATTTTCATGGTCAGAGACCATCGAAAGAGCCCACAGATGCCCTTCCCTGGCCCTAGGGACACCACCACCCGCCCCCACCCACACCAGAGGGACACCCGGTAAGTATTTTTCTTTTTCACACTCGGGGGCCTTGACTTGGGACCCCCTGCATGACATTCATCCCCTGGGCATGGCCATTGGGTGGTGGGCATGGCTCCTGTCTTTACTAAGACAGGAGCCATGTCCATGGGGGTTGTGCACCAGAAAATGGCGATACACTGCTTAGAGACATTTTTTTGCCTCTAAACAGTGTAGTGTCATAATTCGGCGCACAAGCTCCGGTTTCCCCTACGCCTCCCCCACCCTGTTTGCGTCCCTTACAAGGACGCTAACGGGGCATTAGCACCATTCCATAAATATGGAGCCCGGCCGGTGTCTTGGAATGGCACTAACCGGCGCTATACTTTTTCACGCAAAACTGTGCTAACGCAGTTTTGCGTAAAAAAGTATAATTATGGGCCCATATGTGTGTAGGAGGCTGGCCTGGTTTTTAGTGGGTACCTAAGGCACATACACCTTATACCAGGTCCAGTTATCCATTATTAGTTAAATGTAGGCAGTGTCTAGCAGCTTAGGCTGTCTAGTGGGTAGCTGTAGCTGAGCAGCCAAGGCTGAACTAGGAGACATGTAAAAGCTCCTGCAAAACCACTATAGTTACACAGTACTTATACACAATAAAAGACAATACTCAGTGTTACCAAAAATAAAGGTAAGGTACAAGGCCAAAAATATCTTAGATGCAATATTCCTTCTGGAGGTAAGTATTATACACAATATATACACTAGTAACCAAAATCAGGTAAGTACACAGTCATAGAATATTTCAAACAGTAGACAATACAATAGATTGCAATGGGCCTGGGGCAACACAAACCAAATGCTAAAGTCAAATTCCTCCCTAGGCAAGTGTAGTGTTTCGAGGGGCGCTGGGAGTGTAAGAATACACCAAAGGTAAGTAAAGTACCCCACCCCAGAGCCCAGGAAAGCAGGAGTAAAGTACAGCAAGTTTCCTCAGGACACACTACAAGTCGTGATGAAGAATTATGCTAGAATCAAGCAAGACTGCAAGCAACAACCAATGGATTCCAGGCCCTGAAGACCTGTGGAGAGAGGAGACCAAGTCCAGAAGTCGAAGAAGAGTCCACGAAGAACAGAAGACTCTGCCAACCTGGAAGAAGGTGTAAAAGTGGATTCTCCGGTTGGAATAAAAGTACAGAAATGCACCAAAGAAGATAGCTGCGGGCTCCTGCTTGGTGCAAGAGATGTCCCACCTCGAGTTGTTGGATGCAGGCTATTTGTGTTGGTGGATTCAGTCAACAAGCCTTGGTTCACGCAAGTATGTGGTTTGCGTCAAAGAGGAGCTGCCTGGACACAGAAGGGACCTGGGGGTCTCAACTCAGAATGAGGAGACAGAGGGGGCTCTCAGCACTTCAGAGAGCCCACAGAAGATGAGGCATCACCCACGGGAGTCCCAGAAAATGGGGACAAAGGAGATGCAATGTGCAGTCATTGCAGCACTACACTGGAGGATCCCACACTGCCGGAGAACAACTCAGAGAACTATGCATCGCAGGATGGAGTGCTGGGGATCTGGGGTATGCAGTGCATGAAGAACTTTTGGAAGAAGTGCACAGAATCCCAAGGAGTTGCAGAAGACGCAGAGCACAGGGGTACTGTTGCAGCACGGGGAGCCACGCTCTTACCTACACCAAATTTGGACCACTGGACCTTTGGACAGTCTGTGTCACTTTGGTCCACCACCTGTGTTCCAGGGATCATGCTCATCAACAGAAGAGGAGTCCAAGAGTACCGGTTGTCATCGCAAAGAGGTGCCTGCTGAAAGAGGGAAGTGACTCCATCATTCCATGGGAGATTCCTTCAGTTCTTCGGATACAGGGTGAAGACAGGCAGTCCTCAGAGCGTGCACACCTTGGAAACTGTTACAATTGCTAGCTGGAGCTGAAGTTGCAGGTCACATGAGTCTTCTCGGATACTTTGTTGCAGTTACAGCAGTTCCTGGAGCAGTCTGCAGTTGATCTGATGGTCAGAAGCTGAAGCAGTGGATGCAGAGGTGTCCTTGAGGAATCGTGCAAACCGAATCTGAGGACACACCCAGAGGAGGGACCCTAAATAGCCCTGAGAGGGGGATTGGCTACCTACCCAGGTATGCACCTATCATGAGGGGTCTCTAACATCACATGCTGCCACTGGCGACGCATAAGTCTCTCGAGGGTCCCTACACCTTGGAATCCAAGATGGCTAACACCAGGGACACACTGGAGGAGCTCTGGGGTGGCAATGGACAGGGGAGTGGTCACACCCCTTTCCTTTGTCCAATTTCTCACCAGAGCAGGCACTGGGGGTCCCTGAACTGGTGTAGACCAGATTATGCAATAAGGGCACCGATTGTGCCCTTCAAAGCATTTCTAGAGGCTCTGGGAGGAAACCTCTCTATGCCTGTAACACCTATTTCCAATGGGAGAGGGTGTAACATCCCTCTTCTAAAGGAAATGCTTTGTTCTGCCTTCCTGGGATTGAGCTGCTCAATCTCCAGGAGGGCATAAACCTGTCTGTGAGGTGGCAGCAGATGGGACTGCAGTGGAAACCTCAGCGAGCAGGTTTAGCAGTACTGGGCTTCCATGGTGGATCCTCAATACCAGATTTGGATTGGGGTCAATTCCATAATCTTAGACACCTCACATGGCCATATTCGGAGTTACCATTGTGAAGCTACATATATGTATTGACATATATGTAGTGCACGCTTATAATGGTGTTCACACTCACGAAGTCTGGGGAATTGGCCCTGGACAATGTGGGGGCATCTTTGCTAGTGCAAGGGTGCCCTCACACACAGTAACTTCACACCTAGTCTTCAGTAAATGAAGGTTAGACATACAGGTGACTTATAAGTTTACCTGGTGCAGTGAAAAATGGCTGTGAAATAGTGTGTGCATTATTTCACTCACCCTGCAGTGGCAGTCCTGATAAAAGGTTTTTATGAGCTCTTTATGTGTGGCAAAAGAAATGCTGCTGCCCATAAAGATCCCCTGGAACCCCAATGCCCTGGGTACCTAGGTATCATCTGATAGGGCCTTCTAAGGGGGATCCAGTGTGCCAATCAGAATTGGAATATGGAGTCACTAAACTATAGAGACAAATTTGGTACACAGAGAGAGCATAAGCACTAGAGTTCTGATGATCAGAACACCAGTGACACAGTCAAGCATACAGACAACACATATAGGCCACAAACTGTGAGCACTGGGGTCCTGGCTAGCAGGATCCCAGTGGGACAGGCAAAACACATTGACAAACAGGCAGACATTGGGGGCAACATGCCAAGAAAGATGGTACTTTCCTACAATGTGGTCTAATTGGAGTCTGTTTCAGTGCCTTCCCAGTAGTGTATACAATGCAACCTAGTGTGGTCTTTGAGACAGACCCTTGCTTATGATACAATGGCTTCTTGTTTCTTTCAGTTCACTACTCTTGATTAAACCACTTTTCTCCCTATTATTGTGTTTGCCCAATATCTGGAGCATGTTCTCCTTACCATCGCCTTTGGTTAGGTAAGGTGTTTCATTCTTGCTGACTTAATGAAACTAATTTTCTGTTTTCTTGTTTAATTTCTTGTTTAAGTCTCCACAAGAGTGCATGTCCTGCTCCTTCCTCTGCTTTGTGCTCACTTGTAGCACACTTGCACTCTTTTTCTCTCTCATCAAACTTTCCCACCTATTTCTCCCTTCTCACTCCTCCTAGGAGTACAAGGCAGAAATGCACTTGTCTCCTCTAGGCCACAGTGAACTGCTAGATCATCATAAAAGCAGTAACATCTGAGCATACCCTTTGTACATAGGGCATTGTCCGGAGGAAACCAAGAAAGTGATGGGTGGATTGTTTGAATTAACCTTAGCCCCTGGTACTTACTGGTGGCAGCATTTCAGTTAATCCTATTTCGGCCCACCATGCCACCTCAGTTAGACAGGAACTGAGCAAATTGGACTGATGTTTATGGTTGGACTCCCAGATAGGACAATGAGGTCAATGCAGGATATGTAAGCACTGTAATACACATTTCAATAAAGAAACCAGATGTTCATTACTAAGGGTCTGAATCAGAGTTTGAGGGTTATGTAAATTACTCTGAAATGCAGAGGAAATCATAATTCCAAAAGAGAAGCCATTAGTGGAAATTCCTCCACTCTAATATCTATGTGGTAGAGGAAATTCCTCCATTATATTGTCATCTGTATTTAGCACTTCCTCCAGGATTTTCTGTCCTCTCCTAAATTGGAGGAGGACCCCAAACTTTACCTGGAATACGTGAGTGAGAACGTTTGAGGATTGGGCAACAAAAAAATCTTCCAGAATCCCAGAATCTCAGAGCTGTTTATTATTGACCAAGGGAGTATCTTATGAGGTTTCCACAAATGTAGCACCGGCCCTGGTGCCTCGGTAGATCCAGTAAAGGAATCTGTGTTCACCTTGTGGTCACAGGTTCAAATCTCAACCAGGTCCATACAGTCTTTATTTCATAAGTCAACAAAGTGGGTTCCATTATGTTGGATACCATTAAGCAATCAGATCCTGATTCACAAACATTTTGCTGGGAGTAAGTCAAAATTACATCTGGCTTACTCAGGAAATTTATGAGTAAACCAGATGCACTCCAAGGAAAAGTTATATCTACTTATTCAGCAAGCTTTGTGAATTGGGCCCCTATTAAAGTGCCTGGATTATCCATTCATGGGGATGTGTGCTTTACAAGTACATGTTATGTTAATTTTTTAATGCAAGTTGGTATACTTTGTCCCTGGGTGCAAACAGAAGGCTGTGTTGTGGGTTGCCTGGTTGGCCCATACTTCAGGTACTAAAGAAAGAGCAAAGGGGAGCAACAAAATCATCATACAGAAAATCACCCTTTATTCCAAAGATACAGATACAGTGGACAATTGTAAAGACCAAGGCCCATATTTATACTTTTTGACGCTAAACTGCGCTAACGCAGTTTAGCGTCAAAAAATTTTGCGCCGTCTAACGCCATTCTGAAGCGCCATGCGGGCGCCGTATTTATGGAATGGCGTTAGCCGGCGCAAGCAGACCGGCGCTGCCTGGTGTGCGTGGAAAAAAACCACGTAGACCAGGCAGCGCCGGCGTTGGGCAAAAATGACGTTAGGGCGTCTTAAAATGGGGCAAGTCAGGTTGAGGCAAAAAAATCGTCTTAACCCGACTTGCGCCATTTTTTAACGACGCCCATCCCCCATCAACATGACTCCTATCATTGTAAAGATAGGAGTCATGCCCCCTTGCCCAATGGCCATGCCCAGGGGACTTCTGTCCCCTGGGCATGGTCATTGGGCATAGTGGCATGTAGGGGTGCACAAATCAGGCCCCCCTATGCCAAAAAAAATTATTTAAAAAAAAATAATAATACTTACCTGAACTTACCTGAATGTCCCTGGGGTGGGTCCCTCCAGCCTTGGGTGTCCTCCTGGGGTGGGCAAGGGTGGCAGGGGGGGTCCCTGGGGGCAGGGGAGGGCACTCTGGGCTCATTTTGAGCCCACTTGTCCCTTAACGCCATGCCTGACCCAGGCGTTAAAAAGCGGCGCAAATGCGCCGTTTTTAGCCACGCCCACTCCCGGGCGTCTCTTTTGCCCGGGAGTATAAATACCACGTAAAGGCCTGGGAGTCATTTTTTAGACGGGAACGCCTCCCTTGCATATCATTAACGCAAGGAAGGGGTTCACGCTAAAAAATGACGCACATTCCGGGAACTTTGGCGCTATACGCCTCTAACGCCATAGTATAAATATGGCGTTAGTTGGCGTTAGTTTAGCGTCGAATTTGCGTTGAAAAAAACGACGCAAATTCGGCGCAAACGGAGTATAAATACGGCCCCAAGGGTAAACTGCTCCCTAACCTAAAAAAGAATGGAGGAATCCAGTCTGTCTGCAAATGTGGGGCCTTTCCTCGAACAGTTTGGGATTTTCAACAACAAACAAATAGTATGTTTATATGTGTTTGTTAGACCTGTCACCCTTAGGGTAGACTTCCCCCAGACTTTTTGCCTCTCCTCCTCCGTTTCTGCTGGGCCTATTTTTCATTGGCGTTAGGACTCTGAGCATTTTATCACTGCTAACCAGTGCTAAGGTTTATGCGCTCACTCCTTAAAAAATAGTAATATTGGCTTATCCACAATTGGCATCTTTAATGTACTTATAAGTCCCTAGTAAAGTGTACTATATGTGCGCAGTTAAAGAAGCTCTGCAAGCTGTGCAAACTTCTTACTGGAAAACCTGTTAAAGTTGACCAGCTTAGATTCCTGGTAATTCGACTTGAGAAAGCCCACTCCACAGACGAAGTACATTGTGAAGTCTTTGATGGAGAGGAAAATCCTGTGAACAATGGGGAGGAGGGTAGCTCCTCTTCCTTTAGCATAATTGCACCCACAGAGGAAGACCTGGTTTTAGCCAGGCTAACCAAAAGACTGGCCTTAGAGAGTCAGCTTCTAAAAATTTAAACAAAGAGGAAAGAGTTGAGCTTAGGACCCATCTCTGGTGGCAGCATCCAAGTATTGGAAAGAAAGACCTTTCAATCCTAGACTTCCAAAATGAGTTTTCCCTCCCTTCACAGAAGGGTATGATATGGTGAAATCTTTTTCTGCCTCTGAAAGAGCCTGCGTTGGGTGGAGAATTCAGAAAAACACTGGGGCACACTGTTGTTAGAGTTATTCTCAGGAAAGTATTATGACCTTATGAAGGGTACCCTGATTGAAGGCTGTGGATTTACAACTAAAGAGTACTGCATAGAGTTCAGGGAGACTCGAAAAACCCAGAGTCAAATTTGGGTAGAGTTTGTGGACCTTTCAGTAGAAATACTGGGTAGTGGTTAGCTGGTAACAAGGTACAAGATTATGATGGGCTGTATAGCCGCTTCATAAAAGAACATCTGCTGAGTAATTGTTATAATGAGATGCTACATCAATACCTGGTAGACCAAGGTACACTTTCCCCTCAAGAGTTGGGGTGGAAGGCAGACCATTGGGTCAACACTAGGGTAACCAAAACTAACACTGGTGGGGGAGACCAAAAGAAAGAGGCCAAATAGCTCCCCAAGTGAGAGATGGGGGCCAAACAAAAAATAACAAATATTTTCAAGGCCCCCAAAAATCTGCACAGGATGGTGTGCACAGAGACTGCTCACAGTCTAAGGGTGGGTACAAAGGAAAGAACTTTGATCCCAACAAGGCTTGGAGCTATGACTGCAAGAACAGAAGGTACCACATTGGATACCCTAGCTGTAAAAACAAAAAGAATTCCTCTAGCCAACCTGCAGTAAATTCAGTTGCTAATCTCCAGAAGGGATCAGGACTGTAGCCTGACCATGTCACTGATCCCACAGAGGTAGCGTTAGTCACTGAGGGAGGGGTAGAATTATCCTGTGCTGCTTGGCCAAATAATGTGCAAAAATACAGGCAATACCCTTTGGTTAATGGGAAGAAAGTTGAAACGTTGAGGAACACATGATCTAGTGTTATAATAGTAACCCAGCTCTTGGTCCATCCAAATCAATTCCCGGCAATGAGGCAAAGTTCCATCCCATGGCTATGGTAACATTTGACTGGGGGAAGTAGCAGGGCAGAAATATGTAGTTGTGTCCATGTCCATCCCAGCAGATTGCCTGCTTAGAAATGACCTGGAGCATTCCCTCTTGGCTGAAGTAGACCTGAAGACCAATGGAGCCATGCTCGGTATCCCAGAATGGGCCTGTGTCAAGACTAGGGCACAGAGTAAACTTCAGATATAAAAAGGAGAATTGGATTCTGAAATAGTTGACAAGCCTCCCAAGAGAAGATGCAGGAAGACTTGGACAGGTTCCTGTAGAGCTTGGGCCTTATCACCTAGAGGTATTAGGCCCAGGGGGACCCTCTAGAGAGGATCTATGCCAGGGACAGAAACCCTGTCCCATTCTTGAAGGCCTGAGGCAACAAGCTGCACAAGAAGAAAAGGGAAGTGTCAGTGGTTCCCACAGGGGTTTTGGGAGGATGGACTCCTGTACGCTGAGGCCAGAGACCTCAAGCCTGGTGCAACCAGGAGGTTGATAGTACCCCAGCAATTCAGAGAGTTTCTTCTCACTCTAGCCCATGGCATGCCCCTAGCTGGGCATTTGGGGCAAAATAACATTTGGAATAGTTTGGTAAATCACTTTTACTGGCCTGGAACGTCTCAAAACGTGAAGGACTTTTGTCAGTCCTGCACTACCTGCCAAGGCAGTGGCAAAGCAGGTGGAAACCTAAAGGCCCCCTTTATGCTACTACCGGCGGTTGGGGCTCCCTTTGAAAGGGTAAGGGTTGACATTGTTGCCCCGCTTGACCCTCAAACAGCATCAGGGCACATATACATTCTGGTGATGCTGGATAATGCACTAGATAATCAAGGCTATACTCCTTAGGATCAGCACTGCCCCTGTAGTAGCAAAAGCCTTCCTTGGTATTTCTACCAGTGTAGGCTTCCCTATGGAGGTAGTATCAGGCACAGGTTCTAATTCTATGTCTGCATACTTGAAACACATGTGGAAAGAGTATGGTGTGACTTATAAATTCATAACCCCATACCACCCACAAACAAATAAGTTGGTTGAAAGGTTTAACCAGACCGTAAAAGGAATGATTGGAGGACTCAATGAAAAACTCAGAAGGAGGTGGGATGTCTTACTTCCATGTCTGCTGTTTGCTTACAGGGACACACCACAAAAAGGAGTAGGATTCTCTCCATTTGAATTTTTGCTTGGGCATCCTGTTAGTGGACCATTAAGTCTTCTAAGGGAAGGCTGGGAGAGACCTCTCAAAGAGCTAAAACAAGACATAATTGACTATGTACTTGGCCTACAATCTAGGATGGCAGAGTACATGCCAAGCCAAAATCTTTAGGACAGCAGGAGCTGGAAAAGCTCTGGTATGACCAAAAAGCTGCTATGGTGGTGTTCCAACAAGGGATGAAAGTTTGGGTGTTGGAGCCTGTTGCTCCAAGGGCTCTCCAGGACAAATGGTCCAGGCCCGATCCCATTCTTGAAAGGTAAAGGGAAGTCACCTACTTGGTGGACTTCGGAAGTTGCAAGAATCGCAAAAGAATTATACATGTCCACCGCCTAAAACCCTATCATGACAGAGCTGATGTGACCATGCTCACGGATACAGATGAGGGACAGGAAGAAGAAAGTGAGCCTCTCCCTGATCTCCTCTCCAGCGGCCCACAAGATGGTTCTGTGGATGGAGGGGTTGTATCAAACAGCTTCTCAGAACCACAGAAGGCTGATTGCAGGCAAGTCCTCAACCAGTATGCTGAGTTATTCTCCCTGACTCCTGGGAAGTCTGATTAGTGTACCCATGATGTGGACACTGGCGACAGCTTACCTGTCAAAAGCAAACTTTACAGACAATCAGACCATGTCAGGGACAGCATAAAAGCAGAAGTCAAAACGATGTTGGCTTTGGGTGTCATTGAACCCTCAGAGAGTCCCTGGGCTAGCCCAGTAGTTTTAGCCCCCAAACCTTACTCCAAAGGAGAGAAAAAGGAGATGAGGTTTTGTGTGGATTGCAGGTGCCACAGTTCTGTAACCAAAACTGATGCACACCCAATTCCAAGAGCTAATGAGCTCATAGACAGACTAAGAACAGCCACATATCTGAGTACTTTTGATTTAACATTAGAGCACTCGGAAATTGGCCTGACCCCAGGAGCAAAAGAGAAATCAGCAGTCTCCTCTCCTAGTGGGCATTATCAGTTCACTGTTATACCCTTTGGACTAAAAAAAGCCACCTGCCACATTCCAAAGGTTGGTAAACCAAGTCATTGCTGGGCCGGAATCCTTTAGTGCAGCTTACCTGGATGACATAGCTGTCTATAGTTCCATGTGGCAGGATCACCTGATCCACCTAGAGAAGGTTCTTGTGACTCTGCATAAGGCAGGCCTCACTATCAATACTAGTAAGGGTCAGATAGGGCAGGGCAAAGTTGTTTACTTGGACCACCCAAGATTCAGACCATTCTGGCATGTAAAGCTCCGACAACCCTGGCTCAGATCAGGGCATTCCTTAGCTTGACTGGCTATTACAGGATATTGGTAAAGGATTGTGGCACCATATTTGCCCCCCCTCACATAATGAAACTCCAAAAAAATGTCCAAAAACGTTAACTGGACAATAAGTTATCAAAAAGCCTTTGACTCTCTGAAGAATGCTATGTGCTCTGCTTCAGTCCTAAAACCTCCAGCCTACTCCAGGAAGTATATTGTCTAAGCAAATGCTTCAGAACTGGGGGTGGGAGTAGTCCTAGCCCAGAACAATGATGAAGAACATGACCAGCCTGTTGCTTTTATAAGCAGAAGACTATTCCGTAGGGAGCAAAAATGGAGTGCTGTAGAGGAGGAAGACTTTGCTGTGGTTTGGCCCCTCAAGAAGCTGAGACCATACCTGTTTGCCTCTCACTTCGTTTTTCAGAATAACTACAGGCCTCTCAGATGACTACAACAGATGAAAGTCCCAAACTACTTAAGTCCTCTATTTCCCTACAGGGAATTAACTTTCAAGTGGAACACAGACCTTGGACTGCCCATGCCAATGCAGATGGCCGTTACAGGTTCTTTCACTTAGATGAAAGAAGTTGTTAGTGACCAGAGCCACTGCTAATCAGGTTGCCTGGGCCAGATCGCTTTCCCCAAAATGTTGTGATGCATTGGCACAATTGGCACAATTGGCAACAGCTTTTGCTGCCACTTTAAACACTTTAAATAGTATGCATGAGGTACTAAGGGTAGGCCTCTGAAGCCAGAAGCACAGATTGTGCTGCCATCTAGGGTCATGCATCCACATGCACCCAGCACTGCCATTACAGGCTGAGTGTCCTGGTGCAATCCTAAAATGCAAACTTGACATGGCACACAGCCTGTGTGCCCTGTCCACTATACACTGCATGCAACATAAGTAAGTAACCCCTCTGGCAGGCCTTTCAGCCCTATGGCAGGGTGCACTATATTGTGTGCGTGGGTATATGTTTATAAGCAATATGCCCTGACTGTATCTTGCCAAACCTAGGGCATAGTAAGTGAACAGAGCAGCCATTTTGAATGCACGTGCTGGATACTGGTCAGTATGAGTTTCACAGTCACATGATGGCCACCCTAAATCCTGGGCCGTTTGGTATCAAACAACTCAGAATGATAAATCCAAAGTGGTTCCAGTTTTTCATGTATTGCAAAATGTACCCAGGGGCCACCTTAGAGGTGACCCCTACAAAGCTAACTAACATTGGCATGGCTGCTGGCCAGTCACAATCAGCCTGCCACCACAAGACAAGATTCTGGAACCCAGGGGTGAGAGCACCTGCTCTCTAGGTCCCAGAAAAAGCCCTTCCTGGGTGGAGGTGTATCACCTCCCACCTCAGGAATGTGAGCTGCCCTGCTAGCAAACTTCAAAGGGCTTATCACCTTTCAAACTTGACCCCAAGCCAGCTGCTAGCAGCAGGTGGCCACCCCATTGCAAACCTCCACTTTTGGCAGGAGCAACAGTGAGAAAATACACAAAGGACAGGAGGAGTGGTCAGCCCTAGCTTGCACCACCCCTAAGGTGTTGCAAGCAATGGGACCCTTCCATTTCATTTTCCTGCCTCTTCTCTTGGGAGGCTTGTCAACTATTGCATGGAAGGAAAATAGCCAATCAGGCATAGGGAAGTGACCTCTGCCCACAGGAAGTGGTCACCTAGTGGGTGTAGCCCCCCTAAGGTAGATGACCCATTGGTCATTACAGGGCACTATTCTAAATGCCCACTAAATACAGTATTTAGCGGGCTCCCATAGACCAGAGATTCAGATTCCAAGGGCACAAGAAGATCAGCAACAAAGAAGACCCAAGGCTCGAGAACTGAAGTACTGCTGCACCCAGAAGAAGGCGCCAAACTATGTCCGCAGCACATAGGACTCAACAATCACCGCTGAGGGGCTGTTCGGACATTGAACAACCACACTTCAGAAAATTGCCAAAGATCTCCTTCCTGAGTGAAGGCATCACTCTCCTGCAACCAAAACCAAAAGACCAGTGACGTTCAGTTCAATGACCGGATACTGACCAAGACACTGGACACCATAGCCAGACCAAATTTCACCAAAAGGATCATGAGGACAAAACATGCAAGTGTGCCAAGTTTGGTGGCACTGTGACCTCTAGTGGCCAAACCGTGCAATAGCTTCAGGTACTGGTCACTCAACATCCTTCAGTACTCATAACATGGTGGTCGGAAGACCGCCAGCACTGGCGGTCTTCTGTTGCCCGTGGCTTTGGCAGTCTTCTGAAAAGACCACTGAAGTCATAATGAGGGTCATTGTCTCGATGGCGCCATGCATCCTCTGTATCGTTCTTTGCATTGCAAACCCTGTCAAAAGGATTCTCAACGTTGACACACCAGAATCTCACAGCACAGCCTTGCTGCATCTTGGAACCGACTCATCACCCAGGCTGTGCAACACATCTGTGTTTCAGGCCCACACAATGCTCCACAACCAGATTTTAAGGTACTTTGATTCAGTGGGCTTAACTGGGTAACTCGGTCCATCTTGGTCAGCCTGAACTTTGGACTTTGTCCCAGTCCAGCACGATTTCTTACTTCTAAGCACAATTTTACGCTTCATTCTTTAAACATTCATAACTCAATCTTTACTTATAGGATTTTTGTCATTTTGATCTTGTTTTGTTTCTCTATTTATCTAACCTGGTGTGGGATCTTTTGTGTGGTGTTTTCACAGTTTTACTGTTTTAAGTTTGCACAAATAGTTTACACATTTTCTCTAAGTTAAGCCTGACTTCTCTGTACCGAGCTAGCAGGGGGTTGAGCACAGGTTAATTTGTGATTATTTGTGCCTTTCCCTGACTAGGAGTGTGGTTGCTGCTTGACCAGGTCTCACACCCTGTCACGTTGGCTCTCATTGTACCAATGAGGCTGCTGGATTTGGGCAGCAGCATCACCTGAATTGTGGGGAACTGAATATGATCCCACACCATGTGACAACTGTCAGCCTAATTTGTTTCTGGCCAGCTAGCAGCGCCTCACCTATGCCCAAGAGCATGGGCGATTTGTGTCTACCGGGCCCATTACATTGTGACTTCTCGGGGAAATCATGATGGATCAAATCACATCCTTTTCTCTCAGTTACATTTGTCACATAAATGCAAAGACAAACAGAAGCAGGTAATGGTTCAATAAGATGTATGGAATCAACTGCGTCCTAGATAAATAGCATGAACTGCAATAATTAGGATGATAAAACATACTAGAAGCAGAATGGTGACAAGAAAAGTGGAACACAAGAAAAGTCCTACCATACTGTCACCATGCAAGATTTGTGATTCCTACCTACACCACTAATATTCAATGTTTGAGCTCAGCAGGAGAAGACCTAACCTACCCTTCAGGACCCCCAGGGAAGACATAATCCCCCCATACCTGAGTATGGCAGTCGTGGAAAAGCCTGTTGTCTATTAAGGCCCCTTCCCCATATAGGCCAGGGAACTGACAGTCTCAGCAAGCAGCTGTAGTGGAGTCAGAGAGCATCCGGTAGTAGTCATCTGGCTGGAACCTCCCTCTAACATGCATGGGACAGAGAGATGTTTTTATAATAGGACAGCTAGTGTTCTGAGAAAAATGTGTCCACATGTAAAAATATGTATGTTTCAGTGAAATGTTAGCAATGCAGTATACCACTTTGTGCTGGCAATCTCATCTTGTTTCAGGAGATGGGGCCAACCCAGTAACCCTAGGACATGGGTAAGTAATAATGTAACAGCAAGCAATGGTCCCCTAGGGGAAAGTGTAATCCTGAACTTCCACACCAGTGGTTGTACCACTAAAACCCTCTGACTCAATAGGATTCATTCAGTATTACATCAGTTTTATTAGGAAGAATATACTTAAATTGAACAACTAAAGCAAGATATTTGCATAACAGGTGCTGCTAAACATCTTGCAGTCTCCTTTTGGACTCCCCTAATGTAGGTGTCTAGAGCCTACTAACATTTTTCAAAATCAACTTCACATTTGAATAATATGTTGACATATTGACCCAAAATCTGAAATTCATTTAAAAGGGTCATCATCAGGACAAAATATTCTTGTAGGAAGCACCCCTCAATAATTTCATCAGCGTGTAGCCTATAATCAATGTCTTCTCTTGAAAAATCAATTCTAGCACTAATCACCAATTTGGTATGCTATTGATTATTTCACTCTGTGGCATGGAACCCATTATCTATGGGTGGCCATAAGTGAATGGACAATCTCTTAAACTGGCTGGGGCAAGACCATCTCGATCAGGCCCTTTGTAATATGACCCCCTTCCACGTATAACTATGCATGAAAGTGCCATTCAATGGGTATTGTTGTGGGAGTTCCCATGCAACACCGATAGAATCTGATGCATTCACAGATTTACAAGGGTGGGAATTCGTCATAATCCTATGCCACCTCAGGGGTGGCCTTATAGTGGCACAATGGGGAGAGATAACATTAGTTATTTCAGTTCTTCCCTTTTTTTCTTCTTTATTCTGCAGCAGACATAGAAAGAGGCAAAAACCATTAATGATTGTTTATGTGCGGGAAGGTGTCCCTTCCTGCACATAAACCATCATCCCTGCAATTCAGACACCCTTGCAAACATGCAAGGGTGCCTGCGTTGGCGCTAGGCAGTAGTTTGTACACCAGCACAGAGGAAAGTACAGAGATGCATCATATTTCTGTAAATACAATGCATCCATGCACTTTCAAAATGACTCAGCGCAGCACAGCAAGCTGGCTTGCAGCGCTACGCTGTGTCATTTCCCCTAAAAGTGGAAAAGAAAGAGTAGAAATTGGCCATGGAGACAAAGCAGACTGCGAGGGCTTTGGCAAAGGAGAAGGTTGAGGCTGAGATGGCCTTGGCTGAGAAAAAGTTGCTGTAGGAGCAAGAAAAACACATTCAGGAGCCAGAGCTAAAAGGAAAGCAACTTACAGGACCCAACACTGATGGTAGCAGCATACTAACAGTGCCTGCTTGTGAGTTGAGAGTTCACATACCCAAGGAGCGGGTGCCTAACGATGTGGTGGGAGATCATTTAGAGAAGCAGGTTGCTGCTTATGAAGTTGCACTTAGGGTACATAGGTGCCAGAGGAGTACTGGGTGAGGGGGTAGCCTGTGGAAACATATGCTCAGGATGGTGAGGGACAGACTCTTAACACTAGAGGCAGAGGACCAGGTACACCCTCATGAAGGCAATCTTTGTTGTACATTTGGGCTGACCCCTGAGAAGTACCATTAGAAATTCAGGGACAGACACACTTTTTCAAATAAATCCTGGGTGGATTGTCTAGATTATGCCAGTAAGGCACTGAAGGGCTGGGTGAGTGGATGTTTCTATGGGCCTTTATAATTTTATTCTAAGGCAGTTCATGCTCAATACTTGTTTTCCAGAGCTGTGCCACCTAATAGATAACAAGCTTACTGATCCTAGGAAGCTTGCTGAAGAGGCAGATGTCTGGGACAGCACCAGAGTGTCTAAGAAAGTGTGTGGGGGACATCCAAAAGAGCAGTCACGTTTCCCAACAGAAGGAAGAGGGGGAGATCAAAATAAAACCAAGGAGTTCTCTCAAAGCCCTTAAACACTTCCCAAACCCAACCTGGCCACTGTCATGACCGAGAGCCCCTGCACCAACATATGTCTCATATGTGCTTCAGCATGGCACACAATCAACCATATTGTCATCCCTTGGGCTGCTCTGTAAGATGAGTGTTATTACCCAGTGCCTGGTCTGCTTATGTATACATCGATGCTTACTATAATACATTAATCCATGTATGATGTAGTACTAGAGATGAAGATGCCCTAAACTAGTCATGCAGCTGTAGTAATATGACTCATGCTCATAAGCCAGAGGAAATGCTTGACCTTGTTTTTGATAAATATGCACTTATGCTTAGTCATGCTGTTGTAATAACATGATGCATGCTTATGACTCAGAGGAAATGCTTGATAATGATTCTGTTGCAGCTGTTCCCAATTATCCGTATTGTAGTAAGCAATATATGGGAATACAGCTATAAATACTGCTGGCAAAACGTCAGTCAGTGCTTGGCTTTGGATCTGTTCTCCTGTTTGGCCTCCCCTGGAGCCTTTGCGCCGCACCCAGCTTCAACAAGGATAACCTTCCCGACCTCCCCTGAAGCCTCCGCTCCTGGCCCGGCTAAAGCAGAACCTCCCAGTACCAATCAACATTGGACTTGAACTTCACGCTACCATTCCTTTACTACCATGTTTTCCCAAGCATCCCAATTACCTGATTTCTGCAGCTGCAGCTTTCCTTTCTTGGTGACTTAGATTCTTCAACTCCAGCATCTTCCCTAATTGGCGTCTTGAGTGGCTAACATCAGTTCCTGCTAAAAAAACAACAAAAACAAAGGTCTAAGCACCGCAAGAAAGGTTATTCCACTATCCTTGGTCCAGCACAGTATCAGTTGCCAAATATTGCTGGAAATACAAGAGGCACAATTTTACAGTGTTAGAAAGTTAAGACTTAAAATCTGTGGCAATCTGAAGGAGAAAATGAGAAGTTCCCCCTTCATGCACTGTGTTAAAAGCAGCCATGCAGCACATAAAACTAATGTGTAGTGGCTGATGTTAGTGTGTTCATTGGTTCTTGGAGTGATGTAAACTACGTGCTTGTACTCAACAGTGAATTAAACTGATTTATTGAGAGCAGTGATTGCAGCAAGCGTGTCGCATATGAAAGACAGTCTTTTTGAATATGTAACACATACAATTCAAAGCACAGGTTTGATATTAACCTATGTATGTGCTTGTTCATTCCTAGTTGCCCATAAGGTATCATAGAAGATGCACACCAAAAATTCGATGTCCCTAAGCCCTGGCAGGAAGCCTACTGAATTTGAACCAGACTCCTGAGCACACGCAAGTCACACTCTCTCTTTATTAATCTGTCCCTTCCCTCCTGGGGCAGAACCTGATGCAAGGTCTCATCTGTGATCAGACTCTGCATTGGAAGTAAGTGGAGGTCCAGCATCTATTCTGCATATAGGTCGTCCAGGTGAGTGGGCCAACAGCCTCCAGAAGAAAGGCTTCACAGATGAGAAGACTGGAAAGTTTGTTCCCAAGTGGCATGGGTCCTATAAGTATGGGCATATGAAGGAAGATACCAAGGCCCATATTTATACTTTTTTAGCGCAGCAGGTGCGTAATTTTGTGACGCAAAAGCGGCGCAAACTTACAAAATACAATTGTATTTTGTACGTTTGTGCCACCTTTGCATCAAAAAGTGGCACAAATGCGGCGCTAAAAAAGTATAAATATGGGCCCAAGTGCTCCAAGAGGGCACCTCTCCCGAGTGGTAGGTAACAGGGAATAGCCAGTCTAGTGCTTGGAGAGGAGATGGCCCCAGTTAGGGCCACCCTCCCACCACAAGTGGCACTCCACCGAAAAACTATTTGCCACCTATGCCCCAGAAGAAGTGCCAACGGAAAGGGAGAAAGCATAGGCTAAAGAGACTTGAGAAGAAGACAATTGCCTTCTTCTTCAGTAATCAGGCAGCGGGCCCCAAAATACCCAAAATATTGACTTGCTCTCCCCCAGGGCCTTAGACCCAAGCACACATTCCCCAAGCAGGAACTAAGGATGGGTCATCCAGCCCCTCCAGACTGGTGACCCATCTTAGCTCCACTTCCATACCAGACCAATCTCGCGAAGGCACCTCTGATGGAGAACTTAGGAACAACCCTACTTCCTGGACTGCCTCTCCTAATGCTGATAACCATGTTACACCAAATGGGCCCCTCACTGTCATAACAAACATCAACATAAGATCTTGCCTGGTTAAACTATGCCAGAACCCAGCAATTCAGGAAAAGATCAGGTGGAGGGAGCAAGGGAGCAATTACACAATGACAGTGGCAACAACTCATGAAGTCCAACGGACTTCAAAAAAGTTCTTGCAGCACGATGCCCCTGCCACAAGTTGCCCCTGAACCCCTCTACTGATCCTGTGCAACTGTTGACCAAGCTCTACAGCAACTCTGATGCATCCAGAATACATATTGAGAGGCACACTCGACCTGCTGAATCGAGGGAACATCTTATGGCTGCTAGGACAGCTTCCTGAGACTGCACATCTTACCTCAGCGGATATGATCGCAGTGGAGTTTATACCACCCATGTCACCCCAGACTAATCAAGTAACCAAAGTAACCTGGACCTCAGCTGAGGTAGCACAGCAAGTTCTAGACTGGGTGGGGCTCTCAAGAGTTGGGGGATACACTTTACCCCTGCAACACAACCTGCTTACCCACATCTTCTATTGACTCAACAGGGTTACAGGGGGCCTCAACCACTGTCCCTCGCCTTTAACAAGGCTGTGAGGAACTCTCCCCCCCGGGGAGCATGGCTAAACACAGAACCCTCCCCTTCACCAGAGCCTCCACCCTCCCTAGCGACTGGAGCTGGCTACCCAGCACCCTGAGCATATGACTAGGACAACCATGATGGAACATTTCAAACACCGGCAACCAGGAGGATAAATCCAATCTTGCTTCTGGAACATTAATGGGCTGCTGGACAAATTGGAGGACGTCAGCCTACTTAACTACCTAACTTCACTTCAAATAATAATGCTGCAAGAGACTTGGACAGAATCTGCACCTACAATCCCGGGATTTGTGAGTTATCACGTCCCTGCAACAAGCGGGGCCCGCTTTGGGTACCTGAGTGGCAGCCTCATTACATATCTCAGCGCAGCAATGAAGGGGCACCACCACATGCCCTCAGGCATATGCAAAAACTCGATGACAGTTTTTCTTTCTTTGACACAAGGGTCTTCCACCTTCCACGTAGCCCTAATGAGCATCTACATCCCTCCAGAGAAAACTTGTAAACTGGAGTCTGCACGCCTGCTGAGAGAGAGCATTGAAGAACTACTTAACAATGAACCTTGCCCCGAATTGATCCTAAGCGGCGACTTAAATATGAATCAACTGGGAACAGAGATCCATGGAGAAGCTAACACAGCGCTGAACTCCTTCTGCCAGATTCCGGACCAAACCCCATTCGGAATTTACAAAGAGGACAGGCTAGGCAAACAACTAATAAAAGATCTCGAAGCAATGGTTCTTCGATCAGCCAACTGCTGCTACAGCGCAGATCAACTCCCTTCATTCACATTTTTTAACCAAAAAGCAAGAATGCTAATAGACTTCACAATTCTATCACTGTCCTTGTTCGGGCGAATCTCAAAATTCCAGGTAGCAAGCAGAGGGGATAGCGATCACTTACTGCAAGAGCTACACTTCAGTCACCTAATTGAACACCACTGTCCCACAGATGCATTGCAGCAAGCAACATAAACAACTAACAGGAGGTGATTAAGTGGACTTCAGAGACCACACCTGCCCTGGCAGAAAAGGCTAAGTGAACGAGGTCCCTTAAATTGGTTCTTGCAGGCCCGAGCATACAGCACAAGCAGCCTGGGATGAGTTTTTAGCGGAATTTCTGGCATCCTATTAACAGCAGTCACAAGTTACAAACTCTTACAATCCTCAAAAATTTCCATCCAGAAGGGGCACAAAGACACTTAAGCGGAATTTAAACATCACCCTTTGCCTTCTTCAGAAAGACCCTAGATATGAGGCAGTGAGAGTGATGGTCTTTACCTCCAGATCTGTCTACAGAGGTCATCTGTGGGCACACCAAATAGACAAGACAGCTGGTCTAGCAGGAAAACTCCTGCACGTATCAAAGACAAACAGGCAGGTGCATTTTTGGAAGCATATAAACAGCCTAAGTTCTGCAACACACACCTGCTTCACAATTAACATCTCTGAGTCCACTTGGTATCAATATCTTTCCTGCCATTTTGGTCTCCTGACTGGGGGCCCCGTAGGTGAGAGCCCCCAGCCCCAGGAAATAACACACGCTGAAGCTCACAGCCCCACCAGCTCCACAAATCATCCACACAGCTGCTTTCTAACTCTCTCAGAAACAATGAGGAAGAGAATCATTAAGCGCCTGATTACAACTTTGGAGGAGGTGTTAATCCGTCCCAAAAGTGACGGTAAAGTGACGGATATACCACCAGCTGTATTACGAGTCCATTATATCCTATGGAACTCGTAATACTGCTGGTGGTAAATCTGTCACATTTGGGACGGATTAACACCTCCTCCAAAGTTGTAATCAGGCCCTAAGTGTCGAAGCGAGGGCGGACCAGGACCCAATGGTATCCCTGCCACCTTGTGCAAAGAGGACCCAGACTTTTGGGCAAAACACCTCTCGGCACTTTACAACTGCATAGTCACCACTAACACCATTCCCCAAGCATGGAGAGGCTCAATCATCACCCCTATTTTTGAAGGAGGTGTGACTAACGTCCCAGCAAACTACTGACTGATTGTACTTTTAGATGTTGAGTCCAAAATCTTTGCAGGGATTCTCTCAGAGGAGTTAAAAACCTGGGCTGCTGCCAATAATTTAATCCCGTTCAACCAAACCTGGTTCTCTAAAGAGGTAGGCACGACTGCTAATCTTATCGCCCTAGCACTATTAGTCAACCAATGGCAGCTCGGCAAGAAGTCCCTCTTCCTCTCCTTCTTAGACTACAAAGCAGTGTTTGATCGAGTAGAAAGAAGAAAATTATGGTCTAAGCTTGCGAAATGGGGCACTCTGTCCCACCTGTTGAAAGCAATAGCCCTTCTCCACACAGACACTTGGGTGAGTGTTAAATTGGGTGACGGGACGCACCTGTCCAGGAACATTCCTACCTCTCAGGGACTCCGTCAAGGATGTGTGCTTGCACCTCTTCTTTTCAATCTTTTTTTCGCCGATTTACTGGCGAGACTGGACAAGGTGAACTCGCACCCACCAATATTTGGGCAAACTGCTACAGCATGCTTGATGTACCCCAATGCTCTTCTGATTAACCTGGGCAAATCAAAAATCATGCCCTTTAGGACACAACAACATTGAAACAGTGTATGAATATCAATACCTAGGGGTTCGTCTTGACTGCAGCAGCTATTTTAAGCCCCACCTAGAATGCCTAAGCCCATTAAAAATGCAACTGGCTCTTCAACCGACCTGCCGCTATTAAAGGTCATACAGGCCAAATTAATTCCAACAATCACATATGGCAGTAAAGCTTTGTGGGGCAGAGGCGAAGAGCACCTGGACAAAATTATCTTCAAGCTTTTCAAGAGGCTGTTCAGCTTACCAAATCGTGCTTCACCGGCCTAGTTCCGCCTAGAATTTGGCCTGGTCAGACAGTCTCTAGCAAGGAAAGGGGCATTTATTAACCTAAGCTACAAACTGAAAGCAGCAAGGGAAGGCTTTTTAAGTTCCTTTATCGGGCCGAAATGGCTGCGGACCCCAACTCTCCTTTTCATCTTTATCTCGAGGCCTCTCTGATGGCATTACACCTGGCAGATCAATTGCCTCAACTCAGTTCGCTCCAGTTTGTCAAGCGTGTGACGAAAGCAAGAGTCAAGTCTCTCTCGAAGCAACTGGACAAAGAAGTCTCATCGAAACAAAGCCATGCTTGGCTCACCTTATCGTCATACAATACTCCCGTCCCACAATCATACCTGGGGGCAGCAGTCAACCCACAGACTAAAGCAGCCTTTACGAAATACTGAATGGGCCTCCTTCCATCATACTCCCACATCCCCAGGTGGACGCAAGGTAATATGGGGGGCACTTGTCAACTCTGTGGGTTAGCTCCGGAAACACTGCTCCACCAGATATGTCTTTGCAAAAGCACTACGATGGACCGTAAAAAGTTTTCACAACCAGTTTGGCTTCAAGAGGGCTGCACAGGTGCAGACCGGCGATTCTGGCTGGATTCAAAGGGGACAAAGTTCAGCTCAGCTGTAGCCTGGTAAAATTCCTAGACAAACTAGGGCATCAACTTCAAGAGACTGAACTAGTAGGACAAGCATGCACAAGTAGTGAGTAAGCAACTCTGTAACTGTCTGCAATCCAGCTGAATGTTTTAATTTAAAACTGATCCTTTTTCTTTTAGTCACGTACAGATTATGTAATGGTTTTAATTAACTGAACACACTGGTAAATAAATAAATACAATTTAAAAAAAGCTAGTGTGGGGAGGCAAGTTATGTTACTCTAGTGTCCCTGGAGGATGCAGAGATGGTGCTCAATGGTCTCATGCCTTCTAAAACTGAAAGCATAGGCAGTGTATTACCATTAATGGGAAGAAGGCGGAGGCTCTGAGGCACACAGGAGCCAGTATATTGGAAACTGGGGGGGGGGCATATTTATGATCCCCTTGTGCCACCATTGCATCACTTTTTGTGATGCAACAGTGGCACATTCTCTGTAACCATATCTATGAGGACACACAAAGCTACTTTGCGTGACTTTAAATGTCCTCATAGATACAGAGTAAAGCAAGGCAGCACAAATCACTGCATTGCCTTACTCTGCACAATGGAGGTGTTCCGTGGGTGTTTTGCCGTGGTGCCTTTTGACGTGTCCTCAGATTTACCAACCCTGGTAAGCCTGAGGATGCGGCAAAACCTTACTCCTTCACAAATGAGAAGGAATCGGGATAAATACATGTATTTTCCCTGGTTTTTCCCTCTTTCTATGTGTGCTGCATGTTGCAGCACACATAGAAAGAGTCAAAAGCCTCCCAGGATTGTGTTTGTGCAGGAAGGTGCTCCTTCCTTTACATAAATAATCCTGCATGCAATTCAGGCACCCTTGCACTATGGTGCAAGGATCCTTGCATTGGCGCTAGGCATCCCACTGTGCACCAGCACAGGAGGAAAGACTAGAAATGTGCTGTATTCCTTAAATACAGTGCATTTCTGTACTTTCGATGTGATGAAGTGCAGCAAAATGACTTGCTGTGCTGCACTGCGTCACTTTTTTGTAAATCTGGCCCTGCGTTTCTGGTTCGCAGAGGTATGCACCCTGTCCAGGCAGGAACCACAATCCTAGTCAGGGTAAGTCAGATACACACCATAAATTAAGGTATGCTCAACTTCAAACAGTAAAATAGTGATAACATCACACAAATACACCTGGTCAGAGAAATAGAGCTTTGTTTTATGGGTAAAACAAGGCCAAAACGACAAAAATCCAATAATTAGAAGTCAAGATATGAATATGTAAATTTTAAAATGCAATATAGTGCTTAAAATCATAGATTGCCATTGGGGGCTACCATGCTAGACCAGGTGAAATCCAAAGGTTCAGGCTGACTGTGATGAAGCATGGGTCAGACACAGTCGCAGACAAGGTTGAAGTTTTACCGTCTTCACCCATCAGTTTCAATCTTTTGTGAACTTCATCTTGCCAAATTTCTGCAGCATCTTGAACTCTCTTCTGTTCAGCTGCAGTTGATGTTAGCTTTTTTTCAGATTGGTTTGCCATATATCACATTTTTCTTTGTTGAAGGAGTCCTCAGATTTTGTAGTTAGCAACACTTTGTCAGGAAGTAAAGATCCTCTGCTACCACCTGCTTTACTCATGTTTACAAATTTGAATGAACAGAAAAACAATATTAAAATAAATTAGCAATATGATGGCTAAAACACATCAATACAGAGATGAAATTTTGGAAAATGGCAGAAGGGTTGCTCTGAGGAGTTATTGTTTGTCTCTATAAGACTACTTGATCACCAAAACCTATCTTTTGACACCAAAATGAAGTATATAAGTCTAATGGATCCTGAAATATTACATCATCACTGCAACACAACTGCCATTTTTAAACATGTCGTCCAAAATGATTCGGCCCGGATCAGCCTTCTCTACTCAAGATAAATTATGTCTCTAATGATCCAAAAACACAATAAAAAATTAAAATATATGAATAACATTTGTTTTACACAGGTGATTTTAAATTGTGATTCCAGAGACACCTCACTTAGGGGTCTCATTTCTTCCCGTTTGGAAATTACACTTATAAATGGTAATAAGGCAATTTGAATGTTAACCTATGGGAGAGTTAGGCCTTGCAGTAGTGAAAAACAAATGTTAGAGTTTTTCACTACTGGGACATGTAAAACTTATCATTACCTGGATTGCTTTTTTAAATATACTGCACCCTGCACTTGGGCTATCTAGAGCCTAACTTAGGGGTGACTTATATATATTAAAACGGAAGGTTTGGGCCTGGCAATGGGGTTAACTTGCCAGGTCCACATGGCAGTTTAAAACAGCACACGCAGGTTCTGCAATGGCAGGCCTGAATCATGATTAAAGGACGGCTGAAGTGGGTGGCACAATGAGTGCTGCAGGACTTTCAGTCACATTTAATTTACAGGCCCTGGGCACATGTAGTGCAGTTTACTAGACACTTATATGTAAATTATATATGCTAATTGTGGATAATCCAATGTTTCCATGTTTTAAGCAGGGGGAATGTGCACTTTAGCTGTAGTTAGCAGTAGTAAAGTGTCCAGGGTCCTAAAGCCAGCAAAAACGAGGTCAGCTAAATAGGAGGTCAGAGAGCAAAAAAGTTAGGGAAAACCACACCAAGGATGCCAAGTCTAACACTGTATGACTTCTGTCAGGTGTTATCTGGTGTCCTCAAAGCAGGTGATACCCAATACATTTCATCAGGTTGTGGCAGCAGACAATGTGAGAGCCACTATCTGTGGCTCCTTTTCCCTTCGAGTGGGGGGAATCTCAGGTCTTCTGAAGGTTGCTGTGAGCCCTGCTCTGCCCATGGACTGTCTGTTAGAGAATTACCTGAAGCATACTGCATGGAAGGAAGTGGAGCTCAGGTCACAACGTGGAATGTTAGGGTTACATGAGTGAGTCTGTGCGCATACTAGGTCCATGGCTGCCATGGTGGGGAGTTAAGAAGGTTTGGAGTCTGAAAGAATTGCCCAGAAGCTGTCAGGAAAGAGAAGGGCACAGAGCCTGGGCAGCCAGTACCTGTATGTGCCACAGTAGGAGTGCCCAGCCCTAGAGGGCCTGAGACGGCAAGTCGAAGCCCAGGCAGATGGTGACACCTTCAGAGATCATCTCATATACAGGGAGAATGACCACAAGAAGTGAGCCTAAGCTTCCTCAGCATGGCTCAACTTGTGTATTGGTAGATCCCCAGTGGTACAGGGCCTTCCTACTGGGTCTGGCTCATGAGATACCCCTGGCAGGACAACTGGGGCCTCAGGACAAGACCTCTGCCAGGCTTGTCTCCCACTTTTATGGGCCCCGTAGAGGACAGCCATTGATACATTCTGTAGGACTTGTTTCACCTGCCAGGTTAGTGGGAAGACTGGGAAAAAGCTAAAAGCACCCCTGACTCCCATGCCTGTTGTTGGCACATCCATTGAGTGGATAGGAATGATAATATAGGACATGTAAGCCTTGAGACAGTCTTACACAATAGATTTATTCTAGTCTTGGTGGATCACACCACCAGGTACCCAGAAGCAATTCCTTTGAGGACTGTTACTGTACCTGTATTGGATAGGACCCTAATATGGATTTTCACCAGAGTGGGTTTCCCCAGTGATGTGGTGTCAGACAGGGCCAACATGTTTATGTCCATGTTTATGGCATGATGTTTTTGTAGAAGGAATGCAGGGTTACTTATAAGTTCTTCACACCCTAACATCCACAAACCAATGGACATGTTTAAAGTTTCAACAAGACCTTTAAAGGCATGATTGTGGACCTGTCTGAGCCTATGATGCCTAAGAAGGACATTCTCCTACTGTGCCTGCTCTTGGTTTACAGAAAGGTGCCACAGAAGGGAGTTGTTAAAGAGGGGTCGGAGCAAGCTCCCAAGAAACCCCCATCGTATGTGGCTAGAACTTTAGAACTAGATGGCCAAATTCTAGAAGAAAGCTTGCAAGAACCTGGAGGCTTGCCAGGAGTTTATGAAGTAGTTGTATCATCATACAGCTCCACCTGTGAAATTCCAACTTGGACAGAAAGTGGGGTTGATGGAACCAGTGAAGCTCGGGGATCTCTAAGATTGTTGGACTGGACCATATGAGTGGTGCAGAGGAAGGAGGAGTCCATCTGCCTGGTACGTCTCAAGATCCACTGGAACCCCCTAAGGGTTACTCCATCTCAACTGCCTCAAAACTCATTATGAGAAGTCTGTGGTCTCCATGCTACTGGTGACAAATGATGGGGAGGAGGAGGAGAGTGAACCTCTCCCCGATCTTCTGTCATCCAAAGAAAAGGATGAGTCAGTGGAAGGTGTCAATCTCTTCCCTGCCCTGACCCCAGAGCAGTAGAGGGACTGTCCCAGTTACTAGGACAGTTTTTTTTCCCTATTTTCCCATACCTCTGGGCTTACACACTAGTGTACCCATGATATAGACCCTGCAGACAGCCTGCCTGTCAAAAACAAAATGTACCGGCTGCCTGACAAAGTGAGGACCAGTATTAATGCAGAAGTCACTACAGTGCTGGAATTGGGGACACTGAGTGCCCCAGTAGTCCTTAGTCCAGCCCAGTGGTGCTGGTACCAAAGGCAGCTATACCTAGCACCTCCCCCCCCATTGCTCAGGTTCTGTGTTGACTACAAGGAACTCAACTCACTCACCAAGACTGATGTCCAAGATGATAAACTCATTGATAGTATGGAGGCTGCAAAGTTTCTGAGCACCTTTGATTTGACCTCAGGGTGCTTGCAGGGTGCTCTAACTGATGAGGCAAAAGTGAGGTCCACCTTCTCTACCCCAGAGGACCACTTCCAGTTTACAGTGATGTTCTTTGCACTCAAGTATGCCTCTTCCACCTCCCAGAGGCTGCTGATCCAAATCTTAGCTGAGATGTAGGCCTGCACTGCTGCCTACTTAACTTACATAGCTTTCTTCAGCAGCACCTGAAAGGAACACCTATTTCACAGGCAAGAAATGCTTCAGTCCCTGCAGTAGGCAGGCCTGACTATCAAGGCCAGTACGTCCAAGAGAGGGCAGTTGTCTATGGTATACTTTGGACACCAGGTGGGCAGGGGTAAGATGCAGTCTGCTCAGGCCACAACAGAGACCATCCTGGCCTGACAGCCCCCAAAAATGCAATCAGAAATGGAGGCCTTCCTGGGCATCACTGGATACTACAGAAGGTTTGTCAGAGGCTATGGCACCTTTGGTGCCCTCTTGACCGAGCTGACTTACAAGAAGCAGCCCAAGAAGGAAACCTGAGGCCTGTCTGTAAGCCTTTGACTCCCTAAAACAAGCCCTGTGCACAGCCTCTGTGCTCAAGACCCCTGCATTTCCCAGGATTTCATTGTTCAAATAGATGCCTTGGAGCATGGTATATGGGTAGTCCTATCACAACTAAGTCAGGAGGGCCTAGATTAAGCTATAGCATTAATCTCTAGGAGGCTACTAGCCTGGAGAAAGAAGTGGAGTGCTATTGAGAGAGAAGTATTTGCTGTTGTCTGGGTAGTGAAGCAGCTGAGGCCATACTTGTTTGGGACTCACTTCCTGATTCAAACAAACCACAGACCTCTCTGCTGGCTAACGAAAGTGAGGGGTGAAAATCCAAAATTGCTGAGTTGGTCCATTCCCCTGCAGGGGCTGGACTTTACAGTGGAACACCATCCTGGGTCATACCATACGAATGCTGATCACGGTGTTGCATAGTGCTCCCCACTTTCAGCTGGGGGGTCACATGTTAGAGCTGTCAGCCTTAGGGTGGTCTTCCCCCAGACATTTTGCCTCTCCTCCTCCATTTTACTGGACCTATTTTTGTTGGCTTTAGGACTTTGAGCACTTTACCACTGCTAACTAGTGTTAAAGTGTATGTGCTTACTCCTCAAACAATAATATTGGCTTATCCACAATTGGTATTTTAATTTATATATATATGTCCCTAGTAAAGTGCATCATATATGCCCAGGACCTGTAAATTAAATGCTAATAGTGGGCCTACATAAATAGTCCCTTAAAAATATCTCAGGCTTGCCATTGCAGAGTCTGTGTGTGCAGTTGAAACTGCCACGTTTTTCTGGCAAAATAAATCTTTTGCCAGGCCCAAACCTGCACCTTTAACAAATAAGAGCCATCCATAAGATAGATCCTGGACAGCCCTGAGGGCAGGGTGCAATGTATTCAAGTAGTAGGACATGTACTTTTCAGTTTTACTTTCCAGGTACTGAAAAACTCTTAAGTTTATTTTTTACTACTGCAAGACCTATCTCTCCCATAGCGTAACATTGATGGTGCCTTATTGCATTCTATAAGTGGAGGATCCAAATAGGAGGGGATGACCCCCTTCATGTTTGGTGTCTCTGGAATAACAATTAAAAATCCTACCTAAAGGTGAACTCAGATTTTACATTTAAATTCCCGAAAATGAAATTTTTGGAAAATTGACATTTTTTTGTCTTAGCCATTTGGTGCCTGCAGCCTGTCTCTGGTCACATGACTGCATGAAGTTGGCACTTGTGCTTTGTGTATGCCTCCGAGAGAGCCACACAAAATGACAGCTTAGGTGTAACTTAGTGGGTCATGATGGGCAGGATGCTGGGCAGGATGTGAGGGAGGTGCCTGACATAGCCTCACTTACACCTGAGTAGCCTGTGTACACACACAAAGGATTTAACAACCATGTATTGTCACTCCAGCCAGCCTGAAGCCAAAGCAGAGGAGGAAAAGGGCTCCTTGCTCTTCAAAGCTACTGTCTAGAAGCTTCTCCCACCTTCCAAAACAGGGGCACCAAAGTATAAATACTGGGTCCCAGATACCACCACTACAGTTCACTTCTGGACTTGTGGATACTCTGCCAGGAGAAGGGCAGCTGTGCTGCAGAAGGCATGCCACCCTACTGGACTGTTGTTTTGCTGGGCTCCTGCTTTGGTGTGCTGATCTGTGCCTGTTGCTTTCTTGTCTGGGAATAAGAAGGACTGAACCAGCATCACTTCACCACACCCCAGAACGCAGAGTTTCTCCAAAGGCTAATTGGCTGGCCTCCTGATATGGATCTTCAGGGATTTAAAAGACTTTCAACCACCCTTGTTTTTCCGCTTTTTCCCCCCTTGTGCGCTCCCCCTTGCCGCTTTCCCCTGCCGCTGCCTCCGTGCGGCCCCGCCCCCCTCGTGCCCCCATTCGCCGCCCCCTCTCGCCTTCCAGCTGCTCCTCCCTCCCCCCTCCCTTCTTAATGGCTGGCGCTGCGCGTCCGCGCCGCTGGCGTGCCGAAGGCAAGCCCGTCTGCGCCCGTCCGCTCCTGGACCGCGCCCAGCCCCTCTGGTCCGCACGACCCTTGCATCACCAGACACCGCTACTCGGCCAACCAGCTCATCGCCCTCAACCCCGGCCGCTCCACAACTTGTTTCCAGTCATCCCCAAAAACCACCAAGGAACCATTCTCCTGCCACGCCTGCAACTTCACCTGCAACAGAACAAGGAAACCTGCAACAACCACAACAAACCACCTCCACTGCATACTCCTCAACACACGCTCCACACGCAAGCATGCCATCGAGCTCTGGGACCTGTTCGACACCACCGCCCCAGACGTAGCCTTCCTGACTGAAACCTGGTGGAACGACTCCTTGGCACCGGACATCGCCATAGCCATCCCGGATGGCTACAAGATCACCAGGAGGGATCGCCCCAACGGAATCGGAGGAGGATTAGCCATCGCCCACAAATCCACCCTCAGAATCCACACCCACATGGACGACACCCTCAAGACCGCCGAACACCTACACTTCCGGATCCACACTGACCCCAACACCACTCTCAGAGGCACGCTCATCTACCGACCCCCAGGACCACGAGCACCCTTCTGCGACTCCATCGCCGACCTCACGAGCACCCACGCACTCACCTCTACGGACTACATCCTCCTTGGAGACCTCAATTTCCATCTGGAGAACAACAACGACGCCAACACCACATCTCTGATCGACAACCTCTCCACCCTCGGCCTCAGACAACTGATCAACACACCCACCCACATCGCCGGCCACACACTTGAACCGATCTTCTCCGCAAGCAACCACGTCACCTTTAACCACACCACCGAACTCCACTGGACCGACCACCACTGCATCCACTTCACATTCAAGAAGCACATCGAACACCACCGCACCCAACTACCACCACACCGCCGCTGGAGCAAAGTCACCGAAGACCATCTGACCAGCACCCTCGCCCAGAACCTGCCCACCGACTCCACCGACCCAGACACCGCCGCACTCAACCTACGACAGTGGATCAATGACTGCACCAACATCCTCGCACCACTCAAGAGGTCCACCGACAAACAAGGAAAGAAAAAAGCCGCCTGGTTCACTGACGAACTCCTCACCTCCAAACGCACCTGCCAGAAACTAAAGAAGAACTGGCTCCTCGAACACACACCCGACAGCCTTGCAGCCAACAAGGAGGCCACCCGCAAGCACCACCAGCTAATCAGACTCGCCAAACGCTCCCACTTCACAGAACGCCTGAACAACAACACACACAACAGCAAAGAACTCTTCTGCATCGTAAAAGAGCTCTCCAACCCCAGCGCCAACGTCAACGACATCCCACCATCCCAAGAACTCTGCGACGCCCTGTCCACCTTCTTCTATCAGAAGATCGCCGACATCCACGACAGCCTCAACACCACGCCTCTGTCAGACCACACCCCGGGAAACTCCACCTGCACCAACCGCCTGACCGCCTGGACCTACGTAGACGACACTGGAACATGCAAGATCATGAACTCCATCCACTCAGGATCCCCTTCTGACCCTTGCCCCCACTACGTCTACAACAAAGCCGACTCTACCATCGCCCCCCAACTTCGAAAGGTCATCAACTTACCCTTCGAAACCGCAACTTTCCCGGACAGCTGGAAGCACGCTGAAATCCACGCCCTCCTCAAGAAACCCAAGGCAGACCCCAACGACCTCAAAAACTTCCGCCCGATCTCCCTCCTCCCCTTCCTGGCAAAGGTCACCGAGAAGATCGTCAACGCTCAGCTCACCCACCACCTCGAGGACAACTCCATCCTCGACCCCTCCCAGTCCGGTTTCAGACGCAACCACAGCACCGAGACCGCTCTCCTCGCAGCCACAGATGACATCAGACAGCAAATGTACAACAGCAAAACATCAGCCCTCATCCTCCTGGACCTTTCCGCAGCCTTCGACACGGTTTGCCATCGCACCCTACTAACACGCCTCCACGAAGCCGGAATACAAGAAAAAGCCCTCAACTGGATCTCCTCCTTTCTCACAGGCAGAACCCAGAGAGTCCGACTCCCACTCTTCCGCTCTGAAGCCACCAACATTATCTGCGGGGTACCCCAAGGCTCCTCTCTAAGTCCGACGCTGTTCAACGTCTACATGGCCCCCCTCGCACAACTGGCCCGTCAGCACAACCTCAACATTCTCTCCTATGCCGACGACACCCAGCTCATCCTCTCCCTCACCAAAGACCCACTCACCGCCAAAGCCAACCTCCACGAGGGAATGAAGTCCATCGCCGAGTGGATGAGAAATAGCCGCCTGAAGTTGAACTCCGACAAGACGGAGGTCCTCATCCTCGGACGCACCCCCTCGGCCTGGGACGACTCCTGGTGGCCCACCGCGCTTGGACCCCCTCCAACACCAGCTATTCACGCACGCAACCTAGGTTTCGTCCTCGACTCCGCTCTCACCATGTCCAAGCAGGTCAACACAGTTTCCTCCTCCTGCTACAACACCCTCTGCATGCTCCGTAGAATCTACAAATGGATCCCGACGGAAACCAGAAGAACGGTGACCCAGGCCCTCGTCAGCAGTAGACTACGGCAACGCACTCTACACAGGCATCCCAGCAAAAGACATCCGACGCCTCCAACGCATCCAAAACGCCTCCGCCCGACTGGTCCTCTACGTACCCCGCCGATGCCACATCTCCCCCCACCTGAAAGACCTCCACTGGCTCCCCGTGGACAAGAGGATCACCTTCAAGCTCCTCACCCACGCTCACAAGGCACTCTACAACGCCGGACCAGCCCACCTGAACAACAGACTCAACTTCTACGTCCCCTCCCGCCAACTCCGCTCCGCCAACCTCGCCCTCGCCATCGTTCCCGCTTCCAACGCAAGACCTCCAGCGGCAGATCCTTCTCCTACCTTGCCACCAAGACCTGGAACACCCTCCCGACCCCCCTGCGGCAGACCCAGGACCTTCTCACCTTCAAGAGACTACTCAAGACCTGGCTCTTCAACCAGTAGCAGCACCCCCCCCCCCTCAGCACCTTGAAACCCTAACGGGTACGTAGTGCGCTTTATAAATATTGTGATTGATTGATTGTGATTGACCCTACTTCTGCACCTGGACTCTGCCATCTGTGAGTCTGCTCTGCCAATCAGTGCCACCCCAGTGTTGGACATTCGGAAGTGGACAGGAGGTGTTTGCTCCAGCGGAACTGATGTATCATCTGCCGCAGGAGCAGAATTGAAGAATTACCACTATTGAGTGAATCAGATCCGGTGCATCCTTGCATAACCGCGTTTTGGGGCCAGCGCATCACTTTCTGAACCACCAGTGTGTAGCGCTTTCCCTGGCGCAAAGTCTTCCCATCCCTCATCATTGGCAGCCTCGGTGACAAATCTTTGCATTACAGCCACTAGGTGGATTGGAACCAATGAATTGTCTCGACTGCACCATGCATGCTCAGCACTGGTCTTCACATTGCAAGCCCCGTCAATAGGATCCTTGACTTCGAAGCACCAGTATCTCGTACCCCAGCGTTACTGCATCTCGGACCAATGGATCGTCACAGCTGTGTGATGCATCTGTGTTTCAGACCCACGCAGCACTCTGCAACCAGGATTTATGGTGCGGGGTTCCTGTAGCCATCCTGCACTCCATCGCAGTTGGCCTGAAATTTTGACTTTGTCCCAGTCTGGCGCAACCAGATATCTCCAGTTGGTACTTCTGGCTTCTAAATGTGATCTTGCAGTTTGTTCTTTAAAAATTCATAACTCAATTTCAAGTTCTACATAAAGGAATTTTGTCATTTTGGTCTTGGTTTATCTATTAAAGTTTCCTCTATTTTTAAGACTTGCCTAGGCAGCGCTTGTGCTGTCTCTTCAAGACATGTTGTATTCAGTCTATGGGCTTTCAACAAGCCCAGCGCTTTTGGTTGATTAGTTGGCCCGCCTTTCGAAATTCCCTTGCTCTTGTTGTTAAATAGTGTACATATGTCCTGTCTTTGGGTTCTTTGTTCCTTGCCAATGGACTTCACTTATCAATCCTTTTTGTTGGCCATCTCCGGCCATCTTTTGGCTCCTCGCTTGCACCCCCTCCCTCCCGTCATTGCTGCTGTCCTTCCTGTGCTGCTGCTTGTTTTGAAAGGGAGCTTCCTTGCCCTACTTTTTGTTGGCCACCTTTGGACATCTGTTGGCTCCTCACTCGCACCCCCTCCCTCCTGTCATTGCTGTAATCGTTCCTGCACCGCTACATGTTTTTAAAGAGAGTTTATTTGCACTCCCACCCGGGGGATCGTATTTTCATTTCTGTCATTCCAAGACACAAGGACTTAATAAACAGGTCATTCATGTGCACGTCTCGTGTAGTCTCAATCCATAGCCTTAATCCACAGAAAGTCTCAAACTTCGCAACGCCTGTGGCTCACGCTGCCACATTCACATTCAGCTCTCATGCCAAAGAGTTTTAATCTGTCACATTAAGGCCTCAGCTGCTGAAAGCCATGACTTCAACAAATGGCTATTACCCTCTCTTTCCTCTCCTTTCCTTAATTTGTTCCCCTGTGAAATGGATCCAAAAAAAACAAAAAAGAAACACTTTTGCTGCAAATGTCCTCTTTTTCTCACATTTTTCTATTCCAAAGAGCAGCCTCTTTTATTCATACCCAAACACATAAGCGCCACTTTACAGAGTTTGCCAGTGAAGTGGGGGTGTAGTGCACCATTACTGGAGATACTGCAATACCTGGTTGATGCATACAGTGGAAATGTGTAATGTCATCCTAATCAGCTGTTTTCCTTGTGCTGAGAGTTTAAACGCGTTACAACATCCTGCTTGCTGAATGTTACCTGCTTTTCTGCACATGCTTGAAGCCCTAAACACCCTCATGCTGCATTCAGGCAGTAATCCCCTCACTTTAAAAAAAGATGAGTTTTAGGCACTGCTTCAACAATGTCAAAAACTAAATAAAGCAAGACAGAATGATCACAAAGTGGCCAGATTGATTTTAGTCAGACCACACACATTAGTGCCAATTTACAGAGTTTGCCAGTGAAGCGCTTCTTTTGTTTTCTCGTCTTTTTTTCAACAACATTGTTTTCCCCAGGTAGAAAAGTGCACTATTCCTGCAGGTGTTGCAAAAGCCTGCACTTCATTTTCTTCATTTGGTGAATTTCCTCCAGTCCCCCCTGCCTCCGAATGACAGAGGTTTGTTAGTTTTTAAGATATTTGAGCATTTATGTTTGGCTGACAGACCAGACGGAACATAGTGGAATGCGTATGACTTGTGGCACCTCCTCTTTGCCTTTGCTTTTTGATCAGAATTTGGCAGTGGCTGTTGGGCTTCTTTCTTTCTTACCTCTGAATGACAGAAAGCTTTAGATCGATTAATTTTGTTATTGTTTTTTTTTATATTGCCTTATTTGAGTGCTTTTGTGTGGCTGCTTTGCACATGAAATATAGCAGCAGCTGTTTGTGCTTTCTTTCTTCCCTGTTGTGAATTTTCTCTACACCTCCCTGTCTCTAAATGAGATAAGGCTTTTGAGCGATGTGTTCTCTTAACGTATACGTTTTGGGAAACTAATGCCATATTTATGTGCTTTTGAACACTAATTAGTAATGGCTGTTTGTGTGTCCTTTCCTCCCTTTGGCTCTGCATAGTGCTTTCACCAAGCTAACAAATGGGACACCGCGGATTGTGTATGATTTCTGGCAGCTTCTCTTTCCCTTTGGTTTTAAATTGAATTGTATTACAACTTGGCCAATATATTACAAAAAGCTCTTGCCTTGGCATATCACTTTTGCTAGGCTGATCCACGGAATACAGCGGATTAAATGTGATACTGTTACATACTTGGAATGGTGTTGAAGTCTCTTTTTTTTGGTGCATTTAATTGGTTTCACAAATAAATTTACAAGGCACAAGTTGTTTTGTACGGACCTACTTTAGTGCTTTAGTTATATGCAGGGACACTGGATTTCTGTGGCAGAGAGGACCAAATTATGTGGCAGGGTTGACCAATTTATGTGACAAGAAAAGTCCAATTATGCATTTACATCACCAACCGCTCTTACTCAAGCAAAAACGAGACCTCTTGCATTGCAAATGCTTTTTCTAACCTGGTGTAGGATATTTGTGTGTGATGTTTCCACAGTTTTACTGTTTGAAGTGTTGCACAAATACTTTAGAGAAGTTAAGCCTGATTGCTCTGTGCCAAGCTACCAGAGGTTGAGCACAGTTTGATTTGTAATTGCTTGTGCCTCACCCTGACTAGGATTGTGGTTGCTGCTTGACCAGGTCTCACACCCCAGTCAACTAGCAATCCAATTTCTAACAGTGTTTATAATATCTAGAGTCTCATTTAGAGCATAATTTTAACACAGCACGGTACAGAAAGAGAAAGACCCTGCTCACTGTTCCCGAGCTGTACATTATGCAGTAACTTTGAGACATTCTGGGTAAAATGTATGTGCTTTAGACAGTGAAACACATAAAAAGAGCAGCTTAAGCCTGCAGTGAGCCAGCAAAACTATCCATGAGCTAGCCCTAGTCTAACAAAGAAATAGCTCTCCCAGCCCAGACAGAATCTGTGTAGTTCATAGAAGCCATGCACTGTTAGAGTTAAATAGAAAGAAAAACACTACACAGACAAATGAAAACAATGCAAAACAAAAAAAAGCCTTTGTGGCATCATCACGTTTTGGGTAATATGCGCTGTCTAATCACTTTGTACCAAAGAACACAAGCTTCTTCCACTTGAAAGCTTTGGATGTGCCCCCAGGTACATTTATCTGATTTGTGTATCTCAACTGAAGACTTCAAACTGGGCAAACAGCAAACGACATAGGGGTGAGCAGGAATCTGTCAGGGAATAGAAGTTGCACTACCCCCCAGGAAAAATACCCCCCAGGAAAAAATCACCCAATTAGCCCAATTACATGTTCTCTAATTCCCAATGTCGTAGTTACGGCCAAATAAATACATATACATTTTCTGGAGTTTTGTGAGCGGATCTGTGAGAGAACAATAGCCTGTGATAGATCCTGGGGCCCGTTCACTAATTCTGGGGCCCAATTAATATTTTCTTCTCAGTTCCGAAGGGTGAAGATTATAAAATTTCGATTTCATCAGTTTCTTTATAACCCAAATGTCACATAATATCATTCGTAGTCAATTCCTCAAGATAAATGGGTTTATTACAGACTCAAAAGTCAACGTTACATAAATGAGTCTCAAAACCATAGTATAAACATATAATATCACTAAAGGAGACTTAAAGTGTTGCACAATGTTAAACTTAGTTATCACATACAAGATTAAAACTTGTATTGCAACGATGCATAACATCACAAAAAGCATATGATTCTTGGTCACAAGAACCAAACTCTCCTGCCTAGCCATTTAAATTAAACTCTAACCACCCTAGTACTAAAAATATTATATTTGAGAAAGGTCTGCAAACAGAAATTAAGTAGAATATTCTGTTAAGAGAGTTGTGATGGCATGAAGTCACAAAAAAGTATGAGGTCTATACCTCAGAAGGGTCCATTCATCTCTAAAGAAAGGAAAGGGTCTGAATCTTCACTAACCAAACCCTCCTTAATTCACAATTTCTCAGAACAATGACATCAGAGTAAAAGTTCTCGAATGAAACTCTAATTAAAATTAATTGGAAGTTACAATTTCCAAACCCTGATGCATCCTATGTTGATACTCTGCAGTCTCAGAAAATTCAAAAGAGTTACAACTGCCAAGCTTCCAGAACACTCCTCTCTTTGTCATTGCATAGTTCGTCGAAGGCTTTCTTATCTTTCATGCACAATGAGCTTCTTGTTGACTCCGTCTCCACTCCTAACACCTGAATCTAGAAAGAAACATGTAAGAAAACAACTCCACAAGGAATGTCATGTGGAAAAATTAAATTATATGTGTAGGCCTTCACTCCAGCCAAGTTAATAAACAATAATATACTTTAGAATTACATGAATTCTAAACACTGCATATAAGAATATACAAGATGAGTATGCGAAAAAGTACTTTAAAAATGTTAGTCTTGAAACGGTATTCATAAAATGTTGATTATATGTCATAAACAAGGGTGCACTCCACTCACATTCTTTGTAGTGCAGGAATTAAATGAATCATATTAAATGTTACACAATATGTGGTCATCATCTTGTGACCACCAGAAAATGATTACCCTTTCATGTTCTTTTTCTCGGAGATGTAGTGGCACAGCCAAGCTCTGCTCTTTGACTTGAAAAAGAGAACTAACATGAGAGTGTCACGCTACTGACATATCTTGAAAGTACCATGCTACTTCAGGTTGTAAGACTGTTGAGGCTGGCGTCTGACTGTGCCTCTGATCATAGCCGCTGTATTTGAAGTGCTTTCCTCACGGGCCAGAATTTATCAGGAGTAACAAGTCCAGCCCAAGAAGCCACATACGCAACAACAAAGAAACAACTTGTAGAAAACAACCAAAGTTTGAACTATAGGTTTCTGTGGGGGAGTTTGCAGCACCAGCTGCACCAGTGGTTCTGAATTAAATAACCACTGATTGAGAACACTCATATTTTATTTTCTTGAGATTTCAATGTTTTTTATTTAGTACCAGGCCTGAACTGGGAACACAAAGCAGCCCTGGCAAATTTTGTTAGACCAGCTTCCATAAGGTACATAGCGTTTGCAAATGATCACTAGAATGGGGCTTGTGAGGGTACTGTCCCCAAGAAAGTTTAGGAGAAAATGGCAAAAACTGTGCATTCTACAACACATTTCACATTACATATTGAATGTTTCATTTTTAAAACATAGGAAATGGTGACCTTACAGTGCACTCTTTTTTGGGGCTCTCCAATGATTCCTTCACCATCACCCTGTAACAGTGCCTCTCATGTCTCCATAACCCTTCTCTCGCATGAAGTTTATTTGTTTTATGTCACCTTTCTTACCAGGGTAGGGTGACGGAGCACTTTAGATCACACACACATATACAGAAACAATTACTCATACCTTTGTAAATCAATGTCTAGAAAATGTTACATAAGACAAAGGGGACTACAAGGTGTGGGATTCACATGTCATCCATACTGTTTGGCATTTTTTAAGAGTGCTTGGTCTGGGGAAGCATAAATTTAGGATTTAGAACGTATCACATTGGTTAGAGTTGATTTTACTAATAATTTATTTTTACAAAGACAAATCCTTTTTAGCAAAATTAGGATAATCAAAGACTGGGAAAAGACATAACATTCTATCCTGTACCATGTAGATTACATGCAGCTCTTTGATGGCAGTGCATAGCTCACTGTGCTAGATTATGATTGTAATTCCTGAACTTCACAGTAAGAAAAGGATCTCTGTTGCAAAAGCAGTTTCCCACTGAGCATTGCAGATAAAATACTGTTCTGTGATCTGCATGGTACACATTCCTTGCAGCAGGCATATTAACCCTCTGGGATACCACTGATGAGTCAAAACTGCCACTAGACAAAAGTCCGATCTCTCCCCTGCAGGCACAGTAATCACCAGGGTTATCTTGGTAATTTTATTGTTGCCTGAAAACTGTCAGACATACAAGGATCTCTGCAGTGCTTTTAAAACTGCTGCACTGCTACAAAACCTACCCCCAAGTAAGAAAAGCTGCCAGCATCCTCACAGCCTCACGGGCAAACGCCCGATGACTGGTCCTGCCAGTCGGGCCTTGTTTAGTACTTCCTGAAAGAAGTAAGGGGAATCACTGGACATTACCGCTAGAAGGGAAGAGCGTCCATTTACAAAGATATGGGTCTGCACCAGTAGGAACGTATTCATAATTGTACTAGGGGCCATATTTATACTTTTTGACGCAAAACTGCGCTAACGCAATTTTGCGTCAAAAGAATTTGCGCCGTCTAACGCCATTTGGATGCTCCATGCGGGCGTCAAATTTATACTTTGACGTACGGCGGCGCAACCAACAGGTGGGAGTCATTATTTCGTGACGCAGACAGCGTCCGTCTGTCGTAAAGGAAACCAACGTAAATGCGACGCACATCACTGTGGGTCGATTTACGACACCGCAATCGTGAAAACGGCGGTTTTTTTCACGCTATTGCGTAACATTTTTGCGCGAAAACTGCCCTTTCAGGAGAGGAGACCCAAAATGGATCCTAGATGCCCCAACAGACCCCAGGAGGATGAGAGCAGACCAGGAACCAGCCAGGAGGAAGCATACAGGAACCAGGACATTTAAAAAAAAAAAAAAAAGTGTCGCTTCAGTGCAGAGGAGCAGGAAATCCTGGTGAAAGAGGTGACGGAACACCAGCACCAACTTTTCATCACCTCTAAATTGCCACTCAGTAGGAGAGAGGCCATCTGGAAACAAATTGTGGACAAGATTAACAGTGTGGCTGAAGAACGCCGGACAGTCACCGAGTGTAAGAAACACTGGCATGACTGCAAACGTAGGACCAAAGAGAAAATGGCCAGGAACAGGAAGGCAGCAATGCAGACTGGAGGGGGGAGTCCAGCACAACAGGAGGCCCTGGACCACATGGAGGAGATGGTTGCAGCCGTCATCCCAGAGGAGATCGTCACAGGGATTCAAGGACTGGACAGCACAGACTACCACGACACTACGCACATGCAGGGTAAGTCGCATGGGGAATCATAATACAATAATGGGGACTGTAAGCAGGGGGGGGATACCTACTACACAATGCATGTAAGTCAGCACATATATGAAGTGGCATGGGGAAAGGGGCACGGCAGGGGGGCATGCCCAGTACTGACCGAAGCTGGGGCACGACAAAATACAGCAACAACAACAGTCCCACAGGGACATCCTGTAATTACAACAAGAGAGCCAAGGGAAAGCAGTGACAGGTGGGAAGGACACTACCTCAAATCCACATCCAGGCACTTGTATTGCAAAATCTATTCCCCATCAACTAGGTCCCTACCTGTGATGCTGTAGCAAATACAACAACTGCAACTTAACTGCCACCACAGTTGATAATAACACCTCTCATCTCTGTGCAGCTATAGCACCAAATGGCAGGAAACCCACCCTGGAACATACATACCTAAATTAGGGGGTGAGGATGACATCTGCAATTACTCCTAGAAATAAGACAAAGGTACCAGTACACTCAAATGCCGAATGTCCATAACTGACACATACATAAGCCTAAGTAAACAGCAATAGGAGCCACACAGCACTAACGATACACACATGCTGCACACGTCAGGGTCCCTCACGTGCCTGGCTAACAAAGCTACATCACTAATGTCATACTGCTCAGACAACAACATTGAGGAGGGGACACAGGCAACTGGTCACTGAAACACACCTGCAAAGTCGGACAAACAAATAGGACATTCATACGATAAACAGGCCAATCCAATTCAATACACATCACCCAACATCATCTCAAAACATCAAGAATGTTTACATCCATACCACATCCTAACATTGACATGCATAGGTAATGCCACGTGACATGTACAGATCATGCAATGTGAATAAAAAAAGTGTATGGGGCAGGGCCTGAGAGGCAAGTGTGCTGCCAGGGCAGTCACAACACCCACAGTCAGTCAAAGTGTAGTGTGGCAAGTGAAACGTATACTTTGCGCATTAGCCTCAGGCTGGAGGCCTTTGTGCATCTTACCCTGATTGTACTTATACTCATTTGCTCACATCTAAGTGCCTCAGAGCAATTTGCACTAAATGATTCTCATTGCCCTTCCTATCAGTTAATTTAGCAAATAGTCAGTCCTAAGGTGTTGTCAATTAGTCAAATCACACTGTTTTGCCTACTTCTGCACTGGAGTTTGCCAGAACATATTCACTCTGTGCCCCAGTCAAGGATACCGTCTGGTACGTTGCTGATAGATGTGGTAGGGGTTAAGGTTTGGCATTCCTGTGTAGGGAAACTTTGTCATCACCATGACATATGTCTTTTACATTCACTTCCTTGTCCCAAGACACGCATGGGGGAGTTTCCAAACAGATAATAATAACTAGATGCTGCCTGCCTTGCTGCTGATGCACAACCAGATCCTAGCCCATTCCTCTGATATGAGGGATGATGTCTCCCCTGTGATTCTGACAGGCAACCTCCAAACTTAACATGCTGTGCTATACATAGAACATGCAGAGGGAGAGTAGAAACGGTTAGGCACCATGAAAGCTGTGTACCAATGTATTACTCTCCTGCGGACAATTTCAATTCTAACAGTGTGTATTGTTTGTGTAATTGGAGCTCACACCTAAATTCCTACAAGTCAGTTGTACAATGAAACTACATATCAAACTAATACTGTCTTTGTCATTTGTGTATGGGAACATACCGGAAAAGATAGAAATGTGTAGGACCTGAGTGACCACCACTTCCCTGAGAAGTTCCAAAGATGTCATGCGCTCGGATGTGTAAACATTCCTTTGATGTGGGAGACCAGAGGCACTGCTAGTTAGTCTTAGCTAAATTGAATATCTGGGTGACAGAGTTATTTACAAGTGGGTCAAACTTAGTCCCCCACACCATTAGCTATCCTGCTGCCTAGAAAGCCAAGAATCACATGTTGGATAATGAGAGCCCACCCTACAAAATGTCCCTCCATAACAATAGTGAAACACCGAGTGAGGAGTAGGAGAAAAAAACGCCTATTCCTAAATAATTACAAAGCAACAGCTAGAGGCGACCTGGCAGACATGTCTGAAAGATCCATATCAAACATGTGACACACAGGTGGGCCATAGGCCTACAACAATGCCCTATGACGGACAGCAGATACCTAGACAAACACAGAGTACAATGTTAAGGCATCCAAAGGCTTGTATCTTACTGCAAAATTGTCACAACACAGACACACTAATTGTACCCTGTTTCATTGCAGAGGAACACGGATCTCCTGCTGATCTGCCTGTCCATGAGTTCCCTGATGACATGGATGACGAGACCATCAACCTCCCACAAGAGACCATTGACATGGTCCTTGAAAGCCTCCAAACCCCACCTTCAGTCACAAGGAGGAGCACAGTACAAGCAGCCACCACAGTAGAACCACCCGCCACCCCAATTGTAAGACCTGCCAGCTCCAACACAGCTGAGGACTCTGACGACACTGGCACCAGCTTCGAAAGAACTGTCGTTGGGGTCCAGCGGGAGCTGGCCAAGGAGGTGCGGGTGGGGATGCAAAATATGGCAGCCAGCCATGAGGGGGTGCGTTCGTGCATGTTGTCAACTGCTGATCAGGCAGCTGCAATGCAAGCCAGAAATTTGCTCTTGGAGGACATTTCAAAAACACTGAAGGAAATTGGCACAGCTGTCATCCAGTTGACACAACAACTCAAACTGCAAGCCACTCAACGTGTGCACGAATGCAACATAGTACCCCTCAGGGCCGACCTGGCTGCCTACCATCGGGATGTGGCTGCCATTCTGAAAAACCAGCAGGCCCTCCTTGCTGCAGTACTGCCCTTCCTTACTCAACAGGGATCAGCCCCCGGGATGTCTGCCTCCATGTCTTCTAACACTGAGGTGTGTGTTGCCCCTTCACAACCAACAACAACAAGGACACACCAGGCAACACACACATCAGAAGAAGAAGACATGGAACAGATAACATTCACACGCAAGAGTACCCGGAAGCCCTAGTCCCTGCACCATGCCCTACTCTGACCAAGGTCCTACGTTTCGACACATGCCAGTCTCACTACAACTAACCTCAATGACTGTTCGGCAATCCACTGCATGACTTGTCCACCTTGCCAGTGAATGTTTCTCTCCTACCATTTGGCATTTCATGTTCCTCTGCACTGTCTGTGACATCACCCCAGCATGTCAGGAGCATCATCCACACCCCTTCTGTAGGATCACCATGTAATAATGCACCAGAAAGGAGTCAGCAAACATGGTGAATGGACATTTTGCACAACACCACCTATAAATAAATATCACTTGCACACCTATTGTGTCTCTGTGTCATTTCAAAATTCAACTGTGCAGTAGATAACTCCAAAGTGGCTGTGTGGCAACCATGTTGATTCTCTATACTACTGTCCTGATTTCATGTATACTGAAACATCTGTGCAGTGGCCAGGATTGCATCATAGCTTTACTATACTGAGGAAAATAACTGATGAAGGGACTAAGCACACACAATCATGCTGTGTTGGACAGAATGATGCACCATCTATAGCTATTCTACACAACTAATGGTGGCTGAGAAATGTAGGCACCATGCAATACTAAAAATTGAAATTATGCTGTAGAATGAAAGGAATGATAAACAAATTACACAGCATCAATCACCCTTACGGCGTATACTTCCATGAAGGAAATTAATGCTGAATCAGTACACACATGATGTAGGTCAGCAATGACAGCAACAAGACAAGAGTGTGAACAAATCATCATCTATAAAGCTCTCCCTGAACTTCACAATGCTGTCCGACCTATCTATTTACCTACAATAACAAGCCTGGAAGCACTCTTTGTGAAGTAGGATACATACCAACCCCAAACCTTGATGATCAATGCACACTACCAATGGTGCCTCTCCAACATGGTGGATACTTACCAAGTTAGCACACGGGTAGCTGGCATGTTAAACCTCATAAGACTGGGGATAGCGAGCATGGAACACAAATGTCATTCTTAAACTTTCTGCTACACTGATGTCAAGGCCATGAAAAGGTAGCACCTAACGCATCAGGTAAAGGGTTAACAACATTTTTATTTAAAAGTAGTAATAAAAGAGGCAACTAAGGGAAAGGTAAACCTACACTAATCTAACCTGACTACTACTAACCCACAACTGTCCCTAACTAACCTAAGCTAAACTTACTCTACACATGTAACGAAACGATCTAAACATCAACCCCCCACCCACCATTAAGAGACAAGACACATGCAGGACAACACTTACTAACCTACACACATACTATACTATCCTAAACAAACATATATATATATATATATATATATATTTTTATTTTTTATTTTTTTTATTAAACAGGAATCCCAACATTGCCCCCCACCCACCCACCCACACAAAAATATTAGATAGAAAGAATAAGGACCCCCCCACCCTCTTACCTAACACTAACTAAGCTAATTACCTATACTTATCCTATAACTAACCCCCCAAACCCAACTAACAGTATGAAAAGAGGAAAGAGGTGAGAGGGGAGGGGTAAAAGTTCAGGAGGGCAAAATGACTAAAGATTTGCCCTCTGAAGTGTGCGCCGGATGGAGCGCACCTTCTCCTTAACCTCAGCCATGTCCTCCGTCAGGTTGTCCACCTTGCGAATTAACCTGTCCAATTTTCTAGACAATGCCTGGAAGGCTGCAGGGTCAATCGGAGGGTCACTGCTGGTCTGCGTGCCGGTAGAGGTGGAGGTTGTTGCTGGAGTGGAGTGGCCACGGGACAGCCCTGCTCCCAACACACGGCTGGGTCCAGGTCTTGAGGAAGATGCCTGGTCCGTCGCTGGGTCCCCTTGGGCAGACCTGGTGGTTGTAGTGGCGGTGGTTGTAGGTGGCACCGTTGGTGGAGCCTGTGGTGTGGCATACCACGCCCCGGAGGCCCGATCGGAATTGTATCTGCGGGCCATCCTCCGATACCCACACTGCACCTGCAGGATGCGCCTGTACCTCATTGCCCTGCGCTCAAAATGGTTGCGCTCTGCGGCACTCAGGTTTGCAGCTGTGAAGAGAAAATGGAAATATTGAGCATTGAATTTACAGTGGGTTGAATCCCACAATGGCTCATTTGTCCATTACTATAAATATATTGTATGCAGCAATTGTTACAACATAGTTCACGGAAATGCTCAGAGGAAGTACATGTGAATCATGCATACCTAAGGTCATATCACACCTAGCATATCCATGTCTCTACATGATGGATGACATCACCCTAAACTACTCATCCAAATCATACCTAAGGCATTTGACATTATGGCACCAGCTCTTCCGCATACTGACTTCAGTACATATGTCATTCTATGTGATAACACTCACACTCCTCACTCAATAGCATTTTTAATTAGTTGTGTGCTAAGATTGAACCCCTGGCCCAGAATCATATGTCCACACTAGGTGTCAGATGTAGGAATTTAGGAAAATCAACTAGCAATTTGCAAAGCAGAACGGTGTCTCTGACACCGTCTGCGAGTCGCTATGGGGTCCCTAAAACCCACCTCATGAACATCAATGATGTGGGTTCCAAGTTGCCCCACCTTAGCAACATGGGCACTCACGGGGATGGAGGCCTGCTGGGACCAGCAGAACTCCATAGACGTGACTGTTTTTAAATTAAGCAAGTTATTTTTCCCCAAGTGTAGGCCGTTTACCGGAAAGGAAAATGAGCTGCAATTATTTTTAAACCACAACAATTGTACTTGGAAATTTTCACGGTAAGTATTGGTCCCTTAGACCACTGGCTGTTTTGCGCAGGATTATTTTAGTCCACTCACAAAGGTGAAGCTTTACAATGAGGACCCCTTCCAGTCAGCAAGGTGGTTACCATCCACTTCAAGTGGATGATAACAGCTACTCACTTTGCAACCACGTACTCGGTTGCAAATGGGATTGCCTACCACTGTGATTTGCAAGTAGGTCTGGTAAAACCCTTTATTATATCCATTTTGAAAAGCATTTTCCTCATATGTACATGACCACCAAATACATTTTGGAATAGGAAACAGACGTTTGCAAATCCCACACATATATTTATGCCATTTGCAACGTGTAGACATTTTTCTCACTCTGGCCCAAGGTACTAACTCAAGTCACAAAAGGTGTTAAGTACGTGTAACATACTGGTTGCTACAGTCCTAGGTACCCGGTTTCACAGTAACATCCCAGTCTTTGTGGGTGGTGTGGGAAGAACAACCAACAATCCCATGTTCAATGCACACCCAGGAGTGTACAGAAAGTTCAACAATGATGTGCCTTCACACACAACACCTATGAAGGGCTAGCAACACGTTGTAGTCAGCCCAACCTTGTCACATCCCAGGTCCACACATGTCAAAATGTTATGACTTAGCCCAACATAACATACTATTAGTGAGGCATGTTTAACAACACACACAGGGGAGGTAGTACACCCATTCACATGATTCAACTGAACACCTAGGGCATTGCACTCAAGTCACACACACTTCGAGTTCACCTTGTGGAAGTACATGCCCACGGAAGATCCAACCTACAGTGTACACAGTCCATCCTCAACTAGGAAGAAGCACTTGTCATCAAAGCCATGTGCCTAAGCTATCTGGGAGACTGTCAGTCTGATATGCAGACTCAGTTCATGGCAAGTCCCTGACCAGGTCTAACATTGACCAGTGTATTCCAAATGAGTCATACCATTCCCAATTGCCGCCCTAATTGAATGGGCTACAGCCCCTCAATCTGAGAGATGACTACGTATTGCTTTGCAGAAACATTCTTCAAATTTGATATCACACTAAAAGAACAAAGCCAATGAACGGCCAGCACATGAAATCATGAATTCTCTTGAACACACAGTAATCCATCATGCGTCATTACCAAACAATGTAAATAGCACTCAGGCGACACTCACTGTAGGTATCGGGGTCGTCAAAATGGGCCACCTCTCCCACGGTGTACGGGGCTGGTCCACCTGTAAAGCATGAAACAAAGATTATACTCAGACTGTGTGAACGGACAAATGATTTCTGTTACAATGACACTGTGTGAATATGACATGGTAATGATAGACTTTCACACATGCTCATCTTGCATGGATCACTTTGTATTCAACATTATCATTGGATGAGTCTCCTGCTCCAGTGTCACACCCTACTACACTCATGCAGTGGTCAGGACAGTCATGTGTCGTCCAAGTTAATCCTCCATTAGTATGCCCCAACAATAATGTTATCCATACATCTCAGCATGTGCATCCCCGAGAGACATTCCAAAACTGGTTCCATGAGGACTGCATGACCACTCACAATTAAACAGGCTATTTGGACAGGGTCAACAGACAGCAACCAGACACACATGTGACATATGTGTGAACAACATGACTAACTTCATGTGACGTGACGGCAACACACATGTATAGCATCATCATGTGTTTCCAATTTTCTGTCTAGCTATGGCGTCTGCATATGTAGGTATGTTGTTTCTACATGACGTACTCACTGGCCATTATGACCAGTGGAGTACAAATAGAGCCGTTCACGTGTTGCTTTTCTGACACAAATGCAACACTACATTACATGCAGCTACAGGCATCTGGTATGTGTTGCAAAAATGAGCCATCGGACTGGTAGCATAGGTCTTCATACACATTCTGCAACAAATACACATTAGGACACATATGTATACCTTTGTAGCGCAGCATTTGAAACATTTTGTGACGCAGAGAGGGGGCGACTTAGCATAATAAAAATAGATGTTGAATTTATAAAGCTGTCATTGCGTGTACATGTGTTGCAAAAATGGGGATTAATGTGTATAACCATGGGCCTAGGTTTCCCTGGCATTACACACACTCAGCTACTTATTTTGCAGATTGGCTAACAATCATCACATGTTCACACACCGATTTCTGTCATTCCCATTTAATTGTTTTTTACTCATCAACATGGCCACCAATCCGGAGTCCCAGGTGGTCCAGCAGGTCCTGTTCCCTGGTGATCAGATCTGCCCAGCGGTGCTTGAGTTGGTGTACATTCCTGAGACTCCCATAGACCCGGACCAGGTGATGGCGCACCTTCTCCCACCGGATTTTCCTCGCCTCTGTGTGATACCCCTGTATCACACGGCCCCCAGCTTCCAGCATTAGTGGGAGGAAATGGCTTACGAGCCATATGAACCCCCCCAATTCGTCTTCCCCCATCCTGGACAGGCGAGGCCTACCTGACATATTGAGAGGACTAAGAATGTACCAAAAAAATATGAAATAAAAAGGAGGAAATGGGGAAAGGTAGAGGTGTGAAAGAAAAAGAAGAAGGAGAAAAATAGCCCAACTAACCCCCCAAACTATGCTACCCACAACAGACTCGCACAGACAATACAAACTATCACAGGTATAGACAAAATAACACTAAACAGACTGAGACAATGTTATACAACAATAATAGATTGACACTAAGACAAAATACAAGGCACACAGGACACAAAAGCAGTAAAACACAGGACAACACCTTTCACACAACCGCACAGTCTAGATAAATCTGAGACTGCAAAGTGAAAGTGAAAGTTAACTCCCAGTACAGATTTTGTAAACAGGATATCCTATTACATCACTTCCTGCATAAAATGGCCGCCGTTTTTATTTTCCCGTTATGCGTCATATTTTCACGCATACACAGTTGTGCGTCAATTTTTTTTGACGCATTACAGTGCACATGATGCGGAGTGAAAAAATATGATATGAATATTAATAATTAATAATGTACATGAAATGACCAACATATTGTCCATGTAGCGTCAATTTTACCACGCATACATCATGGGCGTCGTTTTTTTTACACGTACAGTAGTGCACATGATGCAGAGTCAAAAATATTGTGGATGTTAATTATATTTTGAAGGCGAAATATCAAGACACTTTTGGATACATTTGTATCTGACTCTGCATTGTGTGCACTCATGTACGTGAACAAATTATGACGGCCATGCTGTATGCGTAGAATATGGAGCAAATTTATCCTAATGTCTTCATGTGTTTAGCTTTGGAAAGGTGATTTGTCATGGTCAAATCGTGCGATGTGAGACACATTTGTGTTTGTATATGACACATGTACGTACTTTTATGTATAGACGGCCTTCACACTGTAATGTTTGGGATACTTTAACTAATGTATTGACCATATTTGACAACATATTTGGTGTAATTGCTGATGGCTATTTTGAAATGATGCCTGGGATACCATTATGTATTCCGTCTCCAAAATGTGCCCACCTTTATGATGGTGATGCTTTTATCTGTAGTCCTAACAGGGAGTGGGAGAGTCACTTTCAATTTTTATGGGGCTGACCATGTCCCATTATGATTTTGTGTTTCATATTTGTGTAGGACTTGTGACATGGAGGCCCCACATGTGCCTTATGCATGTGTTTAGTTCACAAGTACATGATTCTTGTATGTTTTGGGGGCGGTAGAGGTGGACTTAGGCCCCCAGCACCCTAGGATTTGACCATCCAGAATAGCTACTGTATCCATGGAGTATTTTTATTATATCATGGCAAACCTGCAGCAGCGTGCTAATGTAAGGCCATATCGTATGAATGACTGTTGACCATTCATTCATCTCATTAGCCCATTTGACGTTTCCAGTAATGATGATTTGGAGCTAAGTTGCATACCATTTTCATATGACTACGTTTGCAAGACTCTCAGCGTTCACGATGTGATGATGCGAAGATTTTTTTGGTTGTCTGTGTCCCTTTCTGCATAAACTGGTTTAGTGTCATGTTACAATCTTCCTGCTAGGTTCAAACTGGGACACAACTGTGATGGTCTACTTTCAAATATTAGGTTGGTTGTATGACATATGTGTACATGTGTGTGGGAATGTGGATCCACTATGACCTGTCTGTGTGTATGTTGTCACTGTAACTTCAAGGTCTCCTCCTGAGTTAGTGGCAGCTGATGTTGTTGCAATTGTGTATTGCTCACATCATACACTTGAGAGAAGCCATTGATGACATGTTCACGTACACATGGATGGTCCCACCCTGTCTCTGAACACGTGTGATGTGACTTTCAAATGATCTCCAATTTTGGGCTGGATGAGAGACTGTTTCAGTTGTTTGGATCCGGCATGTGTAATTGTCACATTTGTACTCTTGTTGGGCTCTGTGTATGGTAATGTAACATGTCACATCCTACCCTCTGTGCATACAGTTGTGATGTTTATTTTTGGTGTGATGAATTTTAATGGCATTCTTGATCAATGAGACGACATTCATCTTCAGCTATTTCAAACTAAAGGTGGTCAGAAATGAATAGGCCAAAGCATGATGTGGTGTTTGTTATCTGTGTTTATTTACAAGTGTGGAATACAAGTGATTATAATTACTTAAGTAAAAAAATTGTTCACAAGCTGTTGGCACCTACGCACTCCTGCTGCGGTGTTAGGTTGTTCCCCCTCCTGTTGCAGGCCAGCATCCTCCTCATCAACATCCTCAGGCATGTCTGGGTCCGGTTCAAGGAGGGGAATGTTCCTTTTTACACAAATATTGTGTAATATGGCACAAGTGCATATGATCTTGCAGACCATCTCTGGGGAGTATAGTAGGCTTCCGCCAGTGATGTCAAGGCAGCGGAACCTTGACTTTAGGATCCCAAAGGTCCGCTCCACAATGCTGCGTGTCCTCTTGTGGGCGTCATAGTATGCCCGCTCAGCAGCAGTATTTGGGTTCCCATATGGTGTCATTAGCCAAGGCTGGATGCCATACCCCTGATCAGCTGAAAGAGAAACACAGAATGGTATCAATTAGATGTAGGAGGCACTGTTGTACGTATCTTTGATGGAAGTAGTTGTGTTGTGTTGTCTGTGACTATTTTGTGTACTAATGTGACAACCTATGGTTGTTGGTGGAAACTTTGGCATTGTTTTTTTTCCTTGGCTGAGCAAGTGTTTGTTGGCTAACTGTTTGTCAGCAGGATGTATCGGTTTCTCAAGTACAGTGTGCCCTCCCTTGCATTGTGACTTGTGACACAGGTGTCCGTGTGTCCTCACTGGGGGTGTGATGATAGTTCCATGCAGAGTTGAAACATGAAAGGGTATTAGAAACGTTCAATTGAACATACCCAGGCCATCCCATCCCTTAAAAGTTATGCATTGTATTAGTGTACAGGTTATTGTGAGACTTCCAATTTGCAAGGTGACATTTAGGCAACCACAGTCATAAATGTCTTCACACTAAGCTGTGGAGTAAATTCCAATGTGTGAGAGGTTCAATGGTGACTTGTGAAACATGGCTAGTGATGTGAGTACCTCAGTGTGTTCCTGTCTAGGTGTTGCTATTGTGGTGTATGGGTTGTTTATCCTAGAGGGTTTCTGTGCAGTGAGTATATAAGTAGATTTTTGTCCTTACCAACAAGTAGTCCATTGCCATACCGTCCATCCTGGAAGTGTTGGTTGATGGTGCAGTGACGGAAGATGAATGCGTCATGTACACTCCCAGGATATTTAGCCACAATGTTGCTGATCAGTCCTTGGTGATCGACTATGGCCTGCACGTTGATGGAATGTGTGTGCTTCCTGTTGCGGTAGAGGTGTTCACTCGCAGCAGGTGGCACAAGGCGTACGTGTGTGCAGTCGATTGCACCAAGGACGTGCGGAAAGCCACTGATGGCGTAGAACCCCTGTTTAGTTTCCTGCTGCTTCTGCACTGTGTTAGGGAAGCAGATGTGGCGGGGTGTCAGTCCAATGATGGCATCCAGTACTTTAGGCAGGAATGCGGAGAAAGATGGTTGTGAGATTCCACCAACCAGGGCACCAGTTGTCTGAAAGGAGCCACTTGCCAGCATGTGAAGTACGGCAAGCAGCTTTGTTTCGGTTGGGATAGTGCGTGGAGTCACTAAAGTGGGGGCCAATTGCTGTTCAATATTTGTCAGCAGCTGCTGAATGGAGTGGCCAGTTCAACCGGTACCTCTGTATGATGTCTCGTTCCCTGAGGCCATGCAGGGTTGTTCTTGGGCGGAATATCCTCTCCTGCCTTCTGCGCTGTCTTTGGGGTCCCTGCTGTTGTTGTTGTGGCTGCTGTTGTTGCTGCAGGGCTCTGCGTCTACGTGCACGTTGAAGAAAAATCACCTCCATGTCTCCCTGTTGCTGCTCTGCTGCTCTGCTGCTCTGTTGTTTGTTCTGTGTGTTCTGATTAAGTACAGGTGTGTTTGCCCCATTTTAACGCCTGCCCTGACCCAGGCGTTAAAATTTCACGATATTCGTGCTTTGCGCCATTTTTTTGCGCCGCCTGCCGCGCGGGAGTGATTTTTGCCCTGAAGCATAAATACCACGCACCGCTATGTGCGTCTGTTTTTGGACGGGAACGCCTACCCTGCATGTCATTAACGCAGGGCGGGGTGCCGCTTCCAAAAACTGGCGCACATAGCGCCATTTTCCTGGTGCGCGGGATCGGGCGTCAGGGTTTAAATATGGGGCAACGTTTGCGCTGAAAGTGCGTCAAAATTTTTGACGCACATTCGGCGCAAACGGAGTATAAATATGCCCCTAGAAACGCTCACTGCATATTATGCGTATGAGCGTCATGTTGAACATATCTATTTTGAACGACGACTAAGAAAACGACAATTCAGATATTCATTTGAAAACCTTCATATCTTTCTAGCAGAGCAAAAAGCGGAACCGTGTGAAGGGAACATTAATGACATCACAGATAGTTAAATGTGATGTCACGAAGTTCAGAGGACACGACGACAGGGAAGCCTGTGGTGGGGAGGCCCCCAAAGCAGCCGAGACAATGGGAGCCTAGAGTTCAGACAGGGTGTCAGCGGACCAGATTCCATTTCAAGAACACAGCTGGTTCAGTTTTAGTGTCCTAATATTTAAACCACCTAAAACAATATTTTCACCGTACATGCACCCACAGCTCGCCCTTTTAACCTGATTAAAGGTGGTATCACCCTCAGAAGGAAGACGTAATGATGATATGTCACAAGGCCGCCATTGTGAAACATCCCTGATGTAAAAGGCTGGTAACCAGGGAGCTGCAGCATTGGCTAGACGAGCACCATACGGAAAAGACCACTGCTGGTGATTGAAGCTGGCGACACAGAAAGCCCAGAAGCGACATGTGCTGACAAGACAAGAAAAGGACGGCATCTGTGTCGGGGAAAGTGGAAGGTGAGTGAATAAACCATATAAAAATTAAACTGAAAGGTGAACTGAAAACGAAACAGAAAAACAGACTTGAATTTGTTCATTTTTAGCATGTATATGGCTCACCTGGGCCTTGTAGGAATTAAGGCGCGTTAAAGTGAAGCATTCTCTTTTAACCCACACCCTCTCTAACTTTTCCCTTTCCTTCTCTTTCCTTTCCCATTCTTTCTCTATCACCGTCTAAACTTCCAGCCCCTTGCCCTCCATGTTGCTTCGTTCCCTCGGCAACTCCTCTCCTTTCCCTCGCTTTATATTCCTCCCTTCTGATCCTTCCCAGTACCTTGCTTCACTTCCCCTCACTTCCCCTCATATATCTTCCCATTACCTGAGTAGGACTGAAACAAAAATACGTCCTGGCACCAAAAGGAAAGTGCCTCCATTTGTGAATTACGTAGCTAAAAAGTGGCTCATGTTTGCAAACAGCGGAAGTGGTGAACTCGTAAAGACACCTTGTACAAGTGTTGTGTAAGGTACTGAAGACTGCATGGACTTGAGATTTCTGCAGACACCGTTCATTCTAATATATGGAAAATTAACGGAAAAAACGTCTCAGTAGCCATAAAACAGACCGACAAACAGCCAACAAAACAGACCTCACACCTTTCTCCTTGACAACCCGTCTATTCCCTATCACATCGTTCCTTCCACTGCTTCACTCCACTGAAAATCCCTCTATTCTGCTCTCTTACTTTTCATATGCACCCTCAAATTCCTTTCTGCATCCCTCTCTTTTCCTTTCACTTCTCTACCCTAATTGTTCCTTACCTTACATTTGCATACATTTCTCCATAACGTTCCCTATCTTTCATTAACCTGTCCTTACTTGATTATTAGCCTCCCTCCCCTTCCACTCCTCTACCCTGTGAGTACCCTGGTAATGACACCCCTATCAGTCCTTTATCCTCACTATAACCTTTATCTTTCCATTCCATTCTTTTTCTTCCCACTTCTCCAGTGCCCTTTCTTTTTCTTCCACTTTGTTGCACAACTCTTCTCTACTATTCCCTCTTCTTAAATCCACTCCATTCTCTCATTCTTGTACATCCCCATTCCTTTCTCTTTCATGCTTTCCTTCAGTTTTTCCTTCAAATCCTTCCCTGCTGCCTTCTTTCTCTCGCCTTCACCCTCTCCTTCCTCTTTTTTCTTTTCTCTTACTTTCCCTACCCTTCTCCTACCACCACCTCTTTCTCTTCTATTCCACTGATCTATCATTCCTTCCCCTCACTTCTCCTCCCATTATCTTTCCCTCCTTCCCTTCTTTTTTCCTTTTCCTTCCCTTCCTTTCCATTCCCTTAATCTTCCTTCCAACCCCATCCCAATCCGCTTATGTACTTTCCATGGTAGTTTGTAAAAAGTGGACTTTTACATGATAACTACATTAAGGATGAGTTGACATAGTTGCGGTAATAGTGGTGTGTGGCTCATTATTACCTATGACAATTCCAAAACTGTAATTTAAAATCTATTTTTTACATGAATCCTATCTAACTTTCCCTTAATAACCCCCTTAGTATCCCTTAACACTTCCCATCCCTGAACCCTTGAAACCACGAACTACTACTGAAACCCTTCCCTGAACCTTAAAAAAGCCTACTGCCCATTAAAGCTACCCTTTCCTGAACCCTAAAAGCCTCTAACTGCCCCTTAACTTTACCAGTCCATTAACCCTACCAACCCTTACTATTATTAAACGCAACCATTCCATGAATCCTAAAAAATGCTTATTACACTTTTTCACACCATTTTCTAAACCCTATAAAACACTTTGCTACCCCGTAATGCTTCCCTTCCCTGAACCCCTAAAATCCCCATAACTCCACCCTTTACTGTGGCCTAAAACCCTTTACTACCCCTTAATGCTAACCATGCCTGATTCCAAAAGACCCTCACTATTCCTTAATGCTACCCTTCCCTGAACTCTAAAAGCCAGTAACCTCCACTTGACATACCAATAATAGTATTAAAACCCTAAAAATCCTTACTAACCCTATACTCATCTTCCTTGAACCCTAAAAACTCCTTACTAACCCTTAATGCTAACCTTCCCTCAATCCTAAAAACCCTTTGCTACACTTCACTGCACCCTAAAAACCTTTACGACCCCTTGGTGCACCCTTTCTTGAACCCTAAAAACCACTTACAACCCCTTAACAAGACCCTTTCTTGAACCCTAAAAATCTTTTACTACTCCTTAATGTTACCTTCCTTGACTTCTAACACCCCCACTACACTTTTACTCTACCATGCCTGAACCCAAAATGGCCCTAACTACTGCTTAATGTTACCAATCCATGAACCCTATCAACCCTTACTATTATTTAACACAAATATTCTATGGATCCTAAAAACCCCTTTCTACACCTCTGCACATCCTTCCCTGAAACCTAAAAACACCTTACAACACCATAATGCTACCCTTTCCTGAATTCTAGAAACCCATTAACTCCACCCTTCCCCAGAGGTAAAACCCCCTTGCTACCCCTTAACGCTACCCTTGCCTGATCTCCCAAAAAACCTAACTATTCCTTAATGCTACCCTTCCCAGGACCCTAAAAGCCACTAACCTCCTCTTGTCGCTACCAATAATAGTGTTATAAACACCAAAAACCTTTACTACACCTATACTCACCCTTCCCTGAACCCTAAAAACACCTTACTACCTTTAATTCTAACCTTCCCTGAACCAAACAAACCCCTTGCTTCCCCCTAACGCTACACTTCACTGAATCCTAAGAACCTTTACTACCCCATAGTGCATCCTTCTCTGAACCCTAAAAAACACTTACTACCCCTTAGTGCAACAGTTCCTTGAACCCTACAAATGTTTTACTACTCCTTAATGCTACCTTCCTTGAACTCTAAAAACCCCTACTACATTTTACGCTACCCATCCCTGACCATACAAAACCCAAAGTACCCATTACTACTACCTTTTCCTGAATTGCTAACTATCTTCATGCTACCCTTCACTGAACCTAAAAATCCATTACTTCTTCTTTGGGATTCAAATCCCTGAACCTCCCCAACCTCATACTACCATTTAGCACTGTACCTGAATCCTTAATGCTACCTTTCCATGAACCTAAAAAACCCTTACTTCCCAGTATTGTCACTCTTCCCTGACCCCTTAAAAACCTTTAACCTTAAAAGCCCCTAACTAACCCTTAATGCTACCAGTTCTTGAACCCTGGCAGCCCTTAATACCCCTTAACTCTACACCTCACTCACTCCTAAAAACCCCGTATTTGACACCTACCCATTCCCCATTCCCCACCTCACTGCAAATGCTCCTCATTACGTTAGAAGGGGGCGCCCCACAACCTTGCTCCCAGTGCACATCCTTTTTCACCTATAAGCATTCCATTTTTAATGTTTTTGTGGCCACAACTTTACTCATTCTACTTTTTCAGTAGCAAGCATTTTTTTAACTTTATTTTGCAGTCTATTTTTCCCCACAATATTTTCACTGCAAACCTTGCTATAATGTATTCCTTCCAAACATTTACATACCCTCTTTTATAGTTCCCCTCTATGTCTGCCATTCTGTTTCTACCTAATACAAGCCCGTCCCCTCTAGGACTCTTCCATACATATCCTTTCCCTTCCATTCTTTTTCCCTTCACCCTTCACCTATATTCCCTGATTTTCCTAACTTCCCCTTTCTACCCTTCCTTTCCTATCTTGATCCTCTCCCTTGTCTTATCTACACTACAGCACTTTTCCCTTCTGTACCTTTTAGTTACTTCTTTTTTAATTCCAGTCACTATTCACTAGTGCTATTACCAATTTAATGATACCTCCTCTCCCTTACTCTTTTTTTCTTTTTCCTTTCCCTAGGTATCTTTCTTTCCAAATCTTCCATTGCCTCATGTTTCCCTATCCCTAATTCCCAGCCCGCTAACATATTATTTTCTCCTCCATTGCCCCCTCCCAATTCATCTCTTCTACCTCTATCCAACTCACCTTTCCTCCCTTATATTCCCCTCCCTTACCATTCATTCAACTTCACTACTCATCACCCATCTTCCACCTCATTGCATCCCATTTTCACTTCTCTACTTGTCATGCCATTCACCTTCCTAGACATTCCCTATCTACCTTTGCCATTTCCCAGTAGATCATACCCTCTAGTTCCTTACCCTCCTGCGCTTCCACTCCATGTTTTTTTCCTATCTGCCCCTACCTTCCTTTCTGTTCTCTCTTCCACTACATTCCCTTCTTTCTCTACCTTCCCATAGCTGCCATATCTTTCCTAACATGACATTTCCCTTGATAACCTACTATACCATATCCTTCCCTATCCTACCATATCCAGTCACTTTTATTCTGAATATTATTCCAAGATCACATTCTTTACATTCCCCCTTCCTTCCTTTCCTAACCCAACTTAATATTTTCCCTTGTGTTACCTATACTAACACTCCTTTCCAGTCCACACCATACCATTGTTTTCTCTCTTTCATTCCAGTCACTTATATTCTATTTCCCACCATCAGTTTCCTTGTCACATACATTTTCTTCCTTTACCACTCTATTCCATTCCCACCACATTTACTTTTGGTTCCCTCCCTTCCTATATCATTCTTCCCTTCACTCTATTTACCTTTAATTCATGCTGCTTATCTATACTCCCCTAATTCTTTCCCTTTGTTTTATTTCTGTTTTCTCTTTCCATTTCATCTCCTTCCCTTTTATTATTTCGTCCATTCCCTTTCTTGCTCATCCTTCCCTTTCCATTCCTCCCTTTCCTTTCCTTTCCTTTCCTTTCCTTTCCTTTACTTTCCTTTCCTTTCCTTTCCTTCCCATTCCCTTCTGTCCTCTTTACATAACATCACTGTTTTTTCTTTACTTTTCCTTGACTAGCTTTATTTCCCAACCTGTTCCAATCTTTTATTTCCCTCCCCATTTGCCTCCTCCTTCTTTTAACTCCATTCTCCTCTGCCCCACTCCCACTCTCTCCCTTGCCCTTTGTCCCTTTACAATTAATTCCATTTAAATTACCTAGCCCTTCTTCCATATACGTCCTCCCCATGTGTACTTTCTGTATCTTTCCCCGTTCTTAACTATTCTTGATTTCTGCCTTTTCCATCTCCCACATTCCTATTTGCCCCCTTGCATCCCCTCTACTTTCCTTCCAAAACTTGATTTCACAACTCTTCCCTCCCTTCCTTAATTACTCCACTCCCCTATCCTTCCCCTTCCCTCTCCCCTTACTTGCCTTGAAACATTTCATTTTCCTATCCTTTTCAAACTTCAACTTTGCAACATTCACCTTTTTATTTCTTTCACTTGTTTATCTTATGGTACTTTCAGCTCACTTTCACTAATCTCCCATATTCCCTTCCCTACATTCCTTCTCCCATTCAGATTACTCCCTGCCCTTTACATTCCCTACTATTCCCTTTCCAGGCCTTCATTAATATTCTTTTTCTGCCCTCCCAATTTTCTTCCCTACCCCTTGTCCCCTGCCTCCCACTTCTCACCCATCCACTCTGCCACTCCTTCTCATCTTCTCTTCCTTCCCTTGATTCCACTTCTTTTCACTTCCTGACTCTTCCTGTCTTAAAACATTTGCTTCCTTTTTACTCACCTCCTTTTCAATTCCATTCTATCCCCTATCTCCTGCCTAACCATTCCATAGCCTACCTTTCTGATTTCCCTCTGTCTTTCCCTCTGGTTCCCTTCCTTCTGTGAACCTCCTCTCAATTCACTTCCCTTAATTGCAGCACCACACCCTTCCCTTCTTTACATTTTAGGTCCTGCCCTTTTATTGTGGTACTACTCATCTGTTTCCTATCCCATACTACCATAATTTTCCTTACACTTTCTTCCCCTACCCTTCTTTTTTCTTTCCTATTCCTTCCCCTAACTTCTCATTACATTTCAATCACTTTTGGCCCCCTCACTTCGCATCTCTCTCTTCTCTTCCTTCCTCCTACCAATCATTACTCTTCCTTTTGCATTCACTATGCCTTCCTATCCTCTCTCCCATCCACTTCCTATTTTTCTCCCTTCCATTTTCATGTCTCCCATTTCTTCTCCTTCCATCTCCTTTCCTCCCTTCCTATCTTCCTTTCAAAACATCCAAACCATTTGACTATGCTACATTTCTCACCTTGCCCTAGTGTTCTCCAGCCTTTTATACCATATAATTTCATGATGTTTTCTTTTCGTTCTTTACCTTATTTCCCCTACTTGTTTTATCTTACACCTCTACACCAATTCTCTACCATTCCTTTACCTTACCTTTTCCCATACTTCTATCCCCTACCATTACCTTCCATCCTACCTGCCTCTTTTATGACAGTTCCAGTTTTTTTATTTCATTCACTTTCTTTGTTTTTACCTATAATCCCATGCTACCCTACATTTTCCCTCATTCCCCTTAACTTCCCACTAGTTTTCTAACTTTCCCCTAAATTTCACTGACATTTACAATACCTTCTCAATTCTACTCCAGATTTCTTTCCTTCTCATCTCTTCACTTCCATGTGCTTTACTCATATTTCATTCTAGCCCTTCCCTTCCATTGCTTTCTTAGCCTTTGGTTTGTTCTTCTACCCCTTCTCTCCTATACCTATCCGATACCCCTTCACTCTCATGTCTTTTCCTTCACATCATCTCTTTTCCAATCCTTCGACATCCCGTTCCTTCCTTTCTGCACCCTTTTTCTTGTTTCTGTACTTTTCTTCCACTCCCCATCCCTGCACATCTCCTCTCTTTACCCTCCCCCTGCTTTCCTCCCCTTTCATTCAGTCCCCTTTGTTTTCCTTCCTTTTCACTTATTTGTCCATTTTCTTCTCTTACATACCATTCCCTTTAATCCCCTTCTACAGACTTAACCTCCGTACCCTTCTCCCAGCCTCCTGTTTGTCCCCTTTCCTTGCATTAGCTTTCTCTTTACTCCTCTACCATACCTTTCATGGCTCTCTCTTGCCCATCTGTTTCATTTACCACTTCCTATTTTTCAATGTCCTACATTGCATCTTCTATTTATGTTTACCCCTCTACTTCCCTATCCTTCCTTTGGTATCTTTCTATACTTTACTCTAGCCTACATTTCTGTTTCTTCCGATCAGTTCTATTTTGTTATATTCTCCTCCATTTTCATGTCCCTTCTTTATTTTCAATTACCTACTTTATGCTATTGTTGCAGCACATATGCTAATATGAGAATATGCTAATGATTTGCGTATACATACTAATAAGAGGAACAATATTACTAAGTGAAAATAACGTGTACTGTGCAAAATATGCCCACAGGGAGTGGTCACCATCTATGCATATAGTACTGAATAACGTGAAATGTTTAAAAGTTTTGTATTAATATATCATAATTAACAATATAATCTATGTTTTGTAATGCCATACGTTCTTAGTTTAGCCCAAAGGCCTAGTCAGGTCTGGGCCTTGCCTGCTTAAACATGGAGACGTGATGAGCTGCCGCAGACTGGAACTGGAGATAAGAACCTTGAACTGTACAGAGTTCAACAATGAGCTCTGCTAAGAGAAAACTGCAAACTCACCAGCGGACAGGAGACGATCAGAACAAATTGATACAATTATGTGTAGAGTAGGCTAAATGTACTTTCCCAGGACTTGAACAATGGAGCTACAGACTAAGAGCTGGGAGCAACAATGTCATTACCTGAAGAACCGGATGATGTTCTCATCGACCGAAGAACCAATCATGTTAATGGAACTTGACTCTCAATATAACGTAGACAAGTGGTAAAACAAAACTTATAGGTTAGAGTCATAACCCCTGATAAGGTTGACCAATGGGCAAATTGTGGGACGGACTGAGAGACCCTAATAAAAAGTCATGACATGAAGGGAAAAATCAGAACGGAGGGGCGAAAGTTGATGACGTCAGGAGACGCTGTCTGAAGTGCTGAAACTTGGGCTTGCTTCTGTGAGCCTGAGCCTTGCCGATGACTAATGACCTGGAGACAAAGTCTGACTCATTGCTGATCTATCTTGGATAGGTAGCTATAACTGACTGATTAATGAATGCTTTTCTTTCTAGGTACCAACTGCGCTGTTTTAAAACTTTTTCCTTTTCTAGATAGATTTTCCAAATTAACAATTTTTGACTAAATTGTTTTAGCATGAAGACCTACATGCTGATGCTAATCTGGAGATAGGTATGCTCACAAGGGTGACAAGGGTGACTTAGACTGACTGCCTTATATTGCTGAATCATTTGATATCTCATGAATTGCTATCGCTTTGTTTAACGTTGATTGCATATTAATAAAGTGATAAGAATTCATTGCTTATGTTGCTAATAAAGAAATTGGTAATCATGATATGGTTGAATAAGGTTTATGATTAGAGTTGTAACTAATAGGGAATAAACACAGAACTAAGGGCCATATGTGTGAAAACAGTGGCTTGCGAATCGCAAATATCAATTTTTAAGAAATCGCTATTTCCGAGTCGCAATTGGCCATGTAACAATATTGCGAATCAGAAATAGCGATTTCTTAAAAATCGCTATTTGTGATTTGCGAGGCCCATTTACTGAGTCGCAATTTTCATTTTCGCAAATTGCAATTTTTTGCGATTCGGTAAAAAATCACAAATTGCGAGAAAGTTTGAGAAAGCACACCTGGAGGAGCCTGATGTCATCACCAGCAGGAAATGAGTCATCGCAGGCAGTTTCAGGTGCCACACCCGAACCAGCATCCTGAGAGAGAGCAGCCCAGCCACACAGAGCAGCACTCAAAAGGAGCCAGCACACCTGAGCAAGGATGGATACCCCAGGCCAAGCACAGGAGAAGGGTGAAAGAAAGCACAAGCTGAAATTCAGCGAGCAGGAGCTTGAGGTGCTGACTGAGGACGTGGTCAGGAGCCATGTACGCCTTTTTGGAAAAAGCTCACTCCAGGTGCCTGAGAGTGAGAAGAGGAGACTATGGGCGGACATACAGTCAAAAATCTGCACAATTGGAGTGGCACAGCGCTCCATTGAAGAGATTAAGAAGAGGTGGTATGACCTGCGGTCCTGTGCGAAGGAGAGGGTGGCCAGGAGACTTGCGGAGGCCAGGGGCACAGGAGGCGGTCCACCCACAGAGGCACCATCCACACCATTGGAGGACCTAGTCGAGTCCACACTCCTCCCTGAAGCTGTGACTGGGGTCACAGAGTTCGACACCTTTGGCACACCAAGTACCAGCCAAGGTAACTGCAATATTGATTTGTAACCCCATATGTGTATGCACAAAAGCCCCTTAGGAATTAGCAAGTAATGTTATACAGTGTAAGACGTAGTCCAGTCCACATCTTAGAAGCAGCCCAACAATGCATTATGGGAGTGGCAGTCCACAACCCTGAACTGAAAGTAGCACACACAATGTATTTAAGTCGAGTGACACCCAGAGGAACACAACACACACAACACAGTGTAGAGAAGTACCTGTACATTTATTACCATTGTCTGACCGTAAATGTAACATACATAACTGACATGCTGCATATTGTTGCAGGTGGGACAGGCCCAGCAGCCACAGCATCAGCACAGGTAGGCGAGACAGACACCCATCTGGCTTCCGATTCAAACACCAGTGGGTCCATCAACATTGCGACTGTCCGATGCAGGCCTAGGGTACTGCCACTGCCAGAGCTCAGCATCGACTCTGATGATCAGCAGGAAGGGCCAAGTACCCCATCAGTAACAGGCAGGCGAAGCCAGATGCAGGAGGTCAGGTGTCATCAGACCACAGCACCACGCAGGATGGCGACAGATTCCTGGGCACAACAGCATGAGGCAGGTGAGGGTCCCTCCTTATTTGGTGGCCTGGAAGCTGCTATGTTGCAGCAGCAGCATCTGCAAAATAAGCGGATACTCGGATTAGATAAGAACTTGCGCAGACATACCGCAACATGGTGGGCCTGCATCGGCAACTTGACTCCCTCAATAATAACATTGTACAGCTGCGTGAGGGACAGGTGCAGGCATCACAGGACACCAGGGACCTCACAAGTGCTGTCCGTGAACTCTGCCAGGAGCTGCGCCATGAGAGGGTGAGCCAGCGCAGACAGGAGCGCAGATTTCGTAACATGTTTGGCAGCTTCTGTTGTTCGTCTAACAGGGTGGCAAATTCGACAGCACTGATTGCCTGTCGTGCAGTGGCTGCGCAAGTGGAGGCAGCACACAGCAGCAGGGACGTTGTGAATGGACTTGTGCAGATCACCAATGTGATCTAACACATTTTGGGACCAAGGTCAGCTACTCCGAGTGAGTTAGCACTGGGGGACACTGAGGACAGTTCCAGCCTCAGCAGTGTTGCTGTACCAGCAGCGGACACCAGACGGCGCAGTTCCAGGCACAGCACTGCCACTGAGGGTGGCAATAGAGGTGCCAGTGATGTAACTGGGCACCCGAGTGGTGTGCGTGGGCGCAAAAAATTACTCTAGCTGACAGTGGACTTCTGTTGACACTATGAAGTAATAGTGCATTACTCTGGTCCTTCATTTTTTTGAGTTTCTCACATAACCTGTTTTTTGTTATTACTCACATGTACATTACCTGACTTAAGGTAATAAATATTTCACTATAGGTACAGTTGTCAGAGGATTTGTGTCATTTATACTCACGTCTGAAATGGTCGTGTGTGATGTCGGCACGCCTTTGCCTTCCCTCTGCTACACTGGTCCTGTCTGCTGGATGTAGGGGTGGTATGAGATCATCATCCTCACCAGATTCAGTATCACATATTTCTACAGGTATGCCCCTGGTGGTAGCTATATTGTGCAAGATTGTACAAGTAGCCACTATTCTACATATCGTCTCTGGACTGTACTGTAGTGTCCCTCCACTTTTGTGGAGGCACCAACAGCGACTCTTCAGCAGTCCAAATGTGCGCTCCACCACATTGCGGGTTGCCCTGTGTGCTGCATTGTATCTCCGTTCAGCAGGTGTTGCAGGATTGAGGTAGGGCGTCATCATGTAGGTGCGCACTGCATAGGCACTGTCTCCTGGAAGAGACAGAGGGTATGATGAGTAACTGAGCCAGCTGACATCGGCACGCCATCAATGCGCCAGTGTACAGAGGGACAATATCTAGTAGATATCCTTCTCCAAACTCCCCAGCTAGCAGTCTTGTGTGAATCCCGCTGTGGCGAAAGATGTATGAATCATGTGTGCTCCCTGGGCACCTGGCCACAAGATCAGTAATGATGTAGGAGGCATTGCATTTGACCTGTATATTCATTGAATGTTGGTATTTCCTGTTGCGGTGCACATACTCTGTAGCTGATGGTGGACAGATTGCCACATGTGTCCCATCTATGGCAACTAGGACGTGGGGGAACTGTGCTATCTGGTAAAAATCTATTTTGGTCTGCTGTAATTCCTGTGGGGTGTGGGGCAATCTGATGTACTGTTGTAGTTTGCTCAGCATGGCGTTGATGAATGCATTGAAAAATCTGGAGAGGGTACTCTGAGACCCCTCCAGCTGCTGCTATGACCCCTTGATAGCTCCCTGAGGCGAGTAGGTGGAGGGAGCATAATACCTGCAAATCGGTGGGTATGCTGTGGGTCCTTAGTGTTCTGCACTGCAGTATGGGTTGTAGCTCAGCTATCAGATCAAGTATCATGGCTGAGTTCAACCTATACCTCTCATATATTTCCTCCTCTGTCAGGTTAAAAAGTTTAATGCGCACTGTGAAAATGCGCTCCTGTCTCCTCGTCCCTCTCCTCAAACCTGCTAAGATCCTCATCCTCCTCGCCATGACGTAGAGTGCAGCCATTGTGGAAAAGAGTCTGAGGCATTCTGGGCCTCTTTATATAGGTTGCACCTGGTTACCACCTGGTTTCAGTTCATGGTATTTTGCATGTGCAAAATGCCATTCTGCGAAAAATCGCAATTTGTGATTTTTTGATGCATCGATTTGCGACTTAGGTTTTGCGACTCACAATTTGCGCCTCTTAATTTCCTACTGGAAATACCGAATCGCAAATTGCGAGTCACAAAACCAGGTCGCAACGCAAAAAATCGCAAATGTTGCGATTTCTTATTTTTGGTCTGTGAATGCCTTTCATGCATCGCAGACCACTTTTTTGCACTCGCAAACGGCCGATTTTTGCGATTTGCACCGTTTGCGAGTGCAAAAAAGTTTCATACATCTGGCCCTCTCTTTCATATGAGTCATGGTGGTTTTTCCTGATTAGATATGTTCATGGTATTTTAAGTTGATTAGATTGAATTGTTGAAGTCTTCTTTTACTCGCTACACTTGACTAGGATACCCTATGCGATCCAAAAGATTCATCGACCTATACGCGTCCCCTTGTAAGTTTACTTACTAAGGACAAGGCGCGATAACAGTTTTTGGTAGCAGCTTGATGGTTAGTTTCCTTAGGTAATTAGTTAAGTAGCGAGTAAAGGTTATGGTGGTAATTTAAATTTGAGTATAGTTGTTTTGATTTCATGAGGTTTGAATTTTGTTTTTCTTAACTGACAATGGTAGCAAAGGTGATGTTCCCTTAAGCCCAGAAATGACTTCCCCAGATCCTGGATCCAGTGAGTAAGGTTGGGTATGTTCCTGGCATATTTGAGATAGTATGAGTGATAGAATTGCACTTGCCTAAGCTTAAGCAGATCGCAGGTGAATTGTGATGTATGTGAGATAAACAATAGGGAGTTTGCGTACTCCAGTTTAGAGTAGCAGGAGTGTGCGTACTCCTAAATGGTGTGCGAGTAGGGAAGTCGTCGAACTTCATATGTGTGTGTTGCGCTTTGTGCTAAAAAATTGTCCACGTGGTTGTTGGTGATGTACAGACCCTGCGTGGTCTAAGACTCCGGAGTATATTGACAAGTGTAGGAGACACTTGGGTATATGTTGTAATCTGCCTGGTTTAGTAGGTTGATTGGGTGTGGGCAACAAGTTTGAATGAATATAAGTTGAATAAAAGAAGCTTCAACTGAAATTTGGCGAATCCTATGTGCACCAGGACAGACGCAAAGGCCAGTTCATAGTAAGATTTGCGGGTCAAATTTTACTTGCGGACGTGAGGGACTGAGAAAGAGGCTAAGGTCCCAGAGTGCACCTTCTAGTGAAAATCTGTAAGGTCCCTGAAGCGATTGTGTCCCTTCCTGTAGTAAACCAGCAGATTCGTTTTAGTTATTAGTTGATGAAGACGCTTGTAATATTATTGCACTAGTCGAATGAATTTGAGTTGAGGAGGGTGAAGCCGCAAGACTTTGTCAACCGCTGTGTGTTAGTGTGACCTCAGTGTGTGCCACGCTGGGATAGGTTGGTTACTGAAAAGAGCCGCGACCGGATTGGCAGCCATCCGCGAGAGGCAATTGGTGGAGCAAATGGGTGAAGGGAATCTTGGGAGTAAAAGTCATTTCACTTATTGAATTGTAATACATAAAACAGGCAAAATGACATTTTTCAAGGCTTTTAGGAGTGCGATGAAGGGTGAATCTTACATTAAGGCTTCAGTGGGGGAACCAGTCCCCCCGGAGGATAGTCCAGCACATCTCGTGATGACAGAGAAAGGCATAGCCTCTTGTCTTTGGTAAAAGCAATGGAGCGCATTGACAAAGAATCAAGGAACCTTAGTATTTCCAGAGCATGGAATGTTTAATCTAAGGGTTCTAGACCAGTTGCGATTATCATTGTATGGCATGAGAGCATTACCGAGACCAGCACAGTTTGAGGCTTTAGCAGTTTGGGAGCTAGTGGCCAGACAGCAGCATGAGCTAAAGACCAATAGAAGAATAAAGAAGATAGAGAAATCACTAGCCGAAGCTAGGTGGGATTGGGAGCAAAAAAGATGGAGAATGGCAAACATGAAGGAGATTAAGATGTTCCCTGCAATCACGAAAGGAGATGATTCAGACAAGGGAGACGATAACAAGGAAAAGGAGAATGAGGAGAAAAGAAAAGGGAAAAAGTCTTATGTAGAAGATGTCAATTCTGATGTTGAAGATTACATTACGCATTTGCTGAGAGATCGACCTCCACCTATGACGACTTATGCAGGGGGTCCAGGGAATATTGCTACAGCCCCTCCTGCTACTCCTGGGACATCCCAGGGGGCTGTACAAACAGAAGGAGGACAGATACCAGGGGTAGTACAGAGTACACCAGTTACAGGAATGAGAGCGGAAGCTCAAGTGCAGGTGCCTACACCTTCTGCACCAGGAATTTACCCGAATGTACCCACTCTTGAGACTGTTTCAAATATTTTGGTGCAGAGGGACCAGGTGCATCCGCAACCAACGCTAGTTCAGACCGACTCGACTCCAATGTTACTACAGTCAGCACAGATACAGAATAAGCCGATACCTAATCAGTTAACAGGGACATCAGTGGATCTCGCACCAGTTATGAATTAGGCAATGGGAGTACCACTTACACAAAGTGCAGGTTCCAGAATAGCTCCAGATGCAATATCGCTACCGATTACTGTTGGACTGGCGGAACCCTTATATGCCCAGAAGAAATGAGAAGCAGGGGGACAAACAGAGATATCACAGAGTCTGGTAAGACGAGGAACGGGAGACTTAGTACATTCGACATCATCATCAAGTACTTGTCCGGGTGAGATTAAATCTCCTGTGGGATTTAGTCCTCTTGTGGCATTACCAGATGCAAATCAGAGTATGAGACTTTTGACACCACAAGCCATAGGGACAGGGATGCAACAGCTGTCAGCGACTAATGAGAGTAACATTTCATTACAAGGGTTAACAGCACAGCAGTTAACTAGTTGGCTGGATAGTTTAAGTTCTTCGCAAGGTGTCTCAAGGGGGGAAGAGCAACTGAATCGGGTAGGACTAAATATTGAGGCAAATGAATTGGTCGAAGGAACAATGGGATTGAATAGGTTAGAATCATATACTGAAGAAGAGCTGAGATATTTGTGTCCATGGATTACAAAGTAAGGGGGAAAAATACACCAGAAATTAGCAGAAGTAGCAGAAAAAACATGACATTGCTCTTAACCCAACAAAACATTTGAGACAAAGCTACAGATTAGGTTTTGAGGCAAAAGATTTCAAACACATGAGATCGGCAGGAATGAAAGCACATCTAAGAGACTTACTACAGAGTGCACAAATTTGGGGAGCATTAGATAATTGGGAAGGCAGATGGGCGAAAAGGAAAGATAAACTGTAACGAGACTCAGAAGAGGAAACAGAAGGAGTAGAGAAAGGAGAAGCGGTTAAAATGCTACCAATGAGGGAAATTCCAGGAGGGCAATTTGTTCATGTTCCATGGCATCGAAGTGATATATTGTCCTTCACCAATGATTATCCTAAATTGAGAGAAAAGCCAGTTGAATGGTACCAACAGACAGAGAGGTTTGTAAAACGTTCCAAATGTTTGTGAGAAGACTTGAATACCTTGTTTGAGATAGTGGTGCCAGCCGACTTATGGGTCGAATGTAAAAGAGCAGTAGACTGGCCAACAAGTGAACCTGAGAGGCATAAGATTACAGGCGCACCGTCACCTGAGGCAATGAAAAATTATTATAAGGTGATTGAGTTTCTCAAAACTAGGATTTCCCCGAAAAACATTGATTGGCAGAGAATTGACAGGACGGTTCAGGAAACCAAAGAGTCAATACATACCTATTATGAAAGATTACTAAATGCTTTCAAGGAGTACAGTGGTAAAGATGCAGTCGAACCAAAAGACATGTTGCATTTCGTGTTCAGATTTGTTGAAGGGTTCAGACCTGAAGTAGGACAGATGATTAAGAATCATTTGATTTGTTGGCAGGCAAAGCCGATTGATGAGGTGTTGCAGTATGCCAAATACTGTAGTGATGAGATTGAACTAAAGCAAAAGAAGTTGAAGGAAAAGGCAATGGTGATGCAGATTAAGGCAGCATAATCAGGAGTGCAAGGAGCTTTACTGCCACCGATGCCGCCGCAACAGAGAGCTATTGTGTTTCAGCCTTAAGCAAGTGGTAGAGGACGTGGTTTGGATGTGATGCGTGGTCCGGATCTGAGTTCAGTGGTTGTTCGGAATGACATGCAGGGGATGCAAAGGATGTTGCCATGTCACCTGTGCAGAAACGTGGGACACTGGAAGTGGGAGTGCCCGTTAATGATGCAGGAAGGAATGATTCAGCAAGGTGATGTTAGTACAGTACAAACAGTGAGAGTCCCCAGAGTGAGGGGCCAAGTCCCGAGTGTTGATGCAGGTGCCACAAGCACAATATACTCCTTTAGCACTAGTACAGCAGCAGATTTCTATGGTGCCTAGACAGCAAATGCATATACCCCAAGCCCCCATGGAGCAGCAACAGATTATGCTTACTCAACAGGTCAATGGTCAGAGATCAGACAATAGTAACAATACAGTACACTAATTCCTGTTTCACAGTTCGGATGAAATAAACAATGAATGGATGAGTGACAGTTCGGATGAAGGAGCTTGCATACTTGCTGCATCTCTAGAGGTAGATCAGAGAGGGCCATTTGTGAAGGGAAAGGTAATGGGATATAAAGGGGGTCATTACAACCCTGGCGGACGGTGTTAAAGCGGTGGTAAGTCCACAAACAGGCCGGCGAAAAAAAAAGGGAATTATGACCGTGGCGGAAACCGCCAACAAGGACAGCCACTTTAACACTCCGCCCGCCACGGCGGTACAGACAAGCAGCGCGGCGGTCACTGCCAACAGACAGGCGGAAGACAAAGTACCGCTCACAGTATTACAACAGGCCAATCCGCCACTTTTTCCGGGGCAGATTCACCGTGGATAAAAACACGGCGGAAACAGCCATTTCAATGGGAAAACGCTCACCTTAACACACTCCACGAGGAAGGAGGGCACCATGGAGCCGGAACTCCAAATACTCCCTGCGATAGTCTTCCTGCTCCTCTACGAACATCAGCAACGCCGCCGCCGAAGACAACGGTGAGTACTGCACCTACGACATAGGGGAGGGGGGAGGCAAAAGTCAGACACACACACACTCAACACCCCCACCCCCACCCTCACCCACTACAACACACAGACCAATGCATTTCCAAACATCACAGTAACAACCCCCAACCCCCCCGGAATAATGCAAAGACAAAAGGAAATTAGTTCAACCATTGTAATGTATCAAAATACAGTAAGCTAATATATACAGATAGATATCCTCATTCAAAAATGTATACATCACGACTAGTAGTGCAGGTATGCACCATTCAATGTCCGTAGACCACTGGGCCCAAAATGTATGGGCAAGGCCCACACACGATACCTGTCCAGAAACGGAGAGAACACTGCTGGGGCATCAGATCGAAATAAAACAGGCACCTCAGGGGGAAGGGAAAGGGGGGCACCTTAGCCGGATGACAGCACCACGCCAGATCCACAACGGGGCTCCATGCCCATTGATGTATCCTGGGGAGTGCAAAGCCACAGTCTCACAAGTCTTTTCAGTGGGTGGTTTGCCCACTGTACCATCCTGGGGAGTGCAAAGACACAGTCTCACAAGTCTTTGCAGTGGGTGGTTTGCCCACTGTACCATCCTGGGGAGTGCAAAGCCACAGTCTTATAAGTGGATAACAGTCTACACTGGTTCTGGAGTGGGACTGGTGCCCAGAGTGCTTCATCCTGTTAAGGACTGAGGTAGTAGATGCTGTTCTCCACAGGTTCTGGAGGGGGATTGGTGCCCAGAGTGCTTCATCCTGTTAAGGACTGAGGTAGTGGATGCTGTTCTCCACAGGTTCTGGAGGGGGACTGGTGCCCAGAGTGCTTCATCCTGTTAAGGACTGAGGTTCCGTCACTGGCCCTGGCGCATATGGGCTACCGATGCTTGATGTTGCGGTGCTTGCCCTGTTCAGCGGTGCTTGCCATGGCGGTCTTTGCCCTGTTCAGCGGTGCTTGACTTAGAAGTTTCTGACCTGTTCAGCGGTGCTTGCCCTGTTCAGCGGTGCTTGCCATGGCAGTCTTTGCCCCATTCAGCGGTGCTTGACTTAGCAGTTTCTGACCTGTTCAGCGGTGCTTGCCATGGCAGTCTTTGCCCTGTTCAGCGGTGCTTGACTTTGCTGTCTCTGACCTGTGCAGTGGTGTTTGCCATGGCGGTCCCTCATTGCCCAGCGGGGCTGTGGCTGCCGGGGTCCTCCTGGGCACTGACTCCGGCGATGGTCTTCTGACCAGTGACGATTGGACTGCCCTCCTGGGCACTGACTCTGACGGTGGCCTCCTGACCAGTGACGATTGGACTGCCCTCCTGGGCACTGACTGTGGCTGGCGGTGGCGTCCTGGGCAGCGGGGATGATGGCGGCCTTCTCCGCCGTGCTGCTCTTCCCAGACTTTGGCGCTTTCTTCTGCCCCTTTCCCACCTTGTGAGGAGTCACAGCTGACTCGACACTCCCCCGGGACCCTTGTGTGCGGCTTTGCCGGCAGGAGTCTTCCCCCTCTCCCGTCCGGCACTGTCCAACTTCTGGTGCTTCACAGGGGGGGGACTGGCTGTGCTTTGGCTCCGTGTCGCACTGGCTGCCCTGGTGGCCGGTGCACTCCATGTACCTCTAACAGGCACCACTGGTACCGGAGATTTTTTGGCTGAGGTGCTAGTACGGGACCTATGAATTGGAGGTGGGGGTGGTGGGAAAGAGGTCAACGTTGCTCAGGAAAAGTTTCTGACGAACACTGGGACGGGTAGCTGGAGGGGGTCTGGGAGTGGAGGAAGACGAGCTGGTTGTAGGAGGTGTAACTTTTGATGATTTGGGTGCAGGTGCATGTTCTGGAGGCTGTCGTGACGTGGATGGATGTTGGGTGTGTGTGTGCCCGCGTTTGTGTACTTTGGGAGGGGGCGTCACAGACACACTGGGAGAGGACACAGGGGACGTGTAAATGGTAGTGGGGGTGGTGAGTGCAGGTGAGCGGGGTGTGGTGGGTGTTCTGGTGCGAGTCCTAGTGTCTGTAGTGGTAGTGCATGCAGGTGAGAGTGTAGACGACACTGGGAGGGAGTAGGGAGATGACAAGGAGGGGGACAGTGGAGGCAGTGGATGTTGCTGTGTCTGCATGTGGGTGATGCTTGTGTGAGTGCCTGTGGGATGTGTGGTGCCTATGTTTGCCTGAGCTTCCCTTGTGTTTTGAGGTGTGTGCAGGCTGGTCTGATGGTGTGCTTGGGATAGGCAGAGGTACAGGGGATTGGGTCTGGGTGGAGGAAGTTGGAGGGGAGAGGCTAGACACAGGGACAATGGCTCCCATCAGTGCTGAGGCCAGAGATTGCAGGGTTCGATGATGGGCAGCCTGACCAGAATGAATGCCCTCCAGGGATGCATTAGTGTGTTGCACCTCCCTTTCTACACCATGGATGGCATTCACAATGGTAGACTGCCCAACAGTGAGTGACCTGAGGAGGTCAATGGCCTCCTCACTGAGGGCAGCAGAGGTGGCAGGGGCTGAGGTGCCTGGGGCGAAGGTGATGCCCACCTTCCTGGGTGAGCGGGCACGAGGCGAAGGCTGAGGGGCTGCTGGGAGGGCGGTGCTGGTAGTGGGGGTGCGGCTGTACCTGTAGAAGTGGGGGGCACAGATGTTGCCGCCACCACAAGGGAGCTCCCATCGGAGGACGAGTCCGTGTCGCTAGTTGCTGATCCGGTGACCGCCGTGAAGCTCCCCTCGCCCTCCGTCCCACTGGTGTATTCAGAGTCCGTGGTGTGGCCCTCCATGGCCATGTGGGATGCAGCCCCCTCGTGCTCCAGTGCCACTGTACCTCCGCCTGATGATGCTGATGCACAAAAGAATAGGGAGAGCACAAAAAAGGGGGGGGACGACAGAAGAAAGACAGGTTGAGTGCATGGCTTACCGCTACCGTTGGCGGACAATACAGACACAGGAGCCCCCTGCACTACGACGCGCTGTTGGGCTCTACACATGCAGTTCCTGGGATATGGCCTACATGGCTATGGTAGACATCTGCAAACATAGATGACACAGGGGCATGTTTACCTGTACTTGGCACTCTACAGAGGTGGGGTGGAGTGCCACATGGCCTGCATTACGGAGGGGCCTAGCCTACGGAACTCGCCCTGGCCTAGGGAACCCACAGCCCTCCTCCCCCACCCAGACCCCTCCACTGCGCGCAAAGTCAGCAGAATGAGAGTGTACTCACCCCCTTGTGTCTGCTGTGATGCCCTCAAGCGCCCATCCAACTCAGGGTAGGCCACCGCCAGGATCCGGAACATCAGGGGGGTCATGGTGCGACGGGCACCTCTCCCGCGTTGGGAGGCCATCCCCAGCTGAGCCTCCGCCGTCTTCTTGCTCCAGCAGTGAATGTCCTCCCATCTTTTACGGCAGTGGGTGCTCCGTCTCTGGTGGACCCCCAGGGTCCGGACGTCCTTGGCGATCTGGTGGGCACTGACCTACATGACATGTACAGGGGAAGAAGAGATGTCATTACCAACTGCACCGTCGAAGTGAGTGGCCCACATCTCTACCCTTGCCATCTGGCACATGCATTCACTGTCCTTCGTGCTCGCAGAACTCTGCCCCCTTCCTTCTTACATCCAGCCCTCTCCACCCAGCCATAGCCCATACAACTTGCACCCTATGTACTCACCTCTTGGTCTGGAGGACCGTAGAGTAGCATATACTGGGGGAGGACCCCGTCCACGAGCTTCTCCAACTCCTGTGCAGTGAAGGCAGGGGCCCTTTCCCCAGACGCACGTGCCATTGTCTCTTCCAGACCAAGGTCACAGCAGCACTTGCAGTATAGGTCCTCTCCTGTCGAAGATCAGGTATCGAGTGATTGAACAGATAGAAAATGGCGGTCAAGTCCGCTGCGGTGACGTCCGCGCCGGTGACGTCCGCGGCGGTGACGTCCACGGCGGTGACGTCCGCGGCGGTGCGTATCATCACCGCCGGCGCACTTCGTCATTGGCTCCTGGGACCCATAGGGTCCAATGTTAACCAATGCAGCATTGCGCAGCGGTCTTCAACCGCCTACCGCGACGGTGTACAACGCCAGCGCAGTTACCTCACATCCCATTGTCCCAGTTTAGAGGTCAGGCAACCGCCATTTCAGGGGCCCACATGGCTTCATTTTCAACTGCGTCACACATACCTAGGCCTGGGCTCAACACACATACAGACAACTTTTTGGATTTTGTTTCGTGTTCTGTGTAGCTGTGGGTACATACCTCTGAGTTGCTTGACTCTGTGGTCGCTGTTGTCCTTCCTAGGCACCGTCAGCTGGGACATGTGAGGAGATGGCGGAATCCTCCGGTGTACCGACCGCTGGTGGACCTGTTGACAATGGAGGAGCGACATTTAATCATCACCTACAGGTTTGACCGTGCCACAATCCAGGAACTGTGTACCCAGTTGGAGCCAGACCTTATGTCAGCAATCCGCCATCCCACAGGAATCCCCCCTCAAGTGCAGGTGCTATCAGTGCTCCATTTCCTAGCAAGTGGGTCATTTCAAACAACAGTGGCCATGGCATCAGGGTTGTCCCAGCCTATGTTTTCCAATGTGTTGTCCAGAGTGTTGTCTGCCCTGCTGAAACACACGAGGAGCTACATCATTTTCCCTCAGGTGGAGGATTTGGCTACTGTTAAAGGTGACTTCTATGCCCTTGGACATATCCCTAACATCATAGGTGCCATTGATGGGACCCATGTAGCTCTGCCCCCCCCCGACAGGAGTGAACAGGTGTACAGGAACCGGAAGAGTTTTCATTCCATGAATGTACAGATGGTATGGTTGGCAGGCCAGTTCATCTCCTAGGTAAATGCTATGTTCCCTGGCTCAGTGCATGACGCCTACATCCTGCGGAATAGCAGCATCCCTTATGGGATGGGTCAACTCCAGAGGCACCGGGTGTGGCTATTAGGGGACTCTGGTTACCCCAACCTGTCATGGCTATTGACCCCAGTGAGGAATCCCAGGACCAGGGCAGAGGAACGCTATAATGAGGCCCATGGGCGGACTAGGAGGGTGATCGAACGCACCTTTGGCCTCCTGAAGACCAGGTTCAGGTGCCTCCATCTGACAGGTGGTTCTCTATTCTACTCACCAAGAAAGGTGTGCCAGATCATCATCGCCTGCTCTATGCTTCACAATCTTGCTTTGCGACGCCAGGTGCCTTTTCTGCAGGAGGATGGTCCAGATGACAGTGTTGTGGCAGCTGTGGAGCCTGTGGACAGTGATGAGGAGGAAGCAGAGGAAGAAGACATTGACAACAGGGACTCAGTCATACAGCAATATTTCCAGTGACACACAGGTGAGTACACTTTCTTAACTACTACATTTACTTTCACACTTCTACCTTTCTCCTGTCTGTCTATTTCAAGCAGTATTTGGTAACTGAGTTGTACATTTCCATTACGGTTTCACAGGTGTGGTTACCAACGTGTGTCATCTGCTTGCATCCTTCATGGACTTATGATGTGTGACATAGGTATGTTGACATTACATTTTCTAACATGTTTTTGTCATTGTCATAGCTAATACACATTTTCAAAATCACAGACTGACTCCTGAGATTTTTGTGCTTCAAGGGTGTTTATTGAAGTGCTATTTATTGGAGGGGGTGGTAAAATGGTGATGGGTGATGGTGGAGGAATGTCCATGGCAGAGTCCAGTCTATTAGTCTCACAGGTGCATTGCCCATATGGGCATAGGAAGTGGAGCTGGGGCAGTTCCAATATGGACAGGGTTTCAAAGTGGGACAGTGGTATGACAATCAGGGTGGTCTCATTTCTTAGCGGGGGTCTTGCCATCATGCTCTGTCCTGTTCCTGGATCTCAGGGACCACTTGCGGGGTGGTTCTCCGTCTGCAGGGGGTGGGGTGCTGGTGTGGTGGTCCTGTGGCGGGGCGTCCTGTCAACTAGCGCCGGCAGAGGTGGTGGGCAGTTCATCATCCATGCTAGTGTCAGGGGCCCCTTGGAGTGCCACGGTGTCCCTCATGGTGTTCTGTATGTCCTTCAGCACCCCTACGATGGTGCCCAGGGTGGAGCTGATGGTTCTGAGTTCCTCCCTGAACCCCAAATATTGTTCCTCCTGCAGGCGTAGGGTCTCCTGAAACTTGGCCAGGACCGTAGCCATTGTCTCCTGGGAGTGGTGGTATGCTCCCATGATGGAGGAGAGGGCCTCATGGAGAATGGGTTCCCTTGGCCTGTCTGCCCCCTGTCGCACAGCAGCCCTCCCAGTTCCCCTGTGTTCCTGGGCCTCCGTCCCCTGGACCGTGTGCCCACTACCACTGCCCCCAGGTCCCTGTTGTTGTTGGGGTGGTGGGTTATCCTGGGTTCCCTGTAGTGGTGGACACACAGCTGATTGACGTGTCCTGGGTACGGAGGTAGGGGCCCGCTGGGTGGGTGTTATACTGGTGTTTCCAGAGGGTGGAAGGTAAGTGTTGGGCTGTGCCTGTGCGAGGGGAACCGACTGTCCCGAGGCCCATGATGGTCCGGGCTGGTCATCTGGATCCAGTTGGCCAGAGCTGCTGTCATCACTGTGGGCCTCTTCTGTGGGTGGGGTAGAGATGTCTGGACCCTCCTGTCTGGTGACGTTAGGTAGTGGTCCTGCAGGGGTGTAAAAGCATGATTATTGCATCTGTGTGTGTCATGGTGTGCAATGGGTGGGTGAGCGTGTACCCCAGTGCTAGCATTCCTGTGTGGGGCCTTGTGTGATGATGATTAGGGGGTGTTATGGGTATGTGCAGTGGGCATGCTTTAGTGATGGGTGTCCATGCTTTGTTGTGTCATGCAGGGCATGGTGTTGGGATGGGTGGTTTGTGTTATTAATACATTAGTGAGGAGTTGGAGTGACAGGTGGGGGTGTGTGATAGCATGCAGGTAGGGTGGGGGATATGATAGTTAAGATTTGACTTACCAGTGTCCATTCTTCCACCGACTCCGCAGAGGCCCTCTGGATGCATAATGGTCAAGACCTGCTCCTCTCATGTTGTTAGTTGTGGGGGAGGAGGTGGGGGTCCGCCGCCAGTGCGCTGTACTGCGATGTTGTGCCTGGAGACCACGGAACGCACCTTTCCCCGTAGGTCGTTCCACCTCTTCCTGACGTCGTCCCGATTTCTTGGGTGCTGTCCCACTGCGTTGATCCTGTCGACTATTCTTCGCCATAGCTCCAACTTCCTTGCAATGGAGGTGTGCTGCACCTGTGATCCAAATAGCTGTGGCTCTACCCGTACGATTTCCTCCACCATGACCCTGAGCTCCTCCTCAGAGAACCTGGGGTGTCTTTGACGTGCCATGGGGTGGTGTAGGTGATGTGTGGGATGGTGTATGTGGTGATGAGTGTGGTGATGTGTAGTGGTGTGTGGTGTTTTGTGCGTGGATGTTGTGTGGGGGATGGTGTTGTGTGCCTCTGTGTGGTGGGGTTGTCTATGCTGTGCTCTCTCTGTCGCCTTCGTCTATAATTTTTGGTCGTAGGGGTTTGTGGGTGATGTGGGTGTGTGTTTTATATTGTAGTGGGTGTGTGGGAGTGGTGTTTGTATGTGTATCAGGTGTGTGTATTTCGAATTGTCCAATGTGGCGGTGTTTTGGAGATGTGTGTGTATTTTGAGCGCGGCGGTGTGTACCGCCAATGGAATACCGCAGTTGAAAGACCGCCGCTTGGATTCGTGGATCATAATAGCATGGGCGTGTTTCTGTTGGAGTGACGGTGGAGGTTTTGTTTTCGCCAGTTTATCACTGACCTTTGTTGTGGTGGACTTGTGTGGGTGTCTGAATTTTGGCGGATTCCGAGATGTGGGTAATAATAGCTGTGGCGGAATTCCGCGGCCGCGGCGGTGTATTGGCGGTCTTCTGCACGGCGGTAAGCAGCTTTTACCGCCAATGTTGTAATGACCCCCAAAGTGTCATTCTTGGTCGACACAGGAGCTACACGCTCTACAGTAAGGAGTATAGAAGTACCAGATTTACCTCTTTCTGGAAGGACAGTGCAGGTTGTGGGAGTGGAGAATAGGCAATTAACGAATCCTATCACAGAACCAGTACAGATTGAAATTGGATATTATACCGGACTGCATAGATTTGTGGTATGCGACTCAAGTCCGTATCTTTGTTAGGCAGAGACTTATTGTACAAGACCAAATGCTCCATAAATTGTACAGATGCAGGAATAGAAGTTCAGACCAATAGTGACAATGAGGAAGAGCATGCATCAGCTATGGTTCTTAATGACGCATTTGAAGAGTACCTTTTGATTGAGATTTTTCCAATGTTTACTTTGAAGCAATTGCATACAGATCTACAGGGAACAGTGAAGGAGAAGGTTTCGGATTTGATGGGAAAAGAAGTAGGATTGATCAAGGATGTGGAGCCAATTAAAATCACTTAGAAGCCGAATGTTGAGTTTCCAAAACTTCCACAGTACAATATGCCACAGGATGTGTTGATGAAAGTGGCACAAATAATTAGGCAGGGTGTTTTGAAAGAAGTGCTGAGCAGTCCATGTAATTAACCGATAATGGGATTGAAAAAGCCCTGTGGGAAAGTGCGAATTGTGCAGGATTTGCAAAAGGTGAATGACATGGTGGTTAAGTGTTTCCCGATTGTACCCAATCCAGCAGTGATACTGTTTCAGATTCCATGTGAGGCAGAGTGGTTCACAGTAGTCGATCTGTCACAAGCTTTCTTTTCAGTACCACTTCATGAAGATAGTCAGTTTCTTTTCAGTTTCAAATTCCTAGATAAAGTCTACAGCTGGTGTAGGCTTCCACAAGGGTACACGGAGTCACCATCCTTGTTTAACCAGATTTTGAAAAGAATTTGGAGTAATTGGAATTACCTTGCCAATCGACTCTTGTACAGTACATTGATGACTTATTGATTGCATTCAGAACGAGGGAAGAGTGTAAACATGATTTTATTGTCCTACTTAATTATCTGGGGGACTTTGATCACAAGGTCTCACCTGCAAAATTACAATACTGTCAGAAGTCTGTCAAATACTTGGGTCATCAGATTGAGAAAGGGTTGTGGAGAATTTCCCAAGAGAGGATTACAATGATACTGCAGAGAAATCCACTGACTTCCCAGAAAGATGTGCGCATGTTTTTGGGAATGGTAGGATACTGTAGACAATGGATTCCAAATTTTGCTGAGATTGCCAAGCCTTTGCAACTGTTGACTCATAAGGGAGTTACAGATCCCATTACTCTAGATGAAGATCAGATGAGGGCTTTCACTGAATTGAGAGAGAGTTTGTGTGGAGCTCCAGCATTGGGAATGCCTGATTACACGAAACCTTTCACATTGTTTTGTCATGAACGTGATGCTTGTTCTTTGTCTGTCTTGACACAGGTCCATGGAAGGCTTATCGCCCAGTAGCCTATTTTTCAGCTATCTTGGACCCAGTTGTAGCAGCTTTACCAGGTTGTCTGCATGCAGTAGCCGCAGTTGGTCAAAGTCTTTCCCAATGTGAAGGGGTAATCATGGGATACCCAGTGACGGTAATGGTGCCACATTCAGTCGAAATTTTGCTGACAAGTACAAAAAAACAACATTTGATGGGGGCACGACTGACAAGGTATGAGACGAGCAAATTGGGAGCTCCAGATGTCACTTTGAAAAGATGTACAGAGTTAAATCCAACAACATTACTGCCAAGTGATACTGTTGAAGTTGAAAAAGAGGAAGACATAGAGCATGATTGTCTTGAAGTCACGGATCTCTGTACAAAACCTAGACCTGATATTAGAGATACTCGACTGGAAGAAAATGATCAAATTGTTTTTGTTGATGGTTCATGTCGTAGAGATGGGACAGGCACATTAAGAGCAGGCTATGCTGTGTGTACAATTACAGGAACACTAGAAGCATCTTGGCTTCCTGGTGTATATTCAGCACAAGTAGCAGAATTAGTGGCTCTTAGTAGAGCATGTTATGTCTCTACCAGGCTGCGAGTGACAATATACACAGACAGCCAATATGGATTTGGAAATGTGCATGATTTTGGTAAATTGTTGTCACAAAGAGGGTTCATGACCTCCAGTGGAACCCCTGTATGAAATGGTAAAAAGATAAAAGAGTTGATGTATTCAATACAGTTACCTGAAGAAATTGCTGTAGTAAAATGCAGTGCACATCAGAAAACACCAGACTACATTTCCTTGGGAAATGGGTATGCAGGTCAGGTAGCAAGATTTTGTGCCCTGAACTGTATATCGTTCAAGGATAAGTGGGAAATAATGCAAGAAGAAGAGACCAGTTGCACGAATTTTGCTCTAAAGGTAATTGAAAACTTTACAAGAAAATGCGGACAATGAAGAAAAAAAGTTGTGGACAACATTGAAGTGTATGCAGAGGTCAGATGAAATCTTGGTATCTGAGGAGGGTCAGATGGTGTTACCGAATTGTTTGTTATCTCAGATGGCTCGGTATTACCATGGTCAGGCACACATTGGAAGGGATGCCATGAATAGGTTTTTCAAGGTTGATTGGTTCAATCTGAAATTTAGACAAGCAGCTGAGGCAGTGTGCCATAGATGTGTGATTTGCCAGCAGCTGAATGTGAGAAAAGGGACAGTGGTAAATCTGAGCCACATTGGAAGAGCAGGAGGACCATTCAGCAGAATGCAATTGGATTTCATTGAAATGCCTGCATGTGGTGGACTGAAGTACGTGTTGGTGATTGTGTGTGTGTTTAGTCATTGGATTCAAGCATACCCCATACGCAGAAATGACAGTCTCACAGTTGCAAAGTTTTTGCTTAGAGAGCTGATACCAAGGTTTGGATTTCTGATCTCTTTAGAATCAGATAGGGGAACGCACTTCAATAACGAAGTGATCAAACTCCTATGTGCAGCACTGAATATTGAACAGAAGCTACATTGCAGCTATTGACCAGAAGCATCAGGATTGCTAGAACAAATTAATGGTACCCTGAAGTCAAGAATTGCCAAAATGTGCACATCCACAAATTTGAAATGGCCAGATTCATTGCCTTTAGTGTTGATGTCAATGAGAAATGTACCTGACAGGAAGACAGGGCTATCCCCACACGAGATTCTCATGGGAAGAGCAATGAGACTGCCAGCAACACCAGCCAAAACTCTTGTCAATATCACAGATGATATGGTGTTAGACTACTGCAAGGGTCTAGCTGATGTGGTTCGATCTTTCTCTCAGCAGGTACAAGCTGTTACTCTGCCACCTATCCATGATCCAGGCCACAACTTGAGAGCCGGAGATTGGGTCGTGATCAAAAAGCATGTGCGAAATACCTGCCTAGAACTGCGTTGGAGAGGTCCGTACCAAATGGTGTTGACGACTACCACAGCTGTAAAGTGTGCAGGATTGCCTAATTGGATACATGCAAGGCAAACAAAAAAGGTGGTGAGTCCCCAGGATCATGAAGAAGTGTTGTTGAGAACACCAGCAGCAGCAAAACAAGTAATTCTGCCTGAATCAGAACCAGAACAAGTTGAGCCGGAGGTGGACCCAGAACTAACGGAAGAAGGATCAATCACCCCAGTAAGAGACGGGGTGCGGAGAATCAAGAAGCACAATGTACAGGCAATGCAGAAAAAACGCTAAGAAATCCATGCACAGGAGAAGTACTAATGCAAACTAGGAGGATCGAAAACAAAGGAGACTCAGTGCCAGAGCCTGAGTGGGGAACAGTTGAAGCAGGTCAAAGCAAAGGTGACCTGACTCCTCCTGAACCCGTTGCAGGTCCATCAAGAGAAGGCACACCAGACAAGGTGAAGGAGAAAAGTCCTATCTTGAAGAGATTGCTGACAGAATGTGCAAGAAAAGGGGATAATTGGCCTGAATCCTAGATAGGCAAGAAGAAAGATTTGGTGATAAATGAAACAAAGAGGAAGAACAAGACACCACAAGAGAGTGGCAAGTCGAAAATACACAGGACCAGAGTGGGCATACGCCACAGCAAGTGATTGGCAAAACAAGTTTATGTCCTTTTGTTTTGACAGAGAAGTTCCGAATAAGTATTTTGACGCAACCTGAAAAAAAGAAAAGGATAGACTGTGTTGATTGAAATTACTTAACGGAAAAGACATTGATAGCCTGATATGACACCAAAACCCTGGAGTTGACCAGCTGCTAACCGATTTTGACAAAGGAAGAAGGGGTCTTGTCGTGCGAAGTTAAAAGTGCAAAGAAATAATTTTTTTTTTTTTTTTTGAATTTTTGATCTTTGTGTTGCATATTAATTAGGAGTTGAAAACTCTTCTTTCTGATTCTTTACAGATCATGGCTAATTTAGATAATAACGCAAGACATTAGGTAGTGTAGATATTTGAGTGTAGGTATGGCGATTGTGTGTGGAATATTGTTTGTAATAATGATAGTGGGTATGTCAATTCATGAAATGAAAGAAATGAGAGGTACATCTGTGCACGAAACTACTGCACTAACAGCTATAGAAAGGTTCAAACTAGATGAGCAATATTTGCATGATTATACTAACGCAAGGGAAGAATTGTCATCTAACATCTTTAATCGTCTATTAAGTGAGTATGTGGAAACGATGGATGCAAAAGATTGTCTTGTGTGTACACAAATACCTTCATCTGTAGAAGAAGGGGCTACTTATCATAGTCTACCTTTGACCCATGGTATAACTTTTAGTCTGTTACTAACACACTTCTATAGTCAGGAGTACATTCAATACTTTTATTCTAATTATGATTTAGTATTTGCCTTCATTCCTATAATTAGATATTTGAGTAATATAGCTAAGGATCACGATATAGTACTAGTTAGGGGATTCTTTGAGCCTACACTAATATTTGGCACAGCTTATGTGCATCGTAATAATTTGACTTGCTTATTAACTCCCATGGAAAAGAGCTTTATTAGGCATACTGACGATAAGAGAAAAGCATTAAAAGAAAAATTATAAAAAGGATTAGAGAAAAGGACCTACACAAATGTTTATGCTTACGCTGCTATTAAAACGTGAGGGAAGATAGCTTTAGATGCATTACATGTAGGGAAGCTATGTATATACAGGCCAAAATAACGCATTGACACTTTATTTGTGGGAACAAGAGAATGTAGGCATGTGTTTTTGTTTCAGAGTAAATGGACGTTCATGTTGAATGGTGCTGACCTTGTGATTCCTGGAATCTATTACATTTGTGGACTTAATGCTTATTACTGACTCCCTAATGGATGGTATGGGACATGTTATTTGGGAATAGTATTCCCTAAGATCTATCAAATAGATGATTTGAAAAAGATATCCAAAATGAATGAGTTACACCGGATGAGACAGAAAAGAGAAACAGCCTCTGCAATAGTAGGGGATATTTTTGGAGCAGTAAATACTTCAGTAGGAGTTATATTAAACGCCAACAAGATTAGAAAGTTGTCAACTATAGTAGATAATATGCTAACTAACTTTACAGGAGCTATATTATTACTAAACACTGAATTAGCTGCGGATAGAGCTATGACGCTTCAAAACAGGCTTGCTTTAGACAAAATATTGGCGAAAGACAGAGAAGTCTGCAAAATGATTAATGAGAAACATTGTTGCTCTAATATTCCTGCAAATGAGAAAGAAGTAAAAGAACTGCTTATTAACTTAACTAATGCGAGTAAGGATTTAAAAGCGTCGAAAGAACCAGGAGTTTGGGAAAAAGTGGGAAAAGGATTTGCGACACTAGGAAATTGGTTCAGTCAAATTTGGGGTTGCATATTGTGGAAAATCGTTCAAGGAATATTAATTGTGATCACTATTAAATTAGGATATGGGGGACATGCAAATTATGGCACAAAATTCTATTAAAAAGAGCTGAGAATAAACAGAGGAGGGAAGAACAGCCGAGAAGAAGAATCTATAAGGAAGATAGAAACAGAAGAAATCAAAATGTAACTGAAAGTAACTTGAAAATGCCCTTACGAGAAAGGTGTGATAACACATTTAGTCATCAGAGGAGGGACTGTTGCAGCAGATATGCTAATATGAGAATATGCTAATGATTTGCGTATACATACTAATAAGAAAAACAATATTAATAAGTGAAAATAACGTGTAATGTGCAAAATGTGCCTACGGGGAGTGGTCACCATCTGTGCTAATATTACTGAATAACGTGAAATGTTTTAAAGTTTTGTATTAATATATCATAATTAACAATATAATCCATGTTTTGTAATGCCATATGTTCTTAGTTTAGCCAAAGGCCTAGTCAGCTCTGGGCCTTGCCTGCTTAAACATGGAGACGCAATGAGCTGCCGCAGACTGGAACTGGAGAGAAGAACCTTGAACTGTACAGAGTTCAACGATGAGCTCTGCTAAGAGAAAACTGCAAACTCACCAGCGGACAGGAGACGATCAGAACAAATTGATACAATTATGTGTAGAGTAGGCTAAATGTACTTTCCCAGGACTTGAACACATGGAGCTACAGACTAAGAGCTGGGAGCAACAGTTTTGTTACCTGAAGAACCGGATGATGTTCTCATCGACAGAAGAACCAATCATGTTAATGGAACTTGACTCCCAAAATAACGTAGACAAGTGGTAAACAAAACTTATAGGTTAGAGTCATAACCCCTGATAAGGTTGACCAATGGGCAAATTGTGGGACGGACTGAGAGACCCTAATAAAAAGTCATGACATGAAGGGAAAAATCAGAATGGAGGGGAAAAAGTCGATGACGTCAGGAGACGCTGTCCGAAGTGCTGAAACTTGGGCTTGCTTCTGTGAGCCTGAGCCTTGCTGATGACTAATGACCTGGAGATGAAGCTCGTTGCTGATCCATCTTGGATAGGTAGCTATAACCTGACTGATTAATGAATGCTTTTCTTTCTAGGTACCAACTGCGCTGTTTTAAAATGTTTTCTTTTTCTAGATAGATTTTCCAAATTAATGATTTTTGACTAAATTGTTTTAGCATGAAGACCCACATGCTGATGCTAATATTGAGATAGGTAGGCTCACAAGGGTGACAAGGGTGACTTAGACTGACTGATGTATATTGCTGAATCATTCAATACCTCATGAATTGCTATCGCTTTGTTTAACGTTGATTGCAGATTAATAAAGTGACAAGAATTCATTGCTCATGTTGCTAATAAAGAAATTGGTAATCATGATATGGTTGAATAAGGTTTATGATTAGAGTTGTAACTAATAGGGAATAAACAGAACTAACTTTCATATGAGTCATGGTGGTATTTCCTGATTAGATATGTTCATGGTATTTTACGTTGATTAGATTGAATTGTTGAAGTCTTCTTTCACTCGCTACACTTGACTTGGATACCCTATGCGATCTAAAAGATTCATCGACCTATACGCGTCCCCTTGTAAGTTTGCTTACTAAGGACAAGGCGTGCTAACACTATCCTTCCATTGACTTCCACTTATCCTACCATTCCCCCATCATTCCCATCACATCTCTCCCACTTACCTTCCCCGTTCCCTTTTCCTTCCCCTTTACCTTCAACTTCCCCTTCCCCTCCCCCACCCCATTACCCTCCCCTTCCACTGCCCTTTCCCTTTCCTTTTCCTTCTCCTTTTCCCTTTTCCCGTTTGCTTTCCCTTACCCTTTCCCTTTCCATTTCAATTACCCTTTCCCTAACCCCATCCCTTCCCTTTTTATTATCTTCCTTTTGACATTCCCTTCTTGTTTCATTCCCATCTAAGGAGAGGAGGAAGGGATACCGGAAAGGCGAAGGAGAAGGGGAAGAGAAAGAGGAAGAGGAAGGGAAAGGGGAAGGAGGACGGGAATGGAAATGGGGAAGGTGAAAGGAGAAAAGGGAGAGAGGGGGAAAAGGATGAGGGGACAGGGAGAAAGGGGAAGGGCAAATGGAGGAAAAGACAAAAAAAGAAAGGAAAAAGGAAAGGGGAGGGTACAAATGAAATTAAAGAGAAGAGAAAGGAAGGAAAGGGTGCAGATGTATAAAACAGAAGGGAATACAAGGGAAGGGAACTGTAAGAGAAAAGAGGTTTGAGTGTTTAGTTGAAAGGAGAAATAGAAAAGGGGAGGTTAATGAAAGGTTATACATGGGAAAAATGTAAAGTTAGTCAAGAGAAAGTAGAAACAGTGAAGTGAATGGAAGACAGGACAAGTGTATGGAGGGGTGGGCACTGAAGTCATATCAAATTTGGGAAGGGGTTTGCAATGGAGAATAGAGAAGAGAAATGAATGACTCAGGTGGGGCTGAGGCTAAAGTGAAATAGCAGAGGTGTAGGATATTATGGCCTTCATTCTGACCCTGGCGGTTCCCTACCGCCAGGGCCAACGGGGGCGGGAGCACCGCCGACAGGCCGGCGGTGCTCCCTTGGTCATTCTGACCGCGGCGCTTTGGCCGTGGTCAGAACGGGAAAACCGGCGGTCTCCCGCCGGTTTTCCACTGACCCTTAGAATCCTCCAAGGCGGCGCAGCTCGCTGCGCCGCCGAGGGGATTCTGACCCCCCCTACCGCCATCCTGTTCATGGCGGGAAAGCCGCCATGAACAGGATGGCGGTAGGGGGGGTCGCGGGGCCCCTGGGGGCCCCTGCCGTGCCCATGCCCATGGCATGGGCACGGCAGGGGCCCCCTAACAGGGCCCAACTAGGCTTTTCAGTGTCTGCGATGCAGACACTGAAAAGCGCGACGGGTGCTGCTGCACCCGTCGCACGCCTTCCACTCCGCCGGCTCGATTCCGAGCCGGCTTCCTTGTGGAAGGCGCTTTCCCGCTGGGCCGGCGGGCGATCTGAATCAGATCGCCCGCCGGCCCAGCGGGAAAGTCAGAATACCCCTCGCGGTCAATTGACCGCGGGGCGGTATTCAGGCGGATTCCGACAGGCGGGCGGCAACCGCCGCCCGCCTAGGTCGGAATGACCACCTATGTGTGTACTATTCGAGGAGATTTGAGGTGAAGGATGTGATGTGGGTATTATTCAAGGAGATTTGAGAAGAAGATAGAGGATAGTAAAAAAGGGTTGAGAGGAAGATAGGGGAGTTGAAAAGATAAAAGACCATATGAATTGAGAGATACAAAGGGAATGGAAAACAATGTAAAGTAAGTGAAGAATGAAGGTGGAAGGAGAGAGCAGAAGTTGGGAAGGGCATGGAAGAAAAGGGAAGTAAAAGAAGAAAAGTAGAGGGATGCCTTTGGGATGTCAGGGATGTAGCAAAAGAAAGGGGCATGAGGAGAGGGAAAGGTGGAGTTATGGTAGCAAACAATATGGTAGACCATGGAAGGAGAAGGAATAGTGAGAGTAGAAGTGAAGGGGCTAGTAGGGGAGAGGTATAGGGTCTCAAAGGGGAGCTGTATGATGTAAGAGGAAAGGGTACTTAGGAAAGGGAAAAAGGGGTAGCTAGATGGGAAGAGAGGGAAGCCTAAGGGAGAAAAGAGGAGAGAGAAGTAAATGGAAGGGGAAAGTAGGAAAGGTAAGGGGGAAAAGTGAAAAAATTAAAAGGAAGAGGTAGAAAGAATGGATGTGGGATGGGAAGGGAAGTTAACAGGAAGGGAAGATGTGGTAAAGTATTAAAAACATGGGATAGGAATGAAGTGGATAGGAATAAAGGGAATGACAACTTTTTAACAATGACATTTTCGGAATGACAATGAGAAAGAACATGAAATGACAATAGATGGATAGAGAAGGAAAGAAACAGGAGATGAAGTGAATGGAATTAAAAAGAGGAAAGGGAACAAATAGGTGAGAAGAGAGGGGAATATTTGGGAAGTAAAGGTTAGGAAATTAGAGAAGAAAGAAGAGACATGAAGGGGAAAAGGTATGGAACCAAGGAATGTGAAAACGAGCAATGGGGATGGATGCAGAGGAAAAGGGAAATGGCTTAGAAGGAAAAGGGACAAATTGAGTGACAAAGGGTAGAAAAAGGTAAGGCAGGATAGGGAAGAGGAAAGGGTAGTCAGAGTAAGGAGTCAGAGTAAGGAGAAGGTAATGGACAAGATTAGAGGGAGGGAGCAGAAAAAAGGAGATGAAAGGATAGGAAAAGGAGAAGCAAACAATTTAATTTGAGCCGGTGGTTGGATGTGGACGCGCACTTGTTTTTTCTTATCAGAAGTTGACCCAGAGCAAGACAGGGAAAAACAGACATGGGGAAAGAAGGAGGAAGTGAAAGACATAAAAACCTGATAAAGGAAAAAAACAGGAACCTGCAAGAGTGATATAAACGGGGGGGGAGTTGTCTGGTGGGTTAAAGAAGCATAAAATGGAATCAATATTATGTAGCCTTAGAATTTGGCATTATAACCTTTAATAGTGCTGGCTGGGGCTTTTGAGCAAAAGTTTAGGCCCCAGCACTTATACTTTTACAAATTAAGCACTGCAGAGAAGGAATGAGGAAGAAGGAAATTAAGAAGAAGAAAGAGGAGGGAAGGGAAAATGTTGGGGAACGGAGGGTAGGAAAAGGACAAAGAGGAGAGGAGGGGTAAAGGGGAGGGAAAAGGGAAGGCGGAAGTGGAAATGGAACTGAAGGGACAAAGGGAAGAGACAAAGGGAAGAAACAATGGGAAAGAAAGGGACAAGAGGAAGAGAGGGGAGAAAGGGTCAAAGGGAAGGAAGATACAAGGGGAGAAAGGGAGGGGACAGGATTGGACAAAGGAAAATAATGAGACGGAAAGAAGGGGTGGGATGGGACAAAGGGAAGGAACTTGACAAAGGAGGGAATGGGAGAAAAGGAACGCATGATACAAAGGGAATGGATGGGATGGGAAAAAGGGGCAGGACAAAAAGAATAGATTGGATAAAGGGAAAAGATAGAACAAAGGGACAAGGCAAAGGGACGGGATGGGATAAAGGGACTAGATGGGGCAGGACAAAGGGATGGGACGGGACAAAGGGATGGGGTGGGACAAAGTGACAGGATGGGACAAAGGGACACTGTTAGGTGGGACAAAGGGACAGGGCTGGGCAAAGGGACAGGAATGGACAGAACTAAGGAAAGAGACAAGGGGAAGGGACAAAGGGAAAGGAAGCAACACAGGGATGCAGAAGGGAACAAACAAAGAGATGAGAAGGGGAAGAGGAGTGTGAAGGGGAGGGGAAGCAGAAGGAGATTGGGAAAAGGAAGGGGAAGTGGGCAGAGGAAAGGGAAGGGAAAGGGGAGGAGAAATGGAAATGGAGGGGGAAAGGGAAAGGGGAATGAGGAATGAGGAAAGGTGAAGCAGGAAGGGCAACGAGGAAAAGTGAAAGGAAAAGCAGAAGGGTAAGGGGAGAAACATGGGAAAGAGACATGGAAAGGGAAATGAATAGGGAGTTTATAAGAGAGACAGGACAGGAATATACAAGATTATAGAATTGTAGGGAAGGAAAAGTAGGGTTCAAAAAAAGGAAAGGGGAAGGGAAAGTGAATGTGGAAAAATTATTGTTAGGGAGACAAGAAATTTGAGGGAAGGAGAGAGGGTAGGGATAGGGAGAGGAAGGGAGAGGAGGGTATGAAAAAGAAAGAAAGGGGAAATAGAAAAGAAAGGGGAGGGGGAGAGGAAAACTTGGATGGGAATGAGAACATGGGAAGCAACAGGAAGGGGATAAAGTAAACTGTGAAAATGAAAATAAAAGTGAAAAAACATCAAAGATAAAGGAGAAGGAGAAGAGGTAAAAGAAGTGAAAGGGGAAGGAGAAGGATAAATATCAGAGTTGGGAAAGGACATGTATGCCTGGGAATGCAAGGCCAAATATATGGAAAAGGTAAAGGAAGGAAAGCAAAGGATGTAAACAAAGAGGGAAGGTTAGTGATGAAAAGGATTTGGAAAAGGTAGTTAGCAGGCAAAAGTAGGTAAGAACGTAATGGTAGGAAAGGGAAGGGAGGCTATAGAGTTTATGGTTTCAATACAATAAGAAGCATATATGGGGGCTGCAGGGGCGGGAATGAAAAACAGAAAAGACAATAAGTGAAAGGAAGACAAATGTATAAAGTAAGGGTTGGTAGAGGGTAGAAAAATGAAAGGTTGGAAATGCAGTTAAGGGGAGACAGTAGGGTAACAAAAAGAAGGAATGAAAACCGGGAAGGGAGGTAGAGCTGCCATGGAAGTGACTGAAAAAACACGGAAATGGCACAGGAAGATAAGGAGGGGAAAGGGATTGATAGGATGAGACATAGATGAGAGGCAACTCAATAGGAGTTGTGCAAGGAATTTCAGGGGTAATTGAACTAAGCAGAGGTGCAGGAAGAAAAGGGAACAGACAAGGAAAGGCGAGGACTGTTTAGGGAAGGAGTTGCCATTTGCAATAATGGGAGTATAAGAAGTAGACTACAGTCAGTATCATTGCAAGGGGTTGATAAGACAAATGATTTAAGAGTGAGGGCAGAAGAGAATTTTCAAGATGGATTTCAGTTGGCTATGCAGCTTGGTTTGCATTTAAGTATTCCATGTTGTTCTGTAGTTCTTATTTCATTTAGTTTATTCATTTACTTTTACCCATTTGTCCCATCCCCTCACTGCTTACTTTTTTTGGGAACTTGTCAGACCATGTAGGTTTTGACCTCTCAAGTGTCCCCAAGCTCCAAATATCAGCATTGCTTTTCCCTGGCTTTTGTTGTGATGTCTGATGTATTAATGGAGACAGTGCAACAAGCCATCATTATATCGCCATTATTTGGCAATACCATGTGTTTCTTTCCTAAGGGGGAGCAGAGCAAGGCTTTGAGAAGATCAAATTTCTGATGAGATCTAGCAATTAAGTGATTAAATCTGACCCAACCATGGACTTTAAAAGGCAATCACATGTTCACTGACACAACTGCCTCAAAAGTAGTCTCTCTCTTCTTTTCTCCGCTGTTTTTGATGCTTCTCCTTTTTAGGCTTCATTGTGATCATGTGTCCTGAGACTAGTGGCATCACATTGCCAGTGCCTGTGATGTCATTAGTGTTTCCAAAGTTCCACTTCTGTTATTTCTGTTAAAGTATGAAGGCTTTTTTCCAGTCATTGCTTAAAATACATTTTGTACTTCACATAATGTTCATCCTCACAATTGGTCTCCACGAAGCTCTAGAAATCAACAAACACATACATAAAAAAATAATATTCACTATGGACAGAGCCCCATCACTGTGTCTGACCTACCTATCCTGTCTAACAATAATACCATTTAAATGCCCCTCACATTTTCTTTTGAGAAAAGCTAATGTCACCAGTGTCTAGATTCATATAATATATGTATGATGGTTTCCAAATTATGTTTCTTTGATCCAGTGCACACATGGAGTGGGTGCTTGAGTATACCATGTGAAGATGTGTAGTGAAACCTAGCACCATGTCGGGAGCTAGAACGTCTGGCCATTGATGAGTGCACTGCACAATTTTTGTTTCCTTTGGTAGTGCAACTCCAACACAGTTCTGGACTTTTTTTTCTCCCTTTTGTCTATTACTTTTTGCACAGCTTCAAGTGAAGTTGTGATGTTGGATTCCCCCTCCTGCAGACCAACAAAAGATGGAGTATTCATTTACATGTGACCAGGGTTTTATCTTCCCATGAGATCAACAATAACATTTCAAGATAATGTTTACTTTCTAGTTTTCAACAGAAAAGTGTCCAAAGAAACATTATGCGACTATTTTAGCGATACAACCAAAGCTTTCAAATGGAGCCTTTTTGTGTGTACATGGTATTTCTATAGTATGAACCTAGTCAAAAGGCAGCAAAACACTTGACATGGTCAAAGATAAGCATACAGTCAACAAGTAATAAGCTGGGTTGCAGACGGATAATGCATTGTGATGTAGTATTCTTCAAAGAGGTGAGTCTTCAACTCCTTCCTAAATTGGAGTAGCATTGGGGTGGTCCAAGTGGACAAGGGGATATTGTTTTAGATCCTGGGTGCATGACTGGAAAATGCCTGCTGTCTTGTTCTTTCTTTTTCACACTTTTTGGTCTGAAGTCTGCTGGGGTCCTGGCTATGGGTGTGCTAAGAACCACCAGAGATGGTTAACTTGTATGCAAGATGAGCAGGAGTGCTGGTTGTGATGGCTTATTTGTAGTCTCAAGCACAAGCTGAACAGACAACAAATATTAATGAACACATGATGGTGCTTCAGATTTATTCTACAAACTTAGTTTTATTTGCAGCGCTTTTCAGCCCATTGGTAAGTATTTCCTTGCTAGGAACATAAATTAATTTGGGTCCGCTAGTCCTCCTGTCAGTGGGGAGGATTACCCAAGCTCTTTATTAGTCTTTTAGTATTCTGGTGTTGCTGTCAAAGTGGGTTAAAGATGTGTGATTAGTGCTTTCATATTTCAATAAATCTGTATATTTCTTGTTCTGATCGTTTTGCTTCTTAGTAACTAGTGCACAGATCAGCCAGACTGCCAAACTGCTACCTGCTTTTCACAACACATGAGGTTGGGCACCAACCTGTAAAATACAATAGCTTTGCTTATAAATGTATGACACTTTAAATTCTGAGATGTAGAGATGAAGGTCCAGTCCTTCATACTCCCAGGCAAGAGGGCTAAAGGCAGCAGGTCAGCTCAGCAAAGAAGGAGTCCAGCAGAGTAGCAGCTCAGCAGAGTGGTGGTCCTTGTAGCAGCACAGCAGTTCCTCTACCTGGCAGAGTGTCCACAGGTCCAGAGGTGTACTGAGTTGGTGGTGTCAGAGGCCCAGACTTATTCCCAGTTGTGCCTTTCAAGTGGGGGAGACTTCAAAGAAAGGTCTTTAAAGTGCACAGAGGTCCTCCCTTCCTCCTGTGGCTCCTGGTCCACCACAAGGGGTATGCAGCTCTTTGTGTGGGGCAGGACAGTGCCCATTCAGGTGTAAGTGTCAGCCCTTCCCTCCCATCCTATCCAGGATGGCCCATTAGTCACACCTAACTCCATCTGTATGTGGCTGTCTGGAGGCAATGACCAAACCCAGCTGTCCCCCTACCTCAGACATGTATTGGAGCGAGGCAGTAGGCGCCAAAATGGCTAAGATAAGAAAAAGGCAACTTTTTAACAATGACCTTTTCGGAACCGCAATATAAAATTCGACTTCACCATAAGTTGTGATTTTAAATTGTGAGTTCAGAGACACCAAACATGATAAACCTATCTCTTCCAGGTGGGGAATGACACTTATATGATGTAATACAGTAATCCAACTGTTATCCTATGTTAGAGGTAGACCTTGCCGTAGGGAAAAACAAATTAGGGAGTTTTTCACTACCAGGGCATGTAAAACCTAAAAGTACATGTCCTATCTTTTAAATGCATTGCTCCCTGCCCTTTGGATCATATAGGACCTACCTTCAGGGTGACTTATGTGTAGAAAAAGTGAAGTTTTAAGCCTGGCAAGAGGTTTAGTGTGCTAGGTCTCAAAGTGGCAGTGTAAACTGCACAGACAGCCTTTGCAACAGCAGGCCTAGGACATGGTTATGAGACTACTTAAGTGGGTGGCACAATCATTGCTGGAAGCCCACTACTAGCATTTAAATTACAAGCCCTGGCCACATGTAGTGCACTTTACTAGAGGCTTAGAAGTTAATTAAATATGCCAGTTAGGTATGAGCCAATGTTACTATATTTTAAGGGAGAGAGCACAAGCTCTCTAACACTGGTTAGCATTCATAAAGTGCACAGAGTCCTGTAGGCAGAAAAACCAAGGTCAAAAAAGGGATGGAGGCAGGAAACAATTTGTGGGGAAGACCACCCTAAGTTTAACACCCACCCAGTCCAGGTTCAGGAGAGAATAGCTTTATTATGAGTTTTGAAGTGTATTTGCGGTATTCCCATGCCATCATCACATTAGCTTGTGATACTTTTCTGGCAAATCTTCTTGAATTTGTCCCATGGTCATTAATGAACTATGACCCAGATTTATACTCTGTTTGTGCCGAATTTGCATCTTTTTTTTTTTTACAGAAATTCGGCACAAACCTAACACCATATTTATACTTTGGCGCTAGACCTGTCAGACATGTCATAAACCACTTACATACTCCACTGTCTTCATTTTATGCAGAGTTCTGCCATAATAATGTGTCACTTTGGCTTTGGCAATTCTTATTTGTTTCTCTTACATTGGGCAAGATGTACAAAAAGCAATTTTGCATTTCTTAAAAAGTGACTTCATAGAAATCGCTATTTAAGAAATGCAAAATGCTATCTACAAAGATACCAATTTCCTAATAGCGATTCCTATTAGGAAATCGGTATTAAGAAATACCGATTAGAGTGCTTTTTTAAAATTGCACCTGATTACCACTAACTTCAAGTCTGTGGTAATTGCATCTCCAAAATGCCTAAATCGCATTTTGGAAATGCATGGTACATCAGAATCGGAAATGCAAATAGGAAATCCCTATTTGCATTTCCTATTCTGGCAATTGCAAATTGTGATTTCTGCAGGGTAGAAATCACAATTTGGGATTCCTTAAAGGGCTTTGTACATTAGAAAAGCCCTGTTTACATTTCTTAAGGACCCGAAATACCGATTCGGACAATTACAAAAATACAAACAGACTTCCTACATCTAGCCCATAGTCAGGTGCTTGGGAGTGTTTATGGTAGAAAATGATACTTCTCTTCCCTTACCTTATTCAATGCTTACCCTTACTTCCCATGCCTTCCTCATCCTTCTTTGCATTTCCCTCCATTTCTATACCTCTCAATTTCATAACCTTTCCTAAGATTCCTTTTCCTTTTCCTTGCCTTTAATTGCTGTCTTTTCACTTCCTTGTCTTCCATCCCATTCTCTTCATACTGTTCTCTTCTGATGCCACTCCTTCCATTCCTACCATCTCCCCCCTCGCTTTCCTTTTTCACCACGCCCTCTTTCTTTCTCTACTATCCCATTTACCTCACTTCACTGCATTGCTTTTACCCTTTGCTCACCATTCCTTCCATCCTCTTCCCTTTCACTTTCCATAGCCCTCTCTTTTTCTTCCCTTTATATTTCCTACCCCCACTTTGCTTCTTTATATACATTTCACTTCCCTTCTTTTCTCTTCCACACCTGTTGTCTGTCCTCCTCTCTCTTTACTTCTCCTCTCTTTTTCTTCCTTCACATTTTTCTTCACTTCCCTTCACTTTCTCTATCCTGTTTCCATTCTCTCACCTTTCACTTAACTTCCCTTTTCTGCCCATCCCCTCCATCCCTTTTCCTATACAACCTGTACATTTACTTTCCAACACCCCTAGCCGCTCCCATGCCTTCCTGTACCCTACATTTCCCTTCCCAGTCTTCTATAACATTCATCATAGCTTTCCTTCTCTTTCTTGTCCCTCATTTCTTTACTTCTCCACTCTCCCAATCCCCTTGTGATCCAAACCTTTACATTCTTACTCTTTCCACCCTCTCTCCCCTTTCGTCTTTCCTTCCCTTCCGTACCCCTTACTTCCCTTCCATCCCCTTTGCTTCTTGTCTCTTCCATCCCATTCTGTTTAGCCTACTTCAACTTTGCTTTCCCTTTCATTTTCTTCCTCATCATTCTCTAACCATTTATTATCTTTTTTACACCACTTTCATTCCTTTCCCTTTCCTTCTTGTTTTCAGTTCTCTGCTGCCTTCACTGCCCATCCTGTTTTTTTCCTTCCCTCGCAGTCCCATTTCCTGCCCTTCCCTTACATCTTCTTGTTTTGCCTAGTCAGTAACAGCCATATTTCAAAGTCGAAATTATGAAGGGGGTTGTGAGTGGTTTGCAAAACTGAGGCTTTGCTGTCTTTTTCTACCTAGACATCTTGCCCCTCCGAGTAAAATTCAACACTAGAAGCACAAATAATTGCAGCTTTGAAATCTGCAGCACATTAAAATCCCATTGAAAAGACACACAACTAGTTGATTAGCACACTGTTTGTGTGCAGGGCATAGGGATATGTATTAGCAACAGTAACTGTTGCCTTTGTGGCGGAGCTGGAAAACCCACCTTGTAAAGGGTTCAACCCACCTTTACATGGAAAGAGTTCTTCCTTGCAAAATGTCAGTATTAAATAGAGGACTCTGACTTAAAACCTGAAACTTGAGGCATTGGGTGAAGAGTTGAATTATCCAAGTGGGACACATTGACATTTTTTTACCAGAGTTTAGGTAGCTAACGTTTGTATTGTTTGTTTTTCAGTTTCCTTTTAAATGGAATGTTTTTGTTTGTCAAAATGAGCCAAAATTAGACCACCGAGAAAACTGAAGACGAGGAAACTGTATTTTGGGGTACCAAATCACAAGCATGAGAAGCACAGTTAGTTGGATCTTGCAGATCATGAAGCATGTGTGCTCTTGCTGATGGAAAGATGTGGGAAACGGCGGTGAACTCATTGCACATAGAGATGCATAGCGATGTCACTGTAGGAGGCTGGCCTGGTTTGTAGTGGGTACCTTGGGTTCTTACTCCTTACACCAGGTCCAGTCATTCCTTGTTAGTGAATGTAGTAGTGTTCTAGCATCTTAGGCCGATAGAGGTAGCTATAGCAGAGCAGCTTAGGTTGAACCTGGAGACATGCAAAGCTCATGCAATACCACTTATAGTTATACAGTACTTATGCACAAGTAAAGACAATATTCAGTGTTATCAAAAATAAAGGTATTTATTTGGGTGACACAGTACCAAAAACATCTTAGAGACAATACTCCTTCTGGAGGTAAGTACTATACACAATATATAAACTAGACACCAAAATTAGACAAGTAAATAGTTATAGAACAATGCAAACAGTAGGAGATCCTATAGAATCCAATAGGAGAAAATAGGTCTAGGGGCAACACAAACCATTAACGAAAGAAGTGGAATGTGAATCTCGAATTCCCCCCTAGACAAGTGCCTGCAGAATTGCTGGGAGAGTAAGAATACAGTAAGGGTAAGTAAATTACCCCACCCAAGAAAAGCAGGAATAAAGTTCTGCAAGTTTCCTTAGGACACACTACACCTCGTTTGTGGGATTGTGCAGCAGCCAACCAAGTCTGCAAAGAACAACTGATGTATTATTGGACCTGAAGTCCGGCAAAGGAAGAGGACCAAGTCCAGAAGTCAAAAGAACTTCCAGGAAGGACAGGATCCCCTGCGAACCCTGAAGAGGGTGCAAAAGAAGAGTCCCCAGTTAGTCGAAGACTGCAGAAATGCACCCTAGGAAGATGCCAGTGGGTTCCTGCATGACGCAAAAGGTGTCCCATGGTGTGAAAATTGTTGCAGATGAGATTTCGTGTTGGAAGACGCCAACAAGCCTTGACTACGGCAAAAGTGTGTTTTTTATCAAAATGGCACTGGATGGACCCAGGAGGGACCTGGGGGCCTCAACTCTGTGTGAGGAGGAAGAGGGGGCTCTTAGCACTTTAGAGAGCCCTCAGGATGCCAGCCAGCACCCTAGAATCCACAGGATCTGGGTTCAAAGGAGGTGCAAAATGTGGTAGATGCAGCACAACAAAAGAAGGTCCCACGCCACCGGAGAACAACTCAGCGAGTTGAGCGTCGCAGGGTGAAGTGCTGGGGACCTGGGCCAGGCTATGCATGAAGGAATTTTGCAAAGAGTGCACAGGGGCCTCAGGAGGTGAAGAAGACACAATACACAGGGGTATCGTTGTTCTTGGGAAAGTCAAGGTCTTACCTCCTCTAAATTATGTCAACAGGACCTCAGGACAGTCTATGTCAATGATGTCCACCCTCTGTGTCCTTAGGAGCATGCTCGTTGCCATGAGAGGAGTCCAAGGGTACTGGTCGTCGCCTTGGAAGGTGCCTGCTTGGAGCAGAGGAGTGACTCTGTCACCCCACAGGAGATTTCTTCGGATCTTCTGGTGCAGGATGAAGACAGGGAGTCCCCAGAGCATGCACACCATGGAAACTGTTGCAGTTGCTGAGTTGTAGCTGAGGTTGCTGAAGAAAAGTATCTCTTGTAGACACTTTGTTGCAGTTACAGCGTTTCTTGGAGCAGGCTGTGGTTGATCCGCGGTAGAACAGTCTGAAGTTGTTGCAGAGGATTCCTGAAGGAAACTTGCAAGCAGAATCTGAAGAGAACGCACAGGAGAGACCCTAAATAGCCCTGAGAGGGGGATAGGCTACCTTATCAGGTGTGGACCTATCAGGAGGGGTCTCTGACATCACCTGCTGGCACTGGCCACTCAGAGACCTCCAGAGTGCCCCCAGACCTTGCAAAGCAAGATGGCTGAAGTCTGGGACACACAGAGGAGCTCTGGGCTGCCCCCCTGGGGTGGTGATGGACAGTGGAGTGCTCACTCCCCTTTTCTTTGTCCAGTTTCGTGCCAGAGCAGGGGAGAAGGGGTCCCTGAACTGATGTGGACTGGTTTATGCAACGAGGGCCCCATCTGTGCCCTTCAAAGCATTTCCAGAGGCTGGGGAAGGCTACACCTCCCCAGCCTGTAACACCTGTTTCCAAAGGGAGAGGGTGTTACACCCTGCTCTCAGAGGAAATGCTTTGTTCTGCCTTCCTGGGACTGGGCTGCCCAGACCCCAGGAGGGCAGAACCCTGTCCGTGAGGTGGCAGCAGCTGTAGCTGCAGTGCAAGCCTCAGAGAGCAGGTTTGGCAGTACTGGGGGTCCGTGGTGCAGCCCCCAGGATGCATGGAATTGGCTCCCCAATACCAGAATTGGAATGGGGGGACAATTCCATGATCTTAGACATGTTACATGGCCATATTCGGAGTTACCACTGTGAAGCTACATATAGGTATTGACCTATATGTAGTACACACATGTAATGGCGTCCCCGCACTCACAAAGTCTGGGGAAATGGCCCTGAACTATGTGGGGGCACCTTTCCTAGTGCAAGGGTGCCCTCACACTTAGTAACTTTGCACCTAACCTTTAGAAAGTGAAGGTTAGACATATGGGTGACTTATAAGTTACTTAAGTGCAGTGAAAATGGCTGTGAAATAGTGTGTGCACTATTTCACGCAGGCTGCAATGGAAGTCCTGTGTAAGGGTTTGTCTGAGCTCCCTATGGGTGGCAAAAGAAATGTTGCAGCCCGTATGGATCTCCTGGAACCCCAATGCCCTGGATACCTAGGTACCATATACTAGGGACTTTTAAGGGGGTCCACTACACCAATTGAAATTGGTAAATGAAGTCACTGGCTGTAGGAAAGTACCATCTTGCCTGGCATGTTACCCCCATATTTCACTGTATATATGTTGTTTTGGTCTATGTGTCACTGGGACCCTGCCAGGCAGGGCCCCAGTGCTCATAAGTATGTGCCCTTTATGTGTTCCCTGTGTGATGCCTAACTGTCTCACTGAGCCTCTGCTAACCAGAACCTCAGTGGTTATGCTCTCTGCTTTCCAAATTTGTCACTAACAGGCTAGTGACTAAATTTACCAATTCACATTGGCATACTGGCAGACTCATATAATTCCTTAGTACATGGTACTGAGGTATCCAGGGTATTGGGGTTCCAGGAGATCCCTATGGGCTGCCGCATTTCTTTTGCCACCCATAGGGAGCTCTGACAATTCTTACACAGGCCTGCCAGTGCAGCCTGAGTGAAATAACGTCCACGTTATTTCACAGCCATTTTACACTGCACTTAAGTAACTTATAAGTCACCTATATGTCTAACCTTCACCTGATGAAGGTTGGGTGCAAAGTTACTTAGTGTGTGGGCACCCTTGCACTAGCCAAGGTGCCCCCACATCGTTCAGGGCAAATTCCCCGGACTTTGTGAGTGCGGGGACACCATTACACGTGTGCACTGTACATAGGTCACTACCTATGTACAGCGTCACAATGGTAACTCCGAACATGGCCATGTAACATATCTAAGATCATGGAATTGTCACCCAATGCCATTCTGGCATTGGGGGGACAATTCCATGATCCCCCGGGTCTCTAGCACAGAACCCGGGTACTGCCAAACTGTCTTTCCGGGGTCTCCACTGCAGCTGCTGCCAATCCCTCAGACAGGTTTCTGCCCTCCTGGGGTCCAGGCAGCCCTGGCCCAGGAAGGCACAACAAAGGATTTCCTCTGAGAGAGGGTGTAACACCCTCTCCCTTTGGAAATAGGTGTGAAGACTGGGGAGGAGTAGCCTCCCCCAGCCTCTGGAAATGCTTTGATGGGCACAGATGGTGCCCATCTCTGCATAAGCCAGTCTGCACCGGTTTAGGGATCCCCCAGTCCTGCTCTGGCGCGAAACTTGACAAAGGAAAGGAGAGTGACCACTCCCCTGACCTGCACCTCCCAGGGGAGGTGCCCAGACCAGTGTGTCCCAGACCTCTGCCATCTTGGAAACAGAGGTGTCTGTGGCACACTGGACTGCTCTGAGTGGCCAGTGCCAGCAGGTGACTTCAGAGGCTCCTTCTGATAGGCTCTTACCTCTCGTTGTAGCCAATCCTCCTTCCTAGGTAGCCAAACGTCCTTTTCTGGCTATTTAGGGTTTCTGCTTTGGGGATCTCACCAGAGAACGAATGCAGGAGCTCACCAGAGTTCCTCTGCATCTCCCTCTTCACCTTCTGCCAAAGGATCGACCGCTGACTGCTCAGGACGCCTGCAAAACCGCAACAAAGTAGCAAGACGACTACTAGCAACCTTGTATCGCTTCATCCTGCCGGCTTTCTCAACTGTTTCCAGGTGGTGCATGCTCTGGGGGTAGCCTGCCTCCTTTCTGCACCAGGAGCTCTGAATAAATCTCCCGTGGGTCAATGGAATCTTCCCCCTGCAACCGCAGGCAACAAAAGACTGCATCACCGGTCCTCTGGGTCCCCTCTCAGCATGACGAGCATGGTCCTTGGAACTCAGCAACTCTGTCCAAGTGACTCCCACAGTCCAGTGACTCTTCAGTCCAAGTTTGGTGGAGGTAAGTCCTTGCCTCCCCACGCTAGACTGCATTGCTGGGTACTGCGTGATTTGCAGCTGCTCCGGCTCCTGTGCACTCTTCCAGGATTTCCTTTGTGCACAGCCAAGCCTGGGTCCCCGGCACTCTAACCTGCAGTGCACAACCTTCTGAGTTGTCCTCTGGCGTCGTGGGACTCCCTTTTGTGACTTCGCATGGACTCCAGTTCACTCTTTTTCCAAGTGCCTGTTCAGGTACTTCTGTGGATGCTGCCTGCTTCTGTGAGGGCTCCCTGACTTGATGGGTGCCCCCTCTGTCTCCTCATCCAAGTGGCGACATCCTGGTCCCTCCTGGGCCACAGCAGCATCCAAAAACCCTAACTGCAACCCTTGCAGCTAGCAAGGCTTGTTTATGGTCTTTCTGGGTGGGAATACCTCTGCAAGCTTCTTCATGACGTGTGACATCCATCCTCCAAAGCGGAAGTTCCTAGTCTTCTTCGTTCTTGCAGAACACCAAGCTTCTTCCAACAGGTGGCAGTTTCCTTGCACCCTTAGCTGGCATTTCTTGGGCTCCTGCCCACTCTCGACACTGTCGTGACTCTTGGACTTGGTCCCCTTATCTTACAGGTACTCAGGCCCGGAAATCCACTGTTGTTGCATTGCTGGTGTTTGTTCTTCTTGCAGAATCCCCCTATCACAACTTCTGTGCTCTCTAGGGGTAGTAGGTGTACTTTACACCTATCTTTCAGGGTCTTGGGGTGGGCTATTTTTCTAACCCTCACTGTTTTCTTACAGTCCCTGCGACCCTCTACAAGCTCACATAGGTTTGGGGTCCATTCGTGGTTCGCATTCTACTTTTAGAGTATATGGTTTGTGTTTCCCCTATACCTATGTGCTCCTATTGCAATCTACTGTAACTTTACATTGCTTGCATTACTTCCTTTTGCTATTATCTGCATAATTTTGGTTTGTGTACATATATCTTGTGTATATATCTTATCCTGATACTGAGGGTACTCACTGAGATACTTTTGGCATATTGTCATAAAAATAAAGTACCTTTATTTTTAGTATATCTGTGTATTGTGTTTTCTGATGATATTGTGCATATGACACCAGTGGTATAGTAGGACCCTAACATGTCTCCTGATTCAGCCTAAGCTACTTTGCCATAGCTACCTTCTATCAGCCTAAGCTGCTAGAAACACCTCTTCTACACTAATAAGGGATAACTGGACCTGGCACAAGGTGTAAGTACCTCTGGTACCCACTACACGCCAGGCCAGCCTCCTACATTGGGTGTGCAGCGGTGGGATAAGTACTTGTAACTACTTACCACTTTGTCATTGTGTACTTTTCATAAGAGAATAATATACAAAACAAGTTCAGTGCATGTACACCTAACTAAAAAGTTTTGCTTTTCTCCTCTTACACTTTCTACTAAGTGCTGAAAAGTACTGTAAAACTTCTAAAAAGTTTCTAAAAGTTTGAAAACGTTTTGTTTTCTCTGTTCTTTAAAAAGTTCTGAAACTTTTTCTTTCTTCCCACTGTCTCTAAACCTTCTTCTATCATGTCTGATGTAGGGGCTGCTCTTAAAATGGTCAATACTACCTATGACAATACCTATGACAATTTAAATTTCAAGAGCCTAAGTAGTCTCTGCTTAGATAGAGGTTTAGTGATAGGAATGAACCCTACAAGAGAGTTTCTATATAACATGCTCATTGTGAATGATGAGTCCCTAGCAGGCACTTCAAATGATAAGTTAATAGATAGCTCCCATTCTGACTCAGGGGAACTCCTTGAGGGAGGCGGGGAGGGTTCTGTTCCAAATCTGCCCCTTAGCAGACCACCTAGTAATGCTGGTAGTAATAGGAGCTCCCATCATAGTAGGGATGTTTTTATTCCTGGAGGCCAGGTTGTTAGAATCCAAGCAGTTAGGGACAGATCTCCCTCTGTTGTTTCCAATTTATCCTCTGTGTCCAAGCATTCCCAACCCACCCACCCTGAAGACAACATGTTAGAAAGGGAACTCAAAAAGTTGAGAGTGGAAGAGACCAGACTGACGCTTAAACAGCAACAGCTGGCTCTAGACAGGGAATCCCTAGACCTGGAGAAGGAGAGACAGAGATTTGGGGTTGGACCCCATGGTGGCAGCAATAGCAGTGTTCCTGATAGTAATCCTGTTAGAGAGCATGAGTCCAGGAATCTGCACAGATAGTTCCCCCTTACAAGGAGGGGGATGACATCAACAAGTGGTTTGCTGCACTTAAGAGGGCCTGTATGGTACAGGGGGTCCCTCAAAGGCAGTGGGCTGCTATATTGTGGCTATCTTTCAATGGAAACGGTAGGGATAGGCTCCTTACTGTTAGAGAAAGTGATGCTAACAATTTTTCGGTTTTGAAGGATGCACTCTTGGATGGATTTGGCTTAACCACTGAACAATACAGGATTAAGTTCAGAGACACCAGAAAAGAGTCCTCACAAGACTGGATAGACTTTGTTGACTGTTCAGTGAAGGCCTTAGAAGGGTGGTTACATGGCAGTAAAGTTTCTGACTATGAAAGCCTGTATAATCTTATTCTGAGAGAGCATATTCTGAATAACTGTGTGTCTGACTTGTTACACCAATATCTAGTGGACTCAGATCTGACTTCTCCCAAGAATTGGGAAAGAAGGCAGACAAATGGGTCAGAACAAGAGTGAACAGAAAAGGTCATAAAGGGGGTGACAAGGATGGCAAGAAGAAGGATGGTAAGTCTTCTGACAAGGGTGGGGACAAAAGTAAAAATGAGTTTTCATCAGGCCCACAAAAATCCTCTGGTGGGGGTGGTGGGTCCAAATCCTCTTCAAATCAGGTTAAAAAGCCTTGGTGTTATTTGTGTAAAGTCAAAGGCCATTGGACAACTGATGCCAGTTGTCCAAAGAAAAACACCAAACCTCCCACTACCACAACCCCTACTGTGAATTCTAGTGCCCCTAGTAATAGCAGTGGTGGTGGGAGCAAGCCTACTAATAGCCAATCCAAGGGAGTAGCTGGGCTCACTTTTGGTAATTTAGTTGGGGTTGGTCTTGTTAGGGAGACCACAGAGGCTGTGTTAGTCTCTGAAGGTGCCATTGATTTGGCCACCTTAGTTGCTTGTCCCCTTAATATGGATAAGTACAAGCAGCTTCCCCTAATAAATGGTGTTGAGGTTCAGGACTACAGGGACACAGGTGCCAGTGTTACCATGGTAATAGAGAAACTGGTACACCCTGAACAACACCTACTTGGTCAGCAGTACCAAGTGACAGATGCTCATAACAACACTCTTAGCCACCTCATGGCTGTTGTGAATCTCAACTGGGGGGGGAGGGGGGAGTTACTGGTCCAAAGAAAGTTGTGGTTGCTTCAGATTTACCTGTAGACTGTCTACTAGGAAATGATTTAGAGGCATCAGCTTGGGCAGAAGTGGAGTTAGAGGCTCATGCAGCAATGCTGGGCATTCCTGGGCATATTTTTGCTTTGACAAGGGCTCAGGCCAAAAAGCAAAAAGGACAGGGTAACTTGGATCCTGGAACAATGGACCAAGTGCTCCCTAAAGCTAGGGGTAGCAAGGGTAAATCCCTACCCACTATCCCTCCCTCTACAGATGATTCTCCTTCTGAGGAAGAAGAATTTCCTCCCTGTGCAGAACCTTCACCAGATGAGCTGGCAGCAGACACTGCTGAGCTTTTGGGTGGAGGGGGGCCTGCCAGGGAAGAGCTGAGTGTGGCACAGCAATCCTGTCCCTCATTAGAGGGTCTCAGACAGCAATCTGTCAAGCAGCAAAATGGGGATGTCAGTGACTCACATAGAGTTTACTGGGAGGACAACCTCTTGTACACAGAGGCAAGGGACCCAAAACCTGGAGCAGCCAGGAGATTGGTCATTCCCCAAAGACCAAAATTACAGAGTGTTGTAGTACAATTTCCTTAGAATTTACAGGTGCAAGCAAATTTGGCACAACAGCTTACAACACAATCAATGATTGCTGATTCATTTCCACAGTTTGCAGCTACTCTAGGGTGTACTGCAGGGACCTAGTCAGACATAACAACGATGCCTGAGAGGGAAGGAAGATTGGATTTTTGGTACAGTTCTTAAGGTACACTAAAGTGCACAATCTATGGAAGGCATAGTAAATAGTCATCACGTTTCCTTCCTAGTTGATACTGTTGGTACCTGATCCACAGTCAGACTAGTAAAAGTACCTAAACTACCCCTTTTGGGAAAAGAAGTCCAAGTTAAAAGCATTGCAAATAAACAAGTGATTCTTCCAATTTTACCTTCAGTTCCAGTGAAGAGAGGTCCAGTCACAAATAAGCATAAATTTATAATTAGTTAAACAAAATCTGTGAACCTGATGGGTAGACATTTACTTTGTAAATGTAATTGTGTATTGTATTTACACTAAAGGTGTCTACATTCAGACAAATTTCCCAGATATAGAGTTTAAATTGAAATCAGAGTCAGCTAACATCAAGGCTTTTCCTCTTGTCACAGGAAAGGACATACCTCAAGAGTTAAACCAGGCTTTCAAACAGGAGGTATGGGATTGACAAATAAAGAGCTAATCCAGTGCACACTACATTAAAACATGGAGCAGTCTATCCACAAATACCACTGTACAGAATATCTCATGAAGCTAAGGAACGGGTCATCCCAGTGACTAAAAAAACAATTCTTAAGAGAATTTTGAGGAGTCCATGTAACACCCTTATGATCGGGATTCACAAGACCAATGGAAAGTGGAGAATAGTACAAGGGTTTGAGACAAATAAAAAATTTATAGTGGTCCAGTGTTGTCCAGTAGCCCCAGATCCAGCAGTGATATTGTTTCAAATTCCAGAAGATGTAGAGTGGTTCACAGAGTTTAGGTTTGGCACTCTTTTCCATTCCTTTTCATGAGAAAAGCCAGTATATTTGTGCCTTTAACCCCTTCGCTGCCGGGCCTTTTCCCCCTCCTGTGCCAGGCCTTTTTTCGGCTATTTGGGGCAGTTCGCGCTTAGGCCTTCATGACTTTTTGTCCACATAAGCTAGCCAAGCCAAATTTGCGTCCTTTTTTTCCAACATCCTAGGGATTCTAGAGGTACCCAGACTTTGTGGGTTCCCCTGAAGGAGGCCAAGAAATTAGCCAAAATACAGTGACAATTACGTTTTGTTTTTTTAAAAAATGGGAAAAAGGGGCTGCAGAAGAAGGCTTGTGGTTTTTCCCTGAAACTGGCATCAACAAAGAGTTTGCGGTGCTAAAATCACCAGCATCCCAGCTTTCCGGAACAGGCAGACTTGAATCAGAAAACCCAATTTTTCAACACAATTTTGGCATTTTACTGGGACATACCGCATTTTTATGATTTTTTGTGCTTTCAGCCTCCTTCCAGTCAGTGACAGAAATGGGCATGAAACCAATGCGGGATCCCAGAAAGCTAAACATTTCTGAGAAAAAGACAACATTCTGAATTCAGCAAGGGGTAATTTGTGTAGATCCTACAAGGGTTTCCTACAGAATTTAACAATTGAAAAAAAACAAATGAAATTGGGGTAAAAAAACAGCAGTTTTTCTCTATGTTTTACTCTGTAACTTTTTCCTGCAATGTCAGATTTTTGAAAGCAGTATACCGTTACGTCTGCTGGACTCTTCTGGTTGCGGGGATATATAGGGCTTGTAGGTTCATCAAGAACCCTAGGTACCCAGAGCCAATAAATGAGCTGCGCCCTGCAGTGGGTTTTCATTCTATACCGGGTATACAGCAATTCATTTGCTGAAATATAAAGAGAGAAAAATAGCTATCAAAAAACCCTTTGTATTTCCAAAATGGGCACAAGATAAGGTGTTGAGGAGCAGTGGTTATTAGCACATCTCTGAATTCCGGGGTGCCCATACTAGCATGTGAATTACAGGGCATTTCTCAAATAGATGTCTTTTTACACACTCTCTTATATTTGGAAGGAAAAAATGTATAGAAAGACAAGGGGCAATAACAGTTGTTTCACTATTCTATGTTCCCCCAAGTATCCCGATAAAAATGATACCTCACTTGTGTGGGTAGGCCTAGCGCCACCGACAGGAAATGCCCCAAAACACAGCGTGGACACATCCCATTTTTTGACAGAAAACAGAGGTGTTTTTTTGCAAAGTGCTTACCTGTAAATTTTGGCCTCTAGCTCAGCCGGCACCTAGGGAAACCTACCAAACCTGTGCGTTTATTAAAACTAGAGACCTAGGGGAATCCAAGATGGGGTGACTTGTGGGGCTCTGACCAGGTTCTGTTACCCAGAATCCTTTGCAAACCTCAAAATATGGCTAAAAAAACACATTTTCCTCACATTTCGGTGACAGAAAGTTCTGGAATCTGAGAGGAGCCATGAATTTCCTTCCACCCAGCGTTCCCCTAAGTCTCCCGATAAAAATGATACCTCACTTGTGTGGGTAGGCCTAGCGCCCGCAAAAGGAAATGCCTCAAAACACAACATGGACACATCACATTTTTTGACAGAAAACAGAGGTGTTTTTTGCAAAGTGCCTACCTGTAGATTTTGGCCTCTAGCTCAGCCGGAACCTAGGGAAACCTACCAAACCTGTGCATTTTTGAAAACTAGAGACCTTGGGGAATCCAAGATGGGGTGACTTGTGGGGCTCTGACCAGGTTCTGTTACCCAGAATCCTTTGCAAACCTCAAAATTTGGCTAAATAAACACATTTTCCTCACATTTCGGTGATAGAAAGTTCTGGAACTTGAGAGGAGCCACAAATTTCCTTCGACCCAGCGTTCCCCTAAGTCTCCCGATAAAAATGGAACCTCACTTGCGTGGGTAGGCCTAGCGCCCGCGACAGGAAATGCCCCAAAACACAACGCGGATACATCCCATTTTTTGACAGAAAACAGAGGTGTTTTTTGCAAAGTGCCTACCTGTAGATTTTGGCCTCTAGCTCAGCCGACACCTAGGGAAACCTACCAAACCTGTGCATGTTTGAAAACTAGAGACCTAGGGGAATCCAAGATGGGGTGACTTGTGGGGCTCTGACCAGGTTCTGTTACCCAGAATCCTTTGCAAACCTCAAAATTTGGTTAAAAAAACACGTTTTCCTCACATTTCGGTGACAGAAAGTTCTGGAATCTGAGAGGAGCCACAAATTTCCTTCCACCCAGCGTTCCCCCAAGTCTCCCGATAAAAATGATACCTCACTTGTGTGTGTAGGCCTAGCGCCCGCGACAGGAAATGCCCCAAAACACAACGTGGACACATCACATTTTTTGACAGAAAACAGAGGTGTTTTTTGCAAAGTGCCTACCTGTAGATTTTGGCCTCTCGCTCATCCGGCACCTAGGGAAACCTACCAAACCTGTGCATTTTTGAAAACTAGAGACCTGGGGAATCCAAGATGGGGTGACTTGTGGGGCTCTGACCAGGTTCTATTACCCAGAATCCTTTGCAAACCTCGAAATTTGGCTAAAAAACACATTTTCCTCACATTTCGGTGACAGAAAGTTCTGGAATCTGAGAGGAGACACAAATTTCTTTCCACCCAGCGTTCCCCCAAGTCTCCCGATAAAAATTATACCTCACTTGTGTGGGTAGGCCTAGCGCCCATGAAAGGTAATGGCCCAAAACACAACGTTGACACATCACATTTTTTCACAAAAAACAGAGGTGTTTTTTACAAAGTGCCTACCTGTGGATTTTGGCCTCTAGCTCAGCCTGCTCCAGGGGGGGCAGAAATTGCCTAAAATAAATATGCCCCCCCAAACCTCCCGGGGACCGACCCTTGCCTACGGGGTTGCTCCCCCTGCGTGACATTGGCGCAAAAAAAAAGTTCCCCGGTGCCTAGTTGTTTCTGCCCCCCTGGGGGCAGATTGACCTAAAATCGTCCGATCTGCCCCCAGGGGCAGAAATGGTCTAAATAAAATTTGCCCCCCAGGGGAGCGACCCTTGCCTAATGGGTCGCTCCCCATCTCTAAAAAAACAAACCAACAAAAAGAAAAAAAAAATACATTTGCCCTGGCGCCTAGAGGTTTCTGCCCCCCCTCGGGGCAGATTGGCCTAATAACAATAGGCCGATCTGCCCCCAGGGGGGGCAGAAACGGCCTAAAATAAATTTGCCCTCCCACCCCCCTGCCCCCCCCCCCGGGAGGGACCCTTGCCTACGAGGTCGCTCCCCTTGCGTGACATTGGCGCAACAAAAAAAAATCCCCGGTGCCTAGTGGTTTCTGCCACACTTGGGGGCAGAGTGACCTAAAATCAACCGATCTGCCCCCAAGGGAGGCAGAAATGGTCTAAATACAATTTGCCCTCCAGGGGAGCGACCCTTGCCTAATGGGTCGCTCTCCATCTCTAAAAAAACAAACAAACAAAAAAAAACACACAAAAAAAATTTGCCCTGGCGTCTAGAGGTTTCTGCCCCCCCGGGGGCAGATCGGCCTAATAACAATAGGCCGATTTTGTCCCCCCAACCCCGCCCAGGAGCAACCCTTGCCTACAGGGTCGCTCCCCTTGTGTGACATTGGCGCAAAAAAAAAAATCCCCGGTGCCTAGTGGTTTCTGACCCCCTTGGGGGCAGATTGACCTAAGGAAATGGCCTAAATACAATTTGCCCCCCAGGGGAGCGACCCTTGCCTAATGGGTCGCTCCCCATCTGTAAAAAAAAAAACAAACAAAAAAAAACACACAAAAAAAATTTGCCCTGGCGCCTAGAGGTTTCTGTCCCCGGGGGGGCAGAAACGGCCTAAAATAAATTTGTCCCCCCAACCCCACCCGGGAGCGACCCTTGCCTACAGGGTCGCTCCCCTTGTGTGACATTGGCGCAAAAAAAAATAATCCCCGGTGCCTAGTGGTTTCTGCTACCCTTGGGGGCAGATTGACCTAAGGAAATGGTCTAATTTGCCCCCCAGGGGAGCGACCCCTGCCTAATGGGTCGCTCCCCATCTCTAAAAAAACAAACATACAAAAAAAAAAACACACAAAAAAATGTAGCCCTGGTGCCTAGAGGTTTCTGCCCCCGGGGGCAGATCGGCCTAATAACAATAGGCCGATCTGCCCCCGGGGGGGCAGAAATGGCCTAAAATAAATTTGCCCCGTACCCCCACAAACCCCCGGGAACGATCTTTGCTATCGGGGTCCCTCCCCTTGTGTGACATTGGAGCAAAAAAAAAGATCTCTGGTGCCTAGTGGTTTCTGTCCCTTTGGGGGGCAGATTGACCCAAAATCGGCCGATCTGCCCCCAAAGGCGGCAGAAATGGCCTAAATACAATTTGCCCCTCCAGGGGAGCGACCCTTGCCTAAGGGGTCGCTCACCATCTGTAAAACAACAACAAACAAAAAAATCCCCGGTGCCTAGTGGTTTCTGACCCCCTTGTGGGCAGATCGGCCTAATTAAAATAGGCTGATCTGCCTCCCAGGGGGGCAGAAATGGCCTAAAATAAATTTGCCCCACAGGGGAACGACCCTTGCCTAAGGGGTCACTCCCCGTGCGTGAAATTCACGAAGAAAAAAAAACCTCCCTGGTGTCTAGTGGTTTCTGTCCCCCTTGGGGGCAGATTGGCATTATAAAAATAGGCCAATCTGCCCAGAAATGGCCTATATGTAATTTGCCCCCTAGGGGAGCGACCCTTGCCTAAGGGGTCGCTCCCCACCTCTAAAAAAAAAAAAAAAAAAAAAAAAATTAAAAAAATTATCCCTGGTGCCTAGAGGTTTCTGCCCCCCCTGGGGGCAGATCGGCCTAATAATAAAAAAGGCCTTAAAAAAAATGCCCCCCCGGGAGCGACTCTTGCCCAAGGGGTCGCTCCCTTATGCCAATTTCTGTTTTCACAAGAAATCCCTGGTGTCTAGTGGGCGTTTCAATAGCCGGATTGCTTTACAATCCGGCTTTTGAAATGCTGAGAGAGACTTCAAAGGCAAGGAAATACATTTCCTTCCCTTTGAAGCCTCCCCGGGCCTCCTCCATGTTCCCCCAAGACTCCCGATAAAAATTATACCTCACTTGTGTGGGTAGGCCTAGCGCCCACGAAAGGTAATGGCCCAAAACACAACGTTGACACATCACATTTTTTCACAAAAAACAGAGGTGTTTTTTACAAAGTGCCTACCTGTGGATTTTGGCCTCTAGCTCAGCCTGCTCCAGGGGGGGCAGAAATTGCCTATAATAAATATGCCCCCCCAAACCTCCCGGGGAGCGACCCTTGCCTACGGGGTTGCTCCCCCTGCGTGACATTGGCGCAAAAAAAAAGTTCCCCGGTGCCTAGTTGTTTCTGCCCCCCTGGAGAAAGCCCTCTGTGACAATCAGCGCGTGATGTGCGCTGACGTCACAGGGGGGTTGGGGGTAGGGGGTGGAAGGGGAAGGGATTCCCCTTCCATCCACGACCGGGGGGTGTGGGTGAGGGGGCCCATGGGGGAGCGCTAGTACTCCCCCCGGTTCCCGGGTGCAGGATGAGGTGATCTCGTCCAAGGCACCCGGGAACCGGTGCCTTGGACGAGATCACCTCGTCCAAGGCGCAGAACCGGTTAACAAAAAAAAACAAAGCAATAGTGTGGAGACGATTACCTCAAAGATATACAGATTCACCATTCATTTTTCCAGATATTGTCAAGAAAGATCTAGAGACACTGAAATTACCCTGTAATTGCATTACTGGTTCAATAAATTAGTGTTCTCCTGCTTGCTGCCAAAAATTAGAGACATTTGCAAATTGTACACCTTTACATTGTTAGTTAATTTGGCTGATGGGGACACAAGACCTCACTGACAAAATTACGGTGCTCTGAGACAGAGGTTACTTATATGGGACAAAAGGGTCAGAAAGGAGTTAGAAAGGTGTTAAAGGAGAGCATGTCTGCTATTCTATGAATACGTCTACCCTAAACACAGAGAGACATGAGGGTGTTCTTGGGAACAGTAGTCTAGTGCCATCGGTGAATTGCCAATTCATCCCTAATTGCTAAACCATTGCAGAGGCTCACATATAGTGGCATAACTGATCCAGTGCCTTGGAAGGAAGAAAGCATGGAAGCCTTCCTGGAACTGAGACACACATTGCAAACAGCACCCTCTGTAGGAATGTTGGATGACGCGAAAGAGTACTTTTTGCATTGTTACAAAAGAGAAGGGTGTCCACTTTCTGTTCTAACTCTGCAGCATGGAAGTGAAAAAAGACCTGTTGCATATTTTTCTGGAAGTCTAGATCAAGTCGTCATTGCTCTTACTGGATATTTGAATTCAATTTCTGCTTCTGCTGTAGCTATCACTCAAAGTGATTTTGTAGTCTTGGGTCACACGTTAATTGTGTTTGTGCCACAGCCAGTGATGACATTTTGACCAAAAAGCAAGACCCGGCATCCAACGAATGCAATAATAACTAAGTATGAGCTAATAATTCTCTCAGCCTAAAACGTGTCAATCAGAAGATGTGGTACTCTGAATCTTACTGCACAGCTGCTTCTTCTAAAAGTAGAGAATGATATTGACAAAGATGATTGTTTAGAAGTAACAGAATTTTGCATATAACAAAAAAACTGATGTACAGAATATGCTAGTGATTCAAGCTAACTCTGGTCTATTTGCTGATGGTTTCCCTTGAAGAGATATTGAAGGACATTTGTGTGCAGCTCTTCCTGCGTGAACATTGACAAACATTGTTGAGGCATCAAATTATTGCAATGTATTTTCTGTCCAGGTTTCTGAGCTGATTGCTCTTACTAGAGCCTGCTTGTGCACAGAGAGGTCCAATTTACAATAACAGCCAGTATTCTTTTGGAGTTCTGCATGATTGAGGTCAGTTGTGGCCACAGCATAGTTTTATATTTTCTGCTGGGACACTAGTTCAAAATGAACAGCAAATTATTGATTTGTTGTATTCTTTAAGGTTGCCATCTAAAATTGAAGGTATGAAATGTTCAGCACATCTATGTGGAAATGATGATTTCACTAAATTAAATAATTACACGTTATTGCACAGCACTGGGTTGTGCATTGCCAACATGGGCACTTGTTCTTACTTGTATGTTAATACAAATATTGGGTGAGTTGAGGGAAGTACAAGTACAATGTCAGATAAAAAATGAAAGAGGGAAATCCAGGAGATGTTGAGAGAAAGGTGGTAACATGGGGCAGATTTAAGAAAGGTGGCACTGCACCCAATGCAGTGCCACTTTTCTTGTGCCTCTTAGTGCCCCCTACCACCACCATGTGTGCACCATATTTAAAATACATTCCACCATGGCCCAGGGTAGGGGGCAATTGCATCAACATTTTTGATGCTACTGATGTTCTGTTCAGGGTCAGCACTAAAATGTTGGTGCTAACTCTGAACAATACACAGGGACCATTATAAATAATGGTGTTACCCCGTTTGATGCCATCTCTGAGCAGGCATTAAAACTTCTGAAAAAATGGTGCAAAGAAATATTTTTGAATTATTTGTGCCTTTGTTTTGGCCTCCATAGCAGGGGAACGCCCCCCCTCCTTGCATACATCATGCCAGGTGCAGGTATAATGTGACGCAAGGGGTTACAAAGTGGTGCAATGCATGCATTGCACCACTATGTAAATCTGAGCAGCGATTTTGGCCTCGTTGAGCCACATTAGCATAAAAAGTACACTAATGTGATGCAAGGAGGCGCTAGGCCCTCTGAAATCTGGGCCTATGTTTCTGACACATGCAGCATATTACAGGCAACACCTGCCACAGGTTTTCCACTTTATTATTTGTGAGCTGTTTTTCAGGAGAAGCTTGCCTTAGTATCCTAATATGGGCCTGAAGGATGAGGAGGGTGATACTTGACTAAACTTTAGCTGATGCAGGCTGGCGTTTGATAGATTGGAGGGCAACTGTTGGTGTTTGGCTATACACTTAAGAAGAATTAAAACAGTTCCTGCTACTGGCTGTGAATCTGGCCTGCAGAGCCTTATAAGTAGGGTGGTATAAACAGTTGTAAGCTTGAGACTGAAAATGTATTTCATGAAGTAGCGCTCGCTGTTAAGCAGGTGTAATGGTCTTAAGGCTCCTATTATGTTTAGCAACAGGATCTTTAAAAGCCTCCACCTGAAAGAGCTGGTAAAAATAAAAAAGACAGGGATGAGAAAGCTTTGCATAAAGAGGGAAATTGACAGAACGTTGAAACTCTTAGCCTACAATGACATCATCATCATCATCATTAGCTTTATTTCGGTAAATATAAATACAATAAAAGCACATCACATAAAAAAGGAACGGCAAGCTACATGATAAACAATTTAAGTCATAAAAGATTAAAAAGGAGAGAAAAAAGAAGAGAGAAATATTTACACATAAGCAGTTCCCTACTGGAAAATCGCACCTTATAGTTATACGTAAAAACACATTGTGGGTAAAAGAATAAAATACAAGCCTGGCCCATATCAGATAAAAAGGACGTTTCTATTTAAAAAGTATCTAAGAACAAAACGAGATAAAAACAACAGGTAGGGAATACGTCTGAACCAATAAAAGTAATATGTGCATACAATGATAAGTCCATCAATTGTTGCTTGCCACATTCATTGTTAAATTTCCCTCTGCTTTTTTAAGCGTGTTCAGTCTGATACGCCAGATTGAATCTAAATATTTTGACAAACAACAAACCACTAAAACCGATGAATCAGATTTAAAAAATCTCAAAGCTAGCGAGCAGTTTTTAAAACCCTTACTTCTGCACAGAGTAATAATCCAACGGGCTCTTTGTTTGGAGTATGCGGGGCATTGGAAGAGAATATGAGTTACTGATTCTTCTCTGGCACAGCCCATCGGACACATCTTAGAAGAACAACTAAAATTAGACCATTCATATGTGAGGGAACGCAAAGGAAGGGAGCCCACCCTGAATCTGATGTATAATGAACGAGCAAACGGAGAAGATACTATGTCCATATATTGAGCAAATTCATAATGGCATTTAAAATATAGAAAGTTTTCCGTCATGGATGATGGCGAGACAACGGACAATTGGGAAAGTTGAGCGTGGAGCCAGAAAGCATCCTTTAGTGTCTGGGTTGCGTTCTTAGGGATAGATAATGGTTCCTTCCAATAGGACCCCAAACCAAGAAGCGAGAGGGTCCTTTCTACATATGCACACCACTTGATTTTGGAGCTAGTGTTGTTGGCCATCAAGTTAACTAGCGCACATCTATAATGGACGAGAGAATCTGTTGACCATAAGCGAATCCAGTACAACAGGGGCTTGAGTGCAACAATCTGGCTGATAGAAGGGAGATTTAGGTCCATGTGTATTGGGAGCAGTGGGGTACTGGAAGGAACTCTTAGCAGTGACCTTAAAAAAGAGTTCTCCACTTTTATCAAATCATCTAGGCAACAGTGGCCCCACAGTTCAGCTCCATAAATTGCTCCCCCTCTTGCTTGTAGTTTATAAATTTCTACTGCGGGCATCATGGCAAAGCTAGGAGATCTAGCTGCAAATCTTGCAATGCCACTCGCTCGCTGTTGCAATCGTAAAGTTGCCTTCTGGATGTGGCGCTGCCACTTGTGCGAGTCTTCTAATTTCAGGCCTAAATAATCAAAGTCGCTGACTCTTTCCAGCGCGGCACCCTCTAAATAAATAGGTCGTCTCATTCTGCCTTTCCTATCGCCAAACACCATACAATGACATAGCAGGGTAATTTATGGTATCAAGGCTCAGCCAACTAAAACTCAGGGCAATTACAAATAAAGATTATGGAGCATCTGAAGGAGAACTGATTTGAGGCAGATGAGACAAGGAGATTTTGCATTGGGAGTATCTGGAGACAAGTCCTGATCCAGTTGAATGAGTGTTAATTAATGTGGAGTGTTGGATTCTCCTTACAGTTGTGTTAATAGTGGGCACTGAGTTTTGCAACCTTCAGGCCACATTTGTGCTTGATTTGTATTGCGCTGTATTCTACTGTATTGGCTATTGATTTTAGGTTATCACTATGGATGCACGATGAGTGGTTTGTGCGTCTAAATGACCTCTCTCTAGGCAGTGGTAGTTGTTGTGATATAGTGTGTCATTTGTAGTCTTATCAAAATTCATGCTAAATTGTCATGGCTATTGTCCTTCATAGGAACTGGATGAGTAAATGTGCATGTGATCATAGCAATGTTTGTGTAGTGGGCTGCACTGGTGTTGCTGTTCTGTAGCCGAGCCTGATATTGGGAAGAAAGTAAGTGGAATAAAGCATTAGGCTGGTTCAGAAAAGATGGAGACCCTGAACAGTCTATGCAAAAAAATAGACAGAAAGCAGGATACTATATGAAAGGTTACATTTGCTACCTAATTTTGCTGGGAGCTAGTTAAGTATTAGCCCCTTGAATAGCCAGAGACTGCTTCACCCCCATAGGATTAGAACCTGTAACATGCAGCTTTATACATTAGTAGGCCTCTGCAGTAGGCGAGTCAAACATTAAAATATCGAGGACTGAAACACAAACCATGTGGACTTCAAATTGCACAAGTCTCTGGAGCAGCATATTAAGTCTATGAAGTACCCTGTTAATCTGCTATTATCAGGATTGTGACCTGCTGGTTATACATAGATCTCTTTGGCAGACTTCTAATATATTGGTAGATCTGATCAAAATATGTTCACATTCACTTGAAGAGGCAGTAATGTATTATATCATGTGATCACTTGGCTCACTGACATAATTTCAATAAAAAATATTGATTTGCAATAATATCAGAAAATATTTATTGTTTACAAAAATATTGTTTTTCTATACAAATATAGATCATCAAACTAGCACTCTTAAAATTATCTATATCCTCTTATATTGACAATGAAAATATTGGTAACAAAAATATTGTAACATTAAAATTAAAATATAAATAGTAATAAATAATGAAGACAAAAATAGCAACAGGATTAGTATTGGGAAATATCATGATGTAAAAACATAAAGATAACATTATTTAACCTAAAAAAATAAAATCAACGATTTAATTGATCACAAAAATCTGAGTACATTATATCAATCTCACATTATTAAATTAAAAAATAACCAAAAAATACACTTAAAATATCAAGATAGTATGAAAACTATATATTTACAACAATCAATATCATTTAAACCTTTAAAAAATATTTTGCAATATTTAAATACATAATTCACTTAATTTAGAAACAACTACACCATTATTACAAAATAAACACTAATTAGCACTCACAAATTAGCATTCACCAAAAAAGGAAATAACTGAACAAAACTTCAAACTAAAATCCTACTAACCAAATAAATCACACATCAAATAAAATACGCCAATATCATTATACAATTAAATAAATAAACAATATAAAAGAGACACAAAATATACCTACTTACTACTCCAAAAACGACAAAAGCTACAAGAAGGCAATACTCCGACGGATCTTCCAGACAAGACAACAATACAGAAGTGGAAAGACCATACAACTACCTACCAAACTATGTAAAATGTTTATTCAAACTAACTTATAAACTAACTTACAATTCAATGAATTTCTAAAGAGTAAAATAGCAAATAATTAACTACTTTTATATTTTTAATTATAGATATAGATACTGAAAATAAATTACTACAGAGTTGAGAAATTACTAATCTGCAGAAAAATAGCATAAATTACATGTAAGCATACACTTAATGAAAAGGTAAGTCATTTAAAACCTTTAATAAACAGAAATAACCCTAAAATGGTAATTAGCTAAACTCCTTGAGACTCCATTAACTGTCTAAAATACAAACATATGTTTAAAATAAAACTAACTGGATGTTTTTTCACCAACAGGGGATGCACATGAATTATGTTACAAGAACCCTAACAGAAAGCTTGAAGATAAAAACTGCAATTTCCAGCAAGAATACTTATATAAGTATAAAATAGAAAAGGAAAAACAAAATATTGCTTGTCATTATAAAATGTATTGTATATTTTTCAACATGGAATATTTAATATTATTCCGACATAATGACAGAAAGATCAAGATACATCATACCACAGAAAGGAAAACAGTTATACTCTCACCCCACTGCACTTACTGCGAAGAATGTACAAGCACATAAACTACCAATAGAAAATGTAGCATTATTCTAATGCTTGCTATGGGAGGGCCACTACAAAAGATTACGTTATTATTAATGTAAGGGAACAGAATCATCTCCCTAAATGATACAGAAATCGAAATAAGGCATGCACTACAAGATTTAATGATGCAAGCTATCTCCCAAGAACCCACAACTAAAATATTAAAAGATGTACTTCCCCAAGTCCCTGACCACATAAGAGGCCAGTTACCACCTATACCCACCTAGAAGCACTTAGTAGCAAGAACTCAAAAAAGTCACCAGCTATATGCCTCCTGCTCCTAAAAGATATTAAGATATCCATAATCCTGAATGCTTAACCATCGCACATAGTGAGAAACCCTTTCACTTACATGACAACCTTAACAATGAAAAATATATCATAATATTTTCTACCACAAACAACTTACTAAAACTAAGGGCTGGATTACGAGTTTGGTGGTCCATGGACTGCCATGGTAGGGGTATGACCGCCGTCGGGATGGAGATCGTACCACCGTATTACAATGCATGTGGTTCAGTAGACCAAAGACTGCTGCAGTTCTGCCAGAACCACCAGACAGCACAGACTGCCACAGTGGTGAAACAGACCAATGAGGCCACCAGAGCCAGTGTTTCCACCAGACAGATTAAGGTGTTGACCTCCGCCAATGTGTTGGTCCAAACACTATGTCCCAGCTGGCAGAAAAAGGAGATATTAAAGGCAGGAACTCACCTGCAGGCAGCGTCACACATCCTGTGCTGCCATGGAGCCGATCACCATTGCCCTGGCACTGCTGCTGCTCATAGATGAAGTAAAACATCCACAGTGCCGTTGGCGCAACCAACTGTAAGATCACACACCTACCCGTGTTCTGAAGCTCAACAACAGTTCAATGCACGAACATCCACTTGATATGTGGGTTATGCTATGTAAACCAAGTACACTTTTTTGTGTCCCTGGTCGGAGTCGTTCACATCGAATGACCCATACACAGCCACATGAGGCCCCTTTGGCAGGTCATTGACACTGCACCACCACACTATACAAAAACACATGTCTGCTCATCCCAATTTCAGGGACAGTGAAGTGTACAGAACATTGTGTCAGACAACAGCAACACCACATTAACCGCTTCTGTGCTGGGGAGGTGATGGTTACAGACGTACTACTGTTGTTAGGCCGATCTCCCCCCGGGGGGGAGAGTCCACTAGGCACCAGGGATCATTTTTTTGTGGGTTTTTTTTGTGTTTCTTTTTTTTGGGGGGGGGGGAGCGACCCCTTAGGCAAGGGTTGCTCCCTAGGGGGCAAATTATATTTAGGCCATTTCTGCCCCCCCCCCGCCCCCTTGGGGGCAAATCGGCCGATTTTTGTTAGGCCAATTTGCCCACAAGGAGGGCAGAAACCACTAGGCACCGGGGATCTTTTTTTTGCTCAAAGTTCACACAAGGGGAGCGACCCCTTAGGCAAGGGTCGCTCCCGGGGGGAGGGAATTTATTGTATGTCATTTCTGCCCCCCGGCGGGCAGATCGGCCTATTGTTATTAGGCTGATCTGCACCCAGGGGGGCAGAAACCTCTAGGCGCCAGGGATAAATCTTTTTAGTTTTCTTTTTTTGTTTTTTTTTGTTTTTTAGAGGTGGGGAGCGACCCCTTAGGCAAGGGTCGCTCCCCTGGGGGGCAAATTGTATTTAGACCATTTCTGCCCACCCTGGTGGGGCAGAGACCACTAGGCACTGGGGATCTTTTTTTTTTTGTGCCAATTTCACTCAAGGGAAGCGACCCCTTAGGCAAGGGTCGCTCCCCGGGGGAGGGGGAGCAAATTTATGTTAGGCCATTTCTGCAGCCCCTGGGGGCAGATCGGCCTATTGTTATTAGGCCAATCTGCCCCCAGGGGTGGCACAAACCTCTAGGAACCAGGGATAATTTTTTTGTTTTTTTTGTTTTTTATAGGTGGGGAGCGACCCCTTAGTCAAGGGTCGCTCCCCTGGGGGGCAAATTGTATTTAGACCATTTCTGCCCCCCTTGGGGGCAAATCGGCTGATTTTTGTTAGGCCAATCTGCCCTTAAGGGGGATAGAAACCTCTTAGGCACCAGGGATTGGTGTGTGTGCATGCGTGTGTTTTCTTTATGAGGGCAGCCCCTTGGGTAGGGTCGCTCCCGATGGGGGCACATGAGCCTATTTTTGGAAGGACCATCTGCCCCCAAGGGGGGGCAGAAAGCCCACCAGAGACCAGGGACGTTTTTTTTTCATACCCCCACCCTAAATAAATGGGGCCAAAGTTGTTCTGCCCACCAGTGGGCAGATGGGACTATTACCCCTGATCCACACCCCGGGAGGAAGAAAGTCTACTAGATGCCAGGGAAATTAAAAAGAAAAAATAATAATATTGGGGTTGTGGCTACCAACTAGTATGGGCCTGGTTATGCCCCCACCCCAACTGAAGGGGGTAACAGTCTTTCAGCTCTCCCCCCGCTCTAAAACATCTTATCCCACAGCAAGCAAGAAGACATTTGATTTTTGGTTTTGGTTTTATATTTGGGCCCTGAGTGCTTGGCTAACTCTCAAAATCATCCCACTTGGAATGGTGAGGGCTACACTTTATGGACTTTGGGACGCTGCCATATAGAAAAATCCACAAGACCTAGTCACATCTGAAAACTAAACATCTGGGTGATTCCAGGGTGGTGTGTTTCACAGGCACCCGCACCATTTTTGTACCCACAATGCCCTGCAAACCTCCAACTTTGCTGGAAATCACACATTTTTCCCACATTTTTGTGATGGAACCTTCCAGAATATGCAGGAATCCACAAAATTCCTACCACCCAGCATTGTCTCATCGATACCGATAACAATTCTGCTGCACTTGTCAGCATAAAAATGTTTTTTTGCAAGCTGCCCTTTTGCACCTCCTTTAGTTCCCCCTCAATATCGACATGTTTTTGTCTCTTCCCTTCCACAAGCACTTGGCCCACCTACACAAATGAGGTATCATTTTTACCGGGAGACTGAGGGGAACATTGGTGGTATGAAATTTGTCCCAGTGCGGTGATCCCACACAGAAATGTGGGAAAAATTTGATTGTTTAGCTAAATGTGAGGTTTGCTGATGATTCTGGGTAAGAAAACATTGGGGGATCCACGCAAGTCACAGTTCACTGGGCTCCCTCGGGTGTCTAGTTTTCAGAAATGTCTGGGTTTGGTAGGTTTCCCTAGAAGGCTGCTGAGTCGATGACCAAAAGCACAGGTGCCCCCCCCCCACAAAAACAGGTAGTTTTGTATTTGATAATTTTGATGTGTCCAGATAGTGTTTTGGGGCTTTTCCTGTCGCGGGTGCTAGGCCTACACCCACAAGTGAGGTACCATTTCTATCAGGAGACTTGGGGGAATGCTTGGTGAAAGCAAATTTGAGACTCCTCTCTGAATTCAGAACTTTCTGTCACTGAAATGAGAGGAAAAAGTGTTTTTTTGGCAAACTATTGAGGTTTGCAAAGGATTCTGGGTAACAGAACCTGGTCAGAGCCCCACAAGTCACCCCATCGTGGATTCCCCTAGGTGTCTAGTTTTCGAAACTGCGCAGGTTTGGTAGGTTTCCCTAGGTGCCGGCTGAGCTAGAGGCCAAAATCCACAGCTAGGCACTTTGCAAAAAACAGCTCTGTTTTCTTTGTGAAAATGTGATGTGTCCACGTTGTGTTTTGGGGCTTTTCCTGTCGTGGGCCATAGGCCTAACCCCACAAGTGAGGTACCATTTTTATCGGGAGACTTGGGGGAACGCTGCGTGGAAGGAAATTAGTGGCTCCTCTCTGATTACAGAAGTTTCTGTCACCGAAATGAGAGGTACAAGTGTTTTTTTGGCCACATTTTGAGGTTTGCAAAGGATTCTGGGTAACAGAACCTGGTCAGAGCTCCACAAGTCACCCCATCTTGGATTCCACTAGGTGTCTAGATTTCAAGACTGCACAGGTTTGCTAGGTTTCCCTAGGTGCCGGCTGAGTTAGAGGCCAAAATCCACAGCTAGCCACTTTGCAAAAAACAGCTCTGTTTTCTTTGTGAAAATGTGATGTGTCCAAGTGAGGTTTTGGGGCAGTTCCTGTTGCGGGCGCTAGGCCTACCCATGCAAGTGAGGTACCATTTTTATTGGGAGACATGGGGGAACACAGAATAGTAAAACAAGTGTTATTGCCCCTTGTCTTTCTCTACATTTTTTCCTTCCAAATGTAAGACAGTGTGTAAAAAATACGTCTATTTGAGAAATGCCCTGTAATTCACATGCTAGTATGGGCACCCCGGAATTCAGAGATGTACAAATAACCACTGCTTCTCAACACCTTCTCTTGTGGCCATTTTGGAAAATGCAAAGGTTTTCTTGTTACCTATTTTTCACTTGTTATATTTCAGCAAATGAATTGCTGTAAACCCGGTATAGAATGAAAACCCATTGCAAGGTGCAGCTAATTTATTGGCTCTAGGCACCTAGGGTTCTTGATGAACCTACAAGCCCTATATATCCCCGCAACCGGAAGAGTCCAGCTGATGTAACGGTATATTGCTTTAAAAAATCTGACATCGCAGGAAAAAGTTACAGAGTAAAACGTGGAGAAAAATTGATGTTTTTTTCATCTCAATTTCAATATTCTTTTATTTCAGCTGTTATTTTCTGTAGGAAACACTTGTAGGATCTACACAAATGACCCCTTGCTGCATTCATAATTTTGTCTACTTCTCAGATATGTTTAGCTTTCTGGCATCCAGCATAGGTTTCTCACACATTTAGATCACTAACTAGAAGGAGGCTGAAAGCACAAAAAATAGTAAAAATGGGGTATGTCCCAGTAAAAGGTCAAAATTGTGTTGCAAAATGGGGTTTTCTAATTCAAGACTGCCTGTTCCTGAAAGCTGGGAAAATGATGATTTTACCGCCACAAATCCTTTGTTGATGCCATTTTCAGGGGAAAAAAACGGGAGCCTTCTTCTGCAGCCTCTTTTTTTCCCATTTGTTTTAAAAAAATGAAATGTTTGCTGTATTTTGGCTAATTTCTTGGTCTCCTTCAGGGGAACTCACAAAGTCTGTTTACCTCTAGAATCCCTAGGATGTTGGAAAAAAAGGATGCAAATTTGGCGTGGGGAGCCTATGTGAACAAAACGTTACGAGGGCCTAAGCGCGAACTGCCCCAAATAGCCAAAAAAAGGCTCAGCACAGGAGGCGAAAGGCCTGCCAGCGAAGGGGTTAACATCACACATAATTAAACTGACACCCTCACATTGCTCACATGTCATGAACTGTCATAAGAATGAAGACACATTTGTATGGATTTGTCAATGAACCCAAACACGCCTTCCATGAAACATCCCTGCAATGGACCCACACATATCACCCACATTGCAATACAATGGAAACTCAACCGGATGCACATTATTTTGTGGGACAATTATCCAAAGCTCCCAATAAAAAACAATACCTGCACAATAGGGATAGGGGAATCAGGGGCACTCCATGAAGGATGCTGCCCTGGGACACATTTCACTTGTTGTACATGTCCCTAAAACACCATTTGCACAGGAACTGGGCCTTCCTGTATCTCAGGGATAAACAATAGTATAACCAAGTGGCATGCCAGCCTGCAAAATGTGTAAGTGCAAGTCTAGAAAGCAAATACAACAGCAGCATCATGGGTCACATATGTAGATGAAGTAGCTGGAAGGTACCCACATCAAAATGGACAAACGATCTGTCAAATGTAAAGGAAGGTAGCACAATTGAATACCCTCCATGTGTGGAGAAACAAAACTCCAGCATGCACACACAAGACAAATGTCCAATCTACATCGGGGGACAAATCTAACACAGTACATGCTGACATTGGCCAAGCCAAGATGAAATACTTACCATATCAAACAAAACACAATGCAATGATACCCCAACTGGATTACCACCCACATATCCATCCTGTGAACATATACCCTTGTCCTGGGTGACATCAGCATGGTAGGCATACAACAAAAAATACTCAGGAACAACAAAAAGGTAGAAAAGTAAAGACAGGACAAATGTGTACCCCAAAAACAACACTTTAGGTTTATTAAGATAAAACTATGAATATCAAAGGTCATTCGATGGTCCATAGGTAAGTCCATGCACAGTACCCTGCACCAGCTTGACTCCGATCACTACCAGAGAAGCTCCAAAGGAAGGGGCATCAAGTGGGCATGTAGGCACCTCAGGGATCATTCTTGGATGGAGCGGTGTCAGGGTAGGGTCGGATTTGGGATGGTTGGGTTTGGGAGGGGTGGTCTTCTTCTTAGGATGGGTGGTCTTCTCCTTTGGAGGTGTGGGCTTCTTCCAGGTGGGAGGGGTGTGGGTGCTTGTAGTGGGGAGGTGTGACAGAGGAGGAATTGGATGTGGAAGGGATGGGTTGGTATGTGGGTGGGTTCTCTTGGTTTTAGGAGGGGGTGGTGATCACATGGGTAAAGGCAAGGTCAAAAAGGAGACTTTCCTTGGGAAAACGGGTAGAATCTGCAGAAAGTATTGGGGTTTGGGAGGTTGAGGACGTGTTTGGGTGGTTCTGTTGCAGGGCTGTGAGGTAGAGGTGCTGGGTGATATAGGAGTGGTGGCTATGTTTGTGGGTATTGGTCTGGTGGCTGGGGGAATGGTAGATGTGGCAGTATTTATGGGTATTAAGGTGATATCTGGAGGTATGGTGGATGTGGTGGCTGTGTTTTTGTGTGTTGGGGAGGTGTCTTGAGCTATGGTGGATATGGTGGTTGTGTCTGTGGGTGTTGTGGTGGTGTCTGGGGGTATGGAGCTGGGGTGTGTGGGTGTTGGGGTGGTATCTGGGGGTATGATGGGTGAGGCGGATGGGCCAGTGGGTGTTGGGGTGGTATCTCTGGGTATGGTGCTTGTGATGTGTGTTGTGAGAGTGGAGGTTCTGTCTGTGGAAATGGTGGGAGTTGTGATGTGTGTTTGTGACTATTGAGTACTCGTGTGTCAGTGATTCTTGTGGTGCTTGTGCTTATGTGTGCTGCTTGTGTGTGTTGAGTGAAGTCGGCGGGTACAGATGAGTCTATGTGCTTGTTACAGGTAGGAGAATAGGGAATTTGGATGGGGAAGAGGTCAGTGGTGGGGGAGGAATGTGGGGGGTGGATAGCTGCCATCAGTGAGGAGGCCAGAGCCTGAAAAGATCTCTGTAGTCAAACATGGCACTATGAATGTCTTCCAGGTTCTCAACCATCTGTTGAAGCTGGCTGCCCTGCACCTGGGTGGCATTCAGAATGGTAGTCTGACTCACAGAGATACTCCTCAGGAGGTCAATAGCCTCTTCCCTCAGGGCAGCAGGGGTAACAGGGTCAGGGAGTGAGGTGCCTGCGGTGAAGGAGACACCTACCCTCTTGGGAGACTAGGCACGGCCAACTGGGTGGGGAGCAACAGGAAGAGTGGAGGTGGATCTGGGGGTGGCAGACAAGTATGGAAGAGGAACAGATCCTGATGGGTCAGCCACCAATAGAGAGTGGCCACTGGGGGAAGAATCTGAAGATGATGACATTGATCCTGTGTCCTCCATAACACTCCCCTCACCCTCCGGGCCACTGGGTCCCTTTGTGTCTGTTGTCTCATGACTGGAGGTACCGTGGCTGCTTCCCCATTCGGTTCTGCCCTATTTCCTCTGCTTGCCTGGGATGATGCTGAAATTACAATGGTAATTAGGGTCATGGCATGGTCCTGATGACACTTGAACAACAGCTGTGATTAGCAAACATTACCATGACATACAGTAGCCCCCAGCCGCAAGCTTCAGCAAAGTGGCTCCAACATTTGAAACACCATATGTATCCATGCTACATGAACTATCAACAGTTCCCCTCAGGAAATTCTGAATCTCAGACAACTCCAATTGCATGAGTGAAGTTGTGCTATCACAGTACCCATTGAACAAGTAGGAAACCTTATTACCTTCAATGGTTTGCCTCATGTAGCATTGCTCAGTTACCTGTTGTCATGCAATAGTAGGGCAATGCCAAATTCATTTACACTGATCCCACACAAGGTCCTGCATCCAGCTAGTCTTCTTATACCCAATGTCACATCATGAAGAAATGATGGCCAAATAATCCAGCCATGTTGCTGACAGAAGTACAGTAGCTGGAAGAAGGTGACATGGAAACATCCATGTCACAATGGAAACAAATCAACAATGGTCACTTCACTATGTGTACATTGTCTAGTTGGACTCATGGAGGTTGTACTGATGTTGCTCAGATAGATAACACATCTTGCATGAAAATGTACACTGAGACAAGGTGGGCAAAATGTCAGGGAGATTTGTCTACAAGATCCATACCACAATGAATCAACTGGCCCCAGGGAGAAAACCTCGCTTGATTGGTGCTCCTGACAATACCATACTCTGATTGCATCAGTAAAAGCCAATTGTCCTTGAATGTTGTAGAAGCCTAGGGATTCTCAAGTACTTTTAGGCCCTTAACATGTTGTTCAATGGGAAGTCATACCACTGTCTCTTTTTGACATGCAAGCACAGATTCCCTTGGATGAATGGTTCTACACAATCACATATGATTCCCACATTACTGCAAGTCCCTCCCTTGTGCCTGTCAACACTTGGGTAACAAGCCTTCCCCATTTAACACATGTAAAGCACTTTGCTACGTGATTCTACATCAAGGGCATGGAAATGCACATTGTGGGTAAAAGCTGGAGTTCTACCTGTCCTTCTTTGCTACTGCAGTTGTACATGCCAAATTAACAAGCATTTACAATGCAATAGGTCTCGCATTTTCTTGAGTAGGAGCTATTAGCATTGTAATTCATAACTGGACTTTTCTTGTCATATAAATTAGTCAACCCTGTCTGATAATTTCATCTTTTCCTGCCATGTTTTGGTGGTCACTGGCAGTTACTGACATCAGAAATCACAAGCCTTTGAGGAGAGGCAATGGAAAATAAGGCTGGAAAAGTATTTTATTTTTATTTTAACAGAATTAAGTCTTGCAAGCTTTCTTGCCTCGCATTTCAACAAAGCTCTAATGAAGTTAACAATAGCAGAGCAGAATGGGAAGATTTAAGGCCCCAATAAAGGAGATAAACTATGTCCTGTGGGCAATGTTGTGAGTGCTGGCAGGGAGGGTCCCTGGAGGAGAGACTCCAGATGCAAGGCTAAGCAAGTTTCACATCATTGCTTCTAGGTTTAGCTACATTATACCAGAAAGAGCATATTGTGGCTTTCGTAAGCAGTGAGCTAAACGACCGGGTGTTTCTTTTGTAAAATAAGCTTATTTTAGGGGCCAGAGGTGAGGACAACACTGGAATAAAGCCAAAACAAATGTCAGTGACATGGGAGGAGGTGGGAGGAACCGAACAGTGCAATAAAACCCAGGCAGCTACCAGCCTAAAACACCCAAAGTAAAAAGGGAGCACCAATGAAATGGCAAAGTAGTCCGTCACAGTAACAGATAAATAAACCAAAGTGGAATACTGCAGTAGTTGGTCACTGCTATGAAACAGAAAAAGGAGGGAGAAAAAGGCAGAACTGACCACTAGCGAGCAAGACTTGTTTAAAGGACATTGCAACCAACAAATGAAATTGCTTTTAGCCATAAGAAGTATACTAAAAGTTGAATGCTTACACTCGATCTAAAAAGGACAATTATTATATATTGTTGTCAGGATACTTCAATTCGATTTCCTCAGAAGCAGAAGATAACTCCTCAGTCCCGACCCGAGCTACTCACAACGAATATTAATCCTTCGTGCTGAGTACCCCGGAGGGGGAAAGGGGAATGGAATGGTAGAGAGACTGCCACAGAGGTGATGAACGCCAGTACTCAGTCTGCCTCTTCACATCTAAGATGGATACAGCACCTGCAAGAGTCACAGTCGCAATTACTAGGGACATACAACATCAGTTTTTCACTTTCTACTCTCAACACTTAATTCTCTTTAATTCTATTATTTCTTCACTCACCCTGAGTTCTCTGTAGCCTTGCTTCTCTCTATAAATGATAGCTCTTCTTAAAAAATGCTTATTACTGATTCTGGAAGAACTTCTCAACCTTTGTTAGAGATTGGTTTTATGTTGCTATATATATATATATATATAGTTGGTGATAATGCGTTCTTCAAATCAGCTGATGTTATTTAATTTCTCCTGTCTTATTGTGACTTCTGTCAATACTTGTATTTGTAAAGGCTTGTTTATTAAAGTTTGTTTCTCCTTTCTTACTTCAACATTTGTTGATAACTTGTATTTGTAAATGCTTGTTTATTACAGTTAGTTTCTCCTTCCTTACTTAGACATCTGTCGATAACTTGTAGTTGTAAATGCTTGTTTATTTAAGTTCGTTTCTCTTTTAAACTCTATTTTGGTTTATTACCATTGAATTTGTAAATGCTTATTTGTTAACAGTTCGTTTCTCCTTTAAACTTCGCCTTTGTTTATAACCTTGACATTTGTAGATACTTGCTCTTTTAAAGTTCTTTTTTCTTTGACTTTAATATCTTAAACAAGAACCTTGTAAACATAAGGTTAATTCATACATTAACTCTGTAGCCTTGCCGACTTTCACGGGAACAGTCTACTATCAAACTGTTCGAATAAACCTTGACAATATTTATCCGTTTTCTGTAATATAATCTTCAAATGTAATTTTACCTCACAGGAGTTTCTGTTCTGAAGCGCGCTCTCTCTCCACACAGCTGATTCCTGTCAGACCTCAGTTGAAGTGCAAGGCTTTCAGCTGGAGAGCTCGTAACCTAGCAACCAACCGATTGCAAGACTAGAACTGTAACTAACCTTCAGGACTCACAGCGGCCATCTTGGATCTTCTCTTCTTGATTCTTCCTTTGAAATAAGCGCAAGATTACTCTGCAAACCTTCTTCCAGTTTGGGCTTTGCTGTCTCCACTGAGGATATCTCTTTGCTTTTCTCATGCACTTCTTTGATTTAACTTGGCAAGTTTGTGTGGTCATGACAATTGTATGCTACAACAGTATATCTTGATTGTTTTCTACTGTTTTCTACTGTTTTCTCTGGTTATCTCTTGTCTATAATATATGGGAGGCCTTTCCTGTTATTTATTCCCTCCTATTTTCTGGTGTTAGACCTCTCCTACTAATTTCCTATATATGGACAGGATCGTATTCCTGCAGTTTCAACTACCCTTTCCGGGGGCTTACACACACCAAGAGTTATTCCTCCCTCTATACTTTACACTATATCTCGTTTTGCCACCAATTTTATTGAACTCTGCCTGATGGCATTTTATGTGCAAAACATTTGCACATATTAATTAACTTTAATAAGTCAGGGATGTGGAATTCGTATTTCCCGACACCCGGGAAATATTGTTTGGGGTCAAGGGCAACAAGTTGTCATGTTTATTTTGTATTTGGGACAAGTAAACCCAACCCCCTGCAGCACAAATCCTTTGGCTGATAGTATATAGAGAAGGGAATTATCTGCAGTTGAGGTAATATGTGCACCCAAAAGTTAATGCTGAACGAACTTGTATTTATGGTTCCTTAATTAAAAGCCTTCATTATTAGGGTGAGCGCTGTAAATAAACGTTGTTAGGTCACACTGCACTACTGGCAGTGGCTACAGTAAAAAAAAAAAAAAAAACCTTGTTTGAACAGTTTAACAGTATGAGACTAAGTATAATGCTCTCTGATTAGATGCAAATGTTTGCAGCAGCTTGTAAGCAAGAGTGATTTTTTGCTTTCAAAATTCAATGTTCTGAAAAAAAAAGCAAGTAGGAAAAAAAGTTTCACTTCTATGAAAGACGCTGTTTCTTAGAAGCGTTGTGTAGTAAAATGTTTTGATGCATGCTAGTTTTTCACAAAAATATTCCTAATGAAAAGTCAGTGTAACCATTTTCAACAAGGTTATAAGAAGCATAAAAATAAACAAGCACTGGCAAAGCCAACTGATCTGACATTTTTTTTGTGTGAGTCTTTTGGTTTTGTCAATGCGTGCCTTGTTTTGACATGGTTTTTGTAACTTTATTGTTGTGGGAGTTGCCAGGCCCATACAATTGTAACAAACACTGGCAAAAAGAAAAAAAAATTTTTTGGTCTCAAAAAGCACACATTGCACTAGTGGTATAAGAAAGGCCCCGCAACCCCCTTCCAGGGGGCCCCCTTAGCACAGCACCTGCCCTGAGTTAGTCTGCAGGGAGGGGCCCTCCATATTCTTTGCAGGGGGGGCCCTGCCAGTTTCATTACGACACTGATTGCCACAGTGGCTCCTTGCACTGCACAAAACTACTTGTCTGTGTGCCAATATGCTCCTTGTGGAAGAGCAGAATGCAATCACTCACAGTAAAGCCAGCCAATAGATAGAGAAATAGATGTTTATTAAAAACAAAGACCCAACTTTAAGGATGTCCTTGCGCCATCTAACGCCACATTAGCGTCATTTTTCTGACGTTAATGTGGCATTAGTTTGCCAAAAACACTGGACCATATCACTGCACAACTTTGTGACCATTTGTGCTACATTATGCATGCATAATGTATGCAAAGGGGTGTTCTGGCACAAGGAGGCCTGCAAAAATGGCACAATGAAGTCTACAAGATTTCATTGTGCCATTTTTGGTGTCATTTTTAACACCTGCTTAAAGCAGATATTAAAAGGACGCACCCTTTGGAATCAATAGGCCTCCTTGCAATTTGCTCCACTAGCATCAGAAGTTTGACGCTAGTGGAGCAAAGCACCACAATAGCATAAAAGGTTTGACACTATTGTACCTAATTCCGCCATGGTGCGCCGTATATTAAATAATGGCATTAGGGGAGGCGCAAGAAAAGTGGCGCTTTACGATGTGAAGCACCACTTTTCTTGAATCTGGGACAAATTGTCTTTGTTAACGCCAGACCCAATTAGGGACCCAATTCTTAAAGAATGTCACTAAAGTACACCCATGGTGTATGTCTTTGAATTAGTGGCTTTCATTAATTCACAAGAACTTACAGAAGTAGACCAGGAAATCGTACTCCTAGAAGATATTTGTGAATTGTATTTTAGCACGAGCAAATATGCATGTGTAGATTTGTTCATGTGAAAATCTATTGAGCGTTTACAAGTTCACTTTCCCTCCAACCTCTTTTTTTTTCTTCTTTTTTTTTCTCCAAATTTGGAAGAACTTCTACTTCTGGCATTGTCAGGAATACATTTCCAACCTTTCTCATTATGGGAAAAGATTAGAGAAGAGCTGGTGAAATCCTTAAACATGCAAGTTAGTAGGTTTGCAGATTCAAAGGCATTCCAGCCCTGGAACTATTGCTTACTGCTTCCTCCAGCCCCAGTATGTAGCTCTGCAGGAAGGTGGCAAAATAAGGAAATTGCTATAGTAGGGATTTAAATTGTAAGTATTCAAGCCCTACTATAGTAGTGGCCCTGACATAACCAGAGAGGCTATCATCAGAGCTCTTACATAATGAGATTACTGCCATACTTTGTCGCCGCACTACATGGCGCCAAAGTGACAAGTAGATTTATTTACTGGACAAGTAGATTTAGAAGTAACCTGCCCCATGGACAAGTAGATATTTTAATAAATTCCACACCCCTGTAAGTATAGAGGTTTTGAATACATTACATATATATTTTGTCCTGAAGAAGGTAGGATGAACCATCAGAAAGACCCCCGAAAAGTTGCGTTCACATAACATAAAAAAAAAAGGTTTTGTTGTTGTATAATTTAGTGAAGATTTAATTGTTTTTATGATGTAATTCTTTAAGAAAATTTAAATATATCTGTGATGATGTACAACAATGTGATTAATGTATAAATTAATGAATTTATTTTAAAGAGTGGATAATATAAAAGAAAGAACAAATATACATAAAAGGTTGATTGACAAGGGTATTTATTTTAGGTGAGGTTTACATATGGCTGTATGATAATTGATTATTTGGTGCATACTTTATTCCTGCTGTATTCTAATTGTGTGTCAGTATTATAATAGTATTTTAATATTGTTAAGTCCATAAAGGAAGTTTTAATTTGTGTATATAGATTGACCCTGTCCTTTTTTGGTGTGAAGGGGATCTCTCCTTATTGTTGGAATTTGGCATTTACAAACATAGGTGGTCATTACAACCCTGGCGGACGGTGTTAAAGACCGCCAACAGGCCGGCAGTAAAAAATTAGCAATTACGACCGTGGCGGAAACCGCCAACAAAGCCAGCCACTTTAACACTCCGACCGCTACGGCGGTACAAACAAACAGCGCGGCGGTCAATGCCAACAGACAGGCGGGAGACAATGTACCGCCCACACTATTATGACTGGCCAATCCGCCACCTTTTCCGGGGCGGATTCACCGCGGATAAAAACACGTGGAAACAGGAATTTCGAAGGGAAAACGCTCACCTCTACACAACCCACGAGGAACAAGGACACCATGGAACCCGAACTCCAAATTCTACCTGTGATAGTCTTCCTGCTCCTCTACCAGGAGCACGAACGCCGGCGGCGAAGACCACGGTGAGTACTGCACCTACGACACAGGGGAGGGGGAGGCAAAAAACAGGGACACACACACGCAACACCCCCACCCTCACCCACTACAACACACACACTAATGCATATCAATACATCACAGTTACACCCCCCAAGCCCCTCTGGAAGAATACAAAGACCAAAGAAAATGAGTGTAACCATTGGAATATATTACAAACAAGTAGGCAGAAATATATATATACACCATGTACAAAATATATATACCAGGCATAGTAGTCCAGGTACTGCACAAAGAAAGTCCGTGAAACACTGGGACCACACGGTATGGGCGAGGCCCACACAAGATCCCCGACCATGACAGAGAGAACACTGCAGGGGCATCAGACAGCAACTAAACAGGCAACTCAGGGGGAGGGAAATGGAGGGCACCTTAGGCCGCTTGAGTGCACAACGCCAAATCCACGAGAGGGCCACATGCCCACTGTTCCATCCTGGGGAGTGCAAAGCCACAGTCTCTCAAGTCTCTACAGTGGGTGGGTTGCCCACTGTTCCATCCTGGGGAGTGCAAAACCACAGTCTCTCAAGTCTCACAAGTGGGTGGGTTGCCCACTGTTCCATCCTGGGGAGTGCAAAGCCACAGTTTCTCAAGTCTCTACAGTGGGTAAGTTGCCCACTCTTCCATCCTGGGGAGTGCAAAGCCACAGTCTCTCAAGTCTCTACAGTGGGTAAGTTGCCCACTCTTCCATCCTGGGGAGTGCAAATCCACAGTCTCTCAAGTCTCTACAGTGGGTGGGTTGCCCACTGTTCAATCCTGGGGAGTGCAAAGCCACAGTCTCTCAATTGGATAACAGTCTCCACTGATTCTGGAGAGGGACTGGTGCCCAGAGAACTTCATACTGTGAAGGACAGAGGTAGTGGATGGATCTCTCCACTGGTTCTGGAGGGGGACTGGTGCCCAGATTGCTTCATCCTGTGAAGGACAGAGGTAGTGGATGGATGTCTCCACTGGTTCTGGAGGGTGCTTGGTGCCCAGAGTGCTTCATCCTGTGAAGGACAGAGGTAGTGGATGGATGTCTCCACTGGTTCTGGAGGGGGACTGGTGCCCAGAGTGCATCACTCACCCGTGACGGGCCCAGTTCCATCAGTGCCCCTGCCGCTCATGAGCTAGCGGTGCTTGAGTTGGCGGTGCCCTGTTTAGCGGTGCTTGAGTTGGCGGTGCCCTGTTCAGCGGTGCTTGAGATGGCGGTGCCCTGTGCAGTGGTGCTTGAGTTGGCGGTGCCCTGTTCAGCGGTGCTTGAGTTGGCGGTGTCCTGTGCAGCGGTGCTTGAGATGGCGGTGACCTGTGCAGCGGTGCTTGAGTTGGCGGTGCCCTGTTCAGCGGTGCTTGAGATGACGGTGCCCTGTGCAGCGGTGCTTGAGTTGGCGGTGCCCTGTTCAGCGGTGCTTGAGTTGGCGGTGCCCTGTTCAGCGGTGCTTGAGTTGGCGGTGCCCTGTTCAGCGGTGCTTGAGATGGCGGTGCCCTGTGCAGCGGTGCTTGAGTTGGCGGTGCCCTGTTCAGCGGTGCTTGAGTTGGCGGTGCCCTGTGCAGCAGTGCTTGAGATGGCGGTGCCCTGTGCAGCGGTGCTTGAGTTGGAGGTGCCCTGTTCAGCGTTGCTTGAGATGCCGGTGCCCTGTGCAGCGGTGCTTGAGTTGGCGGTGCCCTGTTCAGCGGTGCTTGAGTTGGCGGTGCCCTGTTCAGCGGTGCTTGAGTTGGCGGTGCCCTGTTCAGAGGTGCTTGAATTGGCGGTGCCCTGTTTAGCGGTGCTTGAGATGGCGGTCCTTCATGGCCCAGCGGGGCTTGTGCTGGCGGTCCTTCATGGCCCAGCGGAGCTGGTGCTGGCGGTCCTTCATGGCCCAGCGGGGCTGGTGCTGGCGGTCCTTCATGGATCAGCGGGGCAGGGGGTGGCGCTGGCGGTGGCCTCCTGGGCAGCTGGGCTGAGGCTGGTGGTGCCCTCCTGGGCAGCTGGACTGGGGCTGGCGGTGCCCTCCTGGACAGCTGGGCTGGGGCTGGCAGTGCCCTCCTGGGCAGCTGGGCTGGCGGTGCCCTCCTGGGCAGCTGGGCTGGCGGTGCCCTCCTGGGCAGCTGGGCTGAGGCTGGCGGTGCCTTCCTGGGCAGCTGGGCTGGGGCTGGCGGTGGCCTCCTGGGCAGCAGGGATGATGGCGGTCTTCTCAGCCGTGCAGCTTTTCCCAGACTTGCCGGGTTTCTTGTGGCCCTTCCCCACTTTGGAAGGTGTCACAGCTGACTCCACACTCCCAATGGGACCCCTGGGAGCGGCTTTGGTGGCTGGAGTCTTCCCCCTCTCCCGCCGGGCACTGGCCAACTTCTGATGCTTCACAGGTGGGGGACTGTCTGTGCTGTGGCTCTGTGCCACACTGGCTGTCCTGGTAGCCGGTGCACTCCACATACCGGTGACTACAGGCACCACTGGTCCCGGAGATGTTGTGGCTGAGGTGCTAGTTCGGGACCTATGAGGTGGACGGGGAGGGGAAGGTGTGGGAAAAAGGTCAAGGTTGGACAGGAAAAGGTTTTTGGACACACTGGGACGGGTAGCTGGAGGGGGTTTGGGAGTGGAGGAAGAGGTGGTGGTAGTAAGAGGTGTACGTTTGGTGACTTTGGGTGCAGGTGCATGCGCTGGAGGCTGTCGTGAGGTGGATGGCTGTTGGGTGGGTGTGTGCCTGCGTTTGTGTATCTTGGGAGGGGGCGTCACAGACACACTGGGAGAGGACACGGGACGTGTGAATGGTAGTGGGGGTGGTGACTGCATGTGAGCGGGGTGTGCTGGTGGGTGTGCTGGTGAGGGACGTAGTGGCTGTAGAGGTAGTGCATGCAGGTGTGAGTGTAGACGAGACTGGGAGGGAGGAGGGAGACGAGGAGGAGGGGGACACAGTGGAGGCAGTGGATGTTGGTGTGTCTGCATGTGTGTGTTGCATACGTGAGTGCCTGTGGGGTGTGTGGTGCTTATGTTTGCCTGAGCTTCCCTTGTGTGTTGACGTGTGGGCATGCTGGTCTGATGGTGTGCTTGGGATAAGCAGAGATACAGGGGATTGGGTCTGGGTGGAGGAAGTTGGAGGGGGGAGGCTAGAGACGGGGACAATGGCTGCCATCAGTGCTGAGGCCAGAGTTTGAAAAGCTCGGTGAAGGGCAGCCTGACCAGAATGAATGCCCTCCAGGAATGCATTAGTTTGTTGCAACTGCCTTTCTACACCCTGGATGGCATTCAAAATGGAGGCTGCCCAACAGTGAGGGACCTGAGGAGGTCAATGGCCACCTCACTGAGGGCAGCAGGGGTGACTGGGGCAGGGCCTGAGGTGCCTGGGGCGAAGGTGATGCCCACTCTCCTGGGTGAGCGGGCACGGGGTGAAGGCTGAGGGGCTGCTGGGAGGGTGGTGCTGGTAGGGGGGGTGGCGGCTGTACCTGTAGATGCGGGGGGCACAGATGTTGTCGCCACCACAAGGGAGCTCCCATCAGAGGACGTGTCCGTGTCGCTGGTCTCAGCTCCTGTCCCCGCCGTGAAGCTCCTCTCGCCCACAGTCCCACTGGTGAATTCCGAGTCCGTAGTCTCGCCTTCCAGGGCCATGTGGGATGCAGCTCCCTCGCGCTCCGGTGCCACTGCTCCTCTGCCTGATGATGCTAATGCACACAAGAACAGGGAGACCACAAAAAGGGGGGGGGGGGCGACAGAAGAAAGACACGTTTAGTGCACGGATTACCGATACCGTTGGCGGACAAGACAGACACAGAAAGCCCCCTCACTACGCCGCGCTCTTGGGCTCTACTGTTCAATTCCTGGGAAATGGCCTACAAGGCTATGGACGACATCTGTACACATAGATGACACAGGGGCATGAATAGATGTACTTGTTACTCTATAGACGTGGGCCGCCTTAAGGAGGGTCCTTGCCTACGGAACTCGCCCTGGCCTAGGGAAAGCCACAGCCCTCCTCCCCCACCCAGACAACTCCACTGCGCGCAAAGTCAGCAGAATGAGAGCGTACTCACCCCCTTGTGTCTGCTGTGATGCCCTCAAGCGCCCATCCAACTCCGGGTAGGCCACCGCCAGGATCCTGAACATCAGGGGGGTCAAGGTGCGACGGGCACCCCTCCCACGTTGGGAGGCCATCCCCAGCTGAGCCTCCGTCGTCTTCTTGCTCCAGCGGCGAATGTCCTCCCATCTTTTCCGGCAGTGGGTGCTCCGTCTGTGGTAGACCCCCATGGTCCGGACGTCCTTGGCGATTGCACGCCAAATATCTTTCTTCTGGTGGGCGCTGACCTACATGAAATGTACAGGGGAAGAAGAGAAGTCATTACCAACTGCACCGTCAAAGTGATTGGCCCCCATCCCTACCCTTGCCATGTCGCATTCACCGTCTTTCATGCACGCAGCACTCTGCCCCCTTCCTTCTTACATCCAGCCCTCTCCACACAGGCATAGCCCATACAACATGCTCCCTGTGTACTTACCTGTTTGTCTGGAGGACCGTAGAGTAGCGTGTACTGGGGGAGGACCCCATCCACGAGCTTCTCCAACTCCTCCGATGTGAAGGCAGGAGCCCTATCCCCAGACGCACGAGCCATTGTCTCTTCCAGACCAAGGTCACAGAAGCACTTGCAGTGTAGGTCCTCTCCTGTCGAAGATCAGGTATCGAGTGATTGAACAGATAGAAAAAGGCGGTCACGTCCGCGGCGGTGCGTACATCATCATTGGCTCCTGGGACCCATAGGGTCCAGTGTGAACCAAAGCAGCATTGCGCCGCGGTCTTCGAACGCCTACCGCAATGGTGTACAACGCCAGCGCAGTTACCTCACATCCCATTTCCCACTTTACAGGTCAGGCAGCCGCCATTTCAGGGGCCCACATGGCTTCATTTTGAACTGCGTCACACATACCTAGGCCTAGTCTCAACACACATACAGGCCACCTTTTGTGTATGATTAGTGTTCTGGGTAAACTGTGGGTACGTACCTCTGAGTTGTTTGACTCTGTGCTTGCTGTTGTCCTTCATAGGCACCGTCCACTGGGACATTTGAGGAGATGGCGGCATCCTCCGGTGTACCGACCATTGGTGAACCTGTCGACAATGGAGGAGCGACATTTGATAATCACCTACAGGCTTGACTGTGCCACAATCCAGGAACTGTGTACCCAGTTGGAGCCAGACCTGATGTCAGCTATCCGCCATCCCACAGGAATCACCCCTCAAGTGCAGGTGCTGTCAGTGCTCCATTTCCTTGCAAGTGGCTCTATTCAAACAACTGTGGCCATGGCATCAGGGATGTCCCAGCCTATGTTTTCCAACATATTGTCCGGAGTGTTGTCTGCCCTTCTGAAACATATGTGGAGCTATATCGTTTTCCCTCAGGTGGAGAATTTGCCTACAGTGAAAGGTGATTTCTATGCCCAGGCACATATCCCCAACATCATAGGTGCCATTGATGGGACACATGTGGCTTTGGTCCTCCCCCACAGGAGTGAACAGGTGTACAGAAACCGGAAGAGTTATTATTCTATGAATGTACAGATTGTATGTTTGGCAGACCAGTACATCTCCCATGTGAATGCCATGTTCCCTGGCTCAGTGCATGACGCCTACATCCTGCGGAATAGCAGCATCCCTTATGTGATGGGTCAACTCCAGAGGCACCATGTGTGGCTATTTAGGTGAGCACCTGGAAGCAAGTCAGTGGGAATGGTTATCTGGGTCTGGGGTTATCCCTCCGGGTTAGTGTGTGTCTAACAGTTGTCCCTCACCATTTGCAGGTGACTCTGGTTACCCCAACCTGTCATGGCTACTGACCCCAGTGAGGGATCCCAGGACGAGGGCAGAGGAACGCTACAATGAGGCCCATTAGCGAACTAGGAGGGTGATCGAGCGGACCTTCGGCCTCCTGAAGGCCAGGTTCAGGTGCCTCCATATGACAGGTGGACCCCTATTCTACTCACCAAAGAAGGTGTGCCAGATCATCGTGGCCTGCTGTATGCTTCACAACTCGGCTTTGCGACGACAGGTGCCTTTTCTGCAGGAGGATGGTCCAGATGGCGGTGTTGTTGCAGCTGTGCAGCCTGTGGACAGTGATGAGGAGGAAGCAGAGGAAGAAGACATGCACAACAGGGACTCAGTCATCCAGCAATATTTCCAGTGAGACACAGGTAAGAATACAATCCTGCCTACTACATGTACTTTAACACTACTACCTCTCTCCTGTCTGTCGTTTTCACCCAGTGTATGGTCACTGAGTTGTCACTTTCCCTTACGGTTTCACAGATGTGGGTCCCACTGTGGGACATCTGCTTAGATTCCTCATGGACTAGAGCTGTGTGACATAGGTATGTTGACATTACTATTTCAAAAACATTTTGCACTGTAATTGCTAATACACTATTTCGAAATCACAGACAGACTCCAGATCATTTTGTGCTTTAGGTGTGTTTATTTAAATGCTAAATATTGGAGGGGGTAGTGAAATGGTGAGGGGTGATGGCGAAGGAGTGTCCATGGCAGAGTCCAGTCTATTAGTCTCACAGGTGCATTGCCCATATGGGCACAGGAAGTGGAGCTGGGGCAGTTTAATTATGGACAGGGTGACAAAGTGGGACAGTATGATGACAATCAGGGTGGTCTCATTTCTTGGCGGGGGTCTTGGCATCATTCTCTGTCTTGTTCCTGGATCTCAGGGACCGTATGCGGGGTGGTTCTCCCTCTGTAGGGGGTGGGGTGCTGGTGTGGTGGTCCTGTGGCAGGACGTCCTGTCCACTTGCGCCGTCGGTGGTGGTGGGCAGTTCATCGTCCATGCTAGTGTCAGGTGCCCCTTGTAGTGCCACAGTGTCCCACCTGGTGTTGAGTACTTCCTTCAGCACCCCTACGATGGTGCCCAGGGTGGAGCTGATGTTTCTGAGTTCCTCCCTGAAGCCCATATACTGTTCCTCCTGCATGCACTGGGTCTCCTGACACTTGGACAGTACCGTTGCCATCGTCTCCTGGGAGAGGTGGTATGCTCCCATGATGGAGGAGAGGGCCTCGTGGAGAGTGGGTTCCCTTGGCCTGTCCGCCCCCTGTCGCACGGCAGCCCTCCCAGTTCCCCTTTGTTCCAGTGCCTCCGTCCCCTGGAATGTGTGCCCACTACCACTGCCCCCAGGTTCCTGTTGTTGTTGGGGTGGTGGGTTATCCTGGGTTCCCTGTAGTGGTGGACACACAGCTGATTGATGTGTCCTGGAGATGGAGGTATGGGCCCGCTGGGTGGGTGCTGTGCTGGTGTTTCCAGAGGGGGAAAGGTCTGTGGTGGCCTGTGCCTGTGTGAGGGGTACCGACTGTCCAGAGGTCCCAGATGGTCTGGGCTGGTCATCTCGATCCAGTTGGACAGAGGTGCTGTCATCACTGTTGGCCTCTTCTGTTGGTGGTGTTGACATGTGTGGACCCTCCTGTCCGGTGACGTTGGGGAGGGGTCCTGCAGGGGTATAAAAGTATGTTTGTTAAATCTGTGTGTGTAATGGTGTGCAATGGGTGGGTGACCGTGTACCCCAGTGCTAGCATTCCTGTGTGGGAGCTTGTGCGATGATGGTTTAGGGGGGTGTATGGGTATGTGCAGTGGGCATGCTTTGGTGATGGGTGTCCATGCTTTGTTGTTGCATGCAGGGCTTGGTGTTGGGATGTGTGGTTTGTGATGTTGGGACATCTGTGAGGAGTTGGGGTGCTGGGGGTGAGGGTGGGGGTGTGTGATAGCATGCAGGTATGGTGGGGGATGTAATAGTAAAGCTTTGACTTACCAGAGTCCATTCCTCCACCTACTCCTGCCAGGCTCTCAGGATGCAGAATCGCCAAGACCTGCTCCTCCCATGTTGTTAGTTGTGGGGGAGGAGGTGGGGGTCCACCGCCAGTCCGCTGACCCGCCAGGTGGTGTCTTGAGACCACGGAACGCACCTTCCCCGTAGGTCGTTCCACCTCTTCCTGATGTCCTCACGATTTCTTGGGTGTTGTCCCACTGCATTGACCCTGTCCACTATTCTGCGCCATAGCTCCATCTTCCTAGCTATGGAGGTGTGCTGTACCTGTGCTCCGAATAGCTGTGGCTCTACCCGGACGATTTCCTCCACCATGACCCTGAGCTCCTCCTCCGAGAACCTGGGGTGTGTTTGCCGTGCCATGAGGTGGTGTAGGTGATGTGTGGGGTGGAGTGTGTGGTGATAAGTGTGGTGGTATGTAGTGGTGTGTTGTGTGAGGTGCATGGAAGTTGTGTGGGTGATGGTGTTGTGTGCCTGTGGATGATGTTGTTCTTCTGGTGGTGTCTCTCTCTGGCCTTCTTTCTGAATTTTCTGTCGATGGGGGTTTGTGGGTGATGTGGGTGTGTGTTTTATATTGTAATGGGTGTGTGGGAGTGGTGTGTGTATGTGTCACAGGTGTGTGTATTTTGAATTGTCCAATGTAGGGATGTTTTGTAAGAGTGTGTGTATTTTGAGCGCGGCGGTGTGTACCGCCAATGGAATACCGCGGATGAAAGGCCGCCGCATGGATTCGTGTGTCGTGATAGTGTGGGCGTATTTCTGTTGGCGTGACGGTGGAGGTTTTGTTTTCGCCAGTTTATCACTGACCTTTGGTGTGGCGGACTTGTGTGGGTGTCTGACTTTTGGCGGATTCCGAGATGTTTGTCATAATAGCTGTGGGGGAATTCCGCTGCTGCGGCTGTGTGTTGGCGGTCTTCTGCACGGCGGTAAGCTGCTTTTACCGCCAACGTTGTAATGAGGGCCACAATATCCAAAGGTGTGTCATTGTATGGCTGTAAAGTCTTCTTGCCTACATATATGAACGAAACACAAGGGTGATCTAGTCCTAAACACACATCACACAATACAATGTTAATGTGCAATACATGGAGTACTTTTCTCCACTACCTGCACCATGTACATCCAATTTATGCCACACAAAATGTGACAACACGCACGCAAAAAGTCTAACTGGCTCACAGAGGCACATTGTAGCCTCTGAGGAATGAAAAGATGGTGTTGAACAGAGTCAAATATGCCTCTGAGGTTCTTACCTGCTCCTCTGGTGTGCCATAGAGCTGACCATGCGGGGGAAGAACCTCAATCAATCTATTAATCAATACATTTTTGTGAAGCGTGGCTTCTCATCCATGAGGGTTAAGGTGCTGGAGGTTGGGAAGAGGCCTCATCCGAAGAGCCACCGTCTTGAGGTTCTTCCTGAAGATGGTGATCGATGAGCTTTTTCTGAGGTGTAGGAGGAGGTTGTTCCAGCTCTTTGCTGTGATGTAGGTGAAGGATCGTCGACTGGCGGTGGTTTTACGAATGCGAGGGATGGTGGCCAGGGCCAGCTGGGTGGAGTGGGGGGATCTGGTGGGGGTGTGGGGCAAACTTAGAGCAAAAGTGTAAGTTTAGACCTAAAGTCTAATTTTCTTATAGTAAAGTTAGACTTTTGGTCTAATTTTACAGTTTTAGTCTAAATTTAGATGAAAAGTGTAAACTTAGACCAAAAGTCTAACTTTACTACGAGTAAAATTAGACTTTAGGACTAAACTTACACTTTTGGTCTAAACTTAGACCAAAAGTGTAAACTTAGACCGAAAGTCTAATTTTACTATAAATAAAGTTAGACTTTAGGTCTAAACTTAGACTTTTGGTTTAAGTTTACCTTTGTGAATCAGGCCCCATGTTTAGACCTAAAGTTTAACTTTACTCATAGTAAAGTAACACTTTTGGTTTAAGTTTAGACTTTTGGTCTAAGTTTAGACCAAAAGTCAAAACTTAGACCAAAAATCCAACTTTAATCATAGTAAAGCTACACTTTTGGTCTAAACTTAAACCAAAAATTCTAAACCTAGACCAAGACATTTGGTCTAAGTTTACCTTTGTGAATCAGGCCCCTTGGGTTTATTAACAAAACATTTTTAATGCATTAAGGCCAATGGCCAGTCCACAAATAAAAGTACATGGGCACTGCTGTGCACCATACCTTGACTCACTGACCGCTGGCATAGGAACCTCAACAGGAAGGGACATCAAGTGGACATGCCAAGCAACTTAATGATACCCCTTGGGTGGGGTGGGAATGAATGAGGAGTGGGCTTCACTTTAGGAGGGGTAGCCTTAACTTTGGGAGGGATGGGCTTCTTCTTGGAGGTAGGAGGGGTATGGCTGGTTTCAGGGTAGGTGGGTAGGTATGACAAGGGAGGACTTGGACATGAAACTGATGGATTGGAAAGTGGGCAGGGTCCTTCTGGTTTTGGGAGGGGGTTTTATAGGGCTAAGGGCAAGATCAAACAGGAAACTTTCTTTGGGAAATCAGGTAGGGTCTGCAGAAGGGGTTAGAGGTTGGGAGGTTAAGGAAGTGTTTGTCTTGGCTGTGGGTGGTGTTGCTGCGGAGTGTGTGTCCGTGGTATGCTTCAGTTTGAGTGGTGTCTGTTTCATGTGTGAGTGTGGGTTTTTGCTTTTCTTAGGGGGCTGTGAGGTGTGTGTGGTGTGTGTGATGTATGGGTCTGTGGGTGTTGGGGTGGGGTCTGGGGGTATGGGGTGTGTTGGTTTGTGAGTATTGGGGTGGTGTCTGGGGGTATAGTATGTGTGGTGTGTGGGCCTTTAGGTATTGGGGAGGTGTTTTGGGGTATGCTGTGTGTGGTGTGTGGGTCTGTGGTAGTAGGGGAAGTATCTGGAGGCATGTTGTGTGGTGTGTGGGTCTGTGCGATTAGGGGTAGTGTCTGGGAGTTTGTTGGGTGTGGTGTGTGGGTCTGTAGGTGTTGGGATAGTGTCTGTGGGTGTGGTGTGTGGGTCAATGGGGGTAGTGTCTGTGGTATTGGTGGATGTGGTGGTCTGTGTGAGTGACTGTTGAGTGCTTCCGTGTCTATATGTCTTGTGGTGCTTGTCATTATGTGTGCTGCTTGTGAGTGTTGCGACGGGTGTGTGCAGATGTGTGTGTGCTTTGGACAGGTAGGGGAAGAGGGATATTGGATGTGGAAGAGGTAGGTGGTGGGAATAGGATTTTGGGGGTGGAATGCTGTAATCAGTGAAGAGGCCAGAGTCCGAAGAGTTCTCTGTAGGCCAGGCATGGCAGTATGAATCCCTTTGAGGTACGCAACCACCTACTGAAGCTGTCTGCCCTGCACCTGGATGGCATTCAGAATGGCAGTCTGACCCACAGAGATACTCCTCAGGAGGTCAGTAGCCTCATCACTCAGAGCAGCAGGGCTAACACTGGCAGGGGATGACGGGCCTGATGCGAAGGAGACACCCACCCTCTTGGGTGGGTGGCCACAGCCAACTGGGTGGGAAGCAACAGGGAGGTGGAGTTGGAACTAGGGGTGGCAGACAAGGATGGAACAGGCACAGATCCTGAAGGGTCCGCCACCACTAGTGAGCGGCCTCTGGAGGAAGAATCCAAAGATGTTGATCCTGTGCCCTCTGTGGCACTCCCCTCACCCTCACGGCCAATGGGTCCCTCGTGTCTGATGTCTCTTGACTGGAGGTACCATGGCCAGCTACTTCCCCACTGGTTTTGGTCCAGTCTCCTCTGCTTGTCTGTGCTGATGCTGAAATTACAAAGACAAATAGGGTCACTACATGTGCCTGAACACACTTGAACAACTGCTTTGATTACTAAACATCAGGCCATCAACAACACCCTGGTCTCCATAGCAGGGGTGCTGGCAGGCATGGCCAACATTATGAGGGAGGCAGTCTCACAACAGCGGGCCCCTTCCACTAGCCAGACATCTGAACTGCCTTCCACCTCCTCTGCCGCTAGTGGACGGGAGGCCCTGTCACAGGACCAACAGGCCACCAGCACCCCTCCCCCTGCAGAAGGTGAACCACCCCGCAAACATTCCCTGCGATACAGGCAGAAGCCAGGGACTATTGCCAAGACCCCTGCCAGGAAATGAGACTCTCCTGATTGTCACCCTGGTATCCCACTCAGTCACCCTGTCCACCTTGAACTGCCATTGCTCCCCATCCTATGTCCCCTTGGACTATGCATGTGTACTACAAATAGACTGGAACAGTACCCTGGACTTTCCTCCATCATCACCCCATCCCATTGCACTTGCCCCTCTTCTTCTTAGCACTTCCATAAACACCATTTGAAAAAAACACAAGTGTGGAGTATGTTAAATGTATATAGATTGTATTCGTTTAACCAGGTTCAAACATTGCAATTCAACTGTACAGCAATTGTTCACAAAGGAACGACCTGTAGTTTCCTGCAGTGATCACACCAGGAGCGATAGTGGGGCAGAGGCATCTGCAAAATGAATTGCCAAAGGGTACAGTAAGTGGGCATAAAAGTGGGAAATAACAGCATGTCAGTGCCAAAGTTATCCTAAATAATGACAATGAAATGTGAAGTAACACTGTCTTACCTGTGTGTCATTGGAAGTATTGTCGTATCACAGCTGTTCTGTTGTCCTCATCCTCATCTTCTGCCTCCTCATCCTCACTGTCCACACGGTCCACTGCTGCCACACGGGCATCTCCAGCCTCCTCCTCCTGAAGAAATGGCACATGGCATCTCAAGGCAAGGTTGTGCAACATGCAGTATGCCATGATTATCTGGCAGACCTTCTTGGGTGAGTAGCACAGGGATCCAACTGTTAGATGGAGGCACTGAACCATGGCATTCAGGAAGCCAAAGGTTCTTTTGATTATCCTTCTGGTTCGCCCATGTGCCTCATTGTAATGTTCTTCTGCCCTTGTCCTGGCATTCCTCACAGTGGTAAGTAGCCATGATAGGTTGGGGTAACCTGAGTCACCTGTAAATATTGAGGGATAACATTTAGCCACACACTATCCCATATGGCCCACACCATACCAGTACAACATCACCTACTGGGTGGTAACCAGGGCTCACCTATTAGCCACACCCTGTGCCTCTGTAGTTGCCCCATCATATTTGGGATGCTGCTATTCCTCAGGATAAAGGCATAATACACAGACCCAGGATACTTAGAATTGATATGGGAGATGTACTGGTCCGCCAAGCACACCATCTGAACATTCATGGCGTGGAAACTCTTACAATTTCTGAACACCTGTTCATTCTGGCGGGGAGGGACAAATGCAATGAGTTCCCTCAATCGCCCCAATTATGTTGGGTATATGTCCTATTGCATAGAAGTCAGCTTTCACTGTGGCCAAATCCTCCACTTGGGGGAAAACAATGTACTTCACATGTGTTTAATCAGGGCAGACAAAACTCTGGTCAGCACTATTGAGAACATTGGCAGTGATATTCCTGCTGCCAAGCTCACTGTCTCTTGGAAAGAACCAGTTGCCAGGAAATGGAGCACAGGTAGGACTTGCACAAGAGGGGAGATCCCAGTGGGGTGACGGATAGCAGATATCAGGTCAGGCTCCAATTGGGCACACAGCTCTGTGATTGTAGCCCTGTCAAGGCTATAGGTGAGGAGCATGTGCCTGTCCTCTAGTGTTGCCAAGTCTACCAGGGTCTGTACACAGGGGTATGTCTCCATCTCCTATTCATCTGCAGCAGTAGTAGTCTAAGGGACAAAAAAGTGAGGAGCCGGTCACAATCTAAACATTGGAGCCACAACAGTGCAATGCATGATGTTAATTTGTAATGGGTAAGTGGGAATTGTCCTGTATGTCCATATTTTAACTGTGACACAGTTATTATCCAGGTTATGCCCCCCCCCTGAAATGGCGTGTGCCTGCCCTGTGTGGAGGGACAGGTGGAAGTGAGGTAATTCCACTGACGTTGTGTGCCGTTGCTGGAGGCGTTCGGGAACCGCCGTGCAACTCCTCAATGGTTAACATTGGGGCCTATGAGGTACAGTGGCCAATGGTGATGTACGAAGGTGGTGACGGTATGCACCACTGTGGATGTGAACGTCATTTTCTAAATGATCACACACTTGTTACCTGACTTTCAACAGGAGAGGGGCTACACTGCATGTGCTGCTCTGACCTGTGTCTGGAACCTACCATGGCCCGTGTGACAGGGGAAAGGGCCCCTGCCTTCACCTCGGCGGAGTTGGAGCGACTGGTAGATGGGGTCCTACCCCAGTATGGGCTGCTGTATGGACCTCCAGAACAACAGGTGAGTAAACTGTGGGCACGATGCATGTGGCATGAATGCATGGAGTAGTGTGTGTGAAGGCCTCGTGTAGGGGGGGTTAGTGGAAGTCCCCTGGGTGGCCTACAGGTTGTGTGCTGGGCCACATGTGTGTAAGTGGGGATGTGAAGGGGAATGGTGGGCCAAAAGTGTAACAGGCACGACTGTCTGACTAATACTATTCTCCTGTGTGAATTTCTTCTGCAGGTCAGCTCCCATCAAAAGAAGGTAATATGGCATGCCATCGCCAAGGACGTGTGTACCCTGGGGGTCTACGGCAGGCGGAGCACCCACTGTTGGAAATGGGGGAGGTCCTGGGACACTGGATACAGGAGACCCTGACCCCGCTGATGGCCCGCATACTGGTGGTGGCTTATCCTGAGATGGATGGGCACTTGAGGGCATCACAGCAGCCACAAGGGGATGAGTACAGTGCCCATCATTACAACTTATGCATGGTAGGGTGGTATCCAGGTGGGGAATGTGTTTCAATGGGTGCCCCTAGTCAAGGCCTAACTTTCCAGAGTAGGTCCCATGGTGTCCAGGGTTCTGAAGTGATCAAAGTGCTACCTAGCTCGTAGACATCCACTACTGGTAAGGGCTTCGTGGTTCCCAAGAGTGCTGCATTTGGCGGTGTGTGCCCCTCCCCATGCCTTGGTCTCTAGCAATATAACTGGTAGTGCAATGCATAGTGCATAGGGCTGTTCCCTGTGTGTGGGAGTAGTGTGTATGCCAATGGTGGTGTTGGTGCAGGCATTGATCCAGTGTATCCTTTGTCTCTCCCCACTCCTTTTTCTTTTGTCACCCTATCCTGATGTGCATTAGCATCATCTGGCGGAGGATCAGAGGCACCGGCGATGGAGGGAGCTTCATCCCACAGGATCCAGGAGGCAGAGTCCACTGACGGTGAGGGCACCAGTGGGACGGAGGGCGAGGAGAGCACCACGGCGGAGACTGGAGGGGACAGTTCAGACACAGATACCCCCTCTGATGGAAGCTCCCTGGTGGTGGTGGATACCTGTGTGACCACCCCAGCTACAGGTACCACTGCCACCCCGTACCAGCACCGCCATCCCAGCAGCCCCTCATTGAGTTGCCCGTGCCCACTCACCCAGGAGGGTGAGGCATCTCCTTCACCCCAGGCACCTCAGGCCCTGCCCCAGTAAGCCCTGCTGCCCTGAGTGAGGAGGCTATTGACCTCCAGAAATTCATCTCTGTAGTGCAGTCAACCACTGTGAATGCCATCCAGGGTCTGGCAGCCCAGATGCAACAGACTAATGCATTCCTGGAGAGCATTCGCACTGGCTTGGCGGCCCAACAGAGATCAATCCAGGCTCTGGCCTCCTCTCTGATGGCAGCCATTGTCCCTGTTTCCACCCTCCCCCCTACAACTTCCTCTTCCCAATCCCATTCCCTCAACCCCAACCTATCCCATGCACACAGGCAGACGAGCATGCACACAAGACAGCACACAAGAGTAGCACAGGCAAACACAAGCTCCACACATCATCCCACAGGCACTCACACAAACACCATCCAGATGCAGACATACCAACATCCGCAATTTCCACCGTGTCCCTCTCCTCCTCCTCCTCCACCTCCCTCCCAGTTCTGTCTACATTCACACCTGCATGCATTACACCCTCACCCACTGCCAGCATCACCACCACACCTAGCAGAACACACATTTCACTGGCAGACACCTCCACACAGCCATCCACCTCATAACAACATCCAGCCCATGCACCTGTACCCAAAATCAGACGACTGACACCTCCTACAACCACTCCCTCTTCCTCCACTCCCAAACCTTCTCCCTCTTCCCGTACCAATGTCCCTAAGGAGTTTTTCTTCTCCACCATTGTCCTCTTCCCTACCCATCCCCCGTCCTTCATGTTTGGCCAGGGTGGCAAAAACTCAGGCAAGCACCTCAGCCACCCAGTCCACGGGTCCAGTAGTCTCCACATCTGCTCGCGGTGGGAAAAGATCCAGAGCACCTGTGCAGAGGATGAAGGAGTCAGCACCATGCATCCTCAAGGAAAGGGTGCCAGCCCCAGCTGCTGCCAAGAAGGGCAAGGAGCCAGCCCCAGCTGCTGCCCGAAAGGGCAAGGAGCCAGCCCCAGCTGCTGCCAGGAAAGGCAAGGAGCCAGCCCCAGCTGCTGCCAGGAAGGGCAAAGAGCAGGGGCAGGGATTCAGACAGAGCCCCCACCACCAACCATGGTGCAGGGGATGGGCTGGAGCCTCCCCTCACCAGCAGCACCACCACCACCAACAGTGGGCAGCCATCCGAGGCTGCAGGGGATGGGCTGCAGCTTCCCCCCACCACCACCACCACTACCACCACTAAGCAGCCATCTGAGGCTTCAGGGGATGGGCTAGAGCCACCCCCGACCACCAGCAGCAGCACCACCACCAGTGGGTAGCCATCCGAGGCTGCAGGGGATGGGCTGGAGCCTCCCCCCATCAGCAGCAGCAGCACCACCACCACTACCAGTGGGCAGCCGTCCGAGGCTGCAGGGGATGGGCTGGAGCTTCCCCCCCCACCAGCAGCACCACCACCACTACCACCAATGAGCAGCCATCCGAGGCTGCAGGGGATGGGCTGGAGCTTCCCCCTACCAGCAGCACCACCACCACCAGTGGGCAGCCATCCGAGACTGCAAGGGATGGGCTGAAGCTTCCCCCCCACCACCAGCAGCAGCAGCACCACTACCAGCACTGAGCCGCCGTCACTGCCGGGGGACGGTATGTAGTCCAGCGTCCTTTGGCTTCTGTGCGGCCTGCACCCTGCAAATCCAGTGGGTATGACACCCACCTGAGAGACTGTGACCTTGCACTCCCCAGGATCAAGAGCACAGAGCACAATGCCCCCTTCAGAACCAGTGGGTAAGACGCCCACCAACCCCAGCCTCCCCAGGATCAAGAGCACATACCCCCTCCAAAACCAGTGGGTAAGACACCCCCCAACCCCATCCTCCCCAGGATCACGAGCACAGGGCACGATGCCCTCTCCAGGACCAGTGGGCAAGACACCCACTCGAGAGACTGTGACTCATCACTCCCCAGGGCCAAGCACTGAGCATGTTGCCACCTCCAAAGCCAGTGGGCAAGTCACCCACTTGAGAGACTGTGGCCTTGCACTCCCCAGGACCAAGTGCAGGGCATGTTGCCCCCTCCAGAGCCAGTGGGCAAGTCACCCACTTGAGAGACTGTGGCCTTGCACTCCCCAGGACCAAGCGCAGGGCATGTTGCCCCCTCCAGAGCCAGTGGACAAGTCACCGCTTGAGAGACTCCCCTCCAGAACCAGTGGTCTTCTTTCATCTGCCAGCTGAGGTGCTCCCGAGTTCCCCGTCCCCCTGAGGTGTCTGCCTATTTTCCAACTAATGCCCCTGCAGAGTTCTCTCTATGTTGCTGCAGGTAACAAGTGGGGCCTTGGATTTGGCCTGTGTCCCTGTGGCCCACGCACAATGAGGACTGGGCAGAGTCCCTTGAACTGCGCACATGTATATATCAGTTACATTTTCTTATTTCTACTGTGTTGATCTCATTACATTCACTTTTGTGAAATCGTTTTGTCCTTGCATTATTCATCAGGGGTACGGGGTAAATATGTTTTATTATTGCATCTGATTGTGTGTATGGTGTTGAGGGTGTGTGGGGTGTTGTGTGTGTGTGTGTGTGTGTCACTCTCTTTTTTCTCCCCCCCCTTCTGTACTAGGCAGCTGTACTCACTGTCGTCGTCTTCGCCGTCATTGGTGTTCATAGTGGAGCAGGACGTAGAAGAGCATTGGGAAGACATGCTGCTCGACCGCCATAGTGGCGTGGTTGTTCCCTGTGTCTCCAAAAGTGAGACCTTTCCATTCTGTGCAGTGTTTCCACCAGGCTTTTGATGTTGTTGGTACTGCCCCAGAAAAGGTGGCAGTTTCCGGTGTCTTAATACTGTGGGCGGAACATTGGCTTCCGTCTGGCAGTAGATGGCTACCTCCGTGGTGACTGTTGTTTCCGCCCTGGTGGTCGGTGTGGTAAAGTGGCTGTCTATCTGAGATATCACTGCTATGGTCATAATTTGGAAGTAGTTACTGTCAGCCTGTTGCCGGTACTACCGCCACTTTATCACCGACCTCCAGGGTTGTAATGAGGGTCTTAATCACCTTGAATGTTTTGGCCTATGTAGCATACCTTACTAACCCGTTAGCACAAAATTGAATGGCATTGCCAAATTCAGTCTCACAGATCCCCCTTTAAGGTCATGCATCCAGCTAATCTTCAGATACTCAATACCACATCAAGATAAAATGATGGCCAAATAATCCAGCCATGTTTGCAGCAACAAGTACAGTAGCCGGAAGAAGGTGACAGGGAAAAACCTATGTCACACTGCTAACAATCCTCTGTGGTAAAACTCACAAGATGTACATTGTCTAAATGGAGTCATGGAAGTTGCACCAATGTTGCTCTGATAGACAACGCATCTTGCACAGAAAAGTACACTGGAGAAAACTTTGGCAAAATGACTGGGAGATTTGTCTACAAATATCCACACCAGAATGAATCAGCTAGCCCCAGGGAAATCATCTATCTTGATTGGTACTGCTGGGAATACCCTACTCATATTGTATAAGTAAAAGCCAATAGTCCATTGAATGTTGTAGAGGCTCAGAGATTCTGCAGTACCTGTAGAAGGCCCTTAATATGTTGCGTAATGGAAGACACATCACTTTTCCTTCTCATCATACAAACACAGATTCCCTTGGATGATTGAGTGTACACAACCACATATGATTGCTACATTCCTGCAAGTCACTCTCTGATGTATGTCAACAGTTAGGTAATGATACTTTGCCATTTAACACGTGTAGGCACTTTGCCAAATGATTCTTCATCAATGGTATTAAAATGCACATTGTGAGTCAAAACTGCAGTCCTACTTGTCATTTCCTTCATTGCCTCTGCAATTGTACAATGCCAAATTACCTGGAGAGATGGGTGAGGGTATAAGTGAGCCACCAAGCAATGGTGACACACTCTTGTCTGTGGTGCCACATGACCTGTAGGCCCATCACAAATTTCCAATTCTTAACACATGTTTTCAGGAGAGTGACCTGGTTTATAGTGGGTACCTTGGGTACTTACACCTTATACCAGGTCCAGTTATCCCTTATTAGTGAATGTAGTAGTGTTCTAGCAGCTTAGGCTGATAGAGATAGCTATAGCAGAGCAGCCTAGACTGAACTAGGAGACATGCAAAGCCCATGCAATACCACTTATAGTTACACAGTACTTATACACAAGTAAAGACAATACTCAGTGTTACCACAAATAAAGGTATTTATTTGGGTGGCACAGTACCAAAAATATATTAGAGACAAAACTCCTTCTGGAGGTAAGTATTATACACAATATATACACTAGACACCAAAATTAGACAAGTAAATAGTCATAGAACAATGCAAACAGTTGGAAATCCTATAGAATGCAAAGGGAGAAAATAGGTCTAGGGGCAACACAAACCATATACTAAAAAAGTGGAATGTGAATCATGAATTCCCTCCTAGACAGGTTTAGTGTGTGCAGAATCGCTGGGAGAGTAAGAATACAGTAAAAGGTAAGTAAATTACCCCACCCTAGAGCCCAGAAAAGCAGGAATAAAGTACTGCAAGTTTCCTTAGGACACACTGCACATCGTTTTGGGGATTTTGCAGCAGCCAACCAAGTCTGCAAAGGACAACTGCTGGATTATTGGACCTGAAGACCTGCAGAAGAAGGAGACCAAGTCCAGAAGTCAAAAGAAGTTCCAGGAAGGACAGGAGCCCCTGCCAACCCAGAAGAGGGTGGAAAAGAAGAGTCCCTGGTTAGTAGAAGACTGCAGAAATGCTCCCTAGGAAGATGCCAGTGTGTTCCTGCATGATGCAAAAGATGTCCCAATGCATGAAGATTGTTGCAGATGAGATTTTGTGTTGGAAGGTGCCAACAAGCCTTGGCTACAACAAAAGTATGGTTTTCACCAAAATGTCACTGAATGGATCCAGGTGGGACCTCGGGCCACAACTCTGTGTGTGGAGGAAGAGGGGGCTGTCTGCACTTTAGAGAGCCCTCAGGGAGCCAGCCAGCACCCACAGAAGCCACAGGATCCAGGTTCAAAGGAGGCGCAAAATGCGGTTCATGCAGCACAACAAAAGAAGGTCCCACGCCACCGGAAAACTACTCACTGAGTTGAGCGACGCAGGGTAGAGTGCTGGGGACCTGGGCCAGGCTGCGCACAAAGGAATTTCGCAGAGTGCACAGAGGTGTCAGGAGGCAAAGAAGACACAATACACAGGGGTACTGTCATTCTTGGGGAAGGCAAGGTCTTACCTCCTCCAAATTGTGTCAGTAGGACCTCAGACCAGTCCATGTCGATGATTTCCACCCTCTGTGTCCTTAGGAGCAGGCTTGTCACCATGAGAGGAGTCTCAGGGTACTGGTCATTGCCTAGAAATGTTCCTGCTTGGAGCAGGGGAGTGATTCCATCACTCCATGCAAGATTTCTTTGGTTATTCTGGTGCAGGATGAAGACAGGGAGTCCCCAGAGCGTGCACACCTTGGAAACTGTTGCAGTTGCTGACTTGGAGCTGAGGTTGCTGAAGAAAAGTGTCTCTTGTACACACTCTGTTGCAGTTACAGCGTTTCTTGGAGCAGGCTGCGGTTGATCTGAGGACAGAGGATGCTGAAGTAGTTTCAGAGGATTCCTGAAGTAAACTTGCAAGCAGCCCTAAATAGCCCTGAGAGGGAGTGGCTACCTTATCAGGAGGGGTCTCTGATGTCACCTGCTGGCCCTGGCCACTCAGAGCCCTCAGAGTGCCCCCACACCTTGCAAAGCAAGATGGCTGAAGTCTGGGACACACTGGAGGAGCTCTGAGCACCACCCCTATGGTGGTTATAGGATAGGTATGGACCTATCAGGAGGGGTCTCTGACGTCATCTGCTGGCCCTGGCCACTCAGAGCCCTCCAGAGTGCCCTCACATCTTGCAAAGCAAGATGGCTGAAGTCTGGGACACACTGGAGGAGCTCTGGGTACCACCACTGAGGTGGTGATGGACAGGGGAGTGGCCACCCCCTTTCGTTTGTCCAGTTTCCTGCCAGAGCAGCAGAGAAGGGGTCCCTCAACCGGTGTAGACTGGTTTATGCAGGGAGGGCACCATCTGTGCCCTTCATTTCCAGATGCTGGGGGAGGCTACCCTTCCCCAGCCTGCAACACCTATTTTCAAAGGGAGAGAGTGTAACACCCTGCTCTCAGAGGAAATGCTTTGTTCTGCCTTCCTGCGACTGGGCTGCCTAGAGCCCAGGAGGGCAGAACCCTGTCTGAGGTGGCAGCAGCTGTAGCTGCAGTGCAAGCCTCAGAGAGCTGGTTTGGCAGTACTGGGGGTCCATGATGGAGCACCTAGGATGCATGGAATGGGCTCCCCAATACCACATTCGGCATGGGGGGATAATTCCATGATCTTAGACATGTTACATATCCATATTTGGAGTTACCATTGTGAAGCTACATATATGTATTGACCTATAGGTAGTGCACGCGTGTAATGGTGTCCCCGCACTCACAAAGTCCAGGGAAATGGCCCTGAACTATGTGGGGGCATCTTTGCTAGTGCAAGGGTGTCTTCACACTTAGTAACTTTGCACCTAACCTTCAGCAAGTGAAGGTTAGACATATAGGTGACTTATAAGATACATAAGTGCAGTGAAAATGGCTGTGAAATAACATGTGCATTATTTCACGCAGGCTGCAATGGCATGCCTGTGCAAGGGTTTGTGTGAGCTCCCTATGGGTGGCAAAAGAAATGTTGAGGCCCATATGGATCTCCTGGAACCCCAATGCCCTGGGTTCCTAGGTACCATATACTAGGGACTTATAAGGGGGGTCCAGTGTGCCAATTAAAATTGGTAAATGTTGTCACTGTCCTACAGTGACAAATTTAAAAGCAGAGAGAGCATAAGCACTGAGGTTCTGATTAGAAGAGCCTCAGTAACACAGTTAGGCACTACACAGGCATACATATTAAGGCCACAAACTATGAGCACTGGGGTCCTGGCTAGTAGTATCCCAGTGAGACAGGCAAAACACACTGACAAATAGGCTTTTTATCTATGAGCACTGGGGTCCTGGCTAGCAGGATTCCAGTGATACAGTAAAAACACACTGACACACACTCACAAACAGGCCAAAAGTGGCGGTAACCATGCTAGAAAGAGGCTACTTTCCTACAGTGCTGGCATGCACACATATGTGAGGCAATCAGACTTCATCCGATGAAGACAGGTATAAGATGCATGAAACAGCAGTGTAAATTATATGGAAAAAGTGAAAAGTACATATGCTAACATGTAGGCACAAGGAATGATGGCAACAGTGATGTTACCAAAATCATGTCATTGGACATTTTCAAGTTAAAATATTTCTATGTGACTGCACCTAAAGTGCAATGTATGCTCTGTCACATGTTTTATGGTCACGTTCACGTGAGAGACAGTTGTAAGGCACCATCACTTATGACACACTGAAGACAAGTGGCATGTGGGGGACAGATGCCAATATACTCACTTGAGCAGACACATGGCTGAGTACAGTAGTCTATTACCTCATATTGTTTGTTGTTGGGGCTGACACACTGAAGACGAGTGGACTGTTGGGTACAAATGACACCCACAACAACAAACAACATGACCTGATTGAACACTGTACTCAACCATGTGTTTGGCCCTGAAGAGTACATTTGTTCTAGACTTTACACTGTTGTGTCCTAGGTCAATGGGCCAATAGGCAAGGCACATCAGCATGCACCACCTACATACCTACACAAACAGTTACTCATCTTGTGTGTCCCACATAGCCCATCTCCAATCTTCAGGGAAGATAGCAGAATTCAACACAACTTGGCAATGTTGCCAGATGGAATCTGCCCAGAACTCACCCCTTGTAGCTGATGTGCTCCCCTCAAATGCCCATCAAGCTTGGGGTAGGCTACAGTCAGAATGCAGGCCATTAGGGGAGCCAGGCTCTGGCATGCACCCTGTCTACATTGGGAGGACAGCCCCAGCTGGACCTCCGTGATGTTCCTGGCCCAGTGTCTCAGGCCGGCTCTTGCGACAGTGGGATCTCTGCCAGCTACGGACACCCAGGGACCGCATCTGCCGGGTAATGACTCTCCAAATCCCTTTCTTCTGATGGGTATTGACCTGTATGGATGCAATAGAGAAATGAAAGTTTCGGAAAAGTCCAGTTCTTTGGCCAACTGGTTGTGTCACATACATTTAAGAAACACCAAGCACAAAAATGTTGTAATTGTCAACGTACCTGGTTCTGGCCAGGAGTCCACTTGGCTCCACCAGCCTGCCCCGTGCCCCTGACTCTCCCAACTGCCGCCTGGACAGCAGTTTGAGGCCCTCCTCCACCCGCAGGCTCCCGCCTGCGCCTCATCCCTGGTGCCTGGTGGTAGGCTTCTCCGATCTCCGACGACCGTGTAAGTGATCCTTGTGTGTTTTTTTCTGGTGTTTTTTGCACTCCGTTTATGCCTTTTTATGCTCCATAGTACTCTGTCTATGCCTTTTTATATGTCTATGCCATATTTTACTCTCCAGTAGTCTGTGTTTGCCTGTTTGCCTTCTGTGTTTGCCTGTTTGCCTGTCTGCCTGTTTGCCTTCTCCTCTCAGCACTCCTCTCTCCGTGCTTTCTGCCCCCCCGCCCCCACCGTGTTCACCTCTCGCCTCGCTCTCTCTCTCTCCCACCCGTTTCCAGTCCTCCAGCCGGTCTCCTTCTCCCCTGCCGCTGCCTCCCCTGTGTTCCCGCCCCGCACACACCCATTGGCCCCCTCCCTCCCCCCAGTTGCTCCACCCTCCCACCCCACCCTCTTAATGGCAGCCGCTGCACGGAGTCCCGTGTGACTCCCTGACCTGGTTCTGGCCAGGAGTCCACTTAGCTCCGCCAGCCTGCCCCCGTGCCCCTGACCCTCCCAACTGCCGCCTGGACAGCAGTTCGAGGCCCTCCTCCACCCGCAGGCTCCCGCCTGCGCCTCATCCCTGGTGCCTAGTCGTAGGCTTCTCCGATCTCCGACGACCGTGTAAGTGATCCTTGTGGGTTTTTTTCTGGTATTTTTTGCACTCCGTTTATGCCTTTTTATGCTCCATAGTACTCTGTCTATGCCTTTTTATATGTCTATGCCATATTTTACTCTCTAGTGTTCTGTGTTTGCCTGTTTGCCTTCTGTGTTTGCCTGTTTGCCTGTCAGCCTGTTTGCCTTCTCTTCTCAGCCCTCCTCTCACCGCGCTTTCTGCCCCCCTGCCCCTCCTGTGCTCACCCCTCGCTTCGCTCTCTCTCTCTCCTGCCCGTTTCCAGCCCTCCAGCTCCGGATGGTCTCCTTCTCCCCTGCCGCTGCCTCCCCTGTGGCCCTGCCCCCCGCGCACACCCATTGGCCCCTTCCCTCCTCCCGGCTGCTCATTCCCTCCCACCACACCCTCCTAATGGTGGCCGCTGGCGCGCCAGAGGCGCGCCAGAGGAAAGCCCGTCTGCGCCTGTCTGCGCCTCAACCGTGCCCAGCGCCAGTCCCCCTGGTCCACCCAGCCAAGACCCCCCCAGACTACTCTACTCCCCTCTCACTCTGCACTCCCTCAACCCAGAACCTCACCCCACCTGCACCCAATCCAGCCCCACACACACACAGGGCCCCTTCACCTGCTACACCTGCCATTTCTCCTGCTCCACATCCCACACGTCCCACACCATCACAGCACCCCCGCCAAACACAAAAACCTCAATGTAATAAACACCCGCACTGCCCCCACGCCCACCAACCAGCCCCACCACATAACACCTCACAACCTGAACACACCCCACAACAACACCACCACAACCCACAGCAACACCATCGTACGACACAACAACAACACCCACAACAACCATCTCAACTGCCTGCTCCTTAACACCCGCTCCCTACACAAACATGTCATAGAACTTCGGGATCTCATCACATCACACTCACCTGACATCGTCTTCCTCACGGAAACCTGGACGAACCACTCTTCAGAGCCGACATAGCCACAGCTACATGGGATACAAACTCCAACGCAAAGACCGCCTTAACAAGCCAGGAGGTGGCATCGCCATCTTGCACAAAGACACCATTATAGTCACCACAAACTCCCAAGACACCCTCGACAGCGCAGAACACATGCACTTCATAATCCACATTAACAACAACACCATCCTCAGAGGTACACTAACTTACAGATCCCCAGGACCACGCCCCGCATTCGGTGACACAATCACCGACACCATCAGCACGCACGCCCTCACCTCCACAAACTACATCCTCCTCGGTGATTTCAACTTTCACTTGGAGAACCTTCAAGACCACAACTCCTCCTCCCTCCTAGACAACCTCGCCAACCTCGGACTGAAACAACTGGTCACAGCACCCACCCACACAGCAGGACACACACTTGACGCAATCTTCACCTCAAGCCAACATATAACCTACACCCACACCACCGAACTCCACTGGATGGACCACCATTGCGTCCACTTCTCATTCGCCAAACCCCCCACACACCACCACCAACACACTACGCCCTACCGCATGTGGGACAAGATCCCCACAGAACGCCTGAACTCCCAATGGACACATAGCCGCCCCACAAACCAACGACCCCAACAATGCGGCCCACAACCTCTCAAAATGGATCACTACCTGCTCAGACACACTAGCCCCCCTCAGAAAAATCATCAACGCCCGCAACATCAAGAACGCCCCATGGTTCACCACTGAACTCCAAGACTCCAAGCACAAATGCTGCCAAGCGGAGAAAGCCTGGCGACAAGAACCCTCAACAACCAACTTCTCCACCCTCAAAAACTCAATTCGCACCCACCACCAGCTCATACACACCACCAAAAGAGCACACTACAAGGAACGCATTGACAACAACTCCCAAAACAGCAAAGAAGTCTTCACCATCATTAAAGAGCTATCCAAACCCAAAGCCAGCAACATAGATCACACACAATCACTCTGCGACTCCCTCTCCAACCATTTCCACCACAAAATCCTGGACATACACAACAGCTTCATACCACACACACACACCCCTCACCCATCTAACTCAGACCCCCCTCACGCCCCCACAGCCTACTTACCACCTGGGCCCAAACCACTGACGAAGAAAATGAAAAAAACATGAATTCCATCCACTCTGGATCCCCCTCTGACCCCTGCCCACATCGCATCTTCAACAAAGCCAGTCCAACCATCGCCCCCAAGCTCCGCGACATAATCAACACCTCATTCGACACCGCCACCTTCCCAGACCCCTGGAAGCATGCAAAAATCACTGCACTCCTAAAAAAGCCCAAAGCCGACCCAGACGACCTCTCCAACTACTGCCCCATCTCTCTCCTCCCTTTCCCCGCAAAGGTCGCCGAGAAAATAGTTAACGCCCGCCTATCCCACTTCCTTGAGGAAAACTACACACTCGACCCCTCACAATCCAGATTCCGCAAGAACCACAGCACGGAAACCGCCCTCATCGCATGTACTGATGACATGAGAACCAGAGTCGACAAGGGCGAGACCGTCGCACTCATCCTCCTAGACCTCTCCGTGGTCTTTGACACTGTCTGCCACCACACACTCCGCACACGCCTCCACAACACAGGAATTCGACACAAAGCCCTAGACTGGCTCACCTCCTTCCTCACCGATAGAACCCAAAAAGTCTGCCTCCCACCCTTTCCACTCCACTGCTACCAAAATCATCTGCGGAGTCCCCCAAGGGTTGTCCCTCAGCCCCACTCTCTTCAACATTTACATGACCCCTCTCACCAACATCCTCCGACCACACAGAATCACCATTCTCTCCTACACAGATGACACCCAAGTCATCATCTCCCTCACCCGCAACCCCACCACTGCCAAAGCCAACCTCCACGCTGCACTCCTTGACACCACCACATGGATGACAACAAATCACCTCAAGCTCAACTCGAACAAAACAGAAATCATCATCTTTGGCCCCAACAAAACCATATGGGACGACTGCTGGTGGCCCACTGCCCAAGGCCCGCACCCACCCCTGCAAACCACGCACACAACCTCAGCATCATCCTAGACCCCTCCCTCTCCATGACCCAGCAAATCAACCCAGTCACCTCCTCCTTTTTTCACACACTCCGCACGCTGAAATAAACCTTCAAATGGATTGCCACAGAGACCAGGAAGACCGTCACCCACGCACTCATCAGCAGCCGGCTAGACTACGGTAACGCCCTCTACGCCGGCACCACACTCAAACTCAAACGCAAACTCCAGAGAATCCAGAACACAGCCGCACGCCTCATCCTTAACCTCCCCGCCACAAACACATCTCACCACACCTCAAATCCCTTCACTGGCTCCCCATAGACAAGAGGATCACCCTCAAGATCCTTATCCATGCACACAAATCCCTCCACAACACCGGCCCAACCTACCTCAATGAAAGAGTGAACTTCCACACTCCCACCCGCCACCTCCGATCTGCCGACCTCGCACTAGCCACAACCCCCGCATCCAATGCACCCCCCACAGGAGGTAGGTCCTTCTCATACCTCGCCCCCAAGACCTGGAACTCCCTCCCACCTACCTTCGCAAAACCCAAGACCTCCTGCTATTCAGAAAAAATCTCAAGACATGGCTGTTCGAACAGTGACCCTCATTGCCCCCCCTGTAAACCCATCACCCCAGTGCCTTGAGACCCTCACGGGTGAGTAGCGTGCTCTAGAAATTTTTGTGATTGATTGATTGAACGTACCACAAGCGTAGAGCACACATGCTGATGAGCACAGGGACTTAAATACATACTTTTGGAGTCATCTGCAGGCTAACTCACTACCCTGCTCATGGCCTACACTTACTAAGCAAGTCTTCTGATATCAGGTAGCCCAGGCTCAAGCAAAGTGTACTATGATGTGAGCCACAATCACACACAACACACCATTGTAACCTTCTGAAGAGTCAACTCCTTGGGCCTGACTGGGCAGACACATTTACATCCAGCCACATTGACTAACTGCTTACAGTTTGTACAGGCAGCTACCATAGTATACACCATTCCCTATGACTTAAGTGACAAAGGCAGGGCTGCCATGGGAGGCATGTTAAGTTTGTGTGGTGTGTACTTGAAGCACAGAACACACCTTTTACCATATGTGGCAATCATACAGAGAAGGCATCCAACATACTAAGCTGTAGTTGGTATGATTGGTTGCAGGTAACCAAACTGATGAGTCATATCATGCCCTCTTCTGAATCACCCAATTTTCTGCACTGTAGGTTTCTCAATTGTGCAATACACCTGTACTGTACAAATTTGACTTATGGAAAGGCGACAACAGAGCTGTGGGAGTAAGGGTCCTGTCATAAGTCAATGACACACATTGACAATGAGGCTCAATGCAAATATGATTTAGGTCAGGGAGTTACTTCAGGACCCATTCCTTTTAAAGTCAATGAACAAAGGCCTTCAGGCCACGTTTTGCCACTGAAGACTCATTTTGGCCTCATCCAAGGATTTGCAGGTCTACAGGGAGTGGGCCCGGTGCCACAGTTGCATAGCCACAGTAACTCTACTCCAGCCTGGTCCATGTCCCATACTGTGAGAACCATTTGATGGACCTTGGTCTCTGCAGGCTAAGCATACAGAACCTACATGACATTCACATTTTCATCACTTCCATGCAAGACAGTACATCCTGTGCCCATTCTCTATGTGCATTCAGGGTTGGGTGGCACTCTGATTGGCACAGATTTTTTACATGGGTCTCATACAACAGTTTGGCAAGGCCAGATGTGGGCTGAGTGATCTGTGGGACTATACACATTGCTAACAAGATCCTCACATGACTCAAACAGTATACATACATAGCTCATGCTGTAATGCACATACATGTTATTTTACATTTACAGACATCATATCGAAAGATGGCTGTAACGTCTAGATATATGAATGCAACAGAAGGAGGATGGAAGGCTTATCACACAACACAATGGCACTGTGAAATGCATGGAGTACTAGTCTCTACTACTAGCACCATGTACATCCCAAGGACGGAATACAAAATGTGACAACAAGCATCCGAAAAGCATAACAGGCACTGGCATATTGTAGCCTATGAGAAAGGAAAGGATTGTGTTGAACAGAGCTAAATATGCCTATGGGGTTCTTACCTGCTCCTCTGGTGAGTCTTAGAGCTGACCACAAAGGGGATGGACCTCCACAACAAGCCTCTCTAGCTCCTCAGAAGAGGTCAGGGCCTCTTTCACTTGCTTGGCATGGTATGATTGCTCTCAGAGGTGGGACAGCAGCTGAGTTGGTGGAGGTGTTGATGGCAGCAGTGTCAGGAGTCAAGTGAATGAATTTGCAAAATGGAGTGTGCACTACAAGGGATGATCAGCTGCTGCAGAGGCAGGGGTATCCGAGGGTGGTTGTACCTCTTGCAGGCCCTCTCTTTCTGTGGCTGATGCAGCTGTACTTGGCCTTGAGTTATGGATGTCATTCAGCCCCCTTTTAGGTGCCTATGTTTGAATTGTGGTCATCCATTTCTTGGATCATGATCCTCTGCAGCTTCTTCATTTCCCAGAGTTCAGTTAACACCTGCCCATCACGACTTGGGACTCCTGATAAACTGCCAAGAAGTGGCTGAGGGTTTTCTGGTCGACAGTAGTACCAGTGGCCACACTCTGCTGGACCACCGCATCCCTCCCATGTACCCTACCACCATGAGCCTGTGCCCTTGGTACAGTGTGCCCTCTCCAACTGGGTCCTGGACCCTCAGTGTCAGGAGTGTTGGGTTGCACCTCAGGATCCAGGACTGGGGAGCACAAGATGGTTGGAACTGTGCTAGGTATACAGGTCGGGGGTGCGCGTTGTTGTCTGTGATGTTGAAGCAACAGGACTGGGAGATATTGTTGTGGGCACAGTGAGACACACTGTTGCCATCTGACCAGTTTGTCAAGAGGACCGTCCTCCACATCCACAAATCCACAAGTGTCATCATCACTGAGGGCTTCATCTGGGAGTATATTGTGAGTCTGGTCGGTAGACGAGGTCTGCCCAGGAGCTGTACAAGCTGTACCAGCTTGACCTGCTGAGTAAGAGGGTACATTGTTATTCATGAAGTGTGACATCTACCTCCAAAGGTTTTGTGTTACAGAATTTAGAGACATAGAAGATTCTTAAGTGGTAGGTTAACCTACTGTGCCATGTTACCATGTCTTAGGAGTTTTTAGCATGGCATGTGTGAATCTTGCCTAAACGTTTAGACTCAAGCAGCTCATTATATGTGCTGAGCAGTTACACATTGGATGAGGGAAGGACAATTACATCTTACTAACAGTGAAGCCAACACAGTGGAGAGGCAACATGTACATTTGCCCATTCAGTGGCCTAGTTGAGTGTGACACAGAAAAACACACAATTTTATTGTATCTGTAGTCATCACCTGCGCAGTGCTGTATCAATATGTTTGCTGCTGCTACCAATCTGCTGATGCAGCTTATAACCTTAGGAATACCTGGTGTACACACTTAGGCCCTCATTACAACACTGGCGGTCGGTGATAAAGTGGTGGTAATACCGCCAACAAGCTGGCGTTAATTTTTTTTAATTATGACCACAGCGGGAACCACTCAGACAGACAGCCACTTCAACACACCGACCGCCACGGCGGTAGCAACAAGCACCATGGCAGTAACCGCCAACAGCCAGGCGGAAGACAATGTACCACCCACCCTATTACAACAAACCAATCCGCCAGCTTTTCCGGGGTGGTACCAACGCCATCAAAAGCACAGTCGAAACAGTACACAGAAGGGAAACGACTCACCTCTGGACACTTAAGGAAGAACCACAACAACATGGAGCCCGAACTACAGGTGTTACCCATGCTCGTATACCTCCTCCTACACCAGGAACACTAACGGCAGCAAAAACGACCACGGTGAGTTCAATCAATCAATCAATATTTTATTATCATGATTTGGAACTCCTAAGAGAGCTACATGAGTAGTGATACAAAAATCGTATTGCCTCAACATATGATGATACATATTACTAAGACGGGGCATATAAATACATAGTAAAATAGTACACAATTTAAAACACAAGGATTCAAAATAACTGCAAGAATGATTGAAAAAATGTAAAAATCCTGTAACAAAATATTTCATTGGGGGTGGGTATAACATAAATCTAAGGCCTCTCTATGAGATCTAATATTAAGCCTCAAAAGAGAGGTTTCAACCACAGTTTCCTTGGTGCAGCAAAAGCAGGACAGACAAACAGAACGTGTGAAAGAGTCTGTATCCCGCCTTGACACAGATCGCAAATGTTAGTAGAGTCATCCCACCTAGAACTAAGAACTCTCAGGGGCATTCTATTAAGTCTAAGCAGGATACACAATCACCTCACCCCATGATGTAGATTCCAGGTCAGATAGTGCTGCACCATTTTCATAGTTACAGAGTTAGTTAAATTCTCTAGACCTCTTTTTTGGCGGCACGCATCCAGGTCCAGCAGGAAGCCTTTGGACCATGTCACTTCCTTCAAAGTTTTTTTTAACAATACATAAGAAATTGAAGTGCAGAGGTCCAAGTCTAGCTCTAAGGGCCGAATAGCTTTGGTATAATTTCTAAAGATCCCAGACTTTTCTCTCAGGTTGTTAAAGATCTCACTATAGGCCAGGCTTCTCAATGTAAATTCCTCACTATGCATGAGGTTATGCGCCCTCTTATCACTGCCGCAAGGCCTTGCCCAAAAATATTCTTGAGTACTGCACCTAGCACACAAGGAAGGGTAGGAGGAAAAAGAGAGTGACACACACACGCAACACCCCTACCCCCAGCACCATACACACCAACAGATGCAACAACATTATATATCCACCCTGTACCCCTCAGGAATAACGCAAGGACAAAAGGAAGTGAGTAAAGTCATAAGATGGTACAACGCCAATGCTCCTGGAGGGGGCTACATGCCCATCACTCTGTCCTGGGGAGTGCAAAGCCACAGTCTTTCAAGTGGGTAGCCTGCCCATTGCTTGGTCCTGGGGAGTGCAAAGCCACAGTCTCTCAAATGGGTGGTCTACCCACTGCTCGGTCCTGGGGAGTGCAAAGCCACAGTCTCTCTAGTGGGTGGTTTGCCCACTGCTTGGTCCTGGGGAGTGCAAAGCCACAGATTCTCAAGTGAGTGGTCTGCCCACTGCTTGGTCCTGGGAAGTGCAAAGCCACAGTCTCTCTAGTGGGTAGTCTACCCACTGCTTGGTCCTGGGAAGTACAAAGCCACAGTCTCTCAAGTGGGTGGTTTGCCCACTGCTTCTGGAGGGGGCCTTGTGCCCAGTGTGCTTCATCCTGGCAAGGAGTGTGTAAGTGGATGCCTTCTTCCACTGGTTCTGTGATGCAGATCTTGGAGAGTGCTAGGTCACAGTCTCTCACCTGGGTGTCACACCTACAGTTTTTGCAGGTGCCAGGATGCACTACAGCCCATGGAGGCACGACTACACACTGACCGCAGGTGGTGATGGCTGCTCAGTGGTGGCAGTGGCGGGGCTGGTGGGGTGCTGTCAGTGGCGGGAGGAGGCTCCAGCCCCTCCCCGAGGCTGCCCACTGGGGCTGCTGCTGTTGGCAGTGGTGCTGGTGGTGGTGCAGGTGGCGGTGCTGGCGGCGGTGCTGGCGGCGGTGATGGCGGCGTTACTGCCTGTGGTGGGGGGAGGCTCCAGCCTTCCCCCTGCAGCCTCGGATGGCTGAAGTGCCATGCCTCGTGTTGTTTGCTCAGATGCTGCTCCAGCACGAGGCTCCATATCCATCCTGCCTGCGGCTTCTGTGCCTTTGTCATTGCCCTTGGCAGCTGGTGTTCCCTTCCTGCCCTTGCCAGTTGGTGGTGCCTCCTTGCTTCTGCCAGCTGGTGGTGCCTCCTTGCTTCTGCCAGCTGGTAGTGCCTCCGTGCTTCTGCCAGCTGGTGGTGCCTCCTTGCTTTTGCCAGCTGGTGGTGCCTCCTTACTTCTGCCAGCTAGTGCTCCATTTTTGGCTTTGCCAGCTGGTGCTCCCCTTTTGCCCTTGGCAGCTGGTGCAGGCACACTGGCTGTGTGGAGGGGTGTCTTCACGGAGCCTCTCACAACTGCAGTGGCTGCAGAAACGACAGTGGCCGTGGACTGGGTGGCTGAGGTGCTGACCTGGGTCCTGACCACCCTGGCCCGTAGTGAAGGATGGCGGGAGGGGCAGGAAATAGGTCAAGGGTGGAGAAGAAAAGCTTTTTAGGGACACTGGGGCTGGAAGAGGGTGAAGGTTTGGGAGTTGAGGAAGCAGGAGTGGTGGTAGGAGGTGTCTGTCTGCTGTGTTTGGGTGCAGGTGCATGGGCTTGATGCTGTCGTGAGGTGGATGGCTGTTGGGTGTCTGAGTGCTTGCATTTTTGTACTTTGGTAGGTGGGGGCACAGACACAGTAGGAGAGGACACAGGGGACGTGTGCATGGATGTGGGGATAGTGACTGCCAGTGAGGGGTGTGTAGTGATAGGTGTGATGGTGATGGAGGTAGTGGATGAGGATGTAGTGCACTCAGGTGTGAGTGGAGACGCTACTGGGAGGGAGGTGGATGACGTGGAGGAGGGAGGCACAGTGGAGGCAGTGGATGTTGGTGTGCCTGCATCTGGATGGTACTTGTGTGAGTGCCTGTGGGATGACGTGTGGTGCTTGTGTTTGCCTGAGCCACTTCTGTGTGTTGATTTGGGTGCATGCTGGTCTGATGGTGTGCTTGGGATGGGCTGGGATTGAGGGGAATGGGACTGGGTAGAGGAAGTTGGAGGGGGGAGGATAGACACAGAGACAATGGCTGCCATCAGGAAGTTGGCCAGAGCCTGGACTGATCTCTGTTGGGCCGCCACGCCAGAGTGAATGCCCTCCAGGAATGCATTTGTTTGTTGCAAATGCCCTGCCAGACCCTGGATGGCATTCACTATGGTTGACTGCCCAACAGAGATGGATCGCAGGAGGTCAATAGACTCCTCACTGAGGGCAGCAGGGTTGACTGGGGCAGGGCTTGAGGTGCCTGCCCACCCTCCTGAGTGAGCAGGCAGGGGAAACACGCTGAGGGGCTGCTGGGAGGGCAGTGCTGGTACAGGGGGTGGTGGCTGTGCCCGTAGTTGGGGTGGCCACAGAGGTGTCCGCCACCACCAAGGAGCTTCCATCAGAAGAGGTGTTGCTGTCTGAACTGTCCCCTCCAGTCTCCTCTGTGGTTCACCCCTCACCCTCCATCCCACTGGTGCCCTCACCATCGGTGGATTCGGCCTCATGGGCCATGTGGGATGCATCTTCCTCTGTCGCCGGTGCCTCTGCTCCTCTTTCAGATTATGCTAATGCACACAAGGACAGGGTGACAAAACAAAAAGGGGGGGAGAGACAGAGGATGCACTTGGTCAATGCCGGAAACAACACCACTGTTGGCATACACAACAGACAGGGAACAGCCCTATGCACTAGGCCATGCACTCCCAGTTACAATGCTAGTCACCAGGCCATGGAGTACATTGCCTAACACCAATAGCAGCACAGCTGAAACCCACATACCCACATCCCCCACCCAGATAACACCTCAAAATGCGCAATTTTCAGATTCTGAAACTGTACTCACCCCCTTGTGGCTGCTGTGATCTCCTCAAGCGGCCATCCAACTCTGGATAGGCCACCGCCAGGATGCGGAACATCAGGGGGATCAGTGTTCGGCGGGCACCCCTTCCTCATTAGGAGGCCATCTCCAGCTGGGCCTCAGCCATCTTCCTTGCCCAGCGGTGCAGGTCCTCCCACCGTTTGCGACAGTGGGTGCTCCGCCTGTCAAAGGCCCCCAGGGTACACACGTACTTGGCAATGGCACGCCAAATACCCTTTTTCTGATGGGTGCTGACCTGCAGAAAAAGATAAATAGAAAAAGGTATTAGTCATACCGTCCGGCCTGTTACATTCATGGCCCACCATATCCCTCCCATCCCCTTACGCACAGACATTGACCACCATACATGCAGCACTCTGCCCAGGACCCCTCAGCCACCCCACCTTACACGAGGCTTACACACACAGCACTCCATGCATCGTGCTCACAGTGTACTCACCTGTTGGTCTGGAGGACCATAAAGTAAACGGTACTGGGGTAGGACCCCATCCACCAGTCTCTCCAACTCTTCTGAAGTGAAGGCAGGGGCCCTTTCCCCAGACACTCGAGCCATGGCCGCTTCCAGACACAGGACACAGCAGCACTTGCAGTGTAGGTCCTCTCCTGTTGAAGGTCAGGTATCAAGTGAGTGAACAGATAGAAAATGGCGGTTACGTCCGCGGCGGTGCGTACCGTCACCACCGGCGTACATCACTATTGGCTACTGGAACCCATAGGGCCCAATGATAACCAATGAGGTGTTGCAAGGCAGTCGTCGACCGCCTCCCGCAACTGCGTACAATGTCAGCAGAATTACCTCATTTCCACTTGTCCCACCACACAGGTCAGGAGGCCGCCATTTTAGGAGGGAACGGGCCATGGCACCCAACTGCCTCACAGCAGACATAGGCACATTTACGGAACTACACGTTAACATATTGTTTCGGTCACAACATGCAAGGCATTTTACTCTGAGGATGTGTTTGAATGTGACCATCTGCTCACTGTTTTTCACCCTAGAGTTCAACTGCTGAGGACGAATAGGAGATGGAGACATACCCCCTTATACAGACCCCTTGTGGACCTGGCAACAATGGAGGACAGGCACACTATCCTCACCTAAAGACTTGATAGGGCCACAATCCAAGAGCTGTGTGCCCAATTGGAGCCAGACCTTATCTCAACTATTTGTCACCCTACTGGGATCCCCTCTCTTGTGCAAGTCCTATCAGTGCTCCATTTCTTGGCAAGTAGCTCCTTCCAAGCGACAGTGCCCATGGCAGCAGGGTTGTCACAGACTATGGAGGTCATTCTGACCTTTGCGGTCCATGACCGCCATGGCGGAGGGCGGCGGAAGCACCGCCAACAGGCTGGCGGTGCTTCCTGGGCGATTCTGACCGCGGCGGTAAAGCCGCAGTCAGAAAAGGGGAGCCGGCGGTTTCCCGCCGGTTTCCCGCTGGCCCAGGGAATCCGCCATGGCGGCGCTGCTTGCAGCACCGCCATGGGGATTCCGACCGCCTTCCCGCCAGCCTGTTTCTGGCGGTGTCCACCGCCAGAACCAGGATGGCAGGAATGGGTGCCGTGGGGCCCCTGGGGGCCCCTGCACTGCCCATGCCACTGGCATGGGCAGTGCAGGGGCCCCCTAACAGGGCCCCACAAAGATTTTCACTGTCTGCTTAGCAGACAGTGAAAATCGCGACGGGTGCCACTGCACCCGTCGCACCCCTTCAACTCCGCCGGCTCCATTCCGAGCCGGCTTCATTGTTGAAGGGGCTGTCCCGCTGGGCCGGCCGGCGGTCTTCTGGCGGTCACCCGCCGGCCCAGCGGAAAAGCCGGAATGGCCGCCGCGGTCTTTTGACCGCGGAGCGGTCTTTCGGCGGGAACCGCTTGGCGGGCGCCGACCGCCGCGGTCAGAATGACCGCCTATGTTCTCAAACGTGCTGACCAGAGTGTTGTCTGCCCTGATGAAACATATGCACAGCTACATAGTTTTCCCCCAGGTGGAGGATTTGGCTGCAGTGAAGAGTGATGTCTATGCACTGGGACATATCCCCAACATCATTGGTGCTATTGATGGTACACATACTGCCTTTGTCCCCCCGGAGAAAAGAACAGAACAGGTGTCCACAAATTGAAAGAGCTTTCACTTGATGAATGTGGAGATAATGTGCGTGGCAGACCAGTACATCTTCCATATGAATGCAAAGTATCCTGGGTCTGTGCATGATGCCCATATCTTGAGGAATACAAGTATCCCATATGTGGTGGCTCAACTCCAGAGGCACCGGGTGTGGCTAATAGGTGAGCCCATGGTTCCCACCCAGTGTATGTTGGTATATGGGTGTCGGGATGGCCCTAAGTGTGAGTGTCTGGCTAACAGGTATCCCTCGATATTTGCAGGTGGCTCTGGTTATCCCAACCTTTCATGGCCACTGACCCCAGTGAGGAATGCCAGGACAAGGGAAGAGGAATGTTACAATGGGGCACGTGGGCGAACAAGGATGATCATTGAGTGCACCTTTGGCCTCCTGAAGGCCAGGTTCTGGTGCCTCCATCTGACAGATGGATCCCTGTGCTACTCACCCAAGAAGGTCTGCCAGATCATCTTTGCATGTTGCACAGCCTGGCCTTGAGATGCCAGGTGCCTTTTCTGCAGGAGGATAAGGCTGGAGATGGTCATGTGGCAGTGGTGGAGCCTGTGGACAGTGACGGAGAGGAGGCAGAGGAAGAGGATGTGGACAACAGAACCACTATAATACAACAGTACTTCCAGTGACACACAGGTAAGACACTGTAACCTCACCTTCCATTGCTGTTTTGTGAAGTGAATTTTCTCTGTCTGGCTACTGTTCCCACTACAAAGGGCACTTATTGTACCATTTAACATGTCTATTTGCAGATATTTGTGCCCTCTTGTGGCTTCCGGTGTAGTGACTGCAGCACGTTACAGGTCATAACTATGTATACAACACTGTACAGTCTATTTGCAATGTCTACTGATTATAAACAACTACATCCTTAAATCATTTGACATACTTCATATTTGTTTTTTTCAAGGGTGTTTATTTCAGTGCTGAGAAGTAAACTGGGATGTGCAATGGGCTTGGGTGATGGTGGAGGAAAGTCCAGGATAGGGTCCAGTCTATTGGCATCACAGGAGCATTGTCCAAAGGGGCATATGAAGGGGAGCAATGTCAGTTCAAGGTGGACAGGGTGACAGAGTGGAACCCAAAGGTTACAATCAGGGGAGTCTTATTTCCTGGAGGGGGTCTTGGCAATAGTCTCTGGCTTCTGCCTGGGGTGGTTCTCCTTCTGCAGGGGGTGGGGTGCTGGTGGCCTATTGTTCCTGTGGTGGGGCCTCCTGTCTGCTATCGTCAGCAGATGTGGAAGGCTGTTCATCGGTGTGGCTAGTGTCAGGGGCCCGTTGGTGTTCCATTGCCTCCCTCATGGTGTTGGCCATGTCTGCCAGCACCCCTGCAATGGTGACCAGGGTGGTGTGGATGTCCTTCAGGTCCTCCCTGATCCCCAGGTACTGTCCCTCCTGCAGCTGCTGGGTCTCCTGCAACTTGGCCAGTATCTGGTCCATGGTCTCCTGGGAATGGTGGTATGCTCCCAAGATGTTGGTGAGTGCCGCGTGGAGAGTGGGTTCCCTGGGCCTGTCCTCCCCCGTGGCACAGCAGTTCTCTCAGCTTCCCTGTTTTCCTGTGCCTCTGTCCCCTGAACTGCGTGCCCACTGACCCAAGGTCCGTGATCGTCCTGTGTTTGTGGGGTGTCTGGGGTCCCTGTAGTGGTGGACACACTGGTGATTGACATGTCCTGGGGACAGTGGTATGGGCCCGCTGGGTGGGTGCTGTGCTGGTGTTCCCTGAGTGGGGAGGCTCTGTGGCGGGATGGGACTGTGCCTGGGTAACCGACTGTCCAGAGGTCCCTAATGTGCCAGGTTGGACATCCTGATCCAGGCGTGGAGAGCTGCTGTCATCACTGTGGGCCTCTTCTGGGGGGACTGGATGTTGCTGACACCTCCTCTCTGGTGACGTTGTGTGGGGGACGTGTGGGGGATGTAAATGCAGTGTTATTGTTACTGTGTGTGACATCTTGTGCATGGGTATGTTTCCCTCTACGGTTGTTATTACCAAGGCAGCTTTGGCTTGTGTGAGTTGTTATGTGGTTGGCTAAGTGATTGTCAATACTGTGCATGCTGTGGTGATGGGTGGCCATGCAGGGCTGTGAGTGGTGTCCATCAATTGGTGTTGCATGCAGTGCTGGGTACTGCGAGGGATGGGTTGTGATAGTGAGGTGTCTGTGAGGTGGTGGGGTGATAGGGGTAAGGGTGGGGGTATGTGATGGCATGCAAGTAGGGGGGTGAAAGTAGTTCCGATTTGACTTACCAGAGTCCAGTCCTCCTGCTACTCCTGCCAGGCCCTCAGAATGCATGATTGCCAAGACTTGTTCCTCCCATGTTGTTAGTTGTGGGGTAGGAGGTGGGGGTCCACCTCCAGTCCTCTGTACAGCTATCTGGTGTCGTGCAACCACAGAACTCACCTTCCCCCGTAGGACGTTACACCTCTTCCTGATGTCATCCCTTGCTTTGGGGTGCTGTCCCATGGCGTTGACCCTGTCCACGACTCTCCGTCATAGCTCCATCTTCTCTGCAATGGATGTCTGCTGCACCTGTGATCCGAATAGCTGTGGCTCTACCTGGATGATTTCCTCCACCGTGACCCTAAGCTCCACCTCAGAGAATCTGGGGTGTCTTTGTGGTGCCATGGGTGTAGTGTGTGTGAGGGTGTGTGGGGTGATGTGTTGGGGTGTGTGCTGTGAGGTGCATGGATGGTGTATAGGTGATGGTGTTCTGTGGCTCCAGTTCTGTTGGTGCTCATTCATTTGAGAGTTCACTAACAGATACATTTGAGCAAGCAGACTCTGGGCTGGTATTTAGAGTTAGAGAAATAGGGCCTATTGTGCTTTGCAGTCAGATTACTCCCCTCTACTTCACACCCTTGACAAATGATATCCACCCTGGTGAGTAAACTTCATTTGAGAGTTAACAAACAGGTGTATTTGGGCATGTGAACACTTGCCTGGTAGTTGCAATTAGAGAACCAGGGCCTTCTGGGTTTTGCAATAAGGTCACTCTCTCTACGTCACACACTTGACAAATGATATCCTCCCAGGTGAGTAAACTTCATTTGAGAGTTAACAAACAGGTGTATTTGGGCAAGTGAACACTGGGCTGATGTTTGGAGTTACAGGAATAGGCCCCCCTGGGATTTGTAGTCCAGTCACTCTCTCTACTCTCAAAGACTTGACATATATCTGTTGCCGGACTGCATTTAGATTGCAGCATACATTTACATGTTGAGACTTACTATGAGTCCTGGGATGATTATTTGACCTTGAAACACTTACAAGCACCGTTTCAACTTATGGCATGTGATGGTCCTAAATAGCTGTGATGTTGGGTCCAACAATACACATTGACAGTCCTACATCTCAGGTAATCTGGGTAATGAATTTTGATAAAGTCAATGAACGACACAGTGGCAAAAGCTGAGATGTGAGTCTGCAGGGCATTGCATTTTTTTTAAAGTTTCTGTGCTGTAACTTATCAGACTCCACTCCCTCAGGTATTCCTCTGAAGTCCTCAGGATGCAGGATGGCCAAGACCTTCTCCTCCCAGGTAAGGAGTTGTAATGGGGCACTGGATGGGTCACCACCAGTCTTGTTGGCCTCCCCCTGTTGCCTGGAGTCCAGGGAATGCACCTTGCCCCACAGGTCTTTCCACTTCTTCCAAATGTCCTCCTTTGTGCTCGGGTGGTGCATACAGCATTCGCTCTGTCAACAATCCTTTGCAGCAGTTCCATTTTCCTACTAAGAGGAGTGTGCTGGACTTGTGCTCCAAACAATTGTGACTCTTATGATTTCTTCCACCATGACTCTCAATTCATCCTCTGAAAAAACAGGGATTTTTGAGACATGGCATGGTGGTAAACTAAAGTGGATGACAGGAAGTTACTTACAAAAGAAAGCGATATGGGGAGTAAATGGAAAAAAGTGTGAGAAAGCGGTTTTAGGGATAGTGAAGAAAAGGGGTGACTTATCTCTCTGGTCAGAAATCAACTCTCCGTTGCAGTGGAGATGCAAAGGATCATGGTCTGTGAAGGGGCGTGCTTTATAGTGTGCTATGCAGGTGCATCCACTGGACCCATGATTGTGAGCTGTGTTGTTTTTTAATTCATCCAATGGGCTTTTGTCTGTTACTTTGCTGAACATGTGCAGTGACAGTCTCCTGCAGTTGGCTAACTGCTGCATGTGGACTGCCACATTGATTGTGTGTTTGTAATGGGCTCTGCAGTTGGCAACGGCACTGACAGCACCGGGGTACAGACCGCCACAATAGCAGACCAGCTGGTGGTCACCACTTTGGCTTGGCGGGTGACAGTTCTACCTGTATACATAATAATATGGCAGTCTGGGAACTGCAGGTGCAGTGTTTCTTTTTGGGACCACCAACATGGCAGTCAGACACTCCAACCACCAAACTTGCAATCAGGCCCTAAAACCCTGATTATGAGTTGTCCGTAATGTTCCAACTCATGTGTTAACACGTTTGTATGGGTCAGAATTCAGAGTTTGAAGGTACTTAATGCATCCAGTATTACTCTGATGTGTAAATAAATCAACTTTTGTTACATTTCATCAGGTTAAACCTGCCAAAATTTAACAGGTGAAAACATTTGGTATTTACTGTATCATGCAGATTTTGGTGTGTTAGACATCAAAATTGCATGTTCTCCCATAAAAACTCATAATAGGTGTTATTTATTTCACCCAATAACTAAAGTATTGTGTGGTATTGTTATTTATCAGAGGTGATGAACAACACCTCAGCTTGTAATCAGGTTCCAAATTGGTTACTTTACTATTCAAACACACATCTAAATAAATTCATGAACGGTGTTGGATACTAAAGGGGTTACATTCACTATTCCCATTCCAATCCAAAAACTTTGGGAAAGTTATTAGACACTCACGGGTTTATATTGACTGTTCCCACTCCAATCTAAACCATTTCAAGGAAGGTGTTGTCCACCAAAGAAGTTATGCTTACTAATTCAATTCCAATGAAAACTACTTGGGGAAGGTGTTGGATACTAAAGGGGTTACATTTACTATTCCCACTTCAATCCAAACCATTTTGGGGGAGGTTGTGGACAATTGAGGGGTTATAGTTATTATTTCCACTCCATTCTAAACCACTTAGGGGAGGAAGTTGGACACTAAAAGGGTATATTTGCTATTCCCACCCCAGTCTTGAGTCTTCACCACAGTGAAAGGAACTGTCATCGCCATAATGCAATTTTATAAATATTTACATAAGCCATGCTATGACTGGTTTGACATTTGACTTACTGCACAAATGCTGCAACATGTTTACTGTTGTTTTTATTCTTTGCCAATATGGTGCTGACAGTTCCTTTCACTGCTGATTGTTATGCTGAGGATGTCATCGATGTCAGCGACTTGGGGGTTTAAACACTTTGGTGAACACTCGCTGGTTATATGAGCAAGGGCGCTTGCACGGCCAAAACACGTCATGTGGTAAATAAACGGATGGACACAGTTATGCCTGAGTTAGCATTTCATTCATCTCTTCTTGGACTATATAAATTATAGCGGCGTCGGTCACGAAGTGGTGCAGCGACTTCCACGAAGTCGCGGACTTCGGCGGGGCTGCTGTGGTGTCGGGTTTGCAGAGGTCATTACGTTCCAGCGAAGATCACTGATTCGGTTGCAGGCGGCGTCACCAGACTCAGCAGTGGTGTCGGTCCAGAGTCATCCGAAGTCGAATTCCTTGAATTTTCACCAGCTTTTCCTTGCAATGGCCCAGGGACTGGATAGGGCACCACTTGTCAGATCAGGAGTCTCTTCAGAGACTCCAGGTGCTGGCAGAGCGAAGTCTTTGCTGTCCCTGAGACTTCAAACAACAGGAGGCAAGCTCTAAATCAAGCCCTTGGAGATTTCTTCACAAGATGGAAGGCACACAAAGTCCAGTCTTTGCCCTCTTACTCTGGCAGAAGCAGCAACTGCAGGATAGCTCCACAAAGCATGGTCACAAGCAGGGCAGCTCTTCCTCAGCTCTTCAGCTCTTCTCCAGGCAGAGGTTCCTCTTGTTTCCAGAAGTGTTCTGAAGTCTGCAGTTTTGGATGCCCTTCTTATACCCAATTTCTCCTTTGAAGTAGGCCTACTTCAAAGCAAAGTCTCTTGTGAATGTGAAATCCCGCCTTGCCCAGGTCAGGCCTCAGACACCCACCAGGGGGTTGGAGACTGCATTGTGTGAGGGCAGGCACAGCCCTTTCATGTGTAAGTGACCACTCCTCCCCTCCCTCCTAGCACAGATGGCTCATCAGGATTTGCAGGCTACACCCCAGCTCCCTTTGTGTCACTGTCTAGTGTGAGGTGCAACCAGCCCAACTGTCAAACTGACCCAGACACGGAGTCAGAGAAATGGTATAAGCAAGAAAATGCTCACTTTCTAAAAGTGGCATTTTCAAACACACAATCTTAAAATCAACTTTACTAAAAGATGTATTTTTAAATTGTGAGCTCAGAGACCCCAAACTCCACATGTCCATCCGCTCCCAAAGGGAATCGACACTTTAATCAGATTTAAAGGTACCCCCCCTGTTAACCTATGAGAGGGACAGGCCTTGCAACAGTGAAAAATGAAGGACATGTAAAACACATTACTATATGTCCTACCTTAACCATACACTGCACCCTGCCCTTGGGGCTACCCAGGGCCTACCTTAGGGGTGTCTTACATGTAAGAAAAGGGAAGGTTTAGGCCTCGAAAGTGGGTTAACTTGCCAAGTCGAATTTACAGTTAAAACTGCACACACAGACACTGCAGTGGCAGGTCTGAGACATGATTACAGAGCTACTTATGTGGGTGGCACAACCAGTGCTGCAGGCCCACTAGAAGCATTTGATTTACAGGCTCTGGCACCTCTAATGCACTTTACCAGGGACTTACTGGTAAATCAAATATGCCAATCATGGAAAACCAATTACATACACATTTTGTAAAATAGCACTTGCACTTTAGCACTGGTTAGCAGTGGTAAAGTGCCCAGAGTAACAAAAACAGAAAAGTCAACAACCTGGGGACAGAGGCAAAAAGTTAAGGGAGACCACGCCAAGGATGAAAAAGTCTAACACTCATCCATCCACTTACAGACTGATTTGGACATAGTCTAACACAAATACTGAAAGTTGTGAGACAGTTATGTACCACAGAAAGACTCATTGAAACTCAGTATATGTAGTGACCGAGACATTACATATATGTTTGCGGAGTTGTTTAGAAAGTAATATTTGATGCCTGATATTTAAAATTGCTTATATATATATATCTACTTATGAATTTTGAATGGGCTGGTGTGCATTGAAAGCCTGCTTTTGTTTTGCGATTTCGCGGCATGGTCACAAAATTTTACAACGCCGTCGTGAATATTTTTAGAAATTGAAAAAAGAGAGTTTTGGGCAATAGGGTGGCCCTGAGAAGAGCCTTTGAGTTTATTGTGAGTATGTTATAGCTACATGTAAGAGCGGAAGCAACGTTTTAGGTTGGAAAGAAAAACTCTGTTGCATTCATCGGTGAAATGGACACCGTCACTTATATATATTTTCATATATACCATTTGTGTCAAAGCCCAGGTTGTTGTTGTATGTACAGCCAATGTTATGGTCCCTGAGGAATGCAGGAACAGTTTTATTAACCAGTTTCCTTGCCTTGCCAATATGTGGGCAGAATTGAGTAGACCACTTCCATTTCTGCTTTTGGCATATGTTGGAGTACACCAAGACAGAGTAAGGGAAAAGTCTTATCAAGTGTGCAAAGGTATCCTTTGTTAGGATTTCCAGTCCTACTCCAGTTAGTGTGCCCAAGTCATTACCACCACAGTTCACAGTCATGAGGTCAGTGGGTTGGCAATCGCTAATGCTTTCAACCAAAGACAGCAATTTATTCCACCTTAACCCTCTCTGGCAATCCAATTAATGTCCCCATTAGGCACGCCTAGGTCCCTGGTAAGTCCACTATTTCTAGAAGTCTCCCTAGCCCAAACACATAGTTGTGGCCAACAATTTACACTCTAACCATTTTGAAGTGAAGCAGAAGAAGCAGTCAGGAGAAGGCTGGAATTAAATGAGGCAGTGTTTTCATTGGCTCTGGTAAAAATAAAATTTGTAGATATGCTTTTGATTCCGTACAGTAAACTACACCTGCTGCAGCTCATTTTATAACAAAGAAACCCCTTCTAGAATGTGCAGCAAACTTGTGACCTACTAGTTCTAGTGGGTTGCTGCTTAGACTGTGCTAAGAATGTATTGGGGGAAGGGTGTTAAAAAGAGACTTCTATCTTTCTAAAAATTAAAAGATTTTGTATTCATTATTGAATGATACAGGTTTACTTTCCTAGAGAAGAAATACTAATAAAGTGTACTATGCTCTTGAAGTCATAAAACTACGAAGCTAAATGTGTTTTTAGACACCAGTTTTTTTTTAGAATTTATCACAATAATTGCGTTTAACATGAGATCAGGAAAAAAAAGTCTTTCATGCTGGGTTCTTTAGAAAAGTGCATGAAAGGGTTAACACATACTAACCATTCAGAAGTATACTTGCAAAAGTAAATCATGAAAGGTATGCTTTTGTTTGCTCTCATCCACATTATCACACAGTGAAAAGTTGAAAAGGTTGCCTTTGATGGTTGCTATGTGTAAGAGTGCTGACCCATACTTATGCTTTGTTTTGACAATTGCTGAGAGTATTGAATCTATTTTATAAATGAAACAAAATATTAATTCACCAACTAAATTAATTTTCAGGTATGTGAATTACATTTAATTGTGAGGGGAAAATAGATTTAAAGGACATAATTTTATGTGATATTATCAAAACAGAGTATAACATATATATAAAAAAGTATTGCAACTACCTGAGATGATCTATGAGTAATTGTTTTAGTGGTTTTATATATTTATTAATATGTGTACAATAAAGTATGTCTGAGGAGCAAAGTAGCTGTGTGAAAAGTTGGATTATATTGTGTTGCCATTCGAACTGCATATTGTAAATGTATTTTGCTGCATGCTGTAAAGTTGAACTTCAGAATGTATTACAAGATATGATAGTTTTACATATCTATACGTAATGTAATCCTCACAAAGAATGTATGTGTTAGAAATCTGGGGCTTGTAGTCCTATTTATTCAGTTTTATGAGAAGTACAGCAGTCAGAATTGAAAAGGGAAACTATTTTCTACATGTGTATGTGAAGTATTTATGTGTGAAAGGGCACTTTAATGTATTACAGATGTATTAGAGTAAGTGTTGTGAAAATGTAGATCAGGTTTCTATGTACTTAGGTATTAAGATATGTTCCTAAAAGTAATAGTGAGTGGTATTTGTAGTATTATGGTATTAGGTGTATTTAAGTAAGGACTCTTTAAACGTGTCACATCTCATAGTGCAGATGGTATCTATTGGTTTCCACTGCCAGCTTCTCATGGCATGTAGAATGCATTTGTCAAGTATCAAATCCATATTATAGTGGATATTACTCCTCTGTGAGATATGCTGTATGTATGTATTAAACTATTGTGGTTTGTACTGAGAATATGAGAGATCTTCTTTTGTGATGAATATGTTCTTTATGCACTTGCAGACGTATATGATATGCTGCAGGTATCCCATCAAACATGGTACACTGTGCTAAAGTGATTAAGAAATGTACTTTTTAGTTTTAGAAACATACTCAGAATGGATGCTGTGTCTCACCCAGTGAAAACACATGTATGCAGCAATATCAAAGGCAATCACATACCAGCAGATATACTAAAATATCTCATGGTGCTAATAGAGGTAGACAGCTTCATTCACTCAGATATATAGGCAAGTACTCACACAATATTATCATGTATCCAGACAAATACTGCTTTTCAGAAGTGTGAGGCCTAGTAGTGCAGAGCTTGTGTCTGCGCTGTCAACAGTCACTGAAACTGGTCTGTAAAAATCCTTTCTGGAGTCTCAAACTCACGTGTTAGTGCAAATATTTCACCTCTGTGATATGTTGTAGGTATACCATGAAGTGTGGTGAAATGTGATTAAGTGATTAAGAACGGTACTGTTCTGGTTTAGAAAGTTAGTCATATACTTTCAGACCCCTAAGCCAAACACTGCATAGAGTATACTACTCACCAAGGAACTGACATTCATGTTTACACTGCATGGGTGCTGTGTCTCAGCCAGTGACAGAGAAACAGAGACACTTCTACATTCACTGACAGAAAGCACTTATATATGCAGGAGTATCAAAGGCAATTTCATGCACAGTCACATACCCATGTATTCCCTAGTAGAGGCACTGAGGTATATGTTTGGCTACTCATGTACAGATTTGCAGAATCATAAAGGTACTAAAACAGGCAGTCACATACAGGCAGATGTACTAAAATATCTCATTGCACTACTAGAGGTAGACAGCTACGTTCACTCTGATATATAGGCACGTAAACACAAAGGCCCTCCTTACAACCGTGGCGGTAAATGTCGCCTACCACTGTGCTGATGGCCGCCAACATACCGTGACCGCGGCGGTATTCTGCTATGGGTATTATGACCCACACAGAGAAATCCACCACAATACAGACACCCACACAAGTCTGCCAGACTAAACGCCAGTGATAAACTGGCGATAGCCAAACCCACACCGTTACACCAACAGGAATACGCCCACAGTATCACGACCCACGAATCAACGCGGCGGTCTTTTAATCGTGGTAAACCATTGGCGGTACATACTGCCACGCTCAAAATACACACACATTTACGAAACACCACCACATTGGACAATTCAAACTACACACACCTGTCACACATATACACACCACACCCACACACTCACACCGCTATAAAACACCCACCCACATTATCCACAACCCTTTCAACAACAAAAAAAAGATTGCCTACACAGAGAGACACAAGCCAGGAGCACCCACTCAATCAGAGCCACAGAACACCATCACCCATACACCATCCACACAGCATACACCCCAACACATCACCCCACACATCCTCACACATATCAAACACACCACATCCATGGCACCCCAAAGACACCCCAGGTTTTCTGAGGAGGAGCTAAGGGTCATGGTGGAGTAAATCATCCGGGTAGAGCCACAACTATTCGGATCACAGGTGCAGCAGACGTCCACTGCAAGGAAGATGGAGCTATGGCGGAGAATCGTGGACAGGGTCAACGCAGTGGGACAATACTCCAGAACATGGGATGACATCAGGAAGAGGTGGAACGACCTACAAGGGAAGGTGCGTTCCGTGGTTGCAAGACACCAGGTAGCTGTACAGAGGACTAGCGGTGGACCCCCACCTCCTCCCCCACAACTAACAACATGGGAGGAGCAAGTCTTGGCAATAATGCATCCTGAGGGCCTGGCAGGAGTAGCAGGAGGACTGGACTCTGGTAAGTCAAATCTTTACTACATAATTCCCCCCCACCTGCATGCCATCACAAACTCCTACCCCCACCCTCACCCCCATCATTCCACCACCTCACATATACCGCACTATCACAACCCACCCATCCCAATACCAAGCCCTGCATGCACTACCAAAGCATGGACCCCCACCACAGACCTGCATGGACACCCATCACCACAGCATGCCCAGTAGAGAGACTCACCCAGCCCACAACATCACCACTCACACAAGGCATAGCTGACAGGGAAATCACAACCATACAGGGAAACACACCCATGCACAAGATGGCACACGCAGACACAATAACACTGCATTTTCATCCCCACAGGACCCCTACTCAACGGCACCGGAGAGGAGGTGCCAGCTATATCCAGTCCCCCCCTGAAGAGGCCCACAGTGACGACAGCAGCTCTGCATGCCTGGATCAGGATGACCAACCTGGACCATCAAGGACCTCTGGACAGTCGGGTACCCAGCCACAGTCCCAACCCACCACAGAGCCTCCCCCCTCAGGAAACACCAGCACAGCACCCACCTAGTGGGCCCATGCCACTGTCCCCAGGACACGTTAATCAGCAGTGTGTCTACCACTACAAGGAACACCAGGCAACCCCACAAACACAGGACGATCAGGGACCTGGGGTCAGTGGCAGTGGGCACACGGTTCAGGGGACAGAGGCACAGGACAACAGGGAAGCTGGGAGGACTGCTGTGCGACAGGGGGAGGACAGGCCCAGGGAACCCACTCTCCATGAGGCACTCTCCACCATTCCCAGGAGATGATGGGCCAGATACTGGCCAAGTTGCAAGAGACCCAGCGGCTGCAGGAGGGACAGTACCTGGGGATCAGGGATGACCTAACTAACATCTACACCATCCTGGTCACCATTGCAGGGGTGCTGGCTGACATGGCTAAGACCATGAGGGAGGCAGTGGCACAACAACGGGCGCCTGACACTAGCCAAACCGCTGTACAGCCTTCCACCTCCACCGGTGCTAGTGGACAGGAGGCCCCACCACAGGACCAACAGGCCACCAGCACCGCACCCCCTGCAGGAGGAGAACCACCCCTCAAACAGTCCCTGCGATCCAGGCAGAAGCCATATTACATTGCCAAGGCCCCCTCCAGGAAATAAGACTCTCCTGATTGTCACCCTTCTGTCCCACTCTGTCACCCGGTCCACCTTGAACTGCCATTGCTCCCCTTCCTATGCTCCATTGGACAATGCACCTGTGATACCAAGAGACTGGACACTAACTGGACATTCCTCCACCATCACCCCAGCCCATTGCACATCCCCCTCTACGTATGAGCACTTAAATAAGCACTCTTGGAACAGGAGCCAGAGTGGGGCACAGAGATCTGAAAATAGAGATGCCAAAGGGTACAGTCAATGGCCGTACACATAGGGAAATCAGGCTGCCATGTACAAGGTCCAACAGAAAAATTAAATGTAAAGTGAACCTACAGTGTCTTACCTGTGTGTCCATCGAAGTACTGCTGAATAATATTGATTCTGTTGTCAACATCTTCTTCCTCTGCCTCCTCTTCCTCACTGTCCACAGGCTTCACCGCTGCCACAAGACCGTCCCCAGGCTCATCCTCTTGCAGAAAAGGCACCTGGGGCCAGATGTACCAAACAGTTTTGCCCATTCTGTGTCTATGGGAAAATTTGTTCGTACATATGGCCCCTGGTGTCTCAAGGCCAGGTTGTGCTACAAGCAACATGCAACGATGATCTGGCACACCTTCTTGGGCGAGTAGTACAGGAAGCCACCTGTCAGATGGAGGCACCGGACCCTGGCCTTCAGGAGGCTGAAGGTCCTTTCAATAATCCTCCTTAAACGCCCATGTGCCTCTTTGTAACATACCTCTGCCCTTGTCCTGGCATTCCTCACTGGGGTCAGTAGCCATGAGAGGTTGGGGTAACCAGAGTCACCTGCAAATATCGAGGGACAGCTGTTAGACACACGCTAACCCTTAGGGACAACCCCAAACCCAGACACCTACTCATTGTGTGTGGGGACCTTTGGCTCACCTATTAGCCACACCAGGAGGAGGTGGCCCATCACATATGGAATGCTGCTATTCCTCAAGATAAAGGCGTCATGCACAGAGCCAGGATATTTGGCATTCACATGGGAGATGTACTGGTCCGCCAAACACACCATCTGCACATTCAGAGAGTGATAGCTTTTTCTGTTCCTGAAAACTTGTTCATTTCTCAGGGGGGGGACAAATGCCACATATGTACCATCAATGGCACCAATGATGGTGGGAATATGACCCAGGGCATAAAAGTCAGCTTTCACTGTGGCCAAATCCTCCACTTGGGGGAACACGATGTAGCTGCGCATGTGTTTCAGCAGGGCAGACAACACTCTGGTCAACACGTTGGAGAACATTGGCTGAGGCATCCCTGATGCCATGGCCACTGTTGTTTGGAAGGAACCACTTGCCAGGAAACGGAGCGCTGACAGGACCTGCACTAGAGGAGGGATACCTGTGGGCTGGCGGATAGCTGACATCAGGTTTGGCTCCAATTGGGCACACAGTTCTTGGATTGTGGCCCGATCAAGTCTGTATGTAATGATAATGTGTCTGTCCTCCATTGTCGCAAGGTCCACAAGGGGACTGTACACCGAGGGATCCCACCATCTCATATTCAGCCTCAGCAGTTGAAGCCTATGGAAGAGAACGGTGAGCAGAGGGTCATTTTCCCATATCTGTTGCACTAATGATGATTTGTTTAGTTTACAGAACCAAAATTTGAACCCAACTGTCAGTTGCCGTGCCAATGTCTGCTGTGACACAGTTAGGTGCCATGGCCTGTGCCCCTCTGAAATTATGGATGTCTGACCTGTGAAGAGGGACGAGTGTAAATGAGGTCATTGCGCTGGCGTTGATCAAAGACCGCGGCGCAACTTCACATTGGTTATCATTGGGCCCTATAGGTTCCAGGAGCCAATGGCTATGTATGCTGGTGGTGATGGTAGGCACCGCCGAGGACGTCACCGCCATTTTCTATCTATCCACTCACTTGCTACCTGACCTTCAACAGGAGAGGACCTACACTACAAGTGCTTCTGTGACCTGTGTCTGGAAGCAACAATGGCTCATGTGTCTGGGGATAGGGCCCCTGCCTTCACTGCGGAGGAGTTGGAGAAACTGGTGGATGAGGTCCTACCTCAGTACACGTTACTCTATGGTCCTCCAGACAAACAGGTGAGTACACTGTGAGCATGATGCACGGGCCATGAATATATGGAGTGCTGTGTATGTAAGCCACATGTGGGGGGGGCAGAGGCGTCCTGGCCAGAGTGCAGCATGTAAGGTGGACAATGTATGTGTGTCAGGGGATGGGAGGGATCTGGTGGGCCATGAGTCTGACGGTCCGGATGTTTGACTAATTCCCTTATCTGCTGTCTTCTCCCTGCAGGTCAGCGCCCACCAGAAGAAGGATATTTGGCATGCCATCGCCATGGAGGTGCGGACCCTGGGGGTCTTTGACAGGCAGAGCACCCACTGCTGCAAGAGGAGGGAAGACCTGCACTGCTGGGCAAAGAAATCGATGGAGGCCCAGCTGGAGCTGGCCTCCCAACGAGGAAGGGGTGCCGGTCGGACCATGACCCCCCTGATGTTCAGCATCCTGGTGGTGGCCTATCCTACTGGCGCTTGAAGGCATCACAGCAGCCACAAGGGAGTGAGTACAGATACTGACTCCTGACTTTGCACGCGTTAAGAGGTACTTGGGTGAGGGATGTGGGATATGGGTGGCTCTAGGCCAGGGTGAAAATGGTAGGGAAGGGCCCTTGTTGGGCAGGCTCTGAAGCACTCCTACCTCAATAGTGTTAGTGGGCATCTACTAATGGGCAGGGTCCTGTGGGTTTCTGGTGTGCAGCTGATGGCGTTAGGCATTGTACCCCATGGGCTGCTGACTATCTTAGTAACTGGTTGGGCATGGCCTAGTGCAGAGGGCTGCTTCCTGTGTGTTGTGACTGCCAACAGTAGTGGTGTTGCTGGCATTGACCTTGTGTATCCTCTGTCTCTCCCTCCCCCTTTTTGTTTTGTCACCCTGTCTCTGTGTGCATTAGCATCATCTGAAGGAGGAGCAGGGGCACCGGCGATGGAGGGAGCTGCATCCCACATGGGCCTAGAGGTCGAATCCACTGAGGGTGAGGGCACCAGTGTGACGGAGTGCGAGGGAAGCACCATCACTGGGACAGGAGGGGAGACCACAGACAGTGACTCCTCCTCCGATGGAATCTCCCTGGCGATGGCGGACACCTCTGTGCCCAACCCAACAACAGGTACAGCCGCCACCCCCCTACCAGAAATGCCCTCCCAGCAGCCCCTCAGCATGTTTCCTGTGCCCGCTCACCAAGGAGGGTGGGCATCTCCTTTACCCCAGGCCCCTCAGGCCCTGCTCCAGTCAGCCCTGCTGCCCTCCGTGAGGAGGCTATTGACCTCCTGAGATTCCTCTCTGTTGGGCAGTCAACCATACTGAATGCCATCCAGGGTGTAGCAGGGCATTTGCAACAAACAAATGCATACCTGGAGGGCATTCACTCTGGTGTGACGGCCCAACAGAGAGCATTTAAGGCTCTGGCCTCCGCAATGATGGCAGCCCTTGTCCCTGTGTCTAGCCTCCCCCCTCCAACTTCCTCTACCCAGTCCCAATCCCCTCAAACACAGCATATCACAAGCACACCTCACGACCAGCATTCACCCAAATCAACACACAGAAGTGGTTCAGGCAAGCACAAGCACCACACATCACCCCACAGGCACTCACACAAGCACAATACAGACACACCAACATCCACTGCCTCCACTGTATCCGCCTCCTCGTCCACCTCCCTCCGAACATCATCTCCACTCACACCTGCATGCACTACATCCTCATCTACTACCTACATCACCAGCACGCTCTTCACTACTCACCCCTCACTGGCAGTCACCACCCCCACATCCATTCACACATCCCCTGTGTCCTCTCCCAGTGTGTCTGTGACCCCTCCTCTCAAAGTACACAAACGCAAGCACCCACCCACCCAACAGCCATCCACCTCACAACAGCAGCCAGCACATGCACCTTGACCCAAACTCAGCAGACAGACACCTCCTACCACCACTCCCTCTTCCTCCACTCCCAAACCCTCTCCCTCTTCCTGTGTGTCTAAAAAAGCTTTTTCTGGCAAACATTGACCTGTTCCCTACCCCTCCCCCGTTCTTCCCCTTGGGCCAGGGTGTCCTGAACCCAGGCCAGCACCTCCAACTCCCAGAGGCTCAAAGGAGACACCCGTCAGGCCAGCCAGTGTGCCACCAACCCCTGCAAAGGACCAAACCATTACGCCACATGCAAAGGTAAAGAAGGGGACGACATGCAGCAAGGGCAAGGAGCACGACCCACCCAGCAAGGCCTCCTCCAAAACTCCAGCTGCCAGAGCCAAGGTCGCAACAGCATCTGCCATGGTGAGGGAGGGGCAGAAAATCCAAGCAAGGCACTTCAGCCATCAGAGGCTGTAGGTGAAGGCCTGGTGGCCACCAGCAAAACCGCCAGCCCCGCCACCTGCACCGTGGGCAGCACCCCCAGCAGCCCTGCCGCAGGCAACACCGCAAGCACCACCGCAAGCACCGCCACCTGCACTGCTACCTGCACCACCGATGCCACCACTACTGTCAGAAGGAGCATCCCCAATGGGCAGCCATGCGAGGCTGCAGAAGAAGGTCTGGGGCCTACCTTCACCACTGTCAGCACCAGCACCTGCACCACGGCAAGCACCACCAGCAGCCCCGCCGCAAGCACCGCCACCTGCACCGCCACCTGCATCGCTGACAGTGGGACCACTACCAACATCAGCATCCCCAGTGGGCAGCCGTCCGAGGCTGCAGGAGACCGGCTGGAGCCTCCCACCACCACTGGCAGCACCCGCCACCAGCATCGGCAACACCACCAGTTTGCAGCCTTAGGCGCCGCAGCATGGAGTCTAGCCCTGCCTCCATGGACTGTCATGCAACCTGGTCCCTGGAAATCCTGTGCCTCAGACACCCAGGTGAGGTAATGTGACCTGCCACAAGTCCATCACTCGGCACAAGGCCCCCTCCAGAACCAGTGGAGAAAGGCATCCACTCACTCAATACTTGGCAGGATAAAGCAGACTGGGCATAAGGCCTCTTCCAGAACCAGTAGAGGTATGTATCCACTCACCCAATCCTTGGCAGGATCAGGCAGACTGGGCACAAGGCCCCCTCCAGAACCAGTGGAGAAAGGCATCAACTCACCCAATCCTTGGCAGGATCAAGCAGACTGGGCACAAGGCCCCCTCCAGAACTAGTGGAGCTATGCTTCCACTCACCCAGTACTTGGCAGGATCAAGCAGACTGGGCACAAGGCCCACTCCAGAACCAGTGGAGAAAGGCATACACTCACCCAATTCTTGGCAGGATCAAGCAGACTAGGCACAAGGCCCCCTCCAGAACCAATGGAGAAAGGCATCCACTTGAGAGACTGTGGCTTCACACTTCCCAGGAGCAAGCAGTGGGCAAACCACTCACTTGAGAGACTGTGGTTTTGCACTCCCCAGGACCAAGCAGTGGGCAAACCACCCACTTGAGAGGCTGTCGCTTCGTACTCCCCAGGACCGAGCAGTGGGCAAACCACCCACTCGAGAGACTGTGGCTTTCCACTCCCCAGGACCAAGCAGTGGGCAAACCACCCACTTGAGAGACTGTGGCTTTGCACCCCCTAAGACCAAGCAGTGGGCATGGAGCCCCCTCGAGGAGCAGTGGCGTTATTCCATCTTCCGGCTGATGTGACCACCCCTTCCCCCTGAGGTGCCTGTGAGTTTTTGACTTAATGCCCCTGCAGTGTTCTCTCCGTATTGAGGCAGGAGTCAAGTGTTGGCTTGGCCCATGATATTTGGCCCAGTGGCCCACAGACATTTGGAAGGGACAATGTATGGCCTTATGTACATATTGTATATTTTTGTAGATACTGTTTTAATTATCGTTACGTAGATCTGTCTATTTCTAAAATTACACTGATTTAACTCTATTCCTTTTGTCCTTGATTTCTTCAGGGGGGTAACGGGGTGTAAATGTACTGTTGCTGCATGTGTTTGTGTGTATGGTGTTGTCGATCAGGGTGGGGGTGGGGGTGTTGCGTGTTGCGTGTGTGTATCACTCTCGTTTTCCTCCCTCCTTCCCCTGTGTACTGGGTGCAGTACTCACCGTGGTCGGCACCGCTGTCTTTCGTATTCTTGGCAGATGAGGAGGTAGTAGACCATCATGGGCAGGACCTGTAATTCGGGCTCCATGGCGTCCTGGTTCTTCATTGAGTGTTGAGAGGTGAGTGGTTTCCCTTCCAAACACTGTTTTTGCTGTGCTTTTGATGGCGTTGGTACTGCCCCGGAAAAGCAGGCAGATTGGCCGGTTGTGATGGGGTGGGCGGTACATTGTCTCCCGCCTGTCTGTTGGCGGTGACCGCAACAGTGTTTGTTACGACCGCCGTGGCGGTCAGAGGGTTAAAGTGGATGTCTATGTTGGTGGTATCCGCCGTGGTCATGATCCCATTTTCTTTACCGCCGGACTGTTGGCGGTATTACTGCCGCTTTAACACAGACTGCCAGGGTTGTAAAAAGGGCCACAATCTTTTCATGTATCCAAACAAATACTGCTTTTCTGAAGGGTTTGGCCTAGTAGTGCAGAGCCTGTGTGTACTATGTCAATGCCACTTAATTAGCCTGCAAAACTGCTTTGTGAAGTCTCAAACTCATGTTTTAGTAAAACAATATCTCACCTCTGTGATATGCTGTAGGTATGGCACCCAGCATGGTGCATTGTGCTTAAGTGATTAAGATATGTACTTTTCAGCTCTACAAACTTACTCATTCAATTTCAGGTCTCCAAGCCAAGCACTTTGTAGAGTGTACCACTCATCAGGAAAGTGATATTCATGTTTCCAAAGCATGGATTCTGTGTCTAACCCAGTCAAAGAGCAACAGAGTCCTATATACAATGGCATACTATGAACGTACTGATATATGCAGTGCTATCAAAGGTAATTGCATGTATTTTCACATATCCCTACATTACCGAAAACAGATATTGAGATATTTTGTTCAGCCACCTATGTACACATTTACAGAGCCATAGACATAGTAGTAAAACAGACAGTCACATACCAGCACACTTAGTAAAACATCTCATGGCACTACTACAGGTGGACTCATACATTCACTCAAATATATAGGCAAGTAGTGACACAATATTCTCCAGACAAATATTGTTTAAAAAAAGAGTGAGGCCTACTAGCTCAGAGTCTGTGTGTGCAGTGTCACTGCTCACTGAAGGTTGTCTCTAAAACCCCTTTGCCAAGTCTTAAACCCACATTTTAGTACACATAACTCACCTCTGAGATACGCTGTAGGTATGCCATCAACCATGGTGCTTTGTCCTTAAGTGATTGACATCAGAGTTAGAAAGTTACGGATGTACTTGCAGACCCCTGAGCCGAGGACTATATAGAGTATTCCAGACAGCAGGGAAGTGACATACATCTTTCCGAAGAATAGATCCTCTGTCTCACCCAGTCAGAGAGCAACACACAGACTTCAACATTCACTCACAGTAGTTATGTATGTAACTCTATCAAACGAAATTGCAGACACACTTGCATACTCCTGTATTACCTAACTAAGTCACTGAGGTATTAGTTCAGCCACTTACATATTTTCAGAGCGACAGAGGTATTAAAACATGTAGTCACATACCAGCCCATGTAGTAAAACATATCATGGCTCTGTCAGTGACCACTCAAATTGTCCTGTGAAAACGCTTTGTCAAGCCTTAAAGCAATATGTTTTTGCAAACAACTGACCTTGGTGATATACAGTAGTTATGCTAAAAAGCATGTTGCATTGTGCTTAGGTGATTAAGAGATGTACTTTTCCGTTTTAGAACCTTACACATGCACTTGCACACCTGTAAGCCAATCACTACCTAGAGCATACAACTCATAAAGAAATTGATCTTTATGTGGCCAAAGCATGGATCCTGTGCCTCATCTAGTGACATAGCAACAAAGAGACTGCTACATTCAAATACATATTTAGAAAATATTTATATATGCAGCACTATAAAAGTCAATTTGAAACACACTCACAAAATGCTGTATTTCCTATGATAGGACTCAAGTGTTTGTTCAGCCACTTACATACACATTTACAGAATCATGCAGGTTCTAAACCAGTAAGTCAGATACTGGCACATGCACTTAAACATCCAATGGCACTGCTGAAGGTGGACACCTACATTCAGTCACATAGATAGGAAAATAGTGTCATAATCTTGTCATGTGTCCAGAAAAGAACTGCTTTGAGGATGGGTGGGGTCTAATAGTGCAGAGCCTGTGAGGTATTTGTTCACTTACTTAGATACACATGTACAGGGCTGTACAGAGAGAGAAGGAGATAGTAACATACTGCCAGACATACTAAAATATGTCATGCTAGTATTAAAGGTGGACATCTACCTACATTCACATAAATATGCAAATGTGACAAGTATGTAGAATGATTCTGCTTTAATGATAGTTGAGATCTACTATTCCTAAACCTGTGTATGTTGTGTCACTGGCTATATAAATAGGGCTACAAAAGCACTTTCTAAAATCTCAAAGCTATGTTTTACTAGAAATAAATCAGCTGTGTGATATGCTGAATACATGCTATGAACCATAATAACACAATTCTTTATATTGTACTTAACTATTTAAAATATGTAATATACAATTCAATAATCAAAAAATGTATGTACCTTTTTATTAGTTTTCAGCTGGGAGAATTCGCTTAGCTACACTAATTTGCAATGCCATCAAAAAGTGAGGGAAAAAAAGAAAAAAAGAAAAATACTGCCTCCTTAGAACTCCGAAACAAAAGAGACAAAATGCTGAAAATGTAGTCAAAGAAAAGGGAGCTGCCGTTAAGAGAACAAGGACGTTCCTCAAAATAGTATATGGCCAACTTGAAAGATAGGAAAATAAAATGCATAAAAGAGAAAGTTTGACAACAACTAAGAAAGGAGTATAAATACATGAGATCACAAGTAAAAAATCCTACAAAGAAGTACAGAGTTTAACTAGAAGGCAGTGCCATTTCGAGGAAAAAGAGTTAGAATGTTCCATAGCAGAGTAATCAAGAATCTAATGAGAAGTATGAAGAAGTATAAAAGAAGAAGAGAAGCTATGAGACAAAAGGAACATGTTAAGAGAATAGTTGATACAGCGTTTGATTTGAAGAGGAAGCTATTTTTCTTGATTTTGAAAAAAATGAAAACACTAGCTAAAATAGTGTATGCGGGGAAAACACCCAAAGAAAATACCTATAAACAGAACTAACTTTTGAATTTTTTGTGTGGGGAATGGATACATACCTCTAGTACTAAGCCTTCCTTTAATGAGGAAAGCTACTTTCAAGAGAACAGACTAGTGCCTGCAGTTAATGAATGTGGATGGTGTTATGAGATGAAAGGTGGTTCGCTTATTGAGAAACAGATAATCGAACCTAGTAACGTAGGGGAAGTCATAGCTGAAGAGGTTCTGGGAAGGCGTAGACAGACCCAAGTATATAAGTGGAATTGTAGCAGTATTTATACTGTCCCCCAAGAATAAATTGACATAGTCAGAAATTCTTTACATAAGTTACCATGCAAAAGTGTTAAAAGGAAAATTTTACTTTTGCAAAGACTAGATCCATGCAAAGTAAAAAAAGTATACACATCTACAGGAACATTCACAAGCAGGTTTGTCAAAGAAAGTGCACAAAGGCACCTTTCATCATTATAGAATGTTAGCTGTGCACCAATCACAGACGCAAATTTTAGTTAGGAGGCTTTACTATTTGAAGGGTCTTGCAGTATGTTTAGGGAAAATGAGTGGACTTCTTTTGTATGGAACAGAGGCAGAGTTAGAAAAGTTTAGTGATGATGTGCAGTTTCATTTCTTTGAAACTGAACAGGACTGCATAGGAAATGGAAACTTGGAATTTGCAGATCTAGCAGAACAGGGGATATATATTACTGTTGATATCGTTTGTGAAGAGATTAGAAGGTTTGAAACAGTCTGTTCACAAAAATCAGACTATATTTGCATATGTTGTAGATGCACGCACTACAAACCTCAAACTTGTTATGTTATTGTGTCTTCAAAAACTGAAGAAGGCAAAAGTGATAAATAGCAAGAATGTAAAGCTTATTTATTTATAAAAGCAAAATTGTACACAAAATGTTATCCTGAATTCCCACGAACTGTGATCTCAGAAGGAAGAGTAAATAGTTTTTTGTCTGCAGTGAGACAAACCTTGACACAAAAATCACCAAAAAATACTTGCAACCTTGAAAGAATAGAAGGTTCAAAATATATAAACAACCTCAACTCTGTTATTCTAAAGATATGGAATGCAAATATAGATATACAGTTTGTTGCTGATAATTCTATTGCTGTAGCTCGCTATGTCACTTCTTATATTACAAAGGCAAAGAAGAAAGAAACGAAAGAGATGTGGGAGGAGATTTCAGCAGAAGAGACTCTTACCAAAAAATTGTACAGTTTTAGTTTGAAAATGCTTTCGCACAGGGAAATTGGTTCTTATGAACGTGCTGAAAAGTTAAGCTCTACAAGTTTTTTCTCCATGTCTAGAGGAATCATGTTGGTAAGTTTAGGACTTGCAAGCAGTTATAATAGAGTATTAAAGTATTTCCCAGAGATGCAGTATCTTGCAAGAGTTGATCCCGAGAGTACAGACCTTGTAAAGACTAACATGCTGGATACATACTACCAAGAAGAAGTGTCCATCTTGAAAATATGTATCTGAATGAAGTACCTCAGCATTATACATATAGGGCTAATGTCACTGAAAACATTGCCGAAGGAAGATTTGAAATTACTGGATGTGATGGATGTTTGGTAAGACACGACAAAGGAAATATAATTAATCACAAGAAGCTTAGTTGCTAAACTCCAGACAGAAGAGAGTTTTTCTACTTCACACTTTTGCAACTGTTCAAACCATGGCAAACTGAAGTAAATCTACTTAGACACTATTTTTAAGATAAATTTAATGCTGCATAAGACACTCTTCATTGTTTTGTTTCTCCAACATACTTACAGATGTTGAAAGGTGAAGTTCAAGAGGAAGAAACTATGGCTTCTGAAATAGTCAGGGAGAGTTCGCAAAGCAGGCAAAGTTCTTGCACATAGGAAGTCAAGATCCTGTTTGAGAACTAGTAATTCAAAATGAAGCAGCTATAGCAATGAATGAAGTGGGGATTGCCATGCAGCAGGTAAGAGAGGGAACGGTAGATTTAGGGCAGTTAGTGGAACAACTGAACAATAAACATAGAGACATTTACAATTAAGTTAAAACTAAAATAGAACACAGATTTCTCCACAACAAAAAAGTATGTGACTGTCCTATATATAAACCAATTTTATTGTACATCAGTGGACAAGATGGTACTGGCAAGAGCTTCCTAATTAAAGTTCTTACTAGTTATTTACAGAAGACTACTGATTCAATTTTGTCATGAGTTGTAACAGCACCAACAGGAATAGCTGTTCATAATATTAAAGGAATTACTCTGCATCAATTACTAATGCTATCTGTTGAACTTGACAATAAACTGGAATATCAGAAGTTATCTGGTGGCGCTTGTCATGAAGTATCAAGATTATTGAAAAAGATGACAATAAACATTATTGATGAAGTGAGCATGATATCAAACAGGGGAAACATGGTTTGGGAAAATCTGGAATTTATTCCCATCTGACATTACTGAACCAGAACCAATGTTCAATTTCATTAAAGAAGAGACATCTATAGTTTGTTTAATGCTAAGACTTCAAGAGTCCTCAAACTTTAATGAAAAATTACTACAACTGGAGAAAGAAGTCACTTATGAAATTATAGCTATAGATAAAATGGAACTTCAAGGATTCACAATACTACTAACACCTACAAGCCCTTCACAACATCGGACCTGTATACCTTAACCACCGCCTCGCCTTCCACACGCCCACCAGACAACTCCATTTCGCTCACCTGACCCTGGCCACCATCCCACAGTTCCACAAGACCACAGCCAGAGGAAAATCTTTCTCTTACCTCGCCGCTAATACCTGGAACTCTCTTCCTCTTCATCTCAGGCAATCTTCCTCTCTGCCTCAATTCAGGAAGGACCTCAAGGTCCAGCACTTTAACTGAGCTGCAGAACCTATCCCCTCAGCTTATTGAGACCCGAATGGGTGATTAGCCACGCTCTATTAGAACCCTGATTAATTGATTGATTGAAAACAGTAGGATTAGTAAAGCGTTTAACAATATGCAAAAACTGTCTAGTTATTTTATGGCACAATTTAAATGTTGAGGAAGGCGTAGTAAATGGTGCAATGGATAAAGTTGTTGATTTAATTAATTTAAAAAACAAAATGAAGTGGAATACTTGGCTATAAAATTTGATGAGATAGACGAGGTGAAGAAGATTTGCCAGTATGTTGGGTGTTTTTGCTTGTAAAAGACATATATTCAATGGCAATAGTTTCCTCTATCTTTAACATATGCTGTAACCATCCATAAATCAATCAATCAATCAATCAAATACATTTCTTAAGCGCACTACTCACCCAGTAGGGTCTCAAGGCACTGGGGTGTGGGGTTACTGCTCGAAAAGCCATGTTTTGAGGTGCTTTCTGAAGGTTAGGAAGGCCTGGGTCTTGCATAGGTTGGTGGGGAGGGAGTTCCAGGTTTTGGCGGCAAGATGGGAGACGGATCTGCCACTGGAGGTGGGGCGTTGAATGCGGGGGACTGTAGCGAGGGCGAGGTCGGTGGAGAGGAGCTGTTGAGTTGGTTTGTGGAAGTTGATTCTTTTGTTGAGGTAGGCTGGTCCAGGGTCATGGAGGGCTTTGTGAGCATGAACAAGGATTTTGAAAATGATCCTTTTGTTGATGGGCAGCCAGTGTAGGGATCTGAGGTGGGCGGAGATGTGTTCATGGCGAGGGAGGTTGAAGATGAAACGTGCGGCTGCATTCTGGATTCGCTGGAGTTTTCTCTGAAGCTTGGCTGTGGTCCCTGCGTAGAGGGCCTTGCCGTAGTACAGTCTGCTGCTCATGAGGGCGTGGATGACTGTTCTTCTTGTTTCTAAAGAAATCCATTTGAAAGTCTTGCATAGCATGCGAAGGGTGTTGAAGCAGGAGGATGATATGGCGTTGATTTGGAGAGAGATGAGTCCAGTATGATGCCAAGATTGCGTGCATGGGTGGTGGGTGTTGGGGGAGGCCCAAGGGTGGTGGGCCTCCAAGAGTCATTCCAAGCTATCTTGTTGGGACCGAAGATGATGATCTCTGTTTTTTCTGAGTTCAATTTGAGGTGGCTTGCTGTCATCCAGATGGCGATGGCAAGGAGTCCGGCGTGTAGGTTATTTTTGACGGTAGCTGGGTTGCTAGTAAGGGAGATGATGAGCTGGGTGTCGTCAGCATATGAAATGATGGTGAGGTCGTGGGGGCAGAGGATGTTGGTGAGAGGAACCATGTAGATGTTGAAAAGGGTGGGGCTGAGGGAGGATCCTTGGGGGACCCCACAGATGGGCTTGGTGGCTGTAGACCGGAAAGGAGGGAGGCAAACTCATTGGGTTCTTTCAGAGAGGAAGGAGGTGAGCCAGTCCAGGGCTTTGTGGCGAATTCTGGCGTCGAAAAGGCGTGTGCGGAGGGTTTGGTGGCATACGGTCTCAAAAGCTGCAGAGAGGTCTAGGAGGATGAGGGCGACGGTTTCGCCCTTGTCCAATCTGGTCCTGATGTCGTCTGTACAGGCGATGAGGGCGGTCTCGGTGCTGTGGTTTTTGCAGAATCCAGACTGGGAGACGTTGCATGTGTTGTTGTCTTCTGGGAAGCAAGACAGTTGTGTGTTTACTATCTTCTCCATTACCTTTGTGGGGAAGGGGAGTAGAGAGATGGGTTGGTAGTTTATGAGGTCTTCAGGGTCTGCTTTGGGTATTTTTAGAAGAACGTAGACTTCGGCATGTTTCCAAATATCTGGGAAGGTTGCTGTCTCGAAGGAACTGTTGATCACAAGGTTTAAGTGTAGATGCAGCTTTGGTTATTGTATGACGTTCTGTATTCAAAGAAGGAATGTCATATGTAGCATTGTTGCAAATTAGAACCTTGTCCAGTTTGTTTTTAATTGAGTTTGACGAGAGCAAATTAGTGCTGACGTAAACTACATAAGAGAGTAGAAAACGCTCCTCATTTAGGCCAGTACCCGATTTATGAAAAACTGATACTGTGCCCAAAGTTAAAGATTACAAAACAATCTATGGACCTTCACAAAAAGAAAGGATAAAAGAACATTACAGACAGTGCTAAGAGGAAACTGGAAAATTACAGTGAAATTGTAGATTACCAGTTGGAAAACAGTTCAGGTGTCAACTGCTATGTACATGTCATTCTGAATGTATTGTTCTATTTACCCCATGTAGTAAACCAAATTGAACAAGAGTCAGATAACAGAATGTGTTCGGCAATTTCTAATTTCCTGCTATGTTTAATAACTGACACAAGTTTGTACATTCTGCTTCAGGGATCCGAGATCTTTTAGATGTATGTAGTAGATCAATAACGTTTGCTCTCAACACTCAACAAGGCACACAGGAATTAATTACGGTCATGCTTGGAGTCTTAGAAGAAGAACAAGTAAATTTTGATGATATTTTTAGACTCAGTTACAAATGGACCCATGAGTGTGAAGACTGTTCTTTTACATCTAGCACTGAAATCAACTCTGAACGATTTGTGTACTTAATATTACAACCTTCTAAAAGTGTACCTTTTGAGAAATTGTACAGAATTGGTAAAGAAAATATGAGCTGCCCAAACTGCAGATCTGACCATGTCTCTCCACTATTTCTAAAAAGAGTAGGAAAATACATTATGCTAATGCTACAATGCTGCAGACCAGATCATTCCAAATTGGAAACTCGAATTACAAACTTTAAACCTGGACAAATATCACTTTCAGCAAGCTCTTTTACTACTTTGGCTATCATCTTTTATGAAGGACTTAGTACCACCTCGGGACACTACCCTGTGTATTTAAAAAGTAAAAGTGGATGGATAGAATGCAACAACATCAACCTAAAATACAAACAAAAACTTCCATTCAAACTACCAAACTCATATCTGCTCTTTCTTCAGCCAAAGTTCTAAGGAAAAATTATGGTTGAAAAACTGGCATACCATGTGTCCTCTACATACTTCATCTGTTGTTTAGATATTATTCAGCTTGTAATGTCTTTAAAACAGATCCTGAAATCTCAAGAGTCCTTTAAATATTCTACAAATGAGTTAATGTATCAAATCTATACAATGCCCTCTAATTAAAGTGAAAAACTCGAAGAACATACTCAAATTACAGCAGCTTGAAGTTGAAACAATAACATTTCTTGAAAAGTAAAAAAAAACTCCTGTTTGGTTCTCCAACAAAACTTCTACATGCTATTTGAGGAAAAAACTACGAGGGAGATTTTGTATACATTTATTATTAACACCTTAAACCTCATTTGGCCTACCAGGGATGATGTAAGACTTCTACAATAGAAAACTACATCACATTTATTTCTGACGTTGTACCAGATATAATTACTCAAGAAAAATATTAAAATCTCCTTGTTTAGATTACTCTAGTAACTAGACAGAAATCCAAAAATTAAAGAAAAGAAGTGAGTGCAATGCATAGTGTCACTTATTTGTAGTGATCCACTGTGCATATTTGTTTTTTTTTACTATCCATTGATTGTTTTTGACCCCACTGTTTGAAGATGATGTTTATACAAATCATTGTTATATGGTGAAGAAGTATAAAATCTGAGAACAGTGAAAAAAGAAAATAGAAAGTTTAACTACATTAAAAAAATATTTTACAGTAATGTAATAAGTATTATATTTGTGTAAATGTGGAGATTAAATACCAACATATCTTTATCTTTTGTTTTTTCCCAGTAGTTGGTACAGTTCATTGATGTTAAGTATCTAAAAGAGTTTTGAAGCACATACGTATACCAGACAGAAACCATGGAGACTGTTTTAACCATAAACATAATCTTGCTATGGCTTTCTATTACTTATTTTTCCTATTTCTTACTAAGACTTACAGTTTAATTGAAGTGTCTTTTAAGTAAGTATACAATACTTTAATGTATCATTCATCTAACAGCTCATAGAAACAGTCTCATAACCATACACTGCTCATATACTTACTTACTCAACCATACATCACTCATACACTCACCCGGGAACCCTTACAACCCTCATACACTCACTCACTAAGTGGTACATTAACTCATACACTCAATCAATCTCCCATACATATATTCAATCACCCATATACACACTCCGCACTCACTCACTTAGCCATGCATGTCTCATTTCTCATGCACTCAGTCACCAATGTTTCACTCGTGCACTCATTTGCTCATGCATACATCCACTAATGCACACACTTAATGTCTCATGCAGAACTCATGCAGTCACTCACTGATCCATACAAACACTCATACAGACATTGAGTCACCTATCCACCATTTGTGCCCTCACACATTCACTCAGACAGCACCCATTCATTCACTCACCCGTACACCACTCATGCAGTCATTCACTCACCCATACAACACTCATGAAATCATTATCCCACTGATACAGCACTCATGCACTCACTCGCTTAGCCATGTGCACACTCATGCACCCAGTCAATCACACATACACAAGTGATACACTCATTCAGTCATCCATACTCACTTACACACGGATAAACTAGTCATGCAATCACCTTTAGACCAGTCACGCAATCAGTTACTCACCTATGCAAGGACTCATGCACTCTGTTAATAACTCATAGATGGCTCATGTAGTCCCTCACTAATCCATACATGCCCTTATTCACACAGACTATTATCCATGCACCATTCATGCAGTCAATCAATCAACCATTCAATACTCTTACCTTCATTCAGTCATCTACCCAGCATTCATTCACTCACTCAACCATGCACCACTCTTACACACACTCACTCATCCATAGTTAGACTCATGCACTCACTCACCCGTACATGCACTGATACACTCAGTTAATCTCACATCACCCATACATCACTCATGCACTCAATGACTTACCCATATAATTACTCATGCATGTAATCAATCTCCCATACACACACTCTTGCGCTCAATCACGCATACACCAATAATGCAGTCACTCAGTTTGCCATACCTGAACTCATCACTCAGTCAAACACCTTCATATACACTCATGCAGTCAATCACCCATACACATACTCCTGCAGTCAATAACACATACACCATTGATGCAGAGACTTACTCACGCATACATCACTTATACAATCACTCACTTACCCATATTTGCACTCATACAATCAGTAAATCATCCATACACCAGCCACACACTCAGCCTCCAGTTATGCACTCACTCACTTGCCCATACATAGACTCACACACTCAATCACCCATATATGCACACATGCGCTCCTTCACACATCCATACATTCACTCATGAACTAACTAACCCATACATGCACTCAGAGAAATACATGCACTCATGTACTCAGAGAATCACATATACACCAGTCTTGCATTCACTTACTCACCTGTGCATGGACTCAGGCACTCAATCACACCTACACCACGTATGCACTTAGTCAAACACTTGTACATCACGTATACACTCAGTCACTCACCAATGTATGCACTCATCCAAGCAATATATCATCCATACACCACTCAAACACTCAGTAACACACTCATACACCAGACATGCACTCACTAACTCATCCACACACCACTCACTCACACATACACACCCTGTTGCACTAATTCACTCACCTATACATCCATTCATGCATTCAGTCACTCACCCATACATGCACTCATTCATTCACATATATATGCACTCATGTACTCAAAAAGTCACCTATACACCAGTGATGCACTTAGGCACTCATCAATACATGCGCTCATGCACTCACTCAATCACACATATACCACTTATGTGCTCACTAACTTATCCATACATCATTTATAGACTCACTCACTCATCCATACAAGCACTCATACAATCAGTAAACCACCTGTATATCACTCATACACTCAGTCATTCACCCATACACCAGTTATACACTCACTCACTTGCCCATACATATACTCATACAGTCACTCAATAATCCATACACCAATCATACACTCGATCACTCACCCATACACCAATCATGCACTCACACTCTCACCAACACACCACATATACACTCACTCACATATACACACACTATTGCACTCACTCACTCACTGACCTATACATGCACTCATTCACTCAGTCACTCACCGATACATGCACTCACTCATTCACCGATATATTCACTCATGCACTCACTCACTCACTCACCCCTGCATGCACTCATACACTCAAAGAGTCACCAATACATAAGTCATGTACTCAGTCACTCACCCATACATGCAGTCATACAGTAGTTCAGTCACCCATTCACCACTCTTGCACTCACTCACTCATACAGGCAATCATGTGCGCATTCAGGGCCAGATGTATGGCTGAGAGTTTTGCGACTTGCAATTTGTGACTCATTTGTGTGTCGCAAATTGCAAGTCGCAAAACGAAATGCACAAGAGTGTAACTCTCACTGTTTGCGATTCCCAATGGGGTCGCAAATGACCTACCGCATCAATATTCATGAGGTAGGTCCAATGCGTGGCCCAATTGGGAATGGCTGCACTCACAGGTATGGTGGCCTTCTGGTAGGGCTTCTGTGACAGCTTTTAAATAAAGCACTTTTTTTAATGCAGCTCATTTACCTGAAAGGAAAACGGGATACATTTCAAACCCCAAAAATATATATATTTTTTCATTTAATTCAGAGCAGGCAGTAGTCCGTGGGATGACTGCCTGCTCTGAAAAAATATTTTTACATCCATTCTCAAAGAAGAAGGGACTCATGTGGGGACCCCTTTCCGTTTGCAAATGGATTACCACCAATTTAAAATTGGTTGTAACTGTGATTGTTTTGCTACCACAATTGCGGTCACAAAACAATCATACATCCCCCTGCGACTCTCAATTAGGAAAGAACACCCTCAGGATGCCCCTTCCAAATTATGAGTCACAAATCGCTATTTTGGGAGTCGGTAATTGTGACCGTCTTGAAAAATGGGGATGGTACATCGTACCTGCCCATGTTGCGTTTGCAAACAACAATCTTTGCCATTTGAAACCGCAAAATGCCATCGCACATCGGGCCCTCAGTCTCCCAAAGAGCCATTCATGCACCCACTCACTCATTAATACACTCACTCACTCACTCACTCACTCACACATACACTCATGCGCTCACCCATACATGCATTCATGCAGTCTTTCAGTCATCCAGGCAGCAGTCACACACTCACTCACTTATACACACAGTCACCCATGCACCATTCATGCACTAACTCACTCAGACGCACACAGCACTCATATATTTATTCACTCACCCATATAGCAGTCATGCACTCAATCACTCACCCATGTGCACACTGATACACCCGGAGAATCACACATTCACAATTCATGCACTCATTCAGTCATCCATACATACACTCATGCACTAACTCAATGATGCATGCATCACTCATGCATCCACGCACTCACTCATACATGTAGTTTTAAACTCAGTCAATCTCCCATACATTATTCATGCAGACACTTATCCATAAATGTACTCATTCACCTATTCATAGACCCACTCATGCACTGATGCATCCACTCAATCACCCTTACACACACTCAACAGTCACTCACTTATCCACACGTTCACTTGTACACTCACTCATTCACTCATGCACTACTCATGCACTCACTGACCCATAGATGCACTCAAATAGTCATTGACTCATCCATGCACCACTCTCACACTCAATCATGATCCATGCACTCTCAGTCAATCGGTAGACCACTCTTGCTTTCACTTACTCACACATGCATGCACTTACTCACTCACCTATACACGCACTCATGCACTCACTGAATGTCTCATGCACTCTCTCCCTCATCCATACATGCACTCATACACAGTGACTCACCCATGCACTATTCGTACCCTCACTAACTTACCTATGCCCTACTTATTCATTTATTCACTTACCCATGCACCACTGTGCACTCACTCCCCAACCTATACACGCACTCATACAGTCTTTCATACATCAACGCACAACTCACACTCACTCATCCATACAAAGGCTAGTAAACTCAGTGAATTACCCATACACCACTTATACACTCACTCACCCGTACAAGCACTAATACACTCAGTCAATTACAAAAACAACAACTTATGCAGTCAGTTATTCACACATGCACACACTCATACACTCAGTTAATTACCCATGCATGCACTCATGCACTCACTCAATCCTCCATACACCACTCATACACTCAATTACGCACACATGCACTCATACAGTCAATCACCCATACACCACTCATGCACTCAGTCACAGAAACACACTCTTGCACTCACTTACTCACCCATATATGTACTCATGCAGTTACTCACTTGCCCATACAGCACTCAGTTACTCACCCATACATGCACTCAGTCACCGATACAGCACTCATGCGTCACTCTCACACTCACTGATAAACACACTCATGCACTCACTCACCCTCACACGTAATCATGCACTCAGTCAATCACTCATTAACCACTCATGGACTCACTTACCCAAACATACACTCATTCAGTCACCCATATACCACTCATGCACTCAGTAAATCACCCATACCTACTGAATCACTCAGTCAATCACCTGTACAACACTGCTGCACTTAATCACTCATTCACTCACCGAAACACACACTGATGCACCCAAATACTCACCTATACACACACTGATGCATGCACTCACACACTCATACAGACACTGAGGCACCCAACCACTCACCCATACAGACATTCACGCACACAATCACTCACTCATACAGACAATGATGCAACCAATCCTTCCCTCTTACAGACACTGACGCACCCAATCACTCACACATACACAAAATGATATGCCCATTTACAGGCACATACATGTAATCATGCATTCATCCTTTTTTCAACCATAGAACTTTTAAGAAGAACTTTTTTGGTTTGTTTTTTTGTATATTTTTTGTGCTTTTATACATTGTATACTTATTTAGTTTTTTTTGCAAACTAAATGGTGACATGGGCCTGAAAAACTTCAACAAGCAGCAGAACAAATGCTGCAAAAAGTGGGATTGCAAATCATATTTAACACTGGTGCTGCTTTGCTGCTTCACGAGCACTTGAACTGATTGTTCTCCAGCAGAGATGACTTTGCTGCAGTCCATACAATACATTGCCATCAAGCTGAATTCAGAAGCAATGTCCCCAACATGGGTCTGTTCTTCTACAGACACTCTCTGTCCTGGTGCAGATGGTGTTGCTGAGGATCTGATGATCTTGATGTTTCTGCAGTTTCTCTCTCCTTTCTTGCTCTTTTTACTGGTTGGAGTGGTAAGTTTGTAGGTGATGGATGTAGCACCACATAAGTACTTCTTACTGAATCCTCTGGAGAGCGTCTTCTGACAGAGAGAGCACTTCAAGAATGTAGCCCCAGTCTTTTACTCTCCTGGTGGAATTGTGAAGAATTCCCACCAACACTGGATTTCCGCACTGAAGGCCCTTCATATCCAGAGTCTTCATTCTCCTGGACCTCAGTGTCTCCTTCATGTCCTGGCTGTGGCACCTGATCTTCTTGGCTGCCTCCTGTTGCCATTTTGGTATTTTTAAAAATTCCAAATGTAAATACCTACCCAGACTGCCCCTATATTTCCAGCTAGACCGGCTCAGAATGAATAAAGAAGCAAATGGAAGGTGCATGAACAGAGAAATGGGTGGGGTCCTTATTTACATGCTTGAAAACTCTCTTCTCCAATCGTATTGCCTTCTTTCCCAGTCACATGAGCTTCGAGATTACGAGTGTCGTCGCGATGTCCGGAAATGTAATAAAAATTGTTTTTCATTACAAGTAAGTCCACAGGTGAAACTTAAAGCATCATCACAGTAAACCCCTATAACCATCCACTGTCTTCAATATCTGCATATATGTGTTTTACAATATTTCAAAACTACATGGTCCTGTGACTACCAGAGTCACGCTCAAGCTGAAAAATGACTAGAAATGTACTTTCGTACAAAACGTAATACAAAAAAGAAACTGTACAGATCATATTACTAAGCGTATTCAAACAAACAGTGTCTATATCATGTGCATATATGTGATTTACAATATTTGAAAACCACATGGTCGTTGCAGTTAACAACATCATCGCAACTACCGGAGTCGGCACAGAAACACAAGAACACCAGGAAAGTTCTTTCCTATAAAAACTAATACATAAACAAATATTGAACACCATGTTAGGAAACCCCTAAAAACAAACACTGTATACAATATATCTAGATGTGTAATTTGCACTATATGAAAACCACACAATCATTGCGGTTGACTACATCACAATGATGTACATGCTCACCGCAAACACTGGGCATTGATTTACGAAATAGTTTCCATTCAAAAATCATACCAAAAGATAATTTAAACATGATATCGGTAAATTCCTACTGTGAAGCATAACATACACTCAGGACCACTGGAATTATGCAGCAGGAGACAGTCAAATTATGTGGCAGGCACGAGTAAATTATGCTACAACAAAAGGCAAAATATGCGGCATAATGCAGCACATTTTATAGTAGTATTACTTCATTATTTCATCATATTTTAGCTTGGTAACACTGTCTGGATAGTGGATGTAACCTTTTATACCCAAATATAGCAATTAGTATTAGAAAGTTAACCAGTGCAGCTTTGGTAAAGGGCTTTCCTTTGCACAGCAACATGTATCGTTGCATTTTTGTTTGTAACTTTTTAACCGGTTGAGCTAGATACAAAATGTATTTGTTAAAATCTGCAGATTGTGCAACTGATGGATTATGTGGGAACAGCAGCAAATCTATAATTATGCATATTTCACCATGGCCACACTATCGCATAATACCAGTGACTCTGAGTATACTATATCTATATATGCATATTCAAAAAACACAGTGGTTAAAGCACAATAATACAAATTGCAATAATATTTCAGCAAATTAAAAAAAAAAAAGAAATCCTGTATTTAATTCAGTAAAAAAAAATCAGTGACTAACACTGAAACTTTATTTCAACAGAAACATATTTTATATCTGTTAGAAATTGGGTCTCTAGTCTGCAGAGGTACACACCCTTGTCCAAGTTGGGATCTCAATATACAAGTCAGGGTAAGTCACTACACAACCTAAATTATCCTGTGATCACCCTCTGGCAGCTTGGCACAGAGCAGGCAGGCTTAACTGAGAAGGCAATGTGTAAAGTACTTGTGCAATAACTCATGCAGTAATACAGTGAAAACACCTCAAAAAGTACTGCACACCAGTCTAGGAAAATAGATAATATTAATCTGTATAAAATAATACCAAAATATCAAGAATCCAATGTACACAAGTAAAGATATGACTTTTTTAAAGATGAAATCCTATTATAGCACTTAGAAACACAATAGCTCCAACTGGGGCTATTATGACATCGTGATGGAGCCGTTCCCAACAGGCCGACGCCACTTGCAGGGAAGTGCGGGCTGGTCATGAAGTTGCACAGACTCCAGGTACAGGACCTTTGGTAAACAAGGGAACAAAGACATAGCACGGAGTTGGGGAGATGAAGCATCGCTGGAGCCAATGAAGCGTAAGTTCCTGGCTGCCGATGGGGAGGTGAAGAGTTGGTTCCTTACTGCTGCACAGGGGCGGCAAGGTGTCAGTTCTGTCTGGATGCAGGAGAGGTGATGTGGCGTTGGTGCGAGGTGTCAGTTCCTTGTGGCCTGGCAGGGTTGATGAGTCCAGCAGGTCAAGACATGATGTATTGACTTTGCAGTGTCGTGATTACACCGCAGAACTTCATCAGTGTCATGGCAACATCAGGCTTACGTTGCAGGATGTAGTCTTTGCGTTCAGCGATGACCATGGAGCTGGAGCAGGCAGCTGTGCAGCGTCAGACAGCGCCAGTGGTTCTGGAGTCACTGAAGTTGGTGAGCTAGTTAGGAGCTAGTAGACAAAGTCTTTGTTGGCCCTGAGACTTCAGAATAGGAGGCAAGCTCAATCCAAGCCCTTGCAGAGCACTTTCGGGGAAGGCAGAGTCCTTCCAGCAGAGTCAGGGGGCAGCAAGGCACAAGCAGGGCAGCAGTCCTTCCAGCCAAGCAGTCCAGTGGAGTCCTTTGGGCAGACAGACAGATCCTCTGACAGAGTCCAGTTGTACATCCAGAAGTGTCTGATTTGGTGGTATCAGAGACCTAGTATATGTACCCAAAGTGCCTTTGAAGTGGGGGAAACTTCAAAGAGTGTTTTTTGAAGTGCACAAGGTCCCCTTTCAAACCTGACCTGTCTGCCAGGATCTCTGTGGGGGGGTTATCAGTCCTTTGTGTGGAGTCAGGCCACTGGCCTTTGAAGTGTGAGAGTCCCTCCACTCTTCCTGCCCAGGGAAACCCATTCAGTTTTTATGGCTGTCTGGGTGGACACACAAGGGGAGCTGTCAACCAGCACAGACCAAATGTGGATTGGAGACAAGCTATACAGCACAGATGGCAGTAACTGCAGAGAAATGCCCCCTTTCTAAAAGTGGCATTTCTAAAATAGTAATATTAAATCTAACTTCACCAGTAAGCAGGATTTTCTATTACCATTGTGGCCATAAAACACATGACAGGGCTACTCCTTTCCAGATCACAATCTACCACTTAAAAGTGTACAAGTACAGTTCTAGTGCTGGCCTATGAAAGGCGCAGGCCTCACAGTAGTGAGAAACACATTTGTAATTTTCTCACAACCAGGACATGTAAAACACATCAGTACATGTCCTGCCTTTTACTTTAAGCACCCTGCCCTATGTGTTTCCTAGGGCCTACCTTAGTGGTGACTTATATGTAGAAAACAGTGAGTTTAATGCTTGACAAGTAATTTTAAATGCTAAGTCAAAGTGGCAGTGGAACTGCACACACAGGCCTTCTATTGGCAGGCCTGAGACAAGGGTATGGGGCTACTCATGTGCATGGCACAATCAGTGCTACAAGCCCATTGGTAGCATTGAATTTACAGGCCCTGGGAACTTCTAGTGCACTTTTCAAGGGACTTGCTGGTAAATAAATGTGCCAATTGGGTAGGAGCCAATGTTACCATGTCTAGGGGAGAGAGCACATGCACTTTAGCACTGGTCAGCAGTGGTAAAGTGTGCAGAGTCCTAAAACCAGCAGAAACAGGTTCAGACAAATGGAATGAGGCAGGCAAAAAGTTGAGGGAAAACCACCCTGAGGCTGTCAGTTCTAACAACATCTCTAATACATAATATACATTTAGATGCAAAAATTACACAAACATTAGAATCCACTGAAAAAAACATACATTATAAGGATGTTATAATTAGGAAATAGAAGTTTAAAAAACCCATTGAAATTCACTGAAAAAAAAGGTTACAGGGACGTTATAGTTAGGAAATAAAATTTAAAAAAAAAACCTTAGAGATTTACCGAAAAAAACAAAGGTTACTCATGATGTGGTCAGTGACATCACTGATGACATCTTAAATTACATCACTGATGACATCATCAACAACCCACTCACATGTAATATCTCATACATCCCCTCCCACACAACCACTGACATACCCATTAGAAGAGCAATACAGTCACATACCTAGCCACTGAACAATAAAGCCACTCACGCAGCAACTCACCCACACAGCCACTAATGGAACCACTAACTCACATATACAGCCACTCATGCACCTACTCACTGACCAATACAGTCACTCACACATCCAGTCATACAGACATAGATACTCACACATCCACTCATACACCCACACAGTCACTCACACACTGAATCACTCATCCATACAGCCACTCACACACCTACTCACTCATCCCTTCAGTCACTCATACAGCCACTTACTCATGCATATATTTACTCACACACCCACTCATTCATACATGTATTAACACAAGTCACTCACCTATATAGTCACTAAGACAAGCACATAATCTCCCATACAACCTCTATCACACTAACTTACTTACTCATACATACACTCACACACCCATTCACTCACCCATACAGCCACTTTCACACCCACTGACTAATCCATACAGCCACTTACACGCCCATTCATACACCCGTACAGGCACTCATTTACCCTATCAGTCACCAACACAGACACTTGTGCATCTGCTCAATCACACATTTAGCCACTCATGCACCCTCTCATTTACCATTTACAGCCACTGACACAACCACACACTCACCCATACATCCACTCATTCACCCTCTCATACCCAGTTACAGCCAGTTACATATCAACTCACTCACCCATACAGATAAGCACACAGCCACTCAATTATTCATATGTCAATAACACACCCACTTGCTCATCCTTACAAAAACTCACACACCCACTCATTTATGCAGTGTCTCACATACCCACTTGCTCTTCTATACACTGCTTACACACCCAGTCACTCACACAAACAGCCACTTACCTCAGTCACATTTAACACTCAGTACATTTTAGAAAACACTCAAAATCATAGGATGATGCCATCAACAATATCATTTGAGATGTCATCAGTGATGCCATCAGTGATGTCATTTGTGATGTCTTCAGTGATGTCACTGACCATGTCATGAGTGATGTATTATGTGAGGTCATAAGCAGTGCATTGCAGTGTGTATGTTATAGTTAGGTCAGCTAACTATAACTGCTGAATTTCTCTGGTTTTGTACATTTAAAATGTGAACCTAAATATAACGTACCCTTTATGTATGGATGTATATATATATATAAATATAGATAGATGGATATATATATATATATATGTGTGTACATATATCTATAAAATATATACATATATATATATATATATATATATATATATATATATATATTACCTAGTGGCAGTTGGTAGTTATAGTTAGGACCTAATTTATATATTTCCATGTGTTTTTTTGCCTGCCTATATCTTATCTTAGGTGTCGCATGACAAATCACCACAAAACTTTAAAAAAACATTCACCAGTCAGCTGCCGTCTGGAAAGTTTGGGGTGATCTGTCCAGGAGGGGGTCAAGAAAAAGGAGGGGGGCCCAAAACACGTTTTCCCCATTCATTTTTCTATATAGATTTTGATCAGCAATAGCGGCAAAACTACTGGACAGAATTACACCAAATTTGGCAGAAAGTTAGGTCCTGGTCCAAAAGGATCTCTTTTTATTTTGGTTTAAAACTGTTCAGTAGTTTTTGAGAAATGAAGGGGAAAAATTGTCAGAATGTGGAGCTTTTATCTCTGTCCCCTGCACTCAGATATGCATGCCGAGATCATAGATGAAAGGTTTGATTCAGCAACCATGAAGCTGCTGTTAAAGCAGCTCCTTGGTTGATGTAGCAATAGCACCATGGGGTAGGCCTTGAGGCTTCACCCCGGTGCCTTATAGCCAGTGAAGGACATTCTGTTAAATAAAATTAAAAAAAAAGAACATGTAGGGGGTCCCAGATAGCCCATAAAGGGCTAAAAAAAGTGAAAAAAAGAAAAACTAATACCTCAGTGTTTGAGTCCAGCCAGACTTGTTTTCCTTATTTATTTATTTTTCAAGTAAAAAAGTTTAAGGTTCATATGAAAGGTGATCCTACTCTTTTTAAATGAGAAATAAATTTTTTTTCAAATCTTGTAGAAATATCTCTTTCTAAGTATATCATATATCAAAGCCTAAAAAAGTCTCTCTCTCTCTCTCCCTCTTTTTCTCTCTTTCTTTCAATCTCGTTCTCCCACTCACACACCTTCTCAGACACTAAGGCACCCACTCACAGCCCCAGTCAGACTCTCACGCACCCGCTCACAGACCCACTCAGACTCTCATACACCCACTCAAAGACCCACTGGCACCCTCATGCACCCACTCACAGACATAAGCACACACTGACACACCCACTGATGAACTCACTCTCACATCCAGACAGACACTCTAACAGCCACTCTCACAACCAGATACATACTGTCACACCTATTCTGACACCCAGAGAGGCCGCAGTCAACTTCTGCATGGGGCTGGGTGGTTAGAGGGGTTGGCTGCAGGCCAGGTCTTGCGGGCAACTTACGCTGCGCACAGGTGAAGGCCATGCACAGTGCAAGGTTGGGTTCTTACAGGGATCTGGCCTCAGAGCCTGGCCACAGGTGGTTGGATCAATGAATGTATTGATAGCAATGAAAACTACCATACGCTGAAAAAAACCATAGAAATTCACTGAAAAAAACAAAGGTTACAGGTATGTCATAGTTAGGAAACAGAATTTAAAAAAAGCATAGAAATTCACTGAAAAAACAAAGGTTATAGGGATGTTGTAGTTAGAGTCACATTTTAAACGTATGAAACCATAGAAATTCACCACTTATAGTTAGAGTTATCTCAAGTAACTATAACTTGTGCCCTAAGGTTACTATAACTCGCACCATCACTATGCAATGCTAATTGCCCCACAAATGATGGCACAATTTGAATGTATAATTAATATATTATGTGCACTTTAAGATAAAATTTTAAAAATGTCCCACCCTTTACCCCAAAAACTCAATATCCCACTCCTAAAAATTAATTACTTATACATTAAAGATGATCTTTATTAAAATTTATAGGATTATCTAAAAAAATAATACAAAGAAATAATAAAATCAACAAAACATGTAACGCTGAAATTGAAATACAAATACCAGTTACAGCCAGTTACATATCAACTCACTCACCCATACAGATAAGCACACAGCCACTCAATTATTCATATGTCCAATAACACACCCACTTGCTCACCCTTACAAAAACTCACACACCCACTCATTTATGCAGTGTCTCACATACCCACTTGCTCTTCTATACACTGCTTACACACCCAGTCACTCACACAAACAGCCACTTACCTCAGTCACATTTAACACTCAGTAAATTTTAGAAAACACTCAAAATCATAGGATGATGCCATCAACAATATCATTTGAGATGTCATCAGTGATGCCATCAGTGATGTCATTTGTGATGTCTTCAGTGATGTCACTGACCATGTCATGAGTGATGTATTATGTGAGGTCATAAGCAGTGCATTGCAGTGTGTATGTTATAGTTAGGTCAGCTAACTATAACTGCTGAATTTCTCTGGTTTTGTACATTTAAAATGTGAACCTAACTATAACGTACCCTTTATGTATGGATGTATATATATATATAAATATAGATAGATAGATAGATAGATGGATATATATATATATATATATATATGTGTGTGTACATATATCTATAAAATATATACATATATATATATATATATATATACATATATATATATATATATATATTACCTAGTGGCAGTTGGTAGTTATAGTTAGGACCTAATTTATATATTTCCATGTGTTTTTTTGCCTGCCTATATCTTATCTTAGGTGTCGCATGACAAATCACCACAAAACTCAGACTCTCATACACCCACTCAAAGACCCACTGGCACCCTCATGCACCCACTCACAGACATAAGCACACACTGACACGCCCACTGATGAACTCACTCTCACATCCAGACAGACACTCTAACAGCCACTCTCACAACCAGATACATACTGTCACACCTATTCTGACACCCAGAGAGGCCGCAGTCAACTTCTGCATGGGGCTGGGTGGTTAGAGGGGTTGGCTGCAGGCCAGGTCTTGCGGGCAACTTACGCTGCGCACAGGTGAAGGCCATGCACAGTGCAAGGTTGGGTTCTTACAGGGATCTGGCCTCAGAGCCTGGCCACAGGTGGTTGGATCAATGAATGTATTGATAGCAATGAAAACTACCATACGCTGAAAAAAACCATAGAAATTCACTGAAAAAAACAAAGGTTACAGGTATGTCATAGTTAGGAAACAGAATTTAAAAAAAGCATAGAAATTCACTGAAAAAACAAAGGTTATAGGGATGTTGTAGTTAGAGTCACGTTTTAAACGTATGAAACCATAGAAATTCACCACTTATAGTTAGAGTTATCTCAAGTAACTATAACTTGTGCCCTAAGGTTACTATAACTCGCACCATCACTATGCAATGCTAATTGCCCCACAAATTATGGCACAATTTGAATGTATAATTAATATATTATGTGCACTTTAACATAAAATTTTAAAAATGTCCCACCCTTTACCCCAAAAACTCAATATCCCACTCCTAAAAATTAATTACTTATACATTAAAGATGATCTTTATTAAAATTTATAGGATTATCTAAAAAAATAATACAAAGAAATAATAAAATCAACAAAACATGTAACGCTGAAATTGAAATACAAATAAAAACATATATAAAAAATATAAATTCACCCATTAAAAAACAATATTATTTACATCCATATTTCCCAAAATATATTTTTACCAGAAGATTAAAGACAACACTTCAAAGCTATTCTTATTTTTGATATTTATTTTGACAATATTCTGGTCATTACAATATTCTTGACATCATATTTTAGTAACATAATGGGCCAGATTTAAAGAAAAGAAAAGTGGCTGCGCCAAAATTAACAGCACCATGCTGCGTCACTTTAGAAACGCAAGGATGCACCATATTTAAGGGAATACGGCACACCCCTGCATGTCCCCCTGCACTGGTGCTAAATGTAACTGCCAGCGCCAACGCAGGGATCCTTGCACCATCGTGCAAGGATGTCTGTGTTGAGGGGTATGATTGTTTATGTGCAGGAAGGTGTCTCTTCCCACACATAAATAATCATTTCTGGTATTTTGCTTTTCCTCTGCGTGTGGCAGAATGCAGCACGCATAGAAAAAGCAAAAAAGCAAGGAGGAATACAAGCATTCCTCTTTGTTGTGCCCTGCTAACGCCAACCCTGGGGGTGACGTTAGATTTTGGCGCTGCCTCAGATTTTCGAGATTTCATAAAACTGAGGCAGCGTCCAAATGCAATGGGTGTTGCTGTGGCACAGCAACACCCATTGCACGCCTCTTCTATGCACAGTGCTGTGTGGGAAGGGACTGTATATACAAGGTGGTGTTAAGCCACAAAAAGTGGCTTAACGCCACCTTGTAAATAGGGCGCTGTGCTTAGCGCCACGGGAGCGTCCCTAAAAGTAGTGCTGCTGTGGTGCTAGGGGCCTATAAATATTGCTCAATATTGTTTATTCAATATTTAATCCAAATACCAACAACATATATCCTTCTTGCCAAGATGCTTGAAAAAAAATTATAATCACAGTTCAGCAAGGAGATAGGTCTGTATGACTCTTGCTCCTCTAAGATTTTTTCATATCATATCATATTTTAATATTGGGTTAGTAATGGCCTACTCTCATGTTGATGGTAATGAGGTAAGGTTATGTTATGTTATGTTAAAATTGCTTATATAGTGCCTAAACTGCCCAGGGGCCTCGTAGCGCTTATACTGCAACGCAGAATCGTCACTGTTCATAACCGCTTAGGAAATCATGCTCTAAATAACCAGGTTTTTAGGGCCTTCCTAAAGGGGATCTCTTGAGAACTTAATCTAATATTAAGAGGAAGACTATTCCAGAGTATTGCACCTTGATATGACAACGACCTTCCTCCCCATCTTGCTTTCTTCACTGTTGGAACTGTGACTAACATAGCTGAGGAGGATCTAAGAGGTCTGCCTGGTGTGTAGAAAGAGGCCAGTGTTTTGAGCATTTCAGGGCCTTGATTGTATAAAGCTCAATGAATATGGCATAATGCCTTGATTTGAATCCTTTTGGCTACTGGGAGCCAATGTAAGGAGGAGATTCCGGTCCGTATGGATTGTTGCTTGAGTGTTTTTAAAAGCACTCGTGCAGCTGCATTTTGCACCCTCTGTAGTCTTTGTATTACGTATCTTGGTGATCCTACAAACAGAGCATTGCCATAATCAAGGCGCGATCGTATTAATGCCTGAATAACCAATCTTCTGGCTAGGAAAGGCAGGATTGCTAAAACCTTACTCAAAGTCCTAAGCAGGGCAAAGGAAGTTCCAGCTACTCTGTTGGCGTGTTGAGACATTGAGAGTTGGGGGTCCAACCAAACCCCAAGACTTTTCATAAGGTGTTTAGGGGGCGGGGAGTGGCCACTCCTGTTGTTATAATTGGATTAGCTAGTGAATTTTTTGTTTGCCCAAAGAACATAACCTCAGTTTTTCCATCATTGAACTTCAATTTACTTCCCGACATCCATACAGCAACTGCTTTTAGGGAGGGACCTAATGCTGTCCCCAGATCCAGTTGTGTGTTGGAGAGGGAGACAATAAGTTGAGTATCATCTGCAAATGATACTAAGTTCAGACCAAATGACTGAACAATCTCCGCTAATGACAGCATATAGATATTAAAAAGCAGACGGCTCAGGGCAGAACCCTGTGGGACTCCACAGCTGCTGATAATACGCTTGGATGTACAAGATCTGTCCAACACCTGGAAGGATCTTCCATGAGAAATGATAGGATCCAATTTAAGGCTACTCCAGAGATTCCAATCCCCTGCATTCTATCTTTAAGAATGTTAAGGTCAACCGTATCGAATGCGACACTCAGATTTAGGAGGATGATGGCTGTTTTAATTCCTTTATCCATCCTCTTTTTTGCTTCCTCCGTAATAGCGATCAGTGCAGTCTCTGTCCCATGCAATGGCCTAAAACCCATCTGAGTGGGATGTAAGATCTTTCTCTCTTCCAGAAGAGAAGAGAGCTGAGTATGTACATGCTTCTCTGCTAGTTTAGCCATTATAGGTAGCAGTGAAATCGGTCGGTAGTTATTCAATAGCTTTGAATCCAGATTAGTTTTTTTTAAGAGAGGCTTAACAATGGCCTGTTTCCATAGGTCTGGCACTACTCAAGAAGATAGTGAAACATTAATAAGACTTGTAATTACCGAACCTAACACTGGTACTCCCATGAAGAGAATCTGAGGAGGAGCAGGGTCCAAAGGAGAGCCTGATTTAATGGATCCCAGTAATTTTGTTACTCTATCCGTACTAACAGGAGTAAAGTTCGTTAGAATAATCTCTTCCCTACCCTCCTGATAGTGGAGTAGTCTCCGTTTGGAGTATTAGAAAAGGATACATAAATATCCTGAATCTTTTCATGAAAAAAAATTGCAAGATCATCAACATGTTGCTGCGGGGAGTCCATAATTTCTAACTCCTCAGAGGGGTGGGCAAGATCTTTTAAAGCCTTAAAGATCTCCTTTGGAGAGTTGGCTGCTGCTTCAATTCTTGAAGAGTAATATTTAGCCTGTGCATTTTTGATTTCAGTATGATAGACTCGAATCAAATTCTTATATTCCTTTTTCATGGAGTCATCTTGCGTTTGCCTCCATTTCCTCTCTTGCTTCCTACATTATCTTTTCTTCTCAAGTAAGCTTGAGGTGAAACACGGGAGAGACTTCTTTCGTGGCCACTTCCTAGAATCAGAGAAGGGTATGAGTTCATCCAGGCTATCACTAATCCATTTATTAAAAGAATGTGTCAAGTCTGTTATATTATTTATATTTATATTTTCTGATCTATTGTTTTGCAGTGAGTCAATAAACTCAGGGGCATTTAGTTTGTGTGAATTTCCTTTTGTGTGGGGGGGTCCTGGCACTTATGATTTTATGCCGAGGAATGGTTAACTCTAGTTCTAGCAAGTAGTGATCAGACCATGCTAGTGGATGGGATGATAGAAATTGTAATCCTGAAATGTTAGAGAATACAAGATCAAGAGTATGACCGTTGACCCTAGGGTAGGTCGCTTCCCCCGCCGCTGCAGCTCCACCTGCCCAGGCTCCTGCCACCTCCCAACAAAACCATAAGTACTCCCTGCGCTCCCTCCGCCCAGCCCCTCGTTACTCGCCTCATCGCCCCCCACCTCCAGACCATCATCAACAGCTCGTTTGCATCTGCCACCTTCCCTGAGAGCTGGAAACACGTGGAAGTCAACGCTCTCCTGAAAAAACCTATGGCGGACCCCAACGACCTGAAGAACTTCCGCCCCATCTCGCTCCTCCCCTTCCCTGCCAAAGTCATCGAGAAGACCGTCAACAAGCAACTGACCAAATTCCTTGAAGACAACAACCTACTTGACCCCTCCCAGTCCGGATTCCGAGCCATCCACATCACTGAAACCGCCCTCATCGCAGTCACCGATGACATCAGAACTCTGATGGACAACGGAGAAACAGCCGCCCTCATCCTCCTCGACCTCTCGGCTGCCTTCGACACCGTCTGCCACCGAACCCTAATAGCCCGCCTCCGCTCCACCGGTATCCAAGGACAGGCCCTGGACTGGATCACCTCTTTCCTCTCTAACCGCTCCCAAAGAGTCTACCTCCCGCCGTTCTGCTCGGACCCCACCGAGATCATCTGCGGCGTCCCACAGGGCTCCTCGCTCAGCTCGACTCTCTTCAATGTCTACATGTGCCCCCTCGCCGACATCGCACGCAAACACAACATCAACATCATCTCCTACGCCGATGACACCCAGCTGATACTTTCCCTCACCAAGGACCCTACCATCACCAAAACCAACCTGCAGGACGGAATGAAAGATGTCGCAGAATGGATGAAACTCAGCTGTCTGAAACTGAACTCAGACAAAATGGAAGTCCTCATCCTCGGAAACACCCCGTCCGCCTGGGACAACTCTTGGTGGCCCACGGCCCTGGGCACCGCACCTATCCCCTCAGACCACGCACGCAACCTCGGATTCATCCTGGACCCACTTCTCACCATGACCAAACAAGTCAACGCCGTATCGTCTTCCTGCTTCCTCACTCTCTGCATGCTCCGAAAGATCTTCCTCTGGATCCCCGCCGACACCAGAAAAACTGTGACCCACGCCCTCGTCAGAAGCCGCCTTGTCTACGGAAACACCCTATACGCAGGAACCACCACAAAACTCCAGAAACGTCTTCAGCGAATACAAAACGCCTCCGCTCGCCTCATCCTCGACATACCCAGCAACAGCCACATCTCCGCCCACCTGAGACACCTGCACTGGCTATCCGTCAACAAAAGGATCACCTTCAGGCTCCTCACCCACACACACAAAGCCCTCCACAACAAGGGACCCGAATACCTCAACCGTCGCCTCAGTTTCTACACGCCCACCCGTCAACTTCGCTCCGCCAACCTCGCACTCGCCGCCGTCCCTCGCATCCGCCGCACAACGGCAGGTGGGAAATCCTTCTCCTACCTGGCGGCCAAGACATGGAACTCTCTCCCCGCCAACCTCAGGACCACCCAGGACCACCTCGCATTCCGGACACAGCTCAAGACCTGGCTCTTCGAGCAGCAGTAACCCCCTCCCCTAGCGCCTTGAGACCCTCACGGGTGAGTAGCGCGCTTTATAAATATTATTGATTGATTGACCTTTGTTATGAGTGGGACCTTGAATTAACTGTATTAGGTCACATACCTTCATGTCTGCTATTAGCATCTTTGCAGAGACATTATCAGCATTTTCTGCATGTAAGTTAAAATCCCCAAGCAGTACAAAATTTGATTTGGTACATGCTAGTTGCGAAATATTCTCTGCCAGTGAGGCCATAAAGTCTCCCATAGGGCCCGGTGGACGATAGACCAAAACACCAGACAGGGTATGATGAGGGTTTGCACTAATAGAGAAAAACATGCTCTTACAGCCTTTAATCAGTGTAGGAGTTGTGACCATGCATGTATCTCTATAAACAACTGCAATACCGCCCCCTCTATTAGGCCTGTCAATTTATAGTCAGTAGGTAGTGCCATCACAATGTCTGGAGCAGAACTTTCATCCAACCATGTTTCCGTTAAAAATAAAGCCAAAAGAAGGTGGGTGTCCGTTATATGAGCCCCTAAAAAGCGACAGTTGGCTAAAAAAATAGGACGTTTGTAACATTTCTTAGTCTTTTGTAGATCAGTACAGAGTTGGAGGGACCAATCACATGCAGGGCACCTATATGCCCTACAACTAAGATCTATAATCTGAGCACACAGACTCTGAGACTTATTGTTCATAGAAAGCAATGCCTCATTGGTGTATTTAATAATTACCTTTTCAGCAATGTTCAATTCAGAGTTTCTTGGCTCTTGGCACGGTCTGGTGCGGACGGGCGCAGACCGGCTTGCCTTAGGCACGCCAGCGCCACGCCCGCTGCGCGTCGTGGTCATTATGGCTTAAAATAGCCCAGCAGCAAAAAAGGCTTGGAGCGCTAACCCCAAAGATGGCGCTCATAAGGAGACCTCAATCCCAAGGGAAAATGGTGGCAATTTCCAACCCGTCCCCTCTGCCAATAACTAGCTTTTAACACAGGCTAGAGTGCAGAAGGGGGAATGAGCAGGTAAGAAGATTCTAAGATTAATTGTTATTAATTATAAAAGCAGTAGTCTTATAAAAAAATATTAACTCCAAAATGAGCATTAGCACTATTTAAAAAAACATGGACGTCTGAGTTAAAACATACTTCGATATAAAACATATATTAAATGTGCAAATGAGAAATATACAGGAAGGAGACCAAATTCATACAGTTAGGAACAGTGAATTACCGCGTGCAGCAAGCGTAGGTAGCAGATCAAAAACATTTCTGACTACCTTCTGCTGCCCGTCGCGGTCATTATGGCTTAAAATAGCCCAGCAGCAAAAAATGCTTGGAGCGCTAACCCCAAAGATGGCGCCCACAAGGAGAGCTCAATCCGAAGGGAAAATGGCTGCGATTTCCAACCCGTCCCCTCCGCCAATAACTAGCTTTTAACACAGGCTAGAGTGCAGAAGGGGGAATGAGCAGGTAAGAAGATTCTAAGATTAATTGTTATTAATTATAAAGGCAGTAGTCTCGTAAAAAAATATTAACTCCTAAACGAGCATTGGCACTATTTAAAAAAACATGGACATCTGAGTTAAAACATACTTCGATATAAAACATATATTAAATGTGTAAATGAGCAATATACAGGAAGGAGACCAAATTCATACAGTTAGGAACAGTGAATTACCGCGTGCAGCAAGCATAGGTAGCAGATCAAAAACCTTTCTGACTACCAGGTGGCAGGGGTTTTCATAAATGAGGACCAGAAATGGATTCTATCAGAGGGATAGCTGCATGAGTTAACACACAGACTTATAGGCATTATACACCTAGTTGTAGCAGTTATGGCACTGGATCCAAAAAAAAATTGAATGTGTCAGCTCAAAAAGTCTAAGGGCAGCACTAAGACACAGTGACTTAAGCGACAGCTTCTGCCAAGTAATACAACAAATATATTCTTCACCAGAGCATGGATATTAATCAACCAAAATCTGACTATACAGTTCAATATATCAAGGGGCACAAGTCAGGGGTGCACATTATACCCTTTATTATTTAATTTGTATATCAGACCCAAAGTGAGGACATTGAAAAGTGAGAAGAGTATTTTCCTACAATTGGCGGGAGAGGAAAATGAAACTTTATACTGAGGCTTAATAATATACACAACAAATATGGAAAAGGCCTGGCCAGCCATAGAACATGTAATTCGTAAGTTTGGGGAAATTTCACACTAGGTGGTTAACACCTCCAAAACAGAAATCATGGGCTGGAATCTGAGCTTGGGGGAAAACTAAGTAACGATGGACTTGAGATATCTTGGAATGATGGTGATATATGAACTAAGCAGGTTGGTAGAGCCTGGCAGAAACTGAAAAAGCAATAAGATTTTCCCTCTAATAATATACAGTAGGTCTAATCTGATCAAAATGAAAATTGTGCAAAAATTCACCTTTATTTGTAATAATAGTATACCTCTGAGTTTCCCTAAACATTCAAGAAAGAAGCTACATGGAAATATTAGCTCTTTCATATGAGTATCAAATGGAGTTGGAATTTCCTGGCAGAGGCTGCACAGAAGAAAAGGGGTGGTAGCATCACCAGGTTTGTAACTATCAACCTGCCAACTCACATAGGCCCTGATTTATACTTTTTCACGGAAAACTGCGCTAATGTAGTTTTGCGTGAAAAAGTATACCACCGGCTAGTGCCATACCGAGAAACCGGCCTAGCGTCATATTTATGTTATGACGGTAGCCGGCGGTAAGGCCCGGTTAGCATCATAAATAAGGAAGCTAGCCGGGTGGGGGAGGAGTGGGGAGAAAAGGAGGTTGTGCGTCAAAGGATGACACTAGTATGGGCCGAGGCATAAATAATGCCTCTAACCAGACTAGTGTCATCCTTTGACGCACAACCCTCATTGACATGGCTCCTGTCTTGGTAAAGATAGGAGTCAAGCCCACCACCCCAGTGGCCATGCCCAGGCGACAAAAGTCCCCTGGGCATGGCCATTGGGCCCAGTGCAATGAAGGGGGGGCCCAAGTTAGGATCCCCTATGGCACTTCTTAATAAAAATTAAAATACTTACCTGTACGTACCTTAATCCCCATCCTCTGGCATCCGTCTGGTGTTGGTGGGGGTTTCCCTGGTGCTAGGGGAGGGCACCTGTGGGCCTATTCCATGATCTAAGGACATGGAAATAGTCCCACAGGTCCCCTAAAGCCTGCCCTGACCCAGGCAAGCTGAGCACAATTATTTAAGGCCCCCTTCTTCCCATGCTTGATTTTAGCACGAGGGATAGATATGGCGCTATCATCATTTTTGGTCCAGGAACACCTACCTTGCATTTCATTGAGGCAAGGTAGTTTCCCGTTAGCAAAACATGTTTTTAACTCCAAAACTTTTGCGCTAGACAGGACTGCCTCCAAAGCATAAATTTGGAGTTAGATGTGTGCTGAATTTGCATTAAAACAAATTACACAAATTTGGTACAAATGGGGTATAAATATGCCCCATAGTGTCACTGCTTGCCATACATTATCTGCTTCGTTCACACAAGCATCAGGTGAGGACTCCCTTTGCACAGTCACCTGGTGAGGCCGATGAAAGGGAAAACAAGCTGAAAACCACTGAAAACAGCAGCTTTCCTGCCAATTATCGTAGGCCTTTAACTGCCAACATACATTAAGGGATGTGTAAACACTCCAATGCATGAGTGCAAGCCTCAGCAAGCATTTTGCATTTTTTCTTTTTTTTGGAGGATGGGGATTAGAGGCATGGCTGAGACAATAGTGCCTTGAAGGTACTTTTTAAAGCCCTACTCCCTCCTCACACTATTACATTTTTGTTTTTAAGTTAGCAGGTTTGCAACATTACTTCTGGGCATTTCAACTGAGAAATTGTATAATGTTAATTACACAACCAGCAGCGGTCCTCCGCTATGGCGGAGGAGAGTTGCCCACCCCCTCCGCCAGCAGCAGCAGCTGCAAAGCCTTTACAAGAAAATGATAATAAACTGTGTTCATTATAAATTTCTTGTAATGGACGGGGCCACAGGCTGTGACGAGCACTGAAGGGGAGTGCACAGCACCCCACCACCTCAGTGCGCATGTATGTTTGCCCGGCTGTCTCGGGCTGGCGAAATACACATGCGCACAGGCTCTCTCCATCCCAGTAGTGTGTTGCCAGGCTGGAAAGAGCAGACACAGGCTCCCAGTCTGCCGGGGAGCTGCCTGGCTGGGAGTTCCCAGCCAATCCTAATGCTGTTCTGAGCATCATCAGAATTGGCTGCAGGGCAGGCTGGGAGCTGGTGCCTGCCTCCAGTGACCAGCAAGAAGGAGTGGTGGCGTTGCAGCAAGGCAGGTAAGTTTTTTTTTTTTTTTTAATTTAATGTTTAATCCCCCTCTCCTTCCTCAGGGCGCCGCCCCGCCGCTTCAGCGGGCAGCAAGCCGCAACTGTACACAACCAGAACTATGGGAATGATGCTCATGATGCAAGCTATTTTGAAGAATAGAAATCAAGAAAACTCTCACTATCCAGCATCACTAATTGTAAAACTGATTAAACCTGCCTTTAAAATTTACTCTTTTGATGAGTTATATTTTGACTTGCCACAGTGGCCCAAGTTTGTAGAGATGCTGCGTTTGCCAGGTGCTTCTTTTGGGAGAAACAGGTTCCTCTTCTCATTCATTCATTCATCCGTTTGTTCAATTAGACCATTACTTTTATTTATTCAGTTATCAACTCACATGTTCATTCATTCATCCACAAATTCATCCATATGGTAATCAAAGTTTTCATCTATCTACCCATTCGTTAATTTACTTAGCAACATTCATCCATCCATGTATCCGCCAATCCAGCCAACTCGTCAAACAGGGCACGTTATTTTGAATAGCCTAGTCCAGTTCCTAACTTTTTGAAGGCTCATGTCGATTATTTTTAGTGTGAGATGATGCACTTGCTTATTGTACAAGATAACTATACACTGTAAAAAATATAGAATCTGCTGTTGCATCAAGCGGGCCCTCCTGTTGTTTTCCCCTTAGACATGTGATTTGGAGTCAGGAATTTATGTGCTTTTATTGCTCGTCCTGTCCGTACTGTATAACTTTAAAAGAAACATTCAGATGCATCGAGCTGCATCCCAGATTATAAAAAAAGCCACACAAATAATTCAGTGTGTGTCACTGCTCACCAGAGGAGCTTACTGTGCTGATCCATATTTTATAGAATTGCTCCTTATTTCATTAAAAATGTAAGCATCCCTTCTTAGGAAAAGATGGCATGTTGGTTGTTCCGTAATCAAAAAAGAAAATTAACTCTCTTTGGCTCTTGACTGCAGCTGCTCAGATTACCGCATTTTTGCATGTGCTCTGGGGCTTTCTGCTTGTCGGTAGAGATAATGTGAAAAGGAAAAAAAATGGGAATATGAACCTTGTAGTAGGAAGAGTTGACACTAATTATATTGCGACTATCAATTAATGTTGCTGATTTATAGCAATATCACCTACGTCGCAATGCAATGAAGTGTGCGTTTTTTATCTTCATTGGCCAGTGTAATCTGTGCTGATTTGCACAGTTTGTGTAGGTTTTCCCTTGTTTCTTCATTGAGTTTTGAGCTTCTGTCTTGCTGGCATTAAATTGCTCCATGCATTGTATTTTATTCTGCAATGATGTGCGGGTATTTTATTACTGAGCGCCAATGCTGTGCAAAATGAATGGGTTTATTCTCACACACAAAATTGCCCTAAATAAAAAAATACACTTGTCCTTAATTGAAAAAAACTCAGGCACAGCGATTTAATACCAACAAAACAGCACTAAACCAATACATGGTCTATGGCTTAAGATAAAATGCAGTTCTTTCCTGCATGAACTGGAATGTTTGATTCTATCGAAGGATATGGAGGTGAATATCATGAGTACTACTCCTCAGAACAGGAACAACAAAACCAGGTTAAATTATAAATAACAAAAGACGTCTTCTCTTTGTACACGTCTTCAGTCCAGATCATGTCATGAGTTCATGTCCACCCGTAAGAACTATGGCCCATATTTATGAAAAGTTAACACCTCCATAGCGTCATTTTTGTTTACGCTAAGCAGCTCTAACTTAACTCCATATTTATATTTTGACGCTAGACCCATCTAGCACCAAAATATATGAGTTAGCATCATTTTCTTGAAGCGCCAACCCACCTTGCGTCGCATTCCGACAATAATATGGAAGGTAGGCGTTCCCTTCCAAAAAATGATGCTAGCCCCCTACCACCATATTTACCTTCCTACGCTAAAACAACACACACCTAGGAGGCGGAGCCACAAAATGACGCTAAGACTGATTAACGTCAACATTTAATACCTGGTCAGACCAGGCGTTAAAAGGATTTTATGCACATTTTAAAAAAGAAACACCATGGAGTCCACCATGGTGTCACAATTTTGGGCACATAGATGCCCACCCCAGCATCACCACCACCCACACCACAGGGACACTACAGGTGGAGGGAGCCCATCCCAGGTAAGTTTACGTGGGTAACTGTTGTGTGCCACAGGTAGCCCCCGAGCTGGCACTGGGTCTGTTGTGGTTGTCCTGGGGACACTGGTCCTCTGTGGTGGGCATTGGGATTGTGGTAATGAATCCTGTCTATACTTAGACGGGAGTCATTTTTTGGGTGCTTGTGCATCAAAAAATAATGACAGGCTGACTAGGGAAGATTTTCTGCCACTAATCAGTCTAGCGTCATTTTTTGCCCACTAGCGGCATTTTTCCTAACGCCTTTCAGTCCAGGCTAGAGTCATTTTCTATGACGCTAACCATTCCTTAGCGCCATTGTGCATGTTTTTTTTTAAATATGGGGCACAGATGTCGCTAAGGAATGGCGTTAGCTCACATTATATTTTTTGAAGTACAACTGCGCTAGTGCAGTTGTGCGTCATTTTTCAGAAATATGGGCCTATGTATCATTGGTGCAACAGGTAGGGCAGGTGCCATGGTGCTGGGACCAGCACTCATATCAAAAGTATCTCCAGTGTGATGTGAGTTTTCTCACATATGTGTAGTTTCCCAAATGGCCAACATGAATTAGTTGGTGTTGGTGGTGCGAATGAAAAGGGCGGAGCACTGGCCAGTGTAAATTAAGCACCCAGTCTGATGCTCACTCCGAATGGTAGTGGCAGCAGGTCTGCCGTAATGGAGATAGCATCCCTCTGCCCTTGCAATATGGTGGAGGAATTATAATATAGGCCTATAGTCTGGCAACATTGAAAGACAATATTTGGAGGAAAGCCCAAAATATGTGAATCAAAACCTGTAATGACAGATACCCACCAGGAGGGAATCAGGCACAAAAAGCATTGTTAACTTAGTTCACAACTGTTTTAAAGAGAAATGGCCATTAGCAGCCCATGTTGAGATACAATTAATCACCATCCTGACATTTCATAAAGATAAACAATGAAGATGAGGAATCACCTTTGTTTCAATCATTCAATAGGGTCTCAGTTATAAGCAGGTGAGCCTGGCAATTCCACAAAGCTATTGGAGAGAGGTACAGGGTATCATACTATCCATTCAAACATCAGCTATTCCTTACCCATCCCTATGGATGTCCCTCTGCAGCTGCTTGATCTCACGGAGTTCTGTAAGTACATGAACCATCATGCCTAGGCACTCTTGATAGACCCTCAAGACTTGGTAAATGGTGTCCTGGTCTGTAGCATTCCCAGAGGCCTCACCCTGGTGGCCAACAGCATTCCTCCCACGGACCATACCCCCATGGGCCTGTGCCCTTGCCACAGAGTGCCGCCTCCCACTGTTTCCAGGACCATCACTGTCCAATGTGTTGGGCTGCTACTCAGGATCCTGTACTGGAGGCACAACATTGTAGGCACTGACCTAGGGACACAGGTTGGGGGTGAATGGTTGCCTGTGATGTCAAGGCAACTGGACAGGGATGTCCTGATGTGGGCACAGTGAGTCTCACGGTAGGGATCTGTCCAGGTTGCCCAGGTGGGCCAGAACTGGCCTCCACGTCCAGATGTTCAGGAGTGTCATGATCACTGAGGGTTTCATCCTTTGAGATGGTGACACTCTCGTCTGTGGGCTCTGTCTGGCCAGTGGCAGCTCCACCTGTTGATGTGACAGATACAATGTTACTGTGGTATTGTGACATCTATCTCCAAAAGTTAACAGTGGCATTTTGCACAGCTGGTGTACATAGTTGATTTGCAGGTGATCCTATTGTGAAAGGTAACCATGTTGTTGGTTGTATTGAGCGGACATTTGTGAAGCATGCCAATTTCATTAAAGTCCCGCTGCTGAATTTAGCAGTACATTGGCACTTGGGAGGATGGGCAGAGATGTATGTGTTGCCAGCAATGCCAGCAAAAAAATGGCTGGGTAGGATGTGGCTTTGACCATTTTCAGGCCTAGTTAAATGGTATGCAGGCCGAAGCAGGAGTCATCATGTGGTCAGTGCATAGTGAATGTGTCTTCAGCCAAAACCATTTAGGTAATGCATCTTGTGGCCCAGTGATCATTTATGTTGAACACTGTGTGAGCTATCATTCCTGTCCTCTGTAGGTTCAACATGGCTTAACAGTTCAAGATAGAGCTAAGTGGCCAGCCACATCTCTGTATTGGACATTATGGGGGTGATTCTAACATTGGCGGGCGGCGGAGGCCGCCCGCCAATGTTCCCCCGTCAAAATACCGCTCCGCGGTCGCAAGACCGCTGAGGGTATTTTGAGATTTGCCCTGGGCTGGCGGGCGGCCGCCAAAAGGCCGCCCGCCAGCCCAGGGCAAATCTACCTTCCCACGAGGACGCCGGCTCAGAATTGAGCCAGCGTAGTGGGAAGGTGCGACGGGTGCAGTTGCACCCGTCGCGTATTTCAGTGTCTGCTGTGCAGACACTGAAATACTTTGTGGGGCCCTCTTACGGGGGCCCCTGCAGTGCCCATGCCACCCCCGCGGCACCCCCTACCGCCATCCTGTTCCTGGCGGGAGACCCGCCAGGAACAGGATGGCGGTAGGGGGTGTCAGAATCCCCATGGAGGATTCTGTAGGGCAGTGGTAAACCGGCGGGAGACCGCCGGTTTACCCTTTCTGGCCGCGGCTGAACCGCCGCGGTCAGAATGCCCTTGGGAGCACCGCCAGCCTGTTGGCGGTGCTCCCGTGGTCGGTGACCCTGGCGGTCACCGGCCGCCAGGGTCAGAATGACCCCCTATATGTATTTTGGTCCCTCCCAGGTGAGTAAACATGATTTGAGAGTGATGAGGCTAGGATACTTGTACCAGTGACCACTGTTATACTATTTGAAGTCACTTGAACAGAGCCTCCTGGTAGTTGTATTCTGGTCACTCTCCTAGTACACAACACTATCCAAATGGTATCCTCCCAGGTGAGTAAACTTTCTTTGGGAGTTCACTAACAGATGCATTGGGGCAAGTGGACACTGGGCTGGTGATTGGAGTTAACAAAACGGGGCTCATTGGACTTTACATTCAGATTACTCCCCTAGTTCCCAACACCAGCTAAATATTATCCTCCGAGGTAAGTAAACTTCCTTTGGGAGTTCACCAACAGATGCATTAGGGCAAGTGGACACTAAGCTAGTGATTGAAGCTAGCAAAACAGGGCCCGGTGGGTTTAAATTGAGGTCACTCCTCTAGTTCCCAACACTAGCCATATATTATTCTCCCAGGTGTGTAAACGTCTTTTAGGAGTTCACTAAAAGATGCATTGGGGCAAGTAGACACTGGACTGGTGATTGGAGTCAGCAAAACAGGGCCCATTGGTCTTAACATTCAGGTCACTCCTACTAGTTCCCAACACTAGCCAAATATAATCTTCCCAGGTGAGTAAACGTCCTTTGTGAGTTAACAAAAGGGTAGCTGGTCAAGTGTGCACTGGGCTTGTGTTTGGGATTAGTGAGGCGGAACTTTCTGGCCTTAGCAGTCATGTCACTCCCTTTACTTCATACACCTGAGAAATATCCCTCCAGGTGAGTACACAACACATCTGTTGTGATGTCTGAAACAAAAGTCTTTGGAGAAGAGCACACTAGACTTGTGGTTGGAGTGACAGTAAAAGACCCAACTGTGAGTTACAGTCATTGAACTTTCTGTACTAAACACACTGTACAAATTAAATCCTCAGGAGTCAGTACACTTCAGTTTCTTCAATTGAGGGTTAAGACACAGAGGTCCTTGGACAAGAGGACACTGTGTTGTTGTTTTTTGTTCCAGAAACAGGGCCTCCTGGCATTAGCAGGCTGGTCATTCCCTGTACTGCACAAACTTGAAAATGGTTTCCTCCCAAGTGAGTACACTTCAATAGGGATTTAAGACACAGTAGTCTTTTGAGGAGAGGACACTGGTCTTGTGTTTGGAGTTAGAGAAACAGTGCCTGCTGGGTGTTACAGTGCTGTCACTCTCACTACTCCCCATTACATCACAAACGTTATCCCCCAGATGAGTTAACTTCATTCTGTAAGTGACAAACAGTGGTCTTTGGAGAAGGAACATTGTTCTGGTGTTTGGAGATACAGATACAGGGCCTGCCGTGAGTTGCAGTCATGTCACTCACTCTAGCACACAAACTTGACCAATGTTCTCCCCCTAGTGAGCATACTTCAATAGAGAGTTCACTAACAGATGATTTTGTACAAGTGACCACTGGTCTGGTTTTTGGAGTTACAGAAACAGTGCCTGCTGTGACTTGTTGTCATGTCAGTCCCTGTACTACACCCCCTAGACAAACGTTATGCTCCCAGGTGAGTACACTTCAGTTGGGAGTTGACAAACAGGGGTCTTTGGGGCAGAGGACATTGGGCTGGCTGAGTGGAGTAACAGGGCCTCCTGGCCTTAGCAGTCCTGACGGTCACTGTACTAGACCCACTGTACAAATGTTATCCTTCCCGGTGAGTAGACTTCAACAGAGAGTTGTGACACAGGGATCTTTATTGCAGAGGACACTGGGCTGGATGAGTGGAATAACAGTGACAGAACCTCCTGGCCATAGCAGTCCTGTCAGTCCCTGTACTGAACCCACTGTACAAATGTTATCCTCCCAGGTAAGTATGCTACAATTGGGAGTTGACAAACAGGGGTCTTTGGAGCAGAGGACACAGGGATGGCTGAGTGGAGCAACAGTGACAGAGCCTTCTGGCATTAGCAGTCCTGTTAGTCCCTGTACTACAACTATTGTACAAATGTTATCCTCCCAGTTGAGTGGAATTCAAAAGAGAGTTGTGACACAGGGGTCTTTGGACAAGAGAACACTGTGTTGGGTTTGGTTTTCTAGGAACAGTGCCTGCTGGAGGTTATAGTCCTGTCAGTCCCTGTATTACACCCAGTCTAGTGATGTTATCCTCCCAGATGAGTACACTTCAATTGGGAGTTGACAAACAGGTGTCTTTGGGGCAGCGAACACTGGGCTGGTAAGTGGAGTAACAGAGAAGGTGGCGCATGGTGGGAAGTCAGCATTCATGACATTACATTTTGGTGACATTTTTATTGTTGTGACTTACCAGACTCAACTCCCCGAGGTATTCCTGTTGATCCTTCTGGATGCAGGATGTCCAAGACCTTCTCCTCCCAGGTAAAGAGTTGTAATTGGGTACGCGGAGGGCCACCGCAAGTCTTCTGATAGTGCAGATGGTGCCTGGACACCAGGGAACAAACCTTGCCCCTGTGGTCATTCCACCTCTTCCTGATGTCCTTCTTTGTACGCAGGGTGCTGCCTACAGAATTCACTTTGTCAACTATCCTGTCCCATGTTTCTATTTTACTACTGAGAGTATCATGCTGGACTTGTGCTCCAAACAGTTGTGACTCTACTCTTATGATTCCATCCACCACGACTCAACTCTTCATCTGTGAAATGGGGTTTTTGGAACATCACATGGTGGGAAAAAATATAGGGTAGTGACAGTGACTTTCTAAGAGAATGCAAAAGGATGTGACTGGACAAAAGTGTGTGCAGGTTGTTCAATGGATTGGTAATAAAAAGAGGTGCTTCATCTATGTAATCTAGAGAAGAAAGTTGTTCTTGCTTCTGTATTCGGCGCTGGTGATGCAGAGGATTGTGGTGTGTGAAGGGGTGTCTTTTATAGGGTACTTTGCAGGTTTGTCGAGTGTGGCAGTATGTGTCAGCTGAGTTGTTTTCAAACCCGTCCAATGTGCTGTTTTGTCTTACCTTGGTGACGGTGGACCGCAGGGTTCAGACCGCCATTGGCTGACCACCATGAGCGCCTGCCACTGTGACTTTGGACTTGTAATATGGTCAGCAGTTGGTCACGAAGCTGTCGTGCTGGATGTCGGAATGCCTATTTCCAGGCCTCCACACTGCTGCCGGTCTGGCCTTTTTGGTTGGCGGTTGTCGATCCTGACTGTATAACTCATAATAGGGCGGAATGGGTGACCGCCAACAATGTGGTCTTTTCGGGACCACCAACATGTCGGTCTAGTGGTCCAACCACCAAACTCATAATGAGGCCCTTAGTAATAGCTAGAAGGAAGGTTTACTTGACAGGTCTGACTGCAGGTTTAAACTGTTTAAACTGTAGTAGTCATGCTACAGTGCTTGGCCTGAAGCCATGTTTTTCCTGTCACACAAGTAGATGGCACAATAAATGCTGCAGTCCACAGACGACATTTAACTTTCCACGCTACAGGTTTAGTACATGAAAATTAGTTATTACTTGGGCACTTAACAGCAGTGCCCCGGGTGAAAATTCTAAGAACCAACAATAAAATTCAGCAAAAAATGGGAGTGACCACCCAAAAAGGGGCATATTCTCACACATAATAACTGTACTTTAGCTTTTTCACCATGTACCTAGCTCCACCCTAACAGTAAAAATAGTTTTTAGGGTCTAGCCAATGTAAGAACATGTAAACTACTTACATGCCCTACTTTTAAATACAAGGCTCCTTCTTTTGTGAGCTACAAGGTCTGCTTAGGAATGACTTAGTTAACATTTAAAAGTAGGGTTTCCACATGTCAAAATATTTAGTTTTACATGTCTATCTGCAGGTTTCAAAGCAACAGGAGTCAGGCTAAACATGAAGGCATGAAGCCATATTTCCATGGCAGAATGGCGAATGGAACAATAGACACCTCAGTCCAGAGGAAACATTTACCTTTCTATGCTACTAGGATATTTCCTTACACTCTATACCGTGGCCTTACTGGAAAGTTAAATGTTTCAAATCGGGATTACCTAAGTTTACCTTGTTTTGGGGGTTAGATGATATGCTCTGGGGACTGGACAACAGTATCCCAATGCACAGAGTTAAAAAACCTGCAGCCACAGTCCAAAATATTTGGAGATGACCAAGCAAAAACAGGTAGATTCTCATACCCTGGAATAGTCAAAACGTAGGCATTGTTTAAGAGATATTTTGGTATCCATTTGTTGATGTAAAAACTATGTTCAGACATGTTCCATTTGTACTTTAGAAGTTCTCATTTTAAATATGTAGGCCTATTGCATGTACAACCCAAATCTTTGAATACAGCGTCAACGTATTTCACAGTAGAATTATTGTGTTTTCACAAACATTACGTAAACTTGACCCCATAGTTCCCTCATGTCTCTTTGGAAGTGCAAGTATAGACCAATTTACCCATCCTGAAATGAAGTAACAGGCAAGTTATGAAATCTGCATCTCTCTCAATATACGATAATTCTATGCACATCAGGCACACAACAAAACATTTAACTATCAGAATTATTTATCTATTGTTTTTGTGAGTTCTGACATCATGTTGTTACAAGCGCACACACAAAAAATGCACACTGTTATTTTTTTAAGTTTTATTTTTTAATCCTCCTTTAGTGCAGTCAAAAAGAAACAAAATCATTACAGAAACCTGTAAACTCCTATTGATAGCCCCTAATGATTGGTATTATGAAAATTGACAACATATTGTATAAGTGTTTTTTAAGAAGTCTTACATGCCTAATCTTACGGCATCAAAAGCTTTCCCATAAAGAAGGCCCATATTTCAGTAGAATCAACACACATAAATTTCTGTACTTCATTTATGTTTTTTCAGTTTTCAGAACTGTATACAAAGTAAGGCTAAGGTTTGTCTCTACTGTAAAATATGTTATCAGACAAATAGTCTCAGATGGTCCTGGATGGCACATTGCTTTGCTGGTTGTATTGTGGTTGAAATCCTGATTTCTATTATGGAGAAGCCTATAAACAGCTATCTTATACCACCCTGAACATTTATTTTAAGAAAAACTTTGGGGACATGATGTAACATGAGAAAAAGAAAGTGGGAAATCTGTTATATACACCATGGAAAGTCTAAAGCTGTTCTGCTTTTTCCTAAGTATCATCTGTTCAAATATGTACATGATTATGTGATACAGTTGCATACTATAAAATAACGCAATAAATATTTTACATGTAATGGCTAGATTACTTATGGTAATATTCATTACTCCGAATTCCTTTTTCTTGTCCCAATACTTTCTTAAATGAGATGTTCAACTGCTACCCAGACACCATGTGACCTAGCCAGAACCAATCAGAAGTTTTAGTGCTATGCACTGCTCCCGCCTCCTCCAAGCCCCTCCCATCAACATCAGGACACTGGAGGGTGGCAAACTAGCGGTCCACCACCAGCACTGCCAGCCTGACACAAATCCGCCCACCAGATTACAAGCCACAAATCACCACAATGGTTCTTTCATAGTGGAAAACCATTGGCGATGCGAACCACCACGCACAACAACTCACTGCAGACAGAACACAACACTACATTGGCCGGTTCAAAAACCCCACACCTGACACATATGGACACCTACTCACAGCACTGTATAAAACACCCCGATACAACCCACAATCATCAGCAACAAAAATTACTTTCACATACCCCAAGAGCAGGCAACCACAGAGAGAGAACACCCTTACACCATAGGCACACACGCCACACACACCACACACCAGCACAACTAACACACAGCACACATACTGAGCACACGCAAATCAAAACAAGCGTCCATTACACACAACACACCACCTACACTCCATCAATCACCCAACACTGCACCCTTACACACATGACAACCCCCCTCAATACAACCACAACCACAACCATGTCCCCACAAAAGCACCCACTGTTCACAGATGACGAGTTGAGGGTCATGGTCGATAAGTCCAACAAACTTTGATTATCAGGAAAATGGAGTTGTGGCAAAGAATCGTCGACAGGGTCAACTCAGTAGGCAACCATCCACGCACAAGGGAGGACATCAGGAAGAAGTGGAACAGCCTATGGGAGAAAGTACGTTCCATGGCATCACAACACCAGATTGCTGTGCACAATACTGGCAGTGGGCCCCTACCACCTCTCTCACAGTTCACGTCTTGGGAGGAAAAGGTTTTGGACATCCTGCATCCAGAGGGCCTGACTGGAATACCTGGAGGACTGGACTCTGGTAAGTACCCACAATTTTCATGACACACAATTGTGTCCTGCATGCTTCCTCACCTCCCAAATACTCCCCATTTCACTGTATGTCTCACTACACCTCCCACCTAGTCACCTAATGCCCCTCTCCTGCATGCCACACCTCCACCTACACCAACTGTCCACACAGCCCTTGTCAAAGGCACAGAAAGCATTAGCTAATACTGTCACTACGACTCCCACAATGCACTAGCCCATCAATGCGAAAATCTGTAATGTGATATCACATCACATCTCTTGCATGTACGACCATTGTATAAGCTACACCAACTAGATGGTTCGACTGAGGACCACTACATGGCAATGACAGCAATGCAATGGTACAGCACAGTGGCAACCAAGCCTAAACACAGCTACCACTCTGTGACAAACTCAAATGGCCACTCATCTAGATGTCCAACCATGAAATGGACTGAGCATGATATGGAAAGTAAGATGGAAAACTCCATGCACATGCACAACATGCAGAAACAGGACAGTTAACCTTGCATACTCACATACTGTCCTCCCACTAGGACACCATAGTGCAATGTCCAGCCATTTCGTGTGACATCTGGCAAGTCTGACTATTCACTAGGTAACAGTGCTGAACAGTCATGTGAAGTATCAGACAGTACCTGAACCCATCCACAGTGCTATAAGTACAAAACCTGAATGATAGCACCCAACATGGAGTATGGAACACGTCACAGACTAGTATGTACCACCAAAGTTATGCTATGCAGCATCTGTCATTGTCATAGCTGGGAATCATGTTAAGACATAATGCATCTGACAAAGAGATAACCAAACACACTTTCTATAATTTAACTCAGTGTCTCACTCCATCCACAGGTATCCCTGCTAGTGCCACCATGGAGAGGATACCAGAGACTGCCAGCCCTCCTAAGGATGAAGGCCCCAGTGAGGACAACTCGCCTGGATGTCTGGACAGTGATGACCTACCTGGGCCAACTGAGACACCTGGTTAGTCTAAGACTCTCTGCCCACATCACCCACCCTGTGCTACAAAATCACAGCCAACACTCTGTCCTTAAACCTGCGTCCCAAGGACTGTTCAAACTATTGTGTGCCCCACAGTACAGGGAGTCGATCCATGACACCCCAGAAAATGAAGGTCCTGCTAACACTGGGAGTGAGCACACCATGCCATGGGCACAGGCATCTGAGGGCAGTGGGCATGGGAGGTAAGCTGTGGGCCAGAGGAAGGGGCCCCCTATGGACTTGACCGGCCAGAAAACCACCTCCCAAGTCCTGGGAGTATACCAAAGTTCCTAGGACAGGATGAGCCAACTTATCTTCATGTTGGGGGAAAACCAAAGGCTGCAGAGGGAATACCACCAGGAGATCATGCAGCAGTGGCAGGCCCACAATGCCACCGTGGCCTCCATTGCAGGGGTGCTGAGGGACATCAACACCACCCTGCGTGACCCATCATCAGGCCCCTTCCGCTAGCAAACTTACACCTGCCCCATTTACATCAGCGGCAGCTAGTGGGATAGAGGCCCTGCCAGGGAAGCCATAGGCTTCAGACAGCCCTCCCTCTGTAGCAGAAGAACCTCCCTCCCAAACGTGGATGTCCACCCAGACATCCAACTGGAAGAGATGCCAAGACCAAACCCACAGCCAGGAAGTGAGCCTCATCTGAATTGTCTCCATTGTGTGCCACTGAGACACCCTGTTGACTGCCATTTCCCCATGGCACTTGGATACTGGACCAGTGCAACCAACCGCTGTAGCAGCTACTCTGATGATTCCATCTACCATGACCTCACTCATCACCCTTATGTCAATTATTGTACCTTATTTCTTACTTTCAATATTATGATCTGCACAATAAATCACCATTGAAGACAGCCAATGTATGCGTGTCTTTAATAGAACATCTGAAATTGTCATGCTTGCCAACTGTGGTCTGGTTATGCCTCCCTATATTGAATAGGCAGTGTAATGAACAGCAGAGAGAGGCACCCTCAGCAGGAGATAAATACATACAGATATGTCCCAGGACAGATGTCAGAGAGGGAGAAATCCAGGGCCACAAAAGAGTAAAGTCAGTATTCCAACCTGCAAAAAAGACTATGATAGAGAGTATCATCAGGATGGAATGCATTGTGCCACATAAAGCATATATGCAAGTGATAGATGTTGTGCCCAGTGTAGAATACCTCCTAGGCAGGGGCTCCCACATATTACCACTCATCACCAGTCACAGACTGATCACACAAATCATTTATCTGCCATCTGTCACATACATCCCTCAAGTCCGGAATTATTTAGCAATCAATCAATCAATCAGGAATTTGTAAAGCGCACTACTCACCCGTGAGGGTCTCAAGGCCCTGGATAATCACAATGCATGGTTCAAGCCATAGGCAGCAGAGACAGAGATTATAAACTACAGTCAGTGGGTGGAATTACATGAGTACAGGAGAATGCAGCCAGCATAGCTCAATACTGGTCTGTCCATTTGAGAAGTGAATGTAGGTAACTGTAGTGAACACATATGTTAGAGCTGAACCACTGTTATAGTGCACCTTACAATCTATCAGTCATCTTCCACAACTCACCCATAAGGATAGGACCACATTACACCCCCACTGATGAATCACGTCAGGATGACTATTGTCACCAATCCATCTCTGAATTTGGACATTTAAGATTTGGGAAACCCCACTCTCCATACCTGTATGTCACTGGAAGTACTGATTGATGAGCTCTGGCTTAGAGTCTTTTGCGCCTTCTTCCTCTGCCTCCTCATCACTTGCCAGTTCAGCATATCCAGCCACTGGTCCAGCTGCCTCACCCTCATCAGCTAGCAACGGTATCTGATGTCTCAGGGCTAGATTGTGGAGCATGCAGCAGGCAACGATGATTTGGCATACCTTTTGGAGTGAGTAGAGGAGGGCACCTCCAGTTAGGTCCAGGCAACTGAATCTTGCCTTCAGGAGGCCAAAAGTGTGCTTGATTACAAGCCTTGTCCTCTCGTGGGCCTCATTGAAAAGGAGTTCCCCTTCCGTGGCAGGATACCTCACTGGTGTCAACAGCCAAGGGACGTTCGGATAGCCAGAGTCACCTGTGTGCACAAGTGTAGGAAATGTGAAATAATAGGTACAGCGACTTGGGAGATTGTGATGCCAGGTGACATAACAGTTAAACATCTACATATGCATACATACCAAGGAGCCAGGCCCTCTCTATGTGTAGTTGTGCCATCATGTGTGGGACATTGCTGTTACGCAAAATGTAGGAGTCTTGCACTGATCCTGGAAACTGTCACTTGTGAGATGTACTGGTCTGCCATACACACCACCTGAACATTTATGGAGTGGTAGTTCTTCCTGTTCCTTTACACCGGTTCATTGGCACTGGGAGGGACCAGGGCTACATGGGTGCCATCAATGGCCCCTATCACATGAGGAATGTGTCCCACATCATAAAAGTCTGCCTTCACCTGGGCCAAGTCCGCGCATTGGGGGAATCTGATGTAGCTGTCTAGGTGCTTTAACAAAGCACACAGTACATCCTTCAAGACAAGACTGAACATGGGCTGAGACATCCCTGCTTTTAAGGCCACTGTATTCTGAAAGGAGCCTGTGGCCAGGTAGTGTAGCACTGACAAAAACTGTACAATCAGAGAGATGCAATAGGGATTGTGTATGGCTGGCAAGAGATCTGCTTCTCACTGTGTGCAAAGATCCATGATGGTCTGATGATTCAGACGATATATCTGGGTTACATGCCTGTCCTCCATGGTTGCATGGTCAACTAGTGGACTATACTCTGGTGGTTGTCTCAATCTCCTCATGGCAGTATATCTATGTTGAGAAGAGAGAATGTACAATGAGTAAAGCAGTTGCCACATGTAAGCATCACATTGTATATTACCTCACACCTATCACTATAGGTGATGAGTTGCACTGCTGACATATACAATACCGAACACGGTTATGCGCATTGCTGCACATTGGATGACATGTAAGTCATATAGGACATATGTCACATGTGTAATTGAATATCTTTGGATGACTGAGCCGTGCTGCACTGATCACACATATATTTTTGGAATCAACCCATATGTAGCCTCTCCTACATGCCTCCGAGTATCTAAACATAGCTATCAACACTCCTACAGGCTCAACACGTCATTGTGTCAGTGTGTCACAATTTGAAGCACTACCATGGTTTCACAACTTAGGCTTAAACCACCATTTGGGTGAGTGGGTGTATGGTGCACTTAATTAGGCGCATCCATCGATTAAATGTGCACAAAATGGCAGTCGCCTGTCCTGCTGTAGTGGATATTTGGAAGTAACCTAAATCTGCCTGTAGAGGTCATCATGGCGGTAGGCGGTCACAACCGCCATGCAACTTGTCATTGGTTAACATTGCTGCCTGTAGAGGACTTTGGTCAATGGCGATGACCGCCGGTGGTGATGGTCCTGTATGTGGCAGCCGTGACCGCCATTTTCTGGAGCCTTGCTCCCTTGACTCCTGACACTGGTGCTAGCAAGACCTCCATGACGTGAGCTGCTGTGTATTGCCTCTGGGAGTCATTGTGCTACGTCCTGCAAGTGATAGGGCCCCTGCCTTCAACCCGGAAGAACTGGAGAAGCTGATGGAGGAGGTCCTACCCCTGTATAGACAGCTATATGGGGCACCAGAGGAGCAGGTGAGTCCAATGGACCAAGCATATGTGATAGGGGCTGTGTGTGGCGTTGATTTGGACATGTGTACTGGTGAGGAAGTATATGCATGCAAAGGCCATATAGTGAAGTTGTGTGAGCAGAGAGGAAGGTATGTGTGGGCACTTGCAGTGACAGACATGTAGTGTCCACTCCTGTTGGTATGGTGCATGTCTACATGACTTTCTCCTTTTGTCTGTGGCATCCGTGCAGGTGAATGCCCATCCGAAGAAAGGGATCTGGCATGCCATTGCCAAGCAGGTGCACACCCTAGGGGTCCACAGCCGGCAGCGCACCGTTGTCGCAAGCGGTGGGAGGACCTGAGAAGCTGGGCCTGGAAGACCATAGAGGCCCAGCTGGGGATGTCCTCCCAACGAGGGAAGGGTGCTCGTCAGACCCTGACCCACTTAATGGTCCGCATTTTGGCAGTGGTCTACCCTGAGGGGGATGGGCATTTGAGGGCAGCATAGCAGCCGCAAGGGGGTGAGTACTGACTGTATCCATATACTTGGCTCTGGTTGTATGATGTTTGCTGCCCCACTGTAGGTTCTGCGACCATGTTGTAAGTGCAACATGTATGTAGACTAGTGGACATGTGTAGTTCCCACCTTGCCTGACTAATAGAAGTGGTTCCATGGTTTTCTATCAGTAAATTACATCACCTATGTGGAGATGGTCAAATGATATTGTCACACGTGTCACTCCATCCTGTCTTTTCTATGGATGTGAGCTTGTGTGCCACCCTATCCATTGATTATGACCTGGTCCATCCACCAGTATATGAGCATTAGTGGCTCTAAGGTGTCTGTCCACTCCCATATGTATTGACCACATGTGTTTGCAACTGGCTGACTCTCCTCTTTTGGTACAGGGACTATGGACATCTAGTACTGGTACAGGTATAGACTCCATGTGAGACTGCCATCTCGTTTACACCACAGATATGGCCTGTATAGTACTGTACTTACAGCTTAGTAGTTATATCCCCATTGTCAGTTCATCTTCAATCTATGGGGTATGTGAAGGTAGCAACAGTAGGCTAATATGATTAAGGTGTCTGATTTGGTATAATTGGTGTTATGATGCATTTCCATGTGCCTGACCTTTGGGGATATGTCCTTCAACCCAAAGGGTTTGTTCTAGAGGAGGTAAGTTGCTAGGCAGATTTCAACTTTGACAATATGCAATGGCATGGCATGTGTGCCAATGCCCTACAATTTACAGTATAACATAGCTCAGTTGTAGTCTACATCATTTCTCAATGATTAATTGGGGGCACATCTGAAGAGGTGGGACAATGACTGCTAACCTTAGCCTAGCTGATGTGGGTAATTTTGACATGATAAGGTTTTTTCTGACTTATGAAATGGAGATATGATCTTTATGTGATATCATCATTCCTGTAGCTGTCCTATGTAGTAGTGGGATATGTTGTTTCCATCTGACATGTGTGTTGTCTCTACTTAGGTACAGGTATTCATAAGTCAGGAATGGTGTGATTGATATAGGTTTGCTCATGTAGTGAGCAAACCTACAACATTGTAACTGCATGTCAGTGGTATGGTAACTGTCCTGTGATGTAATATGTGGCTACCTGGAGTGAATTAGTTGTGACTTTACACTCTGTAATTGTCTGTGGATATATCATGTGTGCTATGTAGGCCATTGTAGATGCGCATTGATGTATGATTTGTTGTGGTGTATATGTGTTAGGTGCCTGCAGATCTTCCTCTGTGATTGTGTCAAACTAATCAAATGGCTGTACCCCAGACTTGTATTCTATACATCATACGTGACCTGTATGGATCCATATTGGCATTTGTGTTCAGTGTTTTAGGTCAGCCATGTTATGTGACTGATAGGCACTGTGTGGTCTGTGAGTGGAGTAGTCTTCACTAACAAGGGATATTACGGATGGACATGGACTGATCAGGTGTAGTTCCAGTACAACTCTGATGTCCATAGTTCAGTCACCTGCTCTTCCAATAGGTGTTAGGAGTATGGGGGGGTCTGTTCAGGAATCAGGTAATCATTTGTACTTCAGCCAGGGCATGAAGTGCATGCAGACATGACTTTGCTGGTGATCATGTGGATTACTCCAGTCATGCTAACTTATTTGACATTTTATGTGGGTGTGAGGCTTGATATACATGGGTGGCTAGTAGTGACATGTTGTGACATGATGTAGGAAATGTGTAATGCCAACAGAGATAGCCTAACCAGGAGATGTTTACCCACAAATGGGCATGTTTAAATGTGTGTATGTGAGGTTTATGTTGACCCTCTCTCTTCCACTCCCTCTCTCTCCCTCCCTCTATATTTGTGTACACAAGCATCGGCAGGTGAAGGAGACGGGGCAGGTGAGTGGGGATGCTGCAGGCCAAGGGACCTGGAGTTCTGAGACCAGCAACAGCGAAGAACACAGTGGCAAGGAGGGTGAGGGGAGTGCCACGGAGGAGACCGGATCTTCCACTTCCACTTCATCTTCAGAATCCTCCATCAGTAGACACTCCCTGGCAGGCCCTTCTGGGACCACCTCAGCACCATCTTTGTCTGCCATCCCCCTTACTACCACCACCCTCCCAGTAGCTCCACTCCCAGTTTTCCGTGCCCACTTACCCAGGAGGTTGGGCATCTCCTTCACTACAGGTGCCTCTGCCCCTGCCCCAGTCAACCCTGCTGCCCTCACTGAGAAGGCTTTTGACCTAATGAGCTCGATCTCTGCAGATCAGTCGACCATTGTGAATGCAATCTAGGGACTAGCAACTCAAGTACAACAGAGTAATGCATTCCTGGAGCTTATTCCTGGTGCACTGGCTGGCCTACAGAGACTCTTTTAGGCTCTGGCCTCCAAACTGATGGCAGCCATTCATTCTTTGTCTTCCGTCCTTCCTCTATATTCCTCTACCCAATCCCATACCCCTCTTCCCTGTCCCAGCCAAAGCACACAGATAGACAAGCATGCATCCACCTCAACAGCCAAGGGTACCGCAGTCAAACAGAAGCACCACAAGACCCACCACTGGCATGCACACAGACAACACCCACCTGCAGACACACCAGCACCCACTACCTGCACAGTTTCCCCCACCACCCCCACATTCACAGACTTTACACCTGATACACCATCAGTCACCACACCGACATTCACTGATCTGACCACAACTCCAATCCTACCCACAGTCAGCACAATAGCAGGCCCGCAGACATCCACCCCAGTCACCACATTCACATCTACCACAACCACAGACATATCCACATGCAGCACATCTACCATGCCTGCAGTCACCACCCTAACTGACATTCACCCATCCAGCACAGCATCTCCCAGCTCCTCCATCCCCCCTCCTCCCAAGACACATAAACAACCACACTCACCCACCCAACAGACACCCAGCATACACAAGCATTCCTCACACACACCTGCACCCAAAACATCCAACAAGACACCTCCTACAATCACTCCCTCCACTTCCAAACCATTTTTCCATGACCATCCCTGTGTGTCTAAGAAGTTTTATCTCTTGGAGTTGAACCTTTTCCTACTCCTCTCCCACCCTGTGGGACTCCCAAAAGATCAATTTCCCTCCCCAAGTCCAGTCCTACCACCTCAAAGTCCTCCACTGCCCCTCCAAGGTGTTCCCAGCCCTACCCCAGACTTAACTCTAAGCCCCCCTCCCAAGCCCAAGCCCAATGAACCCTCTCCCAAATCAAAGCTCAAACCCCCCTCTGCTGCCCCATAGTCCCTGAAGTGCCTGCCTGCCCCCTTGATGCCCCTACCCTGTGGAGGTCATATAGCAGTTAGGAGTCATGTAGGGGCACACCAAAATGCCATACGTGCATTATACACATTGTTGTATGGACTGGCCTACGGCCTTTTAATTTGTACATAGTTGATTATTTATTTGCTTTTTTATTAATCTAATATATCTGGGCCAACCAGTTGTTGGTCCCATGGTCACATCTTTGTCCTGCCTTTCTTTCAACATGGCTGTTTTGGTCTTGCCTACTTTGGTTTGTGTGTATCATTTTTGTGTGTGTTGGTTGTGCTACAAGTTGTGTGTGGGTAGCATGTGTGGGTGTGGCCTTGGCACTTGTCCCACAGTAATGGCTGTGTACTATTTGTAAGACATGTTTGTGTTTGGGACCTGCATGTATGTTGATGTGGTGTGTATTGTTTGTGTTGACATGTGTTACTTGTGGTGTTGTGTGCCTTTGTGTGGTTGTACTATGTGCGCATGTGTATATGGTGACTTGTATACCAGTAGCGTTGTGTGGTGTGTTTGCCTGGTATGACGTATGCTACATTGTATGGTTGTGTGATTGTATGAATTGGTTGTCAGGTTTGTTGCATGTTGTTGTATGTTTGTAATGTCAGCTGGAGGTTTATATTGTCGCTGCTTGACACTGTGTTTGGGGTGTTGTGGCTGTGTTTTAGTTGTGTAAATTGTTGGTGTTGTGCATTGTTGTGTTTGACTGTGTGGGTGCTGTGTGTCTGCGAGTTGGTGTGTGTTTTGGTAGTGTGTGTTGGCTGTGGTGTATGTAGTATGTGGCTGTGTGTAAATGTGCGTGTCAGTGTGAGGGTACGTGTGTGTGTGTGTGTCGGGCTCACCACCAGTCCTGGATGTGTATGGTATGTGTGCCTACGTACATTCACAAATTACAACAGTGACAAGTAAGTGTGTGTACCTAGGTTGGTCTCATCGTCATCATCACTGGTTCCGGAGTCATTATGCAAGGAGGAGCAATTGGAGAACATGGTGTATTCAGTTGGGAAGACCACCGTGGTCATAATTCTGTGGTCTTCTACGCCGGCCTGTATACGGTACAACCGCCGCGCCAACAAGGCAGTCCTGGGACTGCCAATCTCATAATGACCCCCTATGTGTTGACCAGTTATCGTCCTCAAATGAATGGACAGGCTGAAACATTGAAACAATTTGTTAAACAATATTTGAGATACCAAGCCTAACAAGGTGTTGTTAATTTTCTTTTGGGTTACAAATGTTGTTACTAATTGCTCCATTGATTGCTGCTCCACCCTTCATAAAGCTGTGCCTCTAGTAGTGCCTTTCAGAGAGTATAAAAATTAAATTATATTAAAAACTATCAAACTAGGTATCAAACATTATATATAAAATCTAAATTAGCGCTTAACATACAAGGACATAACTGATAAAAATATTTAAACCAAAACTAAACTAATCAATAAAATAAAACCATAAACTACCTTTACCAATAATATCAGCCATTTGTACTAACAATATAAAAGGCACACTAATTTTATCAAATAAAAACTTCCAAAACCACAAATGCTACAAGGCAAGGAAACTCTGCAGGATTCACTAAACAGGCCCTTAAAGAAGAAATATGTACCTCTCAACAACTGCCTAACCAATTGAGTAAAACTTATACTTACACTGTTTAAAAAAGTGAAATATCAAATAGTTAAAATAGCAAACAATTGACAAAATAAGTAAAACACCAAATAATTAACAAAACACTCTCCAGTGTCTATCGTTTTACAACTACTTCTTAAAAAAACACTCCATCGTCGAAAAGTGATAACCTGCTGGAAAAAAAAACACAAACCAGCAAAAAGATGTAAAAGAGTAAGGGTACATAAGTTGTTGAAAAATATAAACTCCCCCTAAAAGCCAACAAAATGAAATATACTGTCCTCAACCTCTACCAACTACCAACAAATAAACATTTAAAATGAAACAGATGCTTTTCTTCAAAGAGAAAAGAAAGCATGTGCTCAGTGTCACAACACCCTCAAAGGAAAAGCTGCAAAGCCAATGTGAAACATTTGAAAACAACATACATATAAGTGTAAATAATAGAAGCAGTTGCATAATTTTACATGCAAATAATAAACATATAAACTTTAAAAAATTTATTTATTTATCTTATTACATTACTTTCAGACACAATGAAAGAGAGGGATAAAATCTATAACATGCCAGAAAGAAAAGCAATTACTAAGGGCCTTATTATGGGTCTGGAGGTCCAAGGACCACCAGACTAACGGTAGAGGTAGGACCGCCGCACTGCCACATTACGACCCTGGAGTCCCAACCGCCAGGAGACCGCTGTCAACGGCGGGAACATGGTTCCCAACAGGCTGATGATGATTGGACTCGTGGTCAACCATGGCGGCACTAAAGTCAGCGCCATCATGCTGATCATGACTCCTATTTCCACCAGCCTATCCATGGCAGGGACTCAACTGTTGTGTAGCCATTTTAGTTGTAGCTCCATGCACATTGTTTTAACAAAGTAGGCCGCTGTACACTTTAACCTAGATATATTTTATTCAGCTTCGCTTTCTTATTATTACAATAACCATTTTATACGGTCTTGTTTTAGTTTTCATCTATCTAACTGTTTTTGCCTAAGCCAGCACTCTGTTCTCAAACAAGACATTCTTGATCACTCTGTACTTCATTCAAGGCTGTAGCTCGGTACATTGCCGGTGAATGTGGTAGAAGTTTAGTCTCCAAAATTCGTAGAAAATACACATCCTTACATAGGGACATTTTCTCTGAACATCAGCTGTGTTATTATATAAACACTTCCTTGTCCTTTACACGTTAGGGGGAGATTCCAGCCAGGGAACCATGACTGTATGCTGATTGCTGATTGCTGAATGCTTCGCTACAGATGCTAACGCAGACCACAGGCCTTTGCTCAGGTATGGGGGTTGATGTCTTCCCAGGGGAACCTGAAAGGCAGAATTAGAGCTTAACATGCTGTGCTCAAATAACAACCTACATAGGAAATAGTCCATCGAACATAGTGACAATATGATGGCGTTGTTTTTATGCTTCACTCTTCTCGTCACAATTTTAATACTGTGATGTTGTGTCGTCCTGGTTATTGCAGCTCCATCTTTGCTATCTAAGATGCAGTCATTTTATTAAACTCATTATTGAAACATCCACTGCTTCTGTTTGTCATTTATATATGAGAATAAATTGTAAATGAGAGAACTGGATGTGACCTGAGTGACCACGACTTCCCTGAGAAACCTAGTATGTCATGCGCTCGGCTGCCCAATCATCACTATCCTTTGGTAGAGATGAGGCACTGCTACTTAGCCAGAGCAAAACCCGGATTAGAGCGACAGGTGTCACCCGCAGTGGGTTGGACTCAGTCTCCGCGGCGATTCTGCCGCTCAAAATCCAGTAGTCTCATTAGAATAATGAGAGCCTACGCAACATGGCGCCGCCATCGTTTGGTCAGGCTCTAATTTTCGGGTCTTCCAGAGTATCTCTGTCTCATTATATATAATGACGCCTCAATACCGTATGCGGAGACGAACGTGGTACTAAGGATTTCCACCCCAGCTGCGTGGGCTATCCTATTTGCAGCTGGAGGTTGTTCAAGCTTGAACTTTAAAAGGAAAGCCCTATTTGGTGTGCCTTCTCTGAACTTATAGTGTCACCACAATGGCGAATCCACAGCAGGTACAAATAGCGGTTAATATGAGACAACCTCTAACTGCACATTTATTAGCGAATTGCCTAACGGCCCAGGGGGGTCCAGTCACATTTGTGGTGAATGCCCATGCAGCTTATAGAACAGAACTTTTTTGTTCTTGGGTCACATTTCCAGCAGTTGGTAGGAATACATATACATTTCACCATTATACACCTGCAAATGTGCCTGGACAATACAGAGCATACGCATATTTAGAAATACCTTTATCTTATCAAGAACATAATAATTGGCTTGATGGCGCCCTACCCTACACAATTTTACCAGTAAGGTTAGGTCCTCTAAGTAATGGAGGTCCTACCTGGCCTTTATTGGCCACCTATTCACCACATACTGCGGTTGCAAATTTAGCAGTAGCTGAGGTTTGTCGTTTATATACTGAATTAACAGCGATATCTAGACGATTAGTACAATTTGTAATGCAAACACCAAATTCAAACCCAGCACGTGCTGCTCCAGCACATCCACATGCAGCAATGTCAGGTATAAATCCTGCGACCGTACATTTGATTATGGGTAAAGTACCTACCAAACGAGAGGAAACTCCGTTTTGGTTAGCACAAAAGATTAATGCACGGGAGGCAGTATTTCCCCATACAGGACCTCAGGATAAACATAGAATATAAAAAATGTGCTTGCCCTTTGGGGTGGTCCCTACAGTAGATAACTGTAATACCTGGGGCATGGTGTTTGCAGCGCTCTATACAACTGCACACGGTACACCAACACTTGCCAATTTACTGGAGGTGTTGAAACAAATTCAAGATGAATACAGGGCTGCCCTGGCCCTAGATTTGGGGATGCCATTGAAGGGTAATTTTACCACAGTATCCTCAATTGTTTTAAGTAATCTTAAAGGGGAAGCGGTAGCGCTAGCGCTTGCAGTTTGCATGTGGCTCTGTGATGTCCTCAAAAGGATCAGGAACGAGAGCTGCCCAAAATCATTGCAGAAACTTATTCTAGCATTGGTCGAGACAGTTTAGGGGCCAGACCATCCAAACCACAATTTCAGGTAATTCCAGTAAAGATTCCTCCAAGCAAGCACCAGAGGGTAATAAGAAATGGTGGGATAAAAAGCAACAAACTCCTAAAAAAGAGAGGGGAGAATCTCCGCATATGGAGACCCTGCAAAATAGATATAATCTCAGAAATAGAGATAATAAAAATGCCTGATAGATATCAATATACTGATACACGCCAATCTTGTTCCTTTCAGGACTTATCGGAAAAATGAAATGAGAGAGGTCGGTGATCAGAGCGAAGGACAGAGCACGTGAAACCGAGACAGGAATCACAACGCTCTTCAGAGGTTTTTGTTAAAAAGTAAGAGAAAGCTGCCCAACGAAAACTACAATTCAAAAAGAAAAAGGTGGCAGCAGTCGCAATCCGACATGCCACTCAGGAATGGGGTCCTCTTGAAGAACAAGAAATGGGCTTTAGCACTGCTAAACAGCACGGCAGAGGTCATAATAGTTCGCCGGAATCTTCTAGAGCATCTGGAGGTGAAAGCAACTGATGACTTTATACAAGTAGAAACTGCGGACATGCGTGTCATCCACACCTGATAGGGTATATAAAGTAACGTTACAGTTAGAAGGAGACGTTAAACACATAATGGACGCAATCTTTTGGGATCGCGTGGTGAACATATATGATGTTTTGTTGGCCGAACAAGATTGGCCACCTGAATTTGTCCGTACCTGCCTATATGGAGAAGATGTCATTAAGCCTTCCTTCTCGCCCCTTGTTCCAGAGGAACTCACCGAATCCTATTCCATTGAATGGGATTTGGCACAAGCACCTGCATTATACCGAAATGACGTAGGATGGGATAAAGAATCCCCCTACCATGTAATTCCAATTAAAAGTGAACCTCAACCGCAACCGCAGTATCCAATAAAACATGAAGCAAAAGCACTGGTGAGAGAAATACTCAAGCAATTAGAGTACCAGGGCGCAATTGAACCCTGTGTCTCGCCAATGAATAATCCATTATTCCCAGTAGCTAAGCCAGACCATTCATATTGAATAGTCTTAGACTACAGACATGTAAACAGTCATACATGCACATAGCATATCACTTATGAACAATATAGTGCGAAAAAAATACAAAACAACACTGGAAATTTCCAATGGTTTTTTCTGCCAGAATGTAGAACCTGAGAGTAGAGACTTAACAAGTTTCAGTGCACTAGGCTCCCAGAAAAAATTCTGTAGTTTACCTCAAGGGTATAAGTACAGCCCAGGACTGTTTGCAGCTCGTGTTACTGCAATTTTGCACGAGATTGACCCTGAAGCATTGTCCTATGTAGATGATATTTATCTTACGGATGAGGAATTGCTACAACATTTAAGATGGGTTGCCCCAATTGTTGTCGGATTTGCTGAATTTGGCTACAAATTCAACTTTAAAAAAAACAAAAAATTGCCTTCCTCAGCATTCTGTTCCTGGGATATGACATACTGGTGCAGTGTGTGCAGTGGGTGCAGTGTGTGCAAGCTGTCAAGTGAAGGAAAGAGCATAGCGCCACAATTCTTAGAGAAATGCGCACAGTTAAAACCACCAAATACGATTACAAAACTCCAATCTCTATTGGGTTTTCTAAATTTTGGCAGAATTCACATTCCCGATTATGCTACAGGCATAAAACCTTTATATGATCTAATACGTCCTGATTTTTCAAGTAAATTCTGGACAATTGAACATACACACATTCTTCGCGAGTTGCAAACAGACATGCTTGCAGCACAACACTTACACACGAGGGACAACAAAACACATTTGGTCATCAAAGTAATAGCTGGTGCCATCAGTTTCACCTATGTGACATTCAATGAAGGTGACACAGTCCAAATTGCGTACAAATCACAATTATATTCAGTGGCAGAACAACGCTTTTCTCCCACAGAGAAAATTCTCACTGCTGTGCAGATGGCTGTCACTAAAGAAAGACCTCTTGCCCAAGGAAAACGCATTATTGTTGTTTCTCCAATCCCAGCCCTAGTGGCTGTTACAAAAGCCAGTTTTCCAAAAGCAAAAGCATTACATCCACATTGGATACAATGGGCTACGTCTCTGACAGCCACTGATGTAGACTACATTTTTGACCCAAAGTTACAAACTCAAGAATTTTTACAATACGAAATAGCATACCCAGTTCCAGCAACTACATTGCATATTGAACAATATCATAGAGTCATGTACACCGATGGCTCAGCACAACCTGCAATTGGTACTAAACACCAATATTCTGCTGCTTGCGCAGTCGTAAGTGGCTACAAAGAGGGCGATAAATTTTGTCCTCTACATACCTTTACGCAAACCCTAGGGGATTTCACAGCACAGCTGGCAGAACTAAAAGTTCTGCTGATGGCACTGGGACACACGGCTCCTGCACAGCCTATGCTGATTGTTTGTGATTCATATTATTGTGTCCAGTCCTTTAATGAATACCTGCATTATTGGCACCAGAATGGGTTCGGAGATTCCAAAGGCAACACCTTCAAACACAGACTTCTGTGGCAGAAAGTAGCAGATCAGAAAAGAGACGCTACCAAATGTCCATGTTGTACATACCCTTGGACCCCAGCGTGTTGGGATACACAGTGCTGGAAATACATTAGCTGAAGAAAGCTGCAAAGTCAGCAGTGGCTATGGCCGCTGTAGCTGCAGTGACTTGTTTGAGTTCAAAACCGGACGCAGACATTTGGGCTGCTGTGACAGCTACGGCTGATGGTACGCCCTATCCTAAAGGATTTCCTAACAAGTATCACTATCGAATGGGAGGTATTCTGAACGCTGAGGTAAGGATACCAGGCGTAGGTGTACGAGACATTGCAAATAGAGACATAAGATCACAATTGAATAAAGCAGCGCATGAGGGGGTGGCATCTGCCCATGCTGGTGTTGTGGCTACAATTTCGATCTTGCAGGCCCGTTATTGGTGGCCAGGTCTTTACAAAGAGACCAAGCAGTATGTCCTTTGTTGTGACATCTGTCAACAAAATAAAGTTTCCGCTGCCAAGCGCCCGCTGCTGACACCCCTCTTAATTTCTAACAAACTGTTACAATGTGTGTGCTTGGACAACTGTGGTCCCCTAACACCAGATGGTGCATACAAGGTTATTTTAGTCGCTGTTGATTCATGCTCCAGATTTATATGGGTGTGGCCACAATGCTCGGCTGACTCTGAGACTGTTATCAAAGATTTGCAAGTCTTTATTGGTACATAGGCTTTCCATTCAGACCAGGGCCCTGCTTTTGTCTCAAGGGCATTCTGGGACTCCATGGCTTCTTTGGGGGTCCAACTCAAGTACTCGTCTCCATTCCACCCCGAGGGAAATAGTGTTGTGGAGCCATTAAACCGTGATTTAAAGCAATCCTTAACAGCCAGAGTCTTAGGTATGGGTCGTAGTTGGCTTAACCACCTATAGGGAGTCCAGAGAGCACTAAATAATGTGCCTAGAAGGTCCCTGCGGGGTCGTACTTCATATGAGTGTCTATTCGGAATTCAAATTTATGTTCCGGATCTTGATGGTCCTGGCGTGGAGGTAGCAGAAACACCCTTTGACATAAATGAACGTGTCACTGTCTTACAGGAATTGCAACAGTTCTGTGATGACAATTCTTCTAACAGTGCTGCCTCCACAGGAATCAAGGATGTGCCTGTAACATCTACCAGCTGGATTCTCAAAAAAAAGAGAGGGGAGAATCTCCGCATATGGAGACCCTGCAAAATAGATATAATCTCAGAAATAGAGATAATAAAAATGCCTGATAGATATCAATATACTGATACACGCCAATCTTGTTCCTTTCAGGACTTATCGGAAAAATGAAATGAGAGAGGTCGGTGATCAGAGCGAAGGACAGAGCACGTGAAACCGAGACAGGAATCACAACGCTCTTCAGAGGTTTTTGTTAAAAAGTAAGAGAAAGCTGCCCAACGAAAACTACAATTCAAAAAGAAAAAGGTGGCAGCAGTCGCAATCCGACATGCCACTCAGGAATGGGGTCCTCTTGAAGAACAAGAAATGGGCTTTAGCACTGCTAAACAGCACGGCAGAGGTCATAATAGTTCGCCGGAATCTTCTAGAGCATCTGGAGGTGAAAGCAACTGATGACTTTATACAAGTAGAAACTGCGGACATGCGTGTCATCCACACCTGATAGGGTATATAAAGTAACGTTACAGTTAGAAGGAGACGTTAAACACATAATGGACGCAATCTTTTGGGATCGCGTGGTGAACATATATGATGTTTTGTTGGCCGAAAAGATTGGCCACCTGAATTTGTCCGTACCTGCCTATATGGAGAAGATGTCATTAAGCCTTCCTTCTCGCCCCTTGTTCCAGAGGAACTCACCGAATCCTATTCCATTGAATGGGATTTGGCACAAGCACCTGCATTATACCGAAATGACGTAGGATGGGATAAAGAATCCCCCTACCATGTAATTCCAATTAAAAGTGAACCTCAACCGCAACCGCAGTATCCAATAAAACATGAAGCAAAAGCACTGGTGAGAGAAATACTCAAGCAATTAGAGTACCAGGGCGCAATTGAACCCTGTGTCTCGCCAATGAATAATCCATTATTCCCAGTAGCTAAGCCAGACCATTCATATTGAATAGTCTTAGACTACAGACATGTAAACAGTCATACATGCACATAGCATATCACTTATGAACAATATAGTGCGAAAAAAATACAAAACAACACTGGAAATTTCCAATGGTTTTTTCTGCCAGAATGTAGAACCTGAGAGTAGAGACTTAACAAGTTTCAGTGCACTAGGCTCCCAGAAAAAATTCTGTAGTTTACCTCAAGGGTATAAGTACAGCCCAGGACTGTTTGCAGCTCGTGTTACTGCAATTTTGCACGAGATTGACCCTGAAGCATTGTCCTATGTAGATGATATTTATCTTACGGATGAGGAATTGCTACAACATTTAAGATGGGTTGCCCCAATTGTTGTCGGATTTGCTGAATTTGGCTACAAATTCAACTTTAAAAAAAACAAAAAATTGCCTTCCTCAGCATTCTGTTCCTGGGATATGACATACTGGTGCAGTGTGTGCAGTGGGTGCAGTGTGTGCAAGCTGTCAAGTGAAGGAAAGAGCATAGCGCCACAATTCTTAGAGAAATGCGCACAGTTAAAACCACCAAATACGATTACAAAACTCCAATCTCTATTGGGTTTTCTAAATTTTGGCAGAATTCACATTCCCGATTATGCTACAGGCATAAAACCTTTATATGATCTAATACGTCCTGATTTTTCAAGTAAATTCTGGACAATTGAACATACACACATTCTTCGCGAGTTGCAAACAGACATGCTTGCAGCACAACACTTACACACGAGGGACAACAAAACACATTTGGTCATCAAAGTAATAGCTGGTGCCATCAGTTTCACCTATGTGACATTCAATGAAGGTGACACAGTCCAAATTGCGTACAAATCACAATTATATTCAGTGGCAGAACAACGCTTTTCTCCCACAGAGAAAATTCTCACTGCTGTGCAGATGGCTGTCACTAAAGAAAGACCTCTTGCCCAAGGAAAACGCATTATTGTTGTTTCTCCAATCCCAGCCCTAGTGGCTGTTACAAAAGCCAGTTTTCCAAAAGCAAAAGCATTACATCCACATTGGATACAATGGGCTACGTCTCTGACAGCCACTGATGTAGACTACATTTTTGACCCAAAGTTACAAACTCAAGAATTTTTACAATACGAAATAGCATACCCAGTTCCAGCAACTACATTGCATATTGAACAATATCATAGAGTCATGTACACCGATGGCTCAGCACAACCTGCAATTGGTACTAAACACCAATATTCTGCTGCTTGCGCAGTCGTAAGTGGCTACAAAGAGGGCGATAAATTTTGTCCTCTACATACCTTTACGCAAACCCTAGGGGATTTCACAGCACAGCTGGCAGAACTAAAAGTTCTGCTGATGGCACTGGGACACACGGCTCCTGCACAGCCTATGCTGATTGTTTGTGATTCATATTATTGTGTCCAGTCCTTTAATGAATACCTGCATTATTGGCACCAGAATGGGTTCGGAGATTCCAAAGGCAACACCTTCAAACACAGACTTCTGTGGCAGAAAGTAGCAGATCAGAAAAGAGACGCTACCAAATGTCCATGTTGTACATACCCTTGGACCCCAGCGTGTTGGGATACACAGTGCTGGAAATACATTAGCTGAAGAAAGCTGCAAAGTCAGCAGTGGCTATGGCCGCTGTAGCTGCAGTGACTTGTTTGAGTTCAAAACCGGACGCAGACATTTGGGCTGCTGTGACAGCTACGGCTGATGGTACGCCCTATCCTAAAGGATTTCCTAACAAGTATCACTATCGAATGGGAGGTATTCTGAACGCTGAGGTAAGGATACCAGGCGTAGGTGTACGAGACATTGCAAATAGAGACATAAGATCACAATTGAATAAAGCAGCGCATGAGGGGGTGGCATCTGCCCATGCTGGTGTTGTGGCTACAATTTCGATCTTGCAGGCCCGTTATTGGTGGCCAGGTCTTTACAAAGAGACCAAGCAGTATGTCCTTTGTTGTGACATCTGTCAACAAAATAAAGTTTCCGCTGCCAAGCGCCCGCTGCAGACACCCCTCTTAATTTCTAACAAACTGTTACAATGTGTGTGCTTGGACAACTGTGGTCCCCTAACACCAGATGGTGCATACAAGGTTATTTTAGTCGCTGTTGATTCATGCTCCAGATTTATATGGGTGTGGCCACAATGCTCGGCTGACTCTGAGACTGTTATCAAAGATTTGCAAGTCTTTATTGGTACATAGGCTTTCCATTCAGACCAGGGCCCTGCTTTTGTCTCAAGGGCATTCTGGGACTCCATGGCTTCTTTGGGGGTCCAACTCAAGTACTCGTCTCCATTCCACCCCGAGGGAAATAGTGTTGTGGAGCCATTAAACCGTGATTTAAAGCAATCCTTAACAGCCAGAGTCTTAGGTATGGGTCGTAGTTGGCTTAACCACCTATAGGGAGTCCAGAGAGCACTAAATAATGTGCCTAGAAGGTCCCTGCGGGGTCGTACTTCATATGAGTGTCTATTCGGAATTCAAATTTATGTTCCGGATCTTGATGGTCCTGGCGTGGAGGTAGCAGAAACACCCTTTGACATAAATGAACGTGTCACTGTCTTACAGGAATTGCAACAGTTCTGTGATGACAATTCTTCTAACAGTGCTGCCTCCACAGGAATCAAGGATGTGCCTGTAACATCTACCAGCTGGATTCTCAAAGTTGGGGATCTTGTATGTGAGAAAGTCGCTGTGAAAAAGGAATTTGGCCCTTCCTATCGAGCACCAGTCCCAGTACTAGGGATATATGGTACCAGAACTGTAATTCTACCACCATTGGCAGGTGCCAAAGAAAGGAGGGTGGAAATACAGTTCTGGGGGCCACAAGGGTGCCCCTGCACTGCCCATGCCTGACTCCTATTTCCACCAGTATATCCATGGAAGGGACTCCACCATGGAAAGGCTGGCGGAAACACAGTTCTGGAGGCCACAGGGGTGCCCCTGCCCTGCACCCTCGGTGCAGACAGTGTGCATTCCAAGGGTGCTGTAGTGCTATAGTATTGGTCTCAGGTCCCTTAATGGAGCCAAGACCAATACCATAGCACCGTTCCCACCAGGCTGGGAACATCGTAATACGGCCAAAACGAGGCAGCTGGGCTGACGGGCGCCTCATCCCCGCAAGTTTGGCAGTTGGCTAGTCTGAACTGCCAAACCCAAAATGAGCCCTTAAGTCATAGGGCTACTTCTACAACCAAGAAGGCATATTGACAGAAAATGTGATTTGGAAATATAGCAAGTATTCAAATGCTTGCTATGGGAGGGCCATTACTAAAGATGATGCTACAATTATTGTAAGGAAACATAATCACCCCCCAAGTGTGACAGAACTAGCAGTAAGGGAGGTATTGCAGAATATAAGAAAGGCAAGCGCTAGCTACAGGAAACCACAACCAAAATCCTAAAAGATATACTCCTTAAATTCCCAGAATACATTACAGGCCAATTACCACCACTATAAAATGTTAAGATTTTAATTGCACAAACCAAAAAGCCATCAATGATTCTTCTCCTCCTCCTAAAAAAACCAAGACATCAAGATACCTAAACATTTAAAATCACACATAATGAGGAACCTTTCCTGTTATATAACAACCTAAACAACGATAAACGAATCCTAAGATTTTCTACAGCAGTTAACGTACTAAAATTGAGCTATTGTCAAACCTGGATGATAGATGGGACCTTCAAAATATGTCCCAAATCATTCACCCAGATATACACCATACAAGGTGACTATCAAAAAACAACTACACCTTTTATATATGCCCTACTACCTAATAAACAAAGCAGCACTTACTACAAGCTCTTTCACAACATTAAACATCAAACAAATAACTACTATTCACAAACAATAATCATAGATGTTAAACGAGCCATGATTCAAACCATTTTAAATATTTCCCCTGCACAGCCTTTTACTACCATTTCAATTACAGCATATGGAGACACCTCAAACAATCTGTGCTAAGTGTAGAATTTTCTACAAACAGCCAATTTGTCATTGAAGTAAATAAATTATAGTATAAGTTTATGTTGCTGTTACAGAGGTAGCTAACCACTACAGTCCTCTAATAGAAAGCCCTTTCTACCAACAAAACAAAGACAAACTGATCCCCTTAACAGATTATTTTGAAGACACTTGGGGTGGCAGACTGCATCGCTCCGGAAACAGACACCAACCCAAATTTTGAAAACCATGGTAGAATGTCTATGATAGCACTTTGGCACAGGAAGCCAAAACAAACAACGCAGTGCAACGGTGGCACGATGTCTTCCACTTCACACTAGGCAAAATCCAACCTACACTCTTTGAATTTATAGAAACATTACAAAAAGAGAAAAGATATCCATAACTTTGAATGGAGCAAACTATTACCCGAATTACACCTAAACGTAGCTAACAAACCAAAAGAATGTACACCATGCTCCAATATAAAGTAAGTCAAAATCTTCATAAACTACAAAGGGATAGATTCCTTAGAAATAGTAGCTAAAAGCACAATATAAAATAAATTGTTACGTACAAGAGCTCCACAAACTGTCACAAAATCTAAACCAGCATCACAAATCATTTTTTATATAAATAATAAACATGTTTTATTGCATGAGTCTAAACATTAAATAAAACTTTAGTGCTAAATAAGACATGAGAGATAATAAAATATCAAAAAATCTAAACCTCACCAACCAAAAAGCACAAAGAACAAACTCAATCTGTCACATAGAATAAACACATAAACCACACGTTTGCAAATAACAATAACACAATCTTTACACAAACAATAAAATACAGTATTTGTCACCAAAAACAAATAACATATATACATCTCACTGTTCTGTAGCGGCAGATCTTCCCCAGAATTCACAAAGTGACAACTAATAATCCTCCTAAAACAGTAAAAAGATTTTTCCAATAAGACCAAAAAATTACAAAAATAAAACAAGCCCAGTAGAGATCCCTCAAAGCAATCCAAAGTATTTGGGAATCATAAAAAAATTAAAAGGTGTTAAAAAAAAAAAAATCTCCTGTAAATCTGAAAAAAGGAAATCATTAAAAATATTGGTTTATTATAAACCAAAAGTAATTTTCTTAAAATAAATGGTAACTCACATTGCCCATAGGACACATTCGTATTGTACACAAAAGCCTGTAAAATCGACAAGCAAACCCACCCACAAAAAACATTACATTCCCAAAAATACATATACATTACAATTAATCATCATTAAATAAGTAACAATTACAAATATGACATTAACATAACATTATAAACAGTGCCCGAAAACTCAAAACAATATACTAGTGAAAAACATTGCCATTAATACAATTAAATGCACACAAAAAACACAAACAACACAATAGCTAACCTCCAGACCTCCCTCTTATGCCCCGCACCCTGTATACCCTTAAGGAAACCCTTTAAAAAGCACTTACCTGTTCTAAAAACTGTAGCACCTTACTGCAACCTAGATCCCGGAAAAGAGACTAAAAATGACACAAATAGGCCACAAAATAGATGGTAGTAGTAAAACAATGGCCACTAAATGAAACTAAAAAAAGAATATCTCCCTATAGAAATGACTGGGAGATAATTTGGAAATGTTGAATTAATGTATTACAAATGTAAACAATTATTAACCAGCCAAAAAATGTTAAATATTTTGTGAAAAATGTAAAAAATTGCAAAGTATACATTAAATAATAGTATAAAAGATATACAATTATTTAATTTATACTAAAGAAAACTACAGAAGGAATGTCCAATAAAGTTAAGCAATGGAAAAAAGTAGAAAATATTTAAATTTGACTTACATATCGTATGTTTTAATAAAAATATATTAAGAAATGTTTTATTCATCTAAATATGAAAGTTTATTTTTAAGTTGAAATATGTATATTTGAAAATGTCCATTCAACAAAACTTGAAAACATGATTAAAATGTTATAACTATATATAATTAATAATATTATTTATTACAAATATACAGCTATGCTTTATTATTTTTCTAAACACCAACAATACTAATTAAGTAACCTAAACTATTTCTACTACATACAAATACAATTTAAACAAAGGATTTCACACTAAAAATAGAAAATTAAATTATCACACTCCAATGTGAAGTATTTTTAAGAAAGTGTTTGATACTAAAGGGGTGACATTTACTATTCCCACTCCAATCAAAACCAATTTGGAGAAGGTGTTGGACACTAAAGGGGTATCAGTTACTATTCCCATTCTAATCTAAACCAGTTTGGGAAAGGTGTTGGATACTAAAGGGACGGCATTTACTATTCCCAATACAATCTATCTCAATTTTGAAAAGATGTTGGACACTGAGGCCCGTATTTATACTTTTTTAGTGCTGCATTTGCATAATTTTTTTATGCAAAAGCGTTGCAATCTTACAAAATATAGTGTAAGTTTGCACAGCTTTTGCATCAAACAATGACGTAAATGTGGTGCTAAAAAAGCATGAATATGGGCCTAAATGGGTTACATTTACTATTTTCCCCTCCAATCAATACCAATTTGGAGAAGGTGTTGGGCACTAAAGGGGTGTCATTTAGTATTCCTACTCGAAAGTCAACTATTTTGAAGAAACTGTTGGACACTAAAGGGTTGATATTTACTATTCCCACTCCAATATAAACTAATTTGAGGTAGGTTTTGGACACTAAATGGGGGACATTTACTATTCCGACTGCAATTTATATCAATTTAGGGAAGGTGATAGACACTAAAGCGGTGACATTCACTCTTCACATTCAGATATTTACAATTTTGGGGAGGGCATGGGACACTGAAAGGGTGATATTTACTATTTTTACTCAAATCCACACCTATCTGGGTGGGGTGTTGGACACTAAAGCGGCCACATTTGCTACTTGCATCATATTCTAAAACATTTTATGGAAGGAGCTAGACACTAAAAATGTATTATACACAATCAGTACTCCATACTCACACATCATTTTTAACAATAAATTAAATTAAAAATTCTTTCAAAAACACATAGACACAAAATAAAACCTATATATTCATAACGAAACCTTCACATATAGGGCCTCATTACTACTTTGCCGGTACTAAAAGTGGACCTCCAAAGCCGTAAGAAGGACGCCACCATCATATCAGTGGCATCCCTCATGAACATATTACACTGTTTCCACCAGGCTGACCGGTGGTGGGAACATTGTAATATGTGCTCCTGCTGGACTGACAGGCGGGAACAGTGCTTCACTACTGGCCTCAGCTCCTTTAATGGAGCCTAAGTCAATATCGTAGCACGCTATCTGCAAAGTGCGCAATCCAAGGGTGCTGGGCGGGAGGGCCCCTGCACTGGCCATGGCACTGCCCCTTGTGGCCCCCAGCACACCCTTACCACCAGCGTTTCCATGTTGTCAGACCTGTGGAAAGACTGACGATAAGGTGAGTTGTAATCAGCCAGGCAGCGCAGTGTTCAGCCCCACCCTGGGTGAGTACAACTCAGACTGCCGTCACCCCATTGGGAAAACAATGTTCCAGGCAGGAATAAGCATTCTCCTGGCAGGTCCGCCCACCAGGGTTGTAATGTTGCAGTGGTCCATCCATCATCACAAGGCTGGCAGTCCTAGGACAGCCAGCCTCGTAATGAGGCCCATAATGATTTTTCTTATAACTATTGATAATTTATATATTTTTACAAATATTTACTGCCATTACTAAAATTTTAACACACAGGAAAATGGCATACCCCAAAATTAACAACAAAAACTAAAAAAATATGTTTTTACAGATGTTTTTAAAAAAAACTAAATTTAATACAGTTTAAGAACTATGGCCCTCATTATAACCCTGGCGGTCGGTGACAGCCAGGGCTATTGTGGGGGTAGTACCGCCAGCAGGCTGGCGGTATTGCACACCACATTTTGACCGTGGTAACACCGCCGGGACAGGCAGATATACCGCCATGGCGGTCCCGGCGGTCGTAATGCGACAGGGCAAGCAGCGCTGCCCTGTGGATTTCGACTCCCCTTACCGCCAGCCTGTCCATGGCAGTAAGGGGACTCAGGGTGCCCCTGTGGACCCCTGCACTTCCCATGAACCTGGCATGGGCAGTGCAGGGGCCCCCAGGCACGGCCTCATCACGCATTTCACTGCCCGATTTGCGGGCACTGAAATGCGTGATGGGTGCTACTGCACCCGCTGCACATCAGCATTGCCGCCGGCTCTATTATGAGCCGGCAGCAATGTTGATGTGACTTTTCTGCTGGGCCAGCAGACGGTAACACTGTTACCGTCCGCTGGCCCAGCAGAAAAGTCAAAATAGGGAACTAGTAATACTGCCAGCACTGGCGGTATTCTGGTGCCCGCAACCTCTGCGGTCTTCCCAGAAGACCGCAGAGGTTGTAATGAGGCCCAATGTGCCTGATTACAACTTTGTCGGTCCGTGGACCGACATGGCAGCGGCAATCCAACCGCTGTCAGGTTGGTGGTTGGGCCACTGTATTACAATGCATGCAGTTCCATAGACGAAAGACTGCCGCTGTCCCACCGGCACCGCCAGGCAGCGCAGACTGTGGTGAGGTAGGCCAATGTGGCTGTTAGAGGACGGATCGTCATTGTTTCCACCAGACATATTATGAAGTTGCATTCTGCTGATGTGACTGTGGAGATCCAACCACCACATCTTAGCTGGTGGAAACAGAGACATATAAGACAGGAACTTACCTGTAGGCAGCTTCACACATCCTGTGCTGCCATGGAGCCCATCCTACATATCCTGCTGCTACTGATAGATGGACCCCAAGATCAATGCCACCAAGGATGCAACTGACAGTAGGACCACTTAGCTACCTGTGTCCACACACTCAATAGCAAATCAACGTGCCACCATCGACCTGGTATGGGGTCTGTGCTCCGTGGACCAAGTATAATTTTTTGTGCCCTGGGTCAAAGTTGTATACAATGTATGAGCCAATCACAGTGCCATGATGCCCTCTTCGAGCAGGTCACTGACACTGCATCGCCACACTCCACAAAACCAGACATGTCTGCACATCCCAGTATTAGGGACAGTGAAGTGTACATAACATTGTCAGACAACAGCAATATGTATGGTTGTGTTGTTTAACCTAAACACCCCTTCCATGCAACATCCCTGTAATGGACCCACACATATCACCAACATTGCAAGAGAACGATAGGTAAATGGGGTGCACAATATTTTGTGAGACAAATATCCAAAATTCACAATATAAACCTAATAGGGATGTTGGCGTCAGGGGGACCCCAGGAGGGATGCAGGCCAGGAAGGATGCTGGCCTGGAACACATTTCACTTTGCCCATGCCCCTAAAACACTGTTTGCACAGGAACTGGGCCTTCATGTAGCCCAGAGAAAAACAATAGTATAACCAAGTGCCATGCCTATGTGCCAAATGTGTATGCAAGTCAAGAAAGCAAAAACAACAGCATGGGTCACACATGTAGATAAAGTAGATGAAAGGTATACACATGAAAATGGACACATGGTCAGTCAAATATATAGGAAGGTAGCACAATTGAACACCCTCCATGTGCAGACAAACATAACTCTAGCTTGCACACATGATACAAATGTCCAATTTACATCAGGAGGACAAATGTAACACAGTAGATGTTGACATCGGCCAAGTCAAGATGAAAGGCTTATCATATCAAATAACAGAAAATGCAATGACACCCCAATTGGATTGCCACCCACATATTCATCCCTTGAACATCTCCCCTTGTCCTGGTTGACACAGCACTGCTCCCTAAATCAGATCTTGCCATCCACAGCAAATGGATCAGCAATCAGGGTGAACCAAACACAACTGTAGGCATACATCACAAATTACTCAGAAATAGCAAAAAGGTAGAACAGTAATGGCAGGAAAAATGTGTACCTCAAAAAATCTCGGGTTTATTAAAGACCTCCCAGTATGAGAAAGTTCAATGGCCAGTCCACAAATAATAGTTCAAGCACACTGCTGTGCACTACAATTTGACTCTCTGATTACTGCCACAGGATCCACCACAGTGAGGGGTATCAAGTGTGTTTGCCAGTCACCTCAATGATCACTACTTGGGGTGTGGGGTTGGATTTAGGTTGGTTGGGTTTGGTTTTGGGAGGGTTGGACATAACTTTGGGAGGTGTGGGCTTCTTCTTGGGCTTCTTTTTGGGGGTAGGAGAGATATGGCTGGTTTCAGGGAGGCTGGGGCAGGTATAACAGGGGAGGACTTGCGGGTGGAAGTGAATAGTCGATATGTGGGTGGGGTCCTTTTGGTTTTGGGAGGGGGATTCACAAGGATAAGGGCAAGGTCAAGCACAAAACTTTCTTTGGGAAACGGGTAGGGCCTGCAGAATGGATTAGGAGTTGAAAGGTTGAGAAAGTGCTTGTGTCGTCTATGGATATTGGTGCTGGTGGGTGTGTCTAAGGTATGCTTGGCTTTGGGTGGTCATTTGTATGTGCAAGTGTGGATGGTTGCATCTCTTGGGGCCTATGAGATCGAGATGATGCTAAGTTGAAAGTGGTGGCTGTGTATGTGGGTGTTGAGGTTGTGTCTGCGGTTATGGTGTGTATGATTGCTCTGTCTGTGGGTTTTGTGGTTTGTCTGGGTATATGGTGTGTGTGGTGTGTGTCCGTGGTTGTTGGGGTGGTATCTGGGAGTATGGTATGTGTGTTGTGTAGATATGTGGGGGTGGGTGGCATCTGGGGGTATGGTGTATGTGGTGTGTGGGTCAGTTGGTGTTAGGGTGGTGTCTGGGGGTATAGTGTGTGTGGTGAGTGGGTTCAATGGAGTAGGGTGGCATCTGGTGGTATGGTGTGTGTGATTTGTGGGTCTGTGGGTGTTAGGGTGGTGTCTGGGGGTATGGTGTGCATGGCGAGTGGGTCTGTGGAGGGTGGGGATGGTGTCAGAGAGTATGCTGTGTGTGGTGTCTGGGTGTGTAGGTGTAGGTGTTGGGGTTGTATCTAGGGGCATGGTGTGTGGGTCTGTGAGTATTGGGGTGATGTCTGGGGGTATGGTGCGTATGATGGCTGTGTCTATGGGTGTTGGGGTGGTGTCTGAGGGTATGCTGTGTGTGGGGGCTGTATCTGTGGGTATTGGGGTGGTGTCTGGGGTATGGTGTGTGTGGTGTTTCGGTCTGTGGGGTGGGGGTTGTGTCTGGGGGTATGGTATGTGTGTGGTGTGTGGATCTGTGGGTGTTGTAGTGATATTTGAGGGTATGGTGTGAGTGGTGTGTGGGTCTGTGGAGGTGGTAGTGGTTTTTGGGGGAATGATGGATATGGTAGTGTGTGTGAGCGGCTGTTGAGTACTTGCATGCCAGTGTATCTTGCAGTGCTTGTGTTTATGTCTGTTGCTTGTGTGTGTAGCGCCGGGTGCGTGCGAATGTGTGTATGTGCTTGGTACAGGTATGAGAAGAGGGAAAATGGATGGGGAAGAGGTAGATGGTGGCGGGTAGGATTGCGGGGGTAGAAGGATGCCATGAGTGAGGAAGCCAGAGCCTGAAAAGATCTCTGTAGGCCAAGCATGCCACAATGAATGCCTTACAGGTACACAGCCACCTGCGGAAGATGGCTGCCCTGCACCTGGATGGCATTCAGAATGGCAGTCTGACCCACAGAGATACTCCTCAGGAGGTCAATACCCCCCTCACTCAAGGCAGCAGGTGTAAGAGGGCAGGCGGTGAGAAGCCTGACGCGAAGTCAATGCCCACCCTCTAGGGTCCCTCTTGGGTGAGCGGGCATTGCCAACTGGCTGGGGAGCAACAAGGAGGTACCATGGCTAGCTGCCTGCCCACTGGTTTCAGCCCTGTCTCCTCCGCTTGCCTGTGCTGATGTATAAATTACAGACAAATAGGGTCACTACATGTGCCTGATCACACTTGAACAACAACTGTGATTACCAAACATTATCATAATGTACAGTAGCCCCCAGCCACAAGCTTCAGCAAAGTGCCTCCAACATTTGCTACACCATATGCATGCATGCTACATGAACTGTGAACAGTTGCCCACAGGAAAATCAGAATCACAGACAACTCACGTTGCATGAGTGAGGTTGTGTAATCACAATACCCATGGAGCAAGAAGGAGACCTTATCACTTTGAAAGGTTTGCCCTATGTAGCATCCCTCAATAACAATTTGTGACAAAACAGTATAGCAAAGCCAGGTTCAATCTCACAGATCTCACACAAGGTCATGCATCCTGCTAATCTTCATGTACCCAATTCCACATCATGACGAAATGATGACCTGATAATCCAGCCATGTTGCAGGCAGTACAGTAGCCAGAGGAAGGTGACATGGAAAACTCATGTCACTATAAAAAATCCCCAATGGAAACTTCACAATATGTCCATTGTCTAAATAGACTTATGGAACTTGTACCAATGTTGCTCTGATAGATAACACATCTTGCACAGAAAGGTACACTGGAGACAATTTGGGAGAAATGTCTGGGAGATTTGTCTACAATTATCCACACCGTAGTGAATCAGCGAGCCAAGGGAAATCACCTATCTTGATTAGTATTGCTGTGATTACCCTACTCAGACTGCATAAGTAAAAGCCAATAGTCCATTAAATGTTGTAGAGGCTCAGGGAATCTCCAGTACCTGTACCGAGCCCTTAACATGTTGCTAAATGGGAAGGCACATCACTGTCCCTTTTTGTCACACAAACACAGATTCCCTTGAATGAATGAGTGTATACAGCCACATATGATTCCCACATTCTTGCAAGTCACTCCCTGGTGAATGTCAATAGTTAGGTAATAAACCTTCACCATTTAACATGTGCTAAGCACTTCACCAAATGATTCTACATCAAAGGCATGGAAATGCACATTGTGAGTAAAAACCATAGTCTTAACTGTCATGTCCTTCATTGCTTCATCAATAAAACACAACAAGTTACATGGAGTGATGGGTGAGGGTATGTGTGAGCCACCAGTCAATGGTGACACACTCCTATCTGTGGCACCGCATGAATTGTAGCCCCACCACAAATGTCCAATTCCAAACACATGTTGGCATGCACACATATGTGAGAGAATCAGACATCATCCAATGAAAACAGGTATACTATGGATGAAACAGCAGTGATAACGATATGGCAAAGGTGAAAGGTACATATGCTAATATGTAGGCACAAGGAATGATGGCAACAGTGATGTTACTCAAATCATGCCACTGGACATTCACTACTTACAAAGTGAAAATATTGCTCTTTGACTGCACCCAAAGGGCGATGTATGCTCTGTCACATGTATGATGGCCACCTTCACCCAAGAGAAAGTAGTGAGGCACCAACATTTGTGACACACTGAAGATAAGTGGCCTGTGGGGGACAGATGCTAATATAATTAATATACTCACTTGAGCAGACACATCGCTGAGTACAGTGATCTATTACCACATGTTGTTTGTTGTTGGGACTGACACCCTGAAGACAAATAAAATGTTGGGTGCAAATGACACTCACAACAGCAAACAACATGCCCTGATTGGTCACTGTAGTCAGCCAGGTGTTGGCCCTGGAGAGTATATTGGTAGTGGACTGTACTCTGTTGTGTACTTAGGTCACTGGGCCAATAGGCAAAGCACATCAGCATTCACCAACTTCCATACCTAAACAAACAATAACTCATCTTGTGTGTCACACATGGCCCATCTCCAACCTTCAGGGGGATATGGCAGACTCTAATACATCAACTTGGCAATGTTACAGTAAGGAATATGCTCAGGACTCACCCCCTTGTAGCTGCTGTGCTCCCCTCAAATGCCCATCAATCTCGGGGTAGGCTAGGACCCCAAATGCGGGCCATCATGGGGGTCAGGCTCCAGCATGCAATCTTCCAGGCCCAGCATCTCAGGTCCTCCCACCTCTTGCATCAGTGGGTGCTCCACCGGCTATGAACCCCCAAGGTCTGCAGCTTCCAGGCGGTGGGTCTGCAAATGCCTTTCTTCTGATGGGTGTTGACCTGTGTGGATGCAATAGACAAATTAAGAGTTTACAATTCAATTTTTTGGCCAGTTAGTTTTGTCACACACATTTCAGAAACACCAAGCACAAAGGTTTGTAGCTTTAAGCACACTACAAGCGTAAAACACACATGCTGATAATTACAGGGACATAAAAACACACTTTTGGAGTCATCTACAGACTAACCCAGTACCCTGCTCATAGCCTACACTGACTAAGCAAGCCCACTGACATCAGGTAGCCCATGCTCAAGCAACCGATAGTCAATGTACGAAGGCCTTCAGGCCAAGTCTTGCCACTTAAGACTCATTTTGGCCACATCCAGTGATCTGCAGGTCTACAGGGAGTGGGCCCAGTTTCACAGTTAAATAGCCACAATAACTCTACCCCAGCCTGGTCTATGTCCCATACTGGGAGAAATATTTGACAGGCCTTGGTCTCTGCAAGTTGAGCAAAGATAACCTACCTGACACTCACATTTCTATCACTTTCATGCATGACAATACATCCTGTGCCTATCCTCTATGTGGTATAAGGGTCATGTGGCACTCTGAAGGGTACCATGAGTTCTCATTCAAAAGTTTGGCAAGGCCAGATGTGGGCTGAGAGATCTGTGGGACTGTACACATTAATAATGAGATCTTCACATGACCAAAACAGTATACATACACAGCACATGCTGTAATGCACATACATGTTGTTTTACATTTACAAACATAATTTCTAAAGATATGTCATTGCATGGCTGTAAAGTATTCTTGTCTGGATATATGAATGCAACAGAAGGACAATCTAGGGCTTATCACACATCACACAATGCAATGGTAATTTGAAATACCTGGAGTACTTATCTCCACTACCAGCACCATGTATGTCCTATGTGTGGAGCACAAAATGTGGCAACAGGTACCCGAAAAATTCTCACTGGCACTCAGAGAAACATTGTAGCCTTTGAGGAAGGAAAGGATGGCATCACAGTCAAAAATGCCTGTGAGGTTCTTACCTGCTCCTCTGGCGAGCCGTAGAACTGACAATGCAGGGGATTAACACAAATCCAACATGCATACTACCCATTGTGGAAGTCATGGCAGTATTACCCTTCCAACATACATTGGCCGTATCTGGTGGTATGTCTCAACCTATGTTTAACGGTGTGTTGAAAAATGTGCTATCAGCAATTATGAAACACATTGACAACTACATCATGTTCTCTAGATGTGAGGATTTAGCCAATGCGAATGCTGACTACTATGGTTTTGGTCGCCTCACACATGTGATTGGAGCCATTGATGGCACACATATTGCCTTGGTGCCACCGTAGGCCAGTGAACACATCTATCACAACAGGAAGCCCATTCATTCTATTAACGTGAACGTTGTATTTTTGTCAGATCTCTACATCTCTATGGTGGCGTGGTGAGCAAAAAAATGATGGATTAAACCCAGATCTTTGAAACTGGGTGTAAATGTTTGATTTGCTCTGCAACCCGTCCATCATCTGTTCATTTTGCATTTGTTGCTCCAAGTGGGAAGAGTATGCCCAGACGTGGGTACCGTGCTCACTGCGCCACTTGATTCAAGCTAGCCTAGCTGGTGAAGGGTGATACCCTCAAACCGGACCCAGGATGCTTGTTTCCGGTCCAGGGAGGACATGGCTTGGCAGTTCAGGCTGGACTGTTCCGATGAGGAACAGGGTCAAGACTGATTTGCATGTGGCAGTGTCCAAGCAATGGTAGCGTGGTGAACAAAACAATGATGGATTAAACCCAGATCTTTGTGACTGGGGGTGAATGTTTGATTTGCTCTGCATTCCGTCCATCATCTGTTCTTTTTGCATTTGTTGCCCCAAGTGGGAAGGGTATGCCCAGACGTAGGAGCCGTGCTCACTGCGGCACTGGATTCAAGCTAGCCTAGCTGAAGAAGGGTGGTACCCTGAAACGGGTCCTAGGATGCTTTTTCCAGTCCAGGGAGTAACTGACTTGGAAGTTCGGTCTGGACTGTTCCAATGTGGAACAGGGTCAAGACTGATTTGCATATGGCTCGGTCCAAACTGTGGTGGTGTGGTGAGCAAAAAAATTATGGATTAAACCCAGATCTTTGTGACTGGGAGTGAATGTTTGATTTGCTCTGCATTCCGTCCATCATCTGTTCTTTTTGCATTTGTTGTTCGAAGTGGGAAGGGTATGCCCAGACGTGGGTCCCGTGCTCACTGCAACACTGGATTAAAGCTAGCCTAGCTGATGAAGGGTGATATCCTGAAACAGGTCCAAGGATGCTTGTTTCCGGTCCATGCAGGAACTGGCTTGGCAGATTAGGCTGGACTGTTCTCAGGAGGAACAGGGTCAAGAATGATTTACATATGGCTGGGACCAAACTGTGGTGGCGTGGTGAGCAAAAAAACAATGGATTAAACACAGATCTTTGTGACTAGGGATGAAAGTTTGATTTGCTCTGCATTCCCTCCATCATCTGTTCTTTTTGCATTTGTTGCCCCAAGTGGGAAGGGTATGCCCAGACATGGGTCCTGTGCTCAATCTACCACTGGATTCAAGCTAGCCTAGCTGATGAAGGGTGATACCCTGAAACCGGTCCAAGGATGCTTGCTTCTGGTCCAGGGAGGACCTTCCTTGGCAGTTCGGGCTGAACTGTTCCCATGAGTAACAGGATCAAGACTGATTTACATATGGCTGGGTCCTTACTGTGGTGGCGTGGTGAGCAAAAAAACGAGGGATTAAACCCAGATCTTTGTGACTTGGGGTGAATGTTTGATTTGCTCTGCATTCCGTCCCTCATCTGTTCTTTTTGCATTTGTTGCCACAAATGTGAAGGGTATGCCCAGATGAGGGTCCCGTGCTCACTGCACCACTGGATTCAAGCTAGCCTAGCTGATGCAGGGTGATACCCTGAAACCAGTCCTAGGATGCTTGTTTCCAGTCCAGAGAGGACCTGGCTTGGCAGTTCGGGCAGGACTGTTCCCATGAGGAACAGGGTCAAGACTGATTTGCAGAAGTGTATGCCCAGATGTGGATCCCGTGCTCACTGCACCACTGGATTCAAGCTAGCCTAGCTGATGAAGGGTGATACTCTGAAACCAGTCCTAGGATGCTTGTTTGCGGTTCAGGGAGGACCTGGCTTGATAGTTCGGGCTGGACTGTTCCCATGAGGAACAGGGTCAAGACTGATTTGTATATGCTGGGTCTAGCCTGTGGTGGCGTGGAGAGCAAAAAAAACAATGGATTAAACCCAGATCTTTGTGACTGGAGTGAATGTTTGATTTGCTCTGCATTCTGTCCCTCATCTGCTCTTTTTGCATTTGTTGCCCCAAGTGGGAAGGGTATGCCCAGACGTGGGTCCCGTGCTCACTGCACCACTGGATTCATGCTAGCCTAGCTTATGAAGGCTGATAGTCTGAAATTGGTCCTACGATGCTTGTTTCCCATCCAGGGAGGACCTGGCTTGGCAGTTCGGGCTGGACTGTTCCCATGAGGAACAGGGTCAAGACTGATTTGCGTATGGCTGGGTCCAAACTGTGGTGGCGAAGTGAGAATAAAACGATGGATTAAACTCAGATGTTTGTGACTGGGGTTGAATGTTTGATTTGCACTGCATTACGTCTATCATCTGTTCTTTTTGCATTTGTTGCCCCAAGTGTGAAGGGTATGCCCAGATGAGGGTCCCGTGCTCACTGCACCACTGGATTCAAGCTAGCCTAGCTGATGCAGGGTGATACCCTGAAACCAGTCCTAGGATGCTTGTTTCCAGTCCAGAGAGGACCTGGCTTGGCAGTTCGGGCAGGACTGTTCCCATGAGGAACAGGGTCAAGACTGATTTGCAGAAGGGTATGCCCAGATGTGGATCCCGTGCTCACTGCACCACTGGATTCAAGCTAGCCTAGCTGATGAAGGGTGATACTCTGAAACCAGTCCTAGGATGCTTGTTTGCGGTTCAGGGAGGATCTGGCTTGATAGTTCGGGCTGGACTGTTCCCATGAGGAACAGGGTCAAGACTGATTTGTATATGCTGGGTCTAGCCTGTGGTGGCGTGGAGAGCAAAAAAAACAATGGATTAAACCCAGATCTTTGTGACTGGGGTGAATGTTTGATTTGCTCTGCATTCTCTCCCTCATCTGTTCTTTTTGCATTTGTTGCCCCAAGAGGGAAGGGTATGCCCAGACGTGGGTCCCGTGCTCACTGCACCACTGGATTCATGCTAGCCTAGCTTATGAAGGCTGATAGTCTGAAATTGGTTCTAGGATGCTTGTTTCCCATCCAGGGAGGACCTGGCTTGGCAGTTCGGGCTGGACTGTTCCCATGAGGAACAGGGTCAAGACTGATTTGCGTATGGCTGGGTCCAAACTGTGGTGGCGAAGTGAGAATAAAACGATGGATTAAACTCAGATGTTTGTGACTGGGGTTGAATGTTTGATTTGCACTGCATTACGTCTATCATCTGTTCTTTTTGCATTTGTTGCCCCAAGTGTGAAGGGTATGCCCAGACGTGGGTCCCCTGCTCACTGCACCACTGGATTCAAGCTAGCCTAGCTGATGAAGGGTAATACCCTGAAACCGATCCTAGGATGCTTGTTTCCGGTCCAGGGAGGACCTAGCTTGGCACTTCGGGCTGGGCTATTCCCATGAGGAACAGGGCTAAGACTGATTTGCATATGGTTGGGTCCAAACTGTGGTGGCGTGGTGAGCAAAAAAACAATGGATTAAACCCAGATCTTTGTGACTGGGGGTGAATGTTTGATTTGCTCTGCCTTCCATTCATCATCTGCTCTTTTTGCATTTGCTGCTCCAAGTGGGAAGGGTATGCCCAGACGTGGGTCCCATGCTCACTGCGCCACTGGATTCGAACTAGCCTAGCTCATGAAGGGCGATACCCAGAAACCGGTCCTAGGATGCTTTTTGCTGTCCAGGGAGGGCCTGGCTTGGAAGTTCTGGCTGGACTGTTTCCATGAGGAACAGGATCAATACTGATATGCATATGCTGAGTCTAAACTATGGTGGCGTGGTGAGCACAAAAACAAAGGATTAAACCCAGTTCTTTGTGACTGGGAGTGAATGTTTGATTTGCTCTTCATTCCAACCATCATCTTTTCTTTTTGCATTTGTTTCCCCAAGTGGGAAGGGTATGCCCAGACATGGGTCCTGTGCTCAATCTACCACTGGATTCAACCTAGCCTAGCTGATGAAGGGTGATACCCTGAAACCGGTCCAAGGATGCTTGCTTCTGGTCCAGGGAGGACCTGCCTTGGCAGTTCGGGCTGAACTGTTCCCATGAGTAACAGGGTCAAGACTGATTTGCAGAAGGGTATGCCCAGATGTGGATCCCGTGCTCACTGCACCACTGGATTCAAGCTAGCCTAGCTGATGAAGGGTGATACTCTGAAACCAGTCCTAGGATGCTTGTTTGCGGTTCAGGGAGGACCTGGCTTGATAGTTCGGGCTGGACTGTTCCCATGAGGAACAGGGTCAAGACTGATTTGTATATGCTGGGTCTAGCCTGTGGTGGCGTGGAGAGCAAAAAAAACAATGGATTAAACCCAGATCTTTGTGACTGGGGTGAATGTTTGATTTGCTCTGCATTCTGTCCCTCATCTGCTCTTTTTGCATTTGTTGCCCCAAGTGGGAAGGGTATGCCCAGACGTGGGTCCCGTGCTCACTGCACCACTGGATTCATGCTAGCCTAGCTTATGAAGGCTGATAGTCTGAAATTGGTCCTACGATGCTTGTTTCCCATCCAGGGAGGACCTGGCTTGGCAGTTCGGGCTGAACTGTTCCCATGAGGAACAGGGTCAAGACTGATTTGCGTATGGCTGGGTCCAAACTGTGGTGGCGAAGTGAGAATAAAACAATGGATTAAACTCAGATGTTTGTGACTGGGGTTGAATGTTTGATTTGCACTGCATTACGTCTATCATCTGTTCTTTTTGCATTTGTTGCCCCAAGTGTGAAGGGTATGCCCAGACGTGGGTCCCCTGCTCACTGCACCACTGGATTCAAGCTAGCCTAGCTGATGAAGGGTAATACTCTGAAACCGGTCCTAGGATGCTTGTTTCCGGTCCAGGGAGGACCTAGCTTGGCACTTCGGGCTGGGCTATTCCCATGAGGAACAGGGCTAAGACTGATTTGCATATGGTTGGGTCCAAACTGTGGTGGCGTGGTGAGCAAAAAAACAATGGATTAAACCCAGATCTTTGTGACTGGGGGTGAATGTTTGATTTGCTCTGCCTTCCAATCATCATCTGCTCTTTTTGCATTTGCTGCTCCAAGTGGGAAGGGTATGCCCAGACGTGGGTCCCATGCTCACTGCGCCACTGGATTCGAACTAGCCTAGCTCATGAAGGGCGATACCCAGAAACCGGTCCTAGGATGCTTTTTCCGGTCCAGGGAGGGCCTGGCTTGGAAGTTCAGGCTGGACTGTTTCCATGAGGAACAGGATCAATACTGATTTGCATATGCTGAGTCTAAACTATGGTGGCGTGGTGAGCACAAAAACAATGGATTAAACCCAGTTCTTTGTGACTGGGAGTGAATGTTTGATTTGCTCTTCATTCCAACCATCATCTTTTCTTTTTGCATTTGTTGCCCCAAGTGGGAAGGGTATGCCCAGACTTGTCCAAGGCTGCTTGTTTGTGGTCCATGGAGGACCTGGCTTGGCAGTTCGCACAGACTGCTCCCATGAGAAACAGGGTCAAGTCTGATTTGTATATGGCTGGGTACCAACCTGTGGTGACGTGGTGAGAAAAAGAATGATGGATTAAAACCAGATCTTTGCGACTGGTGGTGAATGTTTGATTTGCTCTGCATTCCTTCCATCATCTGTTCTTTTTGCATTTGTTGTACCAAGTGGGAAGGGTATGCCCAGACATGGGTCCCGTGCTCACTGCGCCACTGGATTCAAACTAGCCTAGCTGATGAAGGGTGATACCCTGAAACCCGACCTAGGATGCTTGTTTCCGGTCCAGGGAGGACCTGGCTTGGCAGTTTGGGCTGGACTGTTCCGATGAGGAACAGGGTCAAGACTGATTTGCATGTGGCTGTGTTCACACAATGGTAGCGCGGTGAACAAAACAATGATGGATTAAACCCAGATCTTTGTGACTGGGGGTGAATGTTTGATTCGCTCTGCATTCTGTCCATCATCTGTTCTTTTTGCATTTATTGCCCCAAGTGGGAAAGGTATGCCCAGACGTGGATCCCATGCTCACTGCGCCACTGAATTCAAGCTAGCCTAGCTGATGAAGGGTGATACTCTGAAACCAGTCCTAGGATGCTTGTTTGTGGTCCAGGGAGGACCTGGCTTGACAGTTCGGGCTGGACTGTTCCCATGAGGAACAGGGTCAAGACCGATTTGTATATGCTGTGTCTAGCCTGTGTTGGCGTGGTGAGCAAAAAAACGAGGGATTAAACCCAGATCTTTGTGACTTGGGGTGAATGTTTGATTTGCTCTGCATTCCGTCCCTCATCTGTTCTTTTTGCATTTGTTGCCACAAGTGTGAAGGGTATGCCCTGATGAGGGTCCCGTGCTCACTGCACCACTGGATTCAAGCTAGCCTAGCTGATGCAGGGTGATACCCTGAAACCAGTCCTAGGATGCTTGTTTCCAGTCCAGAGAGGACCTGGCTTGGCAGTTCGGGCAGGACTGTTCCCATGAGGAACAGGGTCAAGACTGATTTGCAGAAGGGTATGCCCAGATGTGGATCCCGTGCTCACTGCACCACTGGATTCAAGCTAGCCTAGCTGATGAAGGGTGATACTCTGAAACCAGTCCTAGGATGCTTGTTTGCGGTTCAGGGAGGATCTGGCTTGATAGTTCGGGCTGGACTGTTCCCATGAGGAACAGGGTCAAGACTGATTTGTATATGCTGGGTCTAGCCTGTGGTGGCGTGGAGAGCAAAAAAAACAATGGATTAAACCCAGATCTTTGTGACTGGGGTGAATGTTTGATTTGCTCTGCATTCTGTCCCTCATCTGTTCTTTTTGCATTTGTTGCCCCAAGAGGGAAGGGTATGCCCAGACGTGGGTCCCGTGCTCACTGCACCACTGGATTCATGCTAGCCTAGCTTATGAAGGCTGATAGTCTGAAATTGGTTCTAGGATGCTTGTTTCCCATCCAGGGAGGACCTGGCTTGGCAGTTCGGGCTGGACTGTTCCCATGAGGAACAGGGTCAAGACTGATTTGCGTATGGCTGGGTCCAAACTGTGGTGGCGAAGTGAGAATAAAACGATGGATTAAACTCAGATGTTTGTGACTGGGGTTGAATGTTTGATTTGCACTGCATTACGTCTATCATCTGTTCTTTTTGCATTTGTTGCCCCAAGTGTGAAGGGTATGCCCAGACGTGGGTCCCCTGCTCACTGCACCACTGGATTCAAGCTAGCCTAGCTGATGAAGGGTAATACCCTGAAACCGATCCTAGGATGCTTGTTTCCGGTCCAGGGAGGACCTAGCTTGGCACTTCGGGCTGGGCTATTCCCATGAGGAACAGGGCTAAGACTGATTTGCATATGGTTGGGTCCAAACTGTGGTGGCGTGGTGAGCAAAAAATCAATGGATTAAACCCAGATCTTTGTGACTGGGGGTGAATGTTTGATTTGCTCTGCCTTCCATTCATCATCTGCTCTTTTTGCATTTGCTGCTCCAAGTGGGAAGGGTATGCCCAGACGTGGGTCCCATGCTCACTGCGCCACTGGATTCGAACTAGCCTAGCTCATGAAGGGCGATACCCAGAAACCGGTCCTAGGATGCTTTTTGCTGTCCAGGGAGGGCCTGGCTTGGAAGTTCTGGCTGGACTGTTTCCATGAGGAACAGGATCAATACTGATATGCATATGCTGAGTCTAAACTATGGTGGCGTGGTGAGCACAAAAACAATGGATTAAACCCAGATCTTTGTGACTGGGAGTGAATGTTTGATTTGCTCTTCATTCCAACCATCATCTTTTCTTTTTGCATTTGTTGCCCCAAGTGGGAAGGGTATGCCCAGACTTGTCCAAGGCTGCTTGTTTGTGGTCCAGGGAGGACCTGGCTTGGCAGTTCGGGCTGGACCGTTCCCATGAGGAACGGGGCCAAGACTGATTTGTATATGCTGGGTCCAGCCTGTGGTGGCGTGGGGAGCAAAAAAAACAATGGATTAAACCCAGATCTTTGTGACTGGGGGTGAATGTTTGATTTGCTCTGCATTCTGTCCCCCACCTGTTCTTTTTGCATTTGTTGCCCCAAGTGGGAAGGGTATGCCCGGACGTGGGTCCAGTGCTCACTGCGCTACTGGATTCAAGCCAGCCTAGCTGATGAAGGGTGATACCCTGAAACTGGTCCTAAGATGCTTGTTTCCGGTCCATGGAGGACCTGGCTTGACCGTTTAGGCTGGACTGTTCCCATGAGGAACAGGGTCAAGACTGATTTGCATCTGGCTGGGTCTAAACTGTGGTAGCGTGGTGAGCAAATAAACAATGGATTAAACCCAGGTCTTTGTGATTGGGGGGTGAATGTTTGATTTTCTCTGCATTCTGTCCATCATCTGTTCTTTTTGCATTTATTGCCCCAAGTGGGAAAGGTATGCCCAGACGTGGATCCCATGCTCACTGCGCCACTGAATTCAAGCTAGCCTAGCTGATGAAGGGTGATACTCTGAAACCAGTCTTAGGATGCTTGTTTGTGGTCCAGGGAGGACCTGGCTTGACAGTTCGGGCTGGACTGTTCCCATGAGGAACAGGGTCAAGACCGATTTGTATATGCTGGGTCTAGCCTGTGTTGGCATGGGGAGCAATAAAAACAATGGATTAAACCCAGATCTTTGTGACTGGGGGTGAATGTTTGATTTGCTCTGCATTCTGTCCCTCATCTGTTCTTTTTGCATTTGTTGCCCCAAGTGGGAAGGGTATGCCCGGACGTGGGTCCAGTGCTCACTGCGCTACTGGATTCAAGCCAGCCTAGCTGATGAAGGCTGATACTCTGAAATCGGTCCTAGGATGCTTGTTTCCCATCCAGGGAGGACCTGGCTTGGCAGTTTGGGCAGGACTGTTCCCATGAGGAACAGGGTCAAGACTGATTTGCATATGAGTGGGTCCAAACTGTGGTAGTGTGGTGAGCAAACAAACTTCATTAAACCCAGATCTTTGTGACTGGGGTGAATGTTTGATTTGCTCTGCATTCCGTCCATCATCTTTTCTTTTTGCATTTGTTGCCCCAAGTGGGAAGGATATGCCCAGACATGGGTCCTGTGCTCACTGCGCCACTGGATTCAAGCCACTCTAGCTGATGACGTGTGATACCCTGAAACCAGTTCTAGAATACTTGTTTCCGGTCCAGGGAGGACCTAGCTTGGCAGTTCAGGCTGGACTGTTCCCATGAGGAACAGGATCAAGACTGATTTGCATATGGCTGGGTCCTTACTGTGGTGGTATAGTGAGCAAAAAACAATGGATTATACCCAGATCTTTGTGACTGGGGGTGAATGTTTGATTTGCTCTGCATTCCGTCCCTCATCTGTTCTTTTTGCATTTGTTGCCCCAAGTGGGAAGGTTATGCCCAGACGGGGGTCCCATGCTCACTGCGCCACTAGATTCAAGCTAGCCTAGCTGATGAAGGGTGGTACCCTGAAACGGGTCCTAGGATGCTTTTTCCGGTCCAGGGAGGAACTGACTTGGAAGTTCGGGCTGGGCTGTTCCAATGTGGAGCAGGGTCAAGACTGATTGGCAAATGGCTCGGTCCAACCTGTGGAGGTGTGGTGAGAAAACAAATGATGGATTAAACCCAGATCTTTGTGACTGGGAGGGAATGTTTGATTTGCTCTTCATTCCGTCCATCATCTGTTCTTTTTGCATTTACTGCCCCAAATGGGAAGGGTATGCCCAGATGTGGATCCCGTGCTCACTGCACCACTGGATTCAAGCTAGCCTAGCTGATGAAGGGTGATACTCTGAAACCAGTCCTAGGATGCTTGTTTGCGGTTCAGGGAGGACCTGGCTTGATAGTTCGGGCTGGACTGTTCCCATGAGGAACAGGGTCAAGACTGATTTGTATATGCTGGGTCTAGCCTGTGGTGGCGTGGAGAGCAAAAAAAACAATGGATTAAACCCAGATCTTTGTGACTGGGGTGAATGTTTGATTTGCTCTGCATTCTGTCCCTCATCTGTTCTTTTTGCATTTGTTGCCCCAAGTGGGAAGGGTATGCCCAGACGTGGGTCCCGTGCTCACTGCACCACTGGATTCATGCTAGCCTAGCTTATGAAGGCTGATAGTCTGAAATCGGTCCTAGGATGCTTGTTTCCCATCCAGGGAGGACCTGGCTTGGCAGTTTGGGCTGGACTGTTCCCATGAGGAACAGGGTCAAGACTGATTTGCATATGAGTGGGTCCAAACTGTGGTGGTGTGGTGAGCAAACAAACTTCATTAAACCCAGATCTTTGTGACTGGGGGTGAATGTTTGATTTGCTCTGCATTCCGTCCTTCATCTTTTCTTTTTGCATTTGTTGCCCCAAATGGGAAGGGTATGCCCAGACATGGATCCTGTGCTCACTGCGCCACTGGATTCAAGCCAATCTAGCTTATGAGGGGTGATACACTGAAACCGGTTCTAGATTTACTTGTTTCCGGTCCAGGGAGGACCTAACTTGGCAGTTCAGGCTGGACTGTTCCCATGAGGAACAGGATCAAGACTGATTTGCATATGGCTGGATCCTTACTGTGGTGGTGTAGTGAGCAAAAATACAATGGATTAAACCCAGATCTTTGTGACTGGGGGTGAATGTTTGATTTGCTCTGCATTCCGTGCCTCATCTGTTCTTTTTGCATTTGTTGCCCCAAGTGGGAATGTTATGCCCAGACGTGGGTCCCATGCTCACTGCACCTCTGGATTCAAGCTAGCCTAGCTGGTGAAGAGTGATACCTTGGAACTGGTCCTAGGATGCTTCTTTCTGGGACAGGGAGGACCTGCCTTGGCAGTTCGGGCTGGACTGTTCCCATGAGAAACAGGGTCAAGACTAATTTGTTTATGGCTGGGTCCAACCTGTGGTGATGTGGTGAGCAAAAAAACGATAGATTAAACCCAGATCTTTGTGACTAGTGGTGAATGTTTGATTTGCTCTGCATTCCATCCCTCATCTGTTATTTTTGCATTTGTTGCTCCAAGTGGGAAGGGTATGCCCAGACGTGAGTCCCGTGCTCACTGCGCCACTGGATTCAAGCTATCCTGGCTGATGAAGGGTGATACCCTAAATCGGTCCTAGGATGCTTGTTTCCGGTCCAGGGAGGACCTGGCTTGGCAGTTCGGGCTGGACTGTTCCCATGAGGAACAGGGTGAAGACTGATTTGAATTTGGCTGTGTCCGGACTGTGGTGGTGTGGTGTGCAAAAAAATGATGGATTAAACCCAGATCTTTGTGACTGGGGGTGAATGTTTGATTTGCTCTGCATTCCGTCCTTCATCTTTTCTTTTGCATTTGTTGCCCCAAGTGGGAAGGGTATGCCCAGACATGGGTCCTGTGCTCACTGCGCCAATGGATTCAAGCCAATCTAGCTGATGAGGGGTGATACACTGAAACCGGTTCTAGAATTACTTGTTTCCGGTCCAGGGAGGACCTAACTTGGCAGTTCAGGCTGGACTGTTCCCATGAGGAACAGGATCAAGACTGATTTGCATATGGCTGGATCCTTACTGTGGTGGTGTAGTGAGCAAAAATACAATGGATTAAACCCAGATCTTTGTGACTGGAGGTGAATGTTTGATTTGCTCTGCATTCCGTGCCTCACCTGTTCTTTTTGCATTTGTTGCCCCAAGTGGGAATGTTATGCCCAGACGTGGGTCCCATGCTCACTGCGCCTCTGGATTCAAGCTAGCCTAGCTGGTGAAGAGTGATACCTTGGAACTGGTCCTAGGATGCTTCTTTCTGGGAAAGGGAGGACCTGCCTTGGCAGTTCGGGCTGGACTGTTCCCATGAGAAACAGGGTCAAGACTAATTTGTTTATGGCTGGGTCCATCCTGTGGTGATGTGGTGAGCAAAAAAAACATAGATTAAACCCAGATCTTTGTGACTAGTGGTGAATGTTTGATTTGCTCTGCATTCCATCCCTCATCTGTTATTTTTGCATTTGTTGCTCCAAGTGGGAAGGGTATGCCCAGACGTGAGTCCCGTGCTCACTGCGCCACTGGATTCAAGCTATCCTGGCTGATGAAGGGTGATACCCTAAATCGGTCCTAGGATGCTTGTTTCCGGTCCAGGGAGGACCTGGCTTGGCAGTTCGGGCTGGACTGTTCCCATGAGGAACAGGGTGAAGACTGATCTGAATTTGGCTGTGTCCGGACTGTGGTGGTGTGGTGTGCAAAAAAATGATGGATTAAACCCAGATCTTTGTGACTGGGAGTGAATGTTTCATTTCCTCTGCATTCCGTCCATCATCTGTTATTTTTGCATTTGTTGCCCCAAGTGGGAAGGGTATGCCCAGACATGGGTCCTGTGCTCACTGCGCCACTGGATTCAAGCCACTCTAGCTGATGACGGGTGATACCCTGAAACCGGTTCTAGAATACTTGTTTCCAGTCCAGGAAGGACCTAGCTTGGCAGTTCAGGCTGGACTGTTCCCATGAGGAACAGGATCAAGACTGATTTGCATATGGCTGGGTCCTTACTTAGGTGGTGTAGTGAGCAAAAAAACAATGGATTAAACTCAGGTCTTTGTGACTGGGGGTGAGTGTTTGATTTGCTCTGCATTCCGTCCCTCATCTGTTCTTTTTGCACTTGTTGCCCCAACTGGGAAGGGTATGCCCAGATGTGGGTCCCAAGCTCACTGCACAACTGGATTCAAGCTAGCCTAGCTGATGAAGGGTGATACCTTGGAACTGGTCCTAGGATGCTTGTTTCAGGTCCAGGGAGGAACTGCCTTGGCAGTTCGCACTGACTGTTCCCATGAGAAACAGGGTCAAGACTGATTTGTATATGGCTGGGTCCAACCTGTGGTGACGTGGTGAGCAAAAGAACGATGGATTAAAACCAGATCTTTGCGACTGGTGGTGAATGTTTGATTTGCTCTGCATTCCTTCCATCATCTGTTCTTTTTGCATTTGTTGTGCCAAGTGGGAAGGGTATGCCCAGAAATGGGTCCCGTGCTCACTGCGCCACTGGATTAAAACTAGCCTAGCTGATGAAGGGTGATACCCTGAAACCGGACCTAGGATGCTTGTTTCCAGTCCAGGGAGGACCTGGCTTGGCAGTTCGGGCTGGACTGTTCCGATGAGGAACAGGGTCAAGACTGATTTGCATGTGGCTGTGTTCACACAATGGTAGCGCGGTGAACAAAACAATGATGGATTAAGCCCAGATCTTTGTGTCTGGGGGTGAATGTTTGATTTGCTCTTCATTCCGTCCATCATCTGTTCTTTTTGCATTTGTTGCCCCAAGTGGGAAGGGTATGCCCAGACGTAGGACCCGTGCTTACTGAGCCAATGAATTCAAGCTATCCTGGCTGATGAAGGGTGATAGCCTAAATCGGTCCTAGGATGCTTGTTTCCGGTACAGGGAGGACCTGGCTTGGCAGTTTGGGCTGGACTGTTCCCAGGAGAAACAGGGTGAAGACTGATTTGCATATGGCTGGGTCCAGACTGTGGTAGTGTGGTGTGCAAACAAATGATGGATTAAACACAGATTTTTGTGACTGGGAGTGAATGTTTGATTTGCTCTGCATTCCGTCCCTCATCTGTTCTTTTTGCATTTACTGCCCCAAATGGGAAGGGTATGCCCAGATGTGGATCCCGTGCTCACTGCACCACTTTATTCAAGCTAGCCTAGCTGATGAAGGGTGGTACCCTGAAACGGGTCCTAGGATGCTTTTTCCGGTCCAGGCAGGAACTGACTTGGAAGTTCGGGCTCGGCTGTTCCAATGTGGAGCAGGGTCAAGACTGATTGGCAAATGGCTCGGTCCAACCTGTGGTGGTGTGGTGAGCAAAAAAATGATGGATTAAACCCAGATCTTTGTGACTGGGAGGGAATGTTTGATTTGCTCTTCATTCCGTCCATCATCTGTTCTTTTTGCATTTACTGCCCCAAATGGAAAGGGTATGCCCAGATGTGGATCCCGTGCTCACTGCACCACTGGATTCAAGCTAGCCTAGCTGATGAAGGGTGATACTCTGAAACCAGTCCTAGGATGCTTGTTTGCGGTTCAGGGAGGACCTGGCTTGATAGTTCGGGCTGGACTGTTCCCATGAGGAACAGGGTCAAGACTGATTTGAATATGCTGGGTCTAGCCTGTGGTGGCGTGGAGAGCAAAAAAAACAATGGATTAAACCCAGATCTTTGTGACTGGGGTGAATGTTTGATTTGCTCTGCATTCTGTCCCTCATCTGTTCTTTTTGCATTTCTTGCCCCAAGTGGGAAGGGTATGCCCAGACGTGGGTCCCGTGCTCACTGCACCACTGGATTCATGCTAGCCTAGCTTATGAAGGCTGATAGTCTGAAATCGGTCCTAGGATGCTTGTTTCCCATCCAGGGAGGACCTGGCTTGGCAGTTTGGGCTGGACTGTTCCCATGAGGAACAGGGTCAAGACTGATTTGCATATGAGTGGGTCCAAACTGTGGTGGTGTGGTGAGCAAACAAACTTCATTAAACCCAGATCTTTGTGACTGGGGGTGAATGTTTGATTTGCTCTGCATTCCGTCCTTCATCTTTTCTTTTTGCATTTGTTGCCCCAAGTGGGAAGGGTATGCCCAGACATGGGTCCTGTGCTCACTGCGCCACTGGATTCAAGCCAATCTAGCTGATGAGGGGTGATACACTGAAACCGGTTCTAGAATTACTTGTTTCCGGTCCAGGGAGGACCTAACTTGGCAGTTCAGGCTGGACTGTTCCCATGAGGAACAGGATCAAGACTGATTTGCATATGGCTGGATCCTTACTGTGGAGGTGTAGTGAGCACAAATACAATGGATTAAACCCAGATCTTTGTGACTGGGGGTGAATGTTTGATTTGCTCTGCATTCCGTGCCTCATCTGTTCTTTTTGCATTTGTTGCCCCAAGTGGGAATGTTATGCCCAGACGTGGGTCCCATGCTCACTGCGCCTCTGGATTCAAGCTAGCCTAGCTGGTGAAGAGTGATACCTTGGAACTGGTCCTAGGATGCTTCTTTCTGGGACAGGGAGGACCTGCCTTGGCAGTTCGGGCTGGACTGTTCCCATGAGAAACAGGGTCAAGACTAATTTGTTTATGACTGGGTCCAACCTGTGGTGATGTGGTCAGCAAAAAAATGATAGATTAAACCCAGATCTTTGTGACTAGTGGTGAATGTTTGATTTGCTCTGCATTCCATCCCTCATCTGTTATTTTTGCATTTGTTGCTCCAAGTGGGAAGGGTATACCCAGACGTGAGTCCCGTGCTCACTGCGCCACTGGATTCAAGCTATCCTGGCTGATGAAGGGTGATAACCTAAATCGGTCCTAGGATGCTTGGTTCTGGTCCAGGGAGGACCTGGCTTGGCAGTTCGGGCTGGACTGTTCCCATGAGGAACAGGGTGAAGACTGATTTGAATTTGGCTGTGTCCGGACTGTGGTGGTGTGGTGTGCAAAAAAATTATGGATTAAACCCAGATCTTTGTGACTGGGAGTGAATGTTTCATTTCCTCTGCATTCCGTCCATCATCTGTTATTTTTGCATTTGTTGCCCCAAGTGGGAAGGGTATGCCCAGACATGGGTCCTGTGCTCACTGCGCCACTGGATTCAAGCCACTCTAGCTGATGACGGGTGATACCCTGAAACCGGTTCTAGAATACTTGTTTCCAGTCCAGGAAGGACCTAGCTTGGCAGTTCAGGCTGGACTGTTCCCATGAGGAACAGGATCAAGACTGATTTGCATATGGCTGGGTCCTTACTGTGGTGGTGTAGTGAGCAAAAAAACAATGGATTAAACTCAGGTCTTTGTGACTGGGGGTGAGTGTTTGATTTGCTCTGCATTCCGTCCCTCATCTGTTCTTTTTGCACTTGTTGCCCCAACTGGGAAGGGTATGCCCAGATGTGGGTCCCAAGCTCACTGCACCACTGGATTCAAGCTAGCCTAGCTGATGAAGGGTGATACCTTGGAACTGGTCCTAGGATGCTTGTTTCAGGTCCAGGGAGGAACTGCCTTGGCAGTTCGCACTGACTGTTCCCATGAGAAACAGGGTCAAGACTGATTTGTATATGGCTGGGACCAACCTGTGGTGACGTGGTGAGGAAAAGAACGATGGATTAAAACCAGATCTTTGCGACTGGTGGTGAATGTTTGATTTGCTCTGCATTCCTTCCATCATCTGTTCTTTTTGCATTTGTTGTCCCAAGTGGGAAGGGTATGCCCAGAAATGGGTCCCGTGCTCACTGCGCCACTGGATTCAAACTAGCCTAGCTGATGAAGGGTGATACCCTGAAACCGGACCTAGGATGCTTGTTTCCAGTCCAGGGAGGACCTGGCTTGGCAGTTCGGGCTGGACTGTTCCGATGAGGAACAGGGTAAAGACTGATTTGCATGTGGCTGTGTTCACACAATGGTAGCGCGGTGAACAAAACAATGATGGATTAAGCCCAGATCTTTGTGTCTGGGGGTGAATGTTTGATTTGCTCTGCATTCCGTCCATCATCTGTTCTTTTTGCATTTGTTGCCCCAAGTGGGAAGGGTATGCCCAGACGTAGGACCCGTGCTTACTGAGCCACTGAATTCAAGCTATCCTGGCTGATGAAGGGTGATAGCCTAAATCGGTCCTAGGATGCTTGTTTCCGGTACAGGGAGGACCTGGCTTGGCAGTTTGGGCTGGACTGTTCCCAGGAGAAACAGGGAGAAGACTGATTTGCATATGACTGGGTCCAGACTGTGGTAGTGTGGTGTGCAAACAAATGATGGATTAAACACAGATTTTTGTGACTGGGAGTGAATGTTTGATTTGCTCTGCATTCCGTCCCTCATCTGTTCTTTTTGCATTTACTGCCCCAAATGGGAAGGGTATGCCCAGATGTGGATCCCGTGCTCACTGCACCACTGGATTCAAGCTAGCCTAGCTGATGAAGGGTGGTACCCTGAAACGGGTCCTAGGATGCTTTTTCCGGTCCAGGCAGGAACTGACTTGGAAGTTCGGGCTGGGCTGTTCCAATGTGGAGCAGGGTCAAGACTGATTGGCAAATGGCTCGGTCCAACCTGTGGTGGTGTGGTGAGTAAAAAAATGATGGATTAAACCCAGATCTTTGTGACTGGGAGGGAATGTTTCATTTGCTCTTCATTCCGTCCATCATCTGTTCTTTATGCATTTACTGCCCCAAATGGGAAGGGTATGCCCAGATGTGGATCCCATGCTCACTGCACCACTGGATTCAAGCTAGCCTAGCTGATGAAGGGTGATACTCTGAAACCAGTCCTAGGATGCTTGTTTGCGGTTCAGGGAGGACCTGGCTTGATAGTTCGGGCTGGACTGTTCCCATGAGGAACAGGGTCAAGACTGATTTGTATATGCTGGGTCTAGCCTGTGGTGGCGTGGAGAGCAAAAAAAACAATGGATTAAACCCAGATATTTGTGACTGGGGTGAATGTTTGATTTGCTCTGCATTCTGTCCCTCATCTGTTCTTTTTGCATTTGTTGCCCCAAGTGGGAAGGGTATGCCCAGAGGTGGGTCCCGTGCTCACTGCACCACTGGATTCATGCTAGCCTAGCTTATGAAGGCTGATAGTCTGAAATCGGTCCTAGGATGCTTGTTTCCCATCCAGGGAGGACCTGGCTTGGCAGTTTGGGCTGGACTGTTCCCATGAGGAACAGGGTCAAGACTGATTTGCATATGAGTGGGTTCAAACTGTGGTGGTGTGGTGAGCAAACAAACTTCATTAAACCCAGATCTTTGTGACTGGGGGTGAATGTTTGATTTGCTCTGCATTCCGTCCTTCATCTTTTCTTTTTGCATTTGTTGCCCCAAGTGGAGAGGGTATGCCCAGACATGGGTCCTGTGCTCACTGCGCCACTGGATTCAAGCCAATCTAGCTGATGAGGGGTGATACACTGAAACCGGTTCTAGAATACTTGTTTCCAGTCCAGGAAGGACCTAGCTTGGCAGTTCAGGCTGGACTGTTCCCATGAGGAACAGGATCAAGACTGATTTGCTTATGGCTGGGTCCTTACTGTGGTGGTGTAGTGATCAAAAAAACAATGGATTAAACTCAGGTCTTTGTGACTCGGGGTGAGTGTTTGATTTGCTCTGCATTCGGTCCCTCATCTGTTCTTTTTGCACTTGTTTCCCCAACTGGGAAGGGTATGCCCAGATGTGGGTCCCAAGCTCACTGCACCACTGGATTCAAGCTTGCATAGCTGATGAAGGGTGATACCTTGGAACTGGTCCTAGGATGCTTGTTTCAGGTCCAGGGAGGAACTGCTTTGCCAGTTCGCACAGACTGCTCCCATGAGAAACAGGGTCAAGTCTGATTTGTATATGGCTGGGTACCAACCTGTGGTGACGTGGTGAGAAAAAGAATGATGGATTAAAACCAGATCTTTGCGACTGGTGGTGAATGTTTGATTTGCTCTGCATTCCTTCCATCATCTGTTCTTTTTGCATTTGTTGTACCAAGTGGGAAGGGTATGCCCAGACATGGGTCCCGTGCTCACTGCGCCACTGGATTCAAACTAGCCTAGCTGATGAAGGGTGATACCCTGAAACCCGACCTAGGATGCTTGTTTCCGGTCCAGGGAGGACCTGGCTTGGCAGTTCGGGCTGGACTGTTCCGATGAGGAACAGGGTCAAGACTGATTTGCATGTGGCTGTGTTCACACAATGGTAGCGCGGTGAACAAAACAATGATGGATTAAGCCCAGATCTTTGTGTCTGGGGGTGAATGTTTGATTTGCTCTGCATTCCGTCCATCATCTGTTCTTTTTGCATTTGTTGCCCCAAGTGGGAAGGGTATGCCCAGACGTAGGACCCGTGCTTGCTGAGCCACTGAATTCAAGCTATCCTGGCTGATGAAGGGTGATAGCCTAAATCGGTCCTAGGATGCTTGTTTCCGGTACAGGGAGGACCTGGCTTGGCAGTTTGGGCTGGACTGTTCCCAGGAGAAACAGGGTGAAGACTGATTTGCATATGGTTGGGTCCAGACTGTGGTAGTGTGGTGTGCAAACAAATGATGGATTAAACCCAGATTTTTGTGACTGGGAGTGAATGTTTGATTTGCTCTGCATTCCGTCCATCATCTGTTCTTTTTGCATTTGTTGCCCCAAGTTGGAAGGGTATGCCCAGACGTGGGTCCCGTGCTCACTGCGCCACTGCATTCAAGCCGGCCTAGCTGATGAAGGGTGATAACTTGAAACTGGTCCTAGGATGCTTGTTTCAGGTCCAGGGAGGAACTGCCTTGGCAGTTCGGGCTGACTGTTCCCATGAGAAACTGGGTCAAGACTGATTTGTATATGGCTGGGTCCAACCTGTGGTGACGTGGCGAGCAAAAGTACAATGGATTAAACCCAGATCTTTGTGACTGGTGGTGAATGTTTGATTTGCTCTGCATTCCGTCCATCATCTGTTCTTTTTGCATTTGTTGTCCCAAGTGGGAAGGGTATGCCCAGACATGGGTCCTATGCTCACTGCGCCACTTGATTCAAGCTAGCCTAGCTGATGAAGGGTGATACCCTGAAACCGGTCCTAGGATGCTTGTTTCCGGTCCAGGGAGGACCTAGCTTGGCAGTTCGGGCTGGACTGTTCCGATGAGGAACAGGGTCAAGACTGATTTGCATGTGGCTGTGTCCAAACAATGGTAGCGTGGTGAACAAAACAATGATGGATTAAACCCAGATCTTTGTGACTGGGGGTGAATGTTCGATTTGCTCTGCATTCCGTCCATCATCTGTTCTTTTTGCATTTGTTGCCCCAAGTGGGAAGGGTATGACCAGACGTAGGAGCCGTGCTCACTGCACCACCTGATTCAAGCTAGCCTAGCTGATGAAGGGTGGTAGCCTGAAACAGGTCTTAGGATGCTTTTTCCGGTCCAGGGAGGAAGAGACTTGGAATTTCGGGCTGGACTGTTCCAATGTGGAACTGGGTCAAGACTGATTTGCATATGGCTCGGTTCAAACTGTGGTGGTGTGGTGAGAAAAAAATTGATGGATTAAACCCAGATCTTTGTGACTGGGAGTGAATGTTTGATTTGCTCTGCATTCCGTCCATCATCTGTTCTTTTTGCATTTGTTGCCCTAAGTGGGAAGGGTATGCCCAGACGTGGGTCCCGTGCTCACTGCACCACTGGATTAAAGCTAGCCTAGCTGATGAAGGGTGACACCCTGAAACTAGTCCTAGGATGCTTGTTTCCGGTCCATGGAGGACCTAGCTTGGCAGATTAGGCTGGACTGTTCTCAGGAGTAACAGGGTCAAGACTGATTTGCATATGGCTGGATCCAAACTGTGGTGGCGTGGTGAGCAAAAAAACAATGGATTAAACCCAGATCCTTGTGACTAGGGATGAATGTTTGATTTGCTCTGCATTCCTTCCATCATCTGTTGTTTTTGCATTTGTTGTCCCAAGTGGGAAGGGTATGCCCAGACACGGGTCCCGTGCTCACTGCGCCACTGGATTCAAACTAGCCTAGCTGATGAAGGGTGATACCCTGAAACCGGACCTAGGATGCTTGTTTCCGGTCCAGGGAGGACATGGCTTGGCAGTTCGGGCTGGACTGTTCCGATGAGGGACAGGGTCAAGACTCATTTGCATGTGGCTGTGTTCACACAATGGTAGCGCGGTGAACAAAACAATGATGGATTAAACCCAGATCTTTGTGTCTGGGGGTGAATGTTTGATTTGCTCTGCATTCCGTCCATCATCTGTTCTTTTTGCATTTGTTGCCCCAAGTGGGAAGGGTATGCCCAGACGTAGGACCCGTGCTTACTGAGCCACTGAATTCAAGCTATCCTGGCTGATGAAGGGTGATAGCCTAAATCGGTCCTAGGATGCTTGTTTCCGGTACAGGGAGGACCTGGCTTGGCAATTTGGGCTGGACTGTTCCCAGGAGAAACAGGGTGAAGACTGATTTGCATATGGCTGGGTCCAGACTGTGGTAGTGTGGTGTGCAAACAAATGATGGATTAAACCCAGATTTTTGTGACTGGGAGTGAATGTTTGATTTGCTCTGCATTCCTTCCCTCATCTGTTCTTTTTGCATTTGTTGCCCCAAGTGTGAAGTATGCCCAGACGTGTGTCCCGTGCTCACTGCGCCACTAGATTCAAGCTAGCCTAGCTGGTGAAGGGTGATACCCTGAAACCAGTCCTAGCATGCTTTTTACCGGTCCAGAGAGGACCTGGCTTGGCAGTTCGGGCAGGACTTTTCCAATGAGGAACAGGGTCAAGACTGATTTGCATATGGCTGGGTCCAAACTATGGTGGCGAAGTGAGGAAAAAGACAATGGATTAAATTTAAACTCAGATCTTTGTGACTGGGGGTGAATGTTTGATTTGCACTGCATTCCATCTATCATCTGTTCTATTTGCAATTGTTGCCCCAAGTGGGAAGGGTATGCCCAGACGTTGGTCCCCTGCTCACTGCACCACTGGAATCAAGCTAGCCTAGCTGATGAAGGGTGATACCCTGAAACCGGTCCCAGGATGCTTGTTTCCGGTCCAGGGAGGACCTAGCTTGGCACTTCGGGCTGGACTGTTCCCATGAGGAACAGGGCGAAGACTGATTTGCATATGGCTGGGTCCAAACTGTGGTGGCGTGGTGAGCAAAAAAACAATGGATTAAACCCAGATCTTTGTCACTGGGGGGTGAATGTTTGATTTGCTCTGCATTCCGTCCATCATCTGTTCTTTTTGCATTTGTTGCCCCAAGTGGGAAGGGTATGCCCAGACGTGTCCAAGGATGCTTGTTTGCGGTCCAGGGAGGACCCGGCTTGGCAGTTCAGGATATACTGTTCCCATGAGGAACAGGGTCAAGGCTGATTTGAATATGCTGGGTCTAGCCTGTGGTGGCGTGGGGAGCAAAAAAAAGAATGGATTAAACCCAGATCTTTGTGACTGGGGGTGAATGTTTGATTTGCTCTGCATTCCTTCTACCATCTGTTCTTTTTGCATTTGTTGCTCCAAGTGGGAAGGGTATGCCCAGATGTGGGTCCCATGCTCACTGCGCCACTGGATTCAAGCTAGCCTAGCTGATGAAGGGTGATACCTTGAAACTGGTCCTAGGATGCTTGTTTCAGGTCAAGGGAGGAACTGCCTTGGCAGTTCGGGCTGACTGTTACCATGAGAAACAGGGTCAAGACGGATTTGTATATGGCTGGGTCCAACCTGTGGTGACGTGGTGAGCAAAAAAACAATGGCTTAAACTCAGACCTTTGTGACTGGTGGTGAATGTTTGATTTGCTCTGCATTCCGTCCATCATCTGTTCTTTTTGCATTTGTTGCCAAAAGTGGGAAGGGTATGCCCAGACATGGGTCCTGTGCTCACTGTGCCACTGGATTTAAGCTAGCCTAGCTGATGAAGGGTGATACCCTGAAACCGGACCTAGGATGCTTGTTTCTGGCCCAGGGAGGACCTGGCTTCGCAGTTTGGGCTGGACTTTTCCCATGAGGAACAGGGTGAAAACTGGTTTGCAAATGGCTTGGTCCAAACTGTGGTGGTGTGGTGAGCAAAAAAACAATGGATTAAACCCAGATCTTTGTGATTGGTGGTGAATGTTTGATTTGCTCTGCGTTCCATCCATTATCTGTTCCTTTTGCATTTCTTGCCCCAAGTGGGAAGGGTAAGCCCAGACGTGGGTCCCGTGCTCACTGCGCTACTGGATTCAAGCCAGCCTAGCTGATGAAGGGTGATACCCTGAAACTGCTCCTGGGATGCTTGTTTCCGATCCATGGAGGACCTGGCTTGGCAGTTTAGGCTGGACTGTTCCCATGAGGAACAGGGTCAGGACTGATTTGCATATGGCTGGGTCCAAACTCTGGTGGCGTGGTGAGCAAAAAAACAATGGATTAAACCCAGATCTTTGTCACTGGGGGGTGAATGTTTGATTTGCTCTGCATTCCGTCCATCATCTGTTCTTTTTGCATTTGTTGCCCCAGGTGGGAAGGGTATGCCCAGATGTGGATCCCGTGCTCACTGTGCCACTGGATTCAAGCTAGCCTAGCTGATGAAGGGTGATACTCTGAAACCGGTCCTAGGATGGTTGTTTGCGTTCCAGGGAGGACCTGGCTTGACAGTTCGGGCTGGACTGTTCCCATGAGGAACAGGATCAAGACTGATTTGTATATGCTGGGTCTAGCCTGTGGTGGCGTGGGGATAAAAAAAAACAATGGATTAAACCCAGATCTTTGTGACTGGGGGTGAATGTTTGATTTGCTCTGCATTCCGTCCCTCATCTATTCTTTTTGCATTTGTTGCCCCAAGTGGGAAGGGTATGCCCAGACGTGGGTCCCGTGCTCACTGCACCACTGGATTCATGCTAGACTAGCTGATGAAGGCTGATAATCTGAAATCGGTCCAAGGATGCTTGTTTCCAGTCCAGGGAGGACATGGATTGGCAGTTTGGGCTGGACTGTTCCCATGAGGAACAGGGTCAAGACTGATTTGCATATGAGTGGGTCCAAACTGCGGTGGTGTGGTGAGCAAACAAACTGGATTAAACCCAGATCTTTGTGACTGGGGTGAATGTTTGATTTGCTCTGCATTCCGTCTATCATATTTTCATTTTGCATTTGTTGACCCAAGTGGGAAGGGTATGCCCGGACATGGGTCCTGTGCTCACTGCGCCACTGGATTAAAACCACTCTATCTGATGACGGGTGATACCCCGAAACCGGTTCTTGAATACATGTTTCCGGTCCAGGGAGGACCTAGCTTGGCAGTTCGGGCTGGACTGTTCCCATGAGAAACAGAATCAAGACTGATTTGCATATGGCTGGGTCCTTTTTGTTGAGGTGAAGTGAGCAAAAAAACAATGGATTAAACCCAGATCTTTGTGACTGGGGATGAATGTTTGATTTACTCTGCATTCCGTCCCTAATCTGTTCTTTTTCCATTTGTTGACCCAAGTGGGAAGGGTATGCCCAGACGTGGGTCCCATGCTCACTGCGCCACTGGATTCAAGCTAGCCTAGCTGATCAAGGGTGATACCATAAATCGGTCCTAGGATGCTTGTTTCCGGTCCAGGGAGCTGGCTTGGCAATTCGGGCTGGATTGTTCCCATGAGAAAAAGGGTCAAGACTGATTTGCATATGGCTGGGTCCTTACTGTAGTGGCGTGGTGAGCAAAAAAACAATGGATTAAACCCAGATCTTTGTGACTGGGGTGAATGTTTGATTTGCTCTGCATTCGGTCCCTCATCTGTTCTTTTTGCATTTGGTGCCCCAAGTGGGAAGGGTATGCCCAGACATGGGTCCTGTGCTCACTACGCCACTGGATTCAAGCCACTCTAGCTGATGACGGGTGATACCCTGAAACAGGTTCTTGAATACTTGTTTCCGTTCCAGGGAGGACCTGGCTTGGCAGTTCGGGCTGGACAGTTCCCATGAGAAAAAGGGTCAAGACTGATTTGCATATGGCTGGGTCCTTACTGTAGTGGCGTGGTGAGCAAAAAAACAATGGATTAAACCCAGATCTTTGTGACTGGGGTGAATGTTTGATTTGCTCTGCATTCGGTCCCTCATCTGTTCTTTTTGCATTTGGTGCCCCAAGTGGGAAGGGTATGCCCAGACGTGGGTCCCATGCTCACTGTGCCACTGGATTCAAGCTAGCCTAGCAGATGAAGGGTGATACCTTGAAACTGGTCCTAGGATGCTTGTTTCTGGTCCAGGGAGGACCTGCCTTGGCAGTTCGGGCTGGACTGTTCCCACAAGAAACAGGGTCAAGACCGATTTGTATATGGCTGGGTCCAACCTGTGGTGACGTGGTGAGCAAAAAAACGATGGATTAAACCCAGATCTTTGTGACTGGTGGTGAATGTTTGATTTGCTCTGCATTCCGTCCATCATCTGTTCTTTTTGCATTTGTTGCCCCAAGTGGGAAGGGTATGCCCAGACGTGGGTCCCGTGATCACTGCGCCACTGGATTCAAGCTAGCCTAGCTGATGAAGGGTGATACTCTGAAACCGGTCCTAGGATGGTTGTTTGCGGTCCAGGGTGGACCTGGCTTGACAGTTCGGGCTGGACTGTTCCCATGAGGAACAGGATCAAGACTGATTTGTATATGCTGGGTCTAGCCTGTGGTGGCGTGGGGATAAAAAAAACAATGGATTAAACCCAGATCTTTGTGACTGGGGGTGAATGTTTGATTTGCTCTGCATTCCGTCCCTCATCTATTCTTTTTGCATTTGTTGCCCCAAGTGGGAAGGGTATGCCCATACGTGGGTCCCGTGCTCACTGCACCACTGGATTCATGCTAGACTAGCTGATGAAGGCTGATACTCTAAAATCGGTCCAAGGATGCTTGTTTCCAGTCCAGGGAGGACCTGGATTGGCAGTTTGGGCTGGACTGTTCCCATGAGGAACAGGGTCAAGACTGATTTGCATATGAGTGGGTCCAAACTGTGGTGGTGTGGTGAGCAAACAAACTGGATTAAAGCCAGATCTTTGTGACTGGGGTGAATGTTTGATTTGCTCTGCATTCCGTCTATCATATTTTCATTTTGCATTTGTTGCCCCAAGTGGGAAGGGTATGCCCAGACATGGGTCCTGTGCTCACTGCGCCACTGGATTCAAACCACTCTAGCTGATAACGGGTGATACCCTGAAACCGGTTCTTGAATACATGTTTCCGGTCCAGGGAGGACCTGGCTTGGCAGTTCGGGCTGGACTGTTCCCATGAGGAACAGGATCAAGACTGATTTGCATATGGCTGGGTCCTTTGTGTGGTGGTGCAGTGAGCAAAAAAACAATGGATTAAACCCAGATCTTTGTGACTGGGGACGAATGTTTGATGTACTCTGCATTCCGTCCCTCATCTGTTCTTTTTCCATTTGTTGCCCCAAGTGGGTCCCATGCTCACTGTGCCACTGGATTCAAGCTAGCCTAGCTGATCAAGGGTGATACCATAAATCGGTCCTAGGATGCTTGTTTCCGGTCCAGGGAGGACCTGGCTTGGCAGTTCGGGCTGGACTGTTCCCATGAGGAACAGGGCGAAGACTGATTTGCATATGGCTGGGTCCAAACTGTGGTGGCGTGGTGAGCAAAAAAACAATGGATTAAACCCAGATCTCTGTCACTGGGGGGTGAATGTTTGATTTGCTCTGCATTCCTTCCATCATCTGTTCTTTTTGCATTTGTTGCCCCAAGTGGGAAGGGTATGCCCAGACTTGTCCAAGGATGCTTGTTTGCGGTCCAGGGACGACCCGGCTTGGCAGTTCAGGCTAGACTGTTCCCATGAGGATCAGGGTCAAGGCTGATTTGTATATGCTGGGTCCAGCCTGTGGTGGCGTGGGGAGCAAAAAAAACAATAGATTTAAACCCAGATCTTTGTGACTGGGGATGAATGTTTTATTTGCTCTGCATTCCGTCCCTCATCTGTTCTTTTTGCATTTGTTTCCCAAGTGGGAAGGGCATGGCCAGATGTGTAGCCCGTGCTCACTGCACCACTGGATTCAAGCTAGCCTAGCTGATGAAGGGTGATACTTTGAAAGCGGTCCTAGGATGCTTGTTTGCGGGACTGTTCCCATGAGGAACAAGGTCAAGACTGATTTGCATATGGCTGGGTCCAACCTGTGGTGATTTGGTGGGCAAAAAAACGATGGATTAAACCCAGATCTTTGTGACTGGGGGTGAGTGTTTCATTTGCTCTGCATTCCATCCATCATCGGTTCTTTTTGCATTTGTTGCCCCAAGTGGGAAGGGTATTCCCAGATGTGGGTCCCGTGCTCACTGCGCCACTGGATTCATGCTAGCCTAGCTGATGAAGGCTGATAATCTAAAATCGGTCCTAGGATGCTTGTTTCCGGTCCAGGGAGGACCTGGCTTGAAAGTTCAGGCTGGACTGTTCCCATGTGGAACAGGATCAAAACTGATTTGCATTTGGCTGGGTCCTTTCTGTGGTGGTGTAGTGAGCAAAAAAACAATGGATTAAACCCAGATCTTTGTGACTGGGGATGAATGTTTTATTTGCTCTGCATTCCGTCCCTCATCTGTTCTTTTTCCATTTGTTGCCCCAAGTGGGAAGGGTATGCCGAGACGTGGGTCCCATGCTCACTGCGCCACTGGATTCAAGCTAGCCTAGCTGATGAAGGGTGATATTATAAATCGGTCCTAGGATGCTTGTTTCCGGTCCAGGGAGGACCTGGCTTGGCAGTTCGGGCTGGACTGTTCCCATGAGGAATAGGATCAAGATTGATTTGCATATGGCTGGGTCCTTTTTGTTGAGGTGAAGTGAGCAAAAAAACAATGGATTAAACCCAGATCTTTGTGACTGGGGATGAATGTTTGATTTACTCTGCATTCCGTCCCTAATCTGTTCTTTTTCCATTTGTTGCCCCAAGTGGGAAGGGTATGCCCAGACGTGGGTCCCATGCTCACTGCGCCACTGGATTCAAGCTAGCCTAGCTGATCAAGGGTGATACCATAAATCGGTCCTAGGATGCTTGTTTCCGGTCCAGGGAGCTGGCTTGGCAATTCGGGCTGGACTGTTCCCATGAGGAACAGGGTGAAGACTGATTTGCATATGGCTGGGTCCAGACTGTGGTGGTGTGGTGTGCAAAAAAATGATGGATTAAACCCAGATCTTGGTGACTGGGAGTGAATGTTTGATTTGCCCTGCATTCCGTCCATCATCTGTTCTTTTTGCATTTGTTGCCCCAAGTGGGAAGGGTATTCCCAGACGTGGGTCCTGTGCTCACTGCGCCACTGGATTCACGTTAGCCTAGCTGATGAAGGGTGATACCCTGAAACTGGTCCTAGGATGCTTGTTTCCGGTCCATGGAGGACCTGGCTTGGCAGTTTAGGCTTGACTGTTCCCATGAGGAACACGGTCAAGGCTTATTTGCATATGGCTGGGTCCAAACTGTGGTAGTATGGTGAGCAAACAAACTGGATTAAACCCATATCTTTGTGACTGGGGTGAATGTTTGATTTGCTCTGCATTCCGTCTATCATCTTTTCTTTTTGCATTTGTTGCCCCAAGTGGGAAGGGTATGCCCAGACATGGGTCCTGTGCTCACTACGCCACTGGATTCAAGCCACTCTAGCTGATGACGGGTGATACCCTGAAACAGGTTCTTGAATACTTGTTTCCGTTCCAGGGAGGACCTGGCTTGGCAGTTCGGGCTGGACAGTTCCCATGAGAAACAGGGTCAAGACTGATTTGCATATGGCTGGGTCCTTACTGTAGTGGCGTGGTGAGCAAAAAAACAATGGATTAAACCCAGATCTTTGTGACTGGGGTGAATGTTTGATTTGCTCTGCATTCGGTCCCTCATCTGTTCTTTTTGCATTTGGTGCCCCAAGTGGGAAGGGTATGCCCAGACGTGGGTCCCATGCTCACTGTGCCACTGGATTCAAGCTAGCCTAGCAGATGAAGGGTGATACCTTGAAACTGGTCCTAGGATGCTTGTTTCTGGTCCAGGGAGGACCTGCCTTGGCAGTTCGGGCTGGACTGTTCCCACAAGAAACAGGGTCAAGACTGATTTGTATATGGCTGGGTCCAACCTGTGGTGACGTGGTGAGCAAAAAAACGATGGATTAAACCCAGATCTTTGTGACTGGTGGTGAATGTTTGATTTGCTCTGCATTCCGTCCATCATCTGTTCTTTTTACATTTATTGCCCCAAGTGGGAAGGGTATGCCCAGACGTGGGTCCCGTGATCACTGCGCCACTGGATTCAAGCTAGCCTAGCTGATGAAGGGTGATACTCTGAAACCGGTCCTAGGATGGTTGTTTGCGGTCCAGGGTGGACCTGGCTTGACAGTTCGGGCTGGACTGTTCCCATGAGGAACAGGATCAAGACTGATTTGTATATGCTGGGTCTAACCTGTGGTGGCGTGGGGATAAAAAAAACAATGGATTAAACCCAGATCTTTGTGACTGGGGGTGAATGTTTGATTTGCTCTGCATTCCGTCCCTCATCTATTCTTTTTGCATTTGTTGCCCCAAGTGGGAAGGGTATGCCCATACGTGGGTCCCGTGCTCACTGCACCACTGGATTCATGCTAGACTAGCTGATGAAGGCTGATACTCTAAAATCGGTCCAAGGATGCTTGTTTCCAGTCCAGGGAGGACCTGGATTGGCAGTTTGGGCTGGACTGTTCCCATGAGGAACAGGGTCAAGACTGATTTGCATATGAGTGGGTCCAAACTGTGGTGGTGTGGTGAGCAAACAAACTGGATTAAAGCCAGATCTTTGTGACTGGGGTGAATGTTTGATTTGCTCTGCATTCCGTCTATCATATTTTCATTTTGCATTTGTTGCCCCAAGTGGGAAGGGTATGCCCAGACATGGGTCCTGTGCTCACTGCGCCACTGGATTCAAACCACTCTAGCTGATAACGGGTGATACCCTGAAACCGGTTCTTGAATACATGTTTCCGGTCCAGGGAGGACCTGGCTTGGCAGTTCGGGCTGGACTGTTCCCATGAGGAACAGGATCAAGACTGATTTGCATATGGCTGGGTCCTTTGTGTGGTGGTGCAGTGAGCAAAAAAACAATGGATTAAACCCAGATCTTTGTGACTGGGGACGAATGTTTGATGTACTCTGCATTCCGTCCCTCATCTGTTCTTTTTCCATTTGTTGCCCCAAGTGGGTCCCATGCTCACTGTGCCACTGGATTCAAGCTAGCCTAGCTGATCAAGGGTGATACCATAAATCGGTCCTAGGATGCTTGTTTCCGGTCCAGGGAGGACCTGGCTTGGCAGTTCGGGCTGGACTGTTCCCATGAGGAACAGGGCGAAGACTGATTTGCATATGGCTGGGTCCAAACTGTGGTGGCGTGGTGAGCAAAAAAACAATGGATTAAACCCAGATCTCTGTCACTGGGGGGTGAATGTTTGATTTGCTCTGCATTCCTTCCATCATCTGTTCTTTTTGCATTTGTTGCCCCAAGTGGGAAGGGTATGCCCAGACTTGTCCAAGGATGCTTGTTTGCGGTCCAGGGACGACCCGGCTTGGCAGTTCAGGCTAGACTGTTCCCATGAGGATCAGGGTCAAGGCTGATTTGTATATGCTGGGTCCAGCCTGTGGTGGCGTGGGGAGCAAAAAAAACAATAGATTTAAACCCAGATCTTTGTGACTGGGGATGAATGTTTTATTTGCTCTGCATTCCGTCCCTCATCTGTTCTTTTTGCATTTGTTTCCCAAGTGGGAAGGGCATGGCCAGATGTGTAGCCCGTGCTCACTGCACCACTGGATTCAAGCTAGCCTAGCTGATGAAGGGTGATACTTTGAAAGCGGTCCTAGGATGCTTGTTTGCGGGACTGTTCCCATGAGGAACAAGGTCAAGACTGATTTGCATATGGCTGGGTCCAACCTGTGGTGATGTGGTGGGCAAAAAAACGATGGATTAAACCCAGATCTTTGTGACTGGGGGTGAGTGTTTCATTTGCTCTGCATTCCATCCATCATCGGTTCTTTTTGCATTTGTTGCCCCAAGTGGGAAGGGTATTCCCAGATGTGGGTCCCGTGCTCACTGCGCCACTGGATTCATGCTAGCCTAGCTGATGAAGGCTGATAATCTAAAATCGGTCCTAGGATGCTTGTTTCCGGTCCAGGGAGGACCTGGCTTGGCAGTTCAGGCTGGACTGTTCCCATGTGGAACAGGATCAAAACTGATTTGCATTTGGCTGGGTCCTTTCTGTGGTGGTGTAGTGAGCAAAAAAACAATGGATTAAACCCAGATCTTTGTGACTGGGGATGAATGTTTTATTTGCTCTGCATTCCGTCCCTCATCTGTTCTTTTTCCATTTGTTGCCCCAAGTGGGAAGGGTATGCCGAGACGTGGGTCCCATGCTCACTGCGCCACTGGATTCAAGCTAGCCTAGCTGATGAAGGGTGATATTATAAATCGGTCCTAGGATGCTTGTTTCCGGTCCAGGGAGGACCTGGCTTGGCAGTTCGGGCTGGACTGTTCCCATGAGGAAAAGGGTGAAGACTGATTTGCATATGGCTGGTTCCAGACTGTGGTGGTGTGGTGTGCAAAAAAATGATGGATTAAACCCAGATCTTGGTGACTGGAGTGAATGTTTGATTTGCTCTGCATTCCGTCCATCATCAGTTCTTTTTGCATTTGTTGCCCCAAGTGGGAAGGGTATTCCCAGACGTGGGTCCTGTGCTCACTGCGCCACTGGATTCACGCTAGCCTAGCTGATGAAGGGTGATACCCTGAAACTGGTCCTAGGATGCTTGTTTCCGATCCATGGAGGACCTGGCTTGGCAGTTTAGGCTTGACTGCTCCCATGAGGAACAGGGTCAAGACTGATTTGCATATGGCTGGGTCCAAACTGAGGTGACGTGATGAGCAAAAAAACAATGGATTAAACCAAGATCTTTGTGACTGGGAGTGAATGTTTGATTTGCTCTGCATTCCGTCCCTCATCTGTTCTTTTTGCATTTGTTGCCCCAAGTGGGAAGGGTATGCCCAGACGTGGGTTCCATGCTCACCGTGCCACTGGATTCAAGCTAGCCTAGCTGATGAAGGGTGATACCCTGAAACCAGTCCTAGGATGCTTTTTCCGGTCCAGGGAGGACCTGGCTTGGAAGTTCAGGCTGGACTGTTCCCAACTGTTTCAATACTGATTTGCATATGGCTGGGTCCAAACTGTGGTGGCGTGGTAAGCAAAACAACAATGGATTAATCCCAAATCTTTGTGACAGGGAGTGAATGTTTGATTTGCTCTGCATTCCATCCATCATCTTTTCTTTTTGCATTTGTTTCCCAAGTGGGAAGGGCATGGCCAGATGTGGAGCCCGTGCTCACTGCACCACTGGATTCAAGCTAGCCTAGCTGATGAAGGGTGATACTTTGAAAGCGGTCCTAGGATGCTTGTTTGCGGGACTGTTCCCATGAGGAACAAGGTCAAGACTGATTTGCATATGGCTGGGTCCAACCTGTGGTGATATGGTGGGCAAAAAAACGATGGATTAAACCCAGATCTTTGTGACTGGGGGTGAGTGTTTCATTTGCTCTGCATTCCATCCATCATCTGATCTTTTTGCATTTGTTGCCCCAAGTGGGAAGGGTATTCCCAGATGTGGGTCCCGTGCTCACTGCGCCACTGGATTCATGCTAGCCTAGCTGATGAAGGCTGATAATCTAAAATCGGTCCTAGGATGCTTGTTTCCGGTCCAGGGAGGACCTGGCTTGGCAGTTCGGCATGGACTGTTCCCATGAGGAACAGGGTCAAGACTGATTTGCAAATGAGTGGGTCTAAACTGTGGTGGTGTAGTGAGCAAAAAAACAATGGATTAAACCCAGATCTTTGTGACTGGAGTGAATGTTTGATTTGCTCTGCATTCGTCCATCATCTTTTCTTTTTGCATTTGTTGCCCCAAGAGGTAAGGGTATGCCCAGACATGGGTCCCGTGCTCACTGCGCCACTGGATTCAAGCTACTCTAGCTGATGAAGGGTGATACCCTGAAACCGGTTCTAAAATACTTGTTTCCGTTCCAGGGAGGACCTGGCTTGGCAGTTCGGGCTGGACTGTTCCCATGAGAAACAGGGTCAAGACTGATTTGCATATGGCTGGGTCCTTACTGTGGTGGCGTGGTGAGCAAAAAAACAATGGATTAAACCCAGATCTTTGTGACTGGGGTGAATGTTTGATTTGCTCTGCATTCGGTCCCTCATCTGTTCTTTTTGCATTTGGTGCCCCAAGTGGGAATGGCATGCCCAGACGTGGGTCCCATGCTCACAGTGCCACTGGATTCAAGCTAGCCTAGCAGATGAAGGGTGATACCTTGAAACTGGTCCTAGGATGCTTGTTTCTGGTCCAGGGAGGACCTACCTTGGCAGTTCGGGCTGGACTGTTCCCACAAGAAACAGGGTCAAGACTGATTTGTATATGGCTGGGTCCAACCTGTGGTGACGTGGTGAGCAAAAAAACTATGGATTAAACCCAGATCTTTGTGACTGGTGGTGAATGTTTGATTTGCTCTGCATTCCGTCCATCATCTGTTCTTTTTGCATTTGTTGCCCCAAGTGGGAAGAGTATGCCCAGACGTGGGTCCCGTGATCACTGTGCCACTGGATTCAAGCTAGCCTAGCTGATGAAGGGTGATACCCTTAAACCGGTCCTAGGATGCTTGTTTCCGGTCCAGGGAGGACCTAGCTTGGCACTTCGGGCTGGACTGTTCCCATGAGGAACAGGGCCAAGACTGATTTGCATATGGCTGGGTCCAAACTGTGGTGGCGTGGTGAGCAAAGAAACAATGGATTAAACCCAGATCTTTGTCACTGGGGGGTGAACATTTGTTTTGCTCTGCATTCCGTCCATCATCTGTTCTTTTTGCATTTGTTGCCCCAAGTGGGAAGGGTATGCCCAGACTTGTCAAAGGATGCTTGTTTGCGGTCCAGGGAGGACCTGGCTTGGCAGTTCGAGCTGGACTGTTCCCATGAGGAACAGGGTCAAGGCTGATTTGTATATGCTGGGTCCAGCCTGTGGTGGTGTAGTGAGCAAAAAACAAAAAAACAATGGATTAAACCCAGATCTTTGTGACTGGGGATGAATGTTTGATTTGCTCTGCATTCCGTCCCTCATCTGTTCTTTTTCCATTTGTTGCCCCAAGTGGGAAGGGTATGCCCAGACGTGGGTCCCATGCTCACTGCGCCACTGGATTCAAGCTAGCCTAGCTGAAGAAGGGTGATACCTTGAAACTGGTCCCAGGATGCTTGTTTCAGGTCAAGGGAGGAACTGCCTTGGCAGTTCGGGCTGACTGTTACCATGAGAAACAGGGTCAAGACTGATTTGTATATGGCTGGGTCCAACCTGTGGTGACGTGGTGAGCAAAAAAACTATGGCTTAAACCCAGATCTTTGTGACTAGTGGTGAATGTTTGATTTGCTCTGCATTCCATCCATCATCTGTTCTTTTTGCATTTGTTGCCCCAAGTGGGAAGGGTATGCCCAGACATGGGTCCCGTGCTCACTGTGCCACTGGATTCAAGCTAGCCTAGCTGATGAAGGGTGATACCCTGAAACTGGACCTAGGATGCTTGTTTCTGGCCCAGGGAGGACCTGGCTTGGCAGTTTGGGCTGGACCTTTCCCATGAGGAACAGGGTGAAAACTGGTTTGCAAATGGCTGGGTCCAAACTGTGGTGGTGTGGTGAGCAAAAAAACAATGGATTAAACCCAGATCTTTGTCACTGGGGGGTGAATGTTTGATTTGCTCTGCATTCCGTCCATCATCTGTTCTTTTTGTATTTGTTGCCCCAGGTGGGAAGGGTATGCCCAGACATGGGTCCCGTGCTCACTGCGCTACTGGATTCAAGCCAGCCTAGCTGATGAAGGGTGATACCCTGAAACTGGCCCTGGGATGCTTGTTTCCGATCCATGGAGGACCTGGCTTGGCAGTTCAGGCTGGACTGTTCCCATGAGGAACAGGGTCAGGACTGATTTGCATATGTCTGGGTCCAAACTGTGGTGGCGTGGTGAGCAAAAAAACAATGGATTAAACCCAGATCTTTGTCACTGGGGGGTGAATGTTTGATTTGCTCTGCATTCCGTCCATCATCTGTTCTTTTTGTATTTGTTGCCCCAGGTGGGAAGGGTATGCCCAGACGTGGATCCCGTGCTCACTGCGCCACTGGATTCAAGCTAGCCTAGCTGATGAAGGGTGATACTCTTAAACCGGTCCTAGGATGGTTGTTTGCGGTCCAGGGAGGACCTGGCTTGACAGTTCAGGCTGGACTAATCCCGTGAGGAACAGGATCAAGACTGATTTGTATATGCTGGGTCTAGCCTGTGGTGGCGTGGGGAGCAAAAAAAACAATGGATTAAACCCAGATCTTTGTGACTGGGGGTGAATGTTTGATTTGCTCTGCATTCCGTCCCTCATCTGTTCTTTTTGCATTTGTTGCCCCAAGTGGGAAGGGTATGCCCAGACGTGGGTCCTGTGCTCACTGCACCACTGGATTCATGCTAGCCTAGCTGATGAAGGCTGATACTCTGAAATCGGTCCTAGGATGCTTGTTTCCAGTCCAGGGAGGACCTGGCTTGGCAGTTTGGGCTGGACTGTTCCCATGAGGAACAGGGTCAAGACTGATTTGCATATGAGTGGGTCCAAACTGTGGTGGTGTGGTGAGCAAACAAACTGGATTAAACCCAGATCTTTGTGACTGGGGTGAATGTTTGATTTGCTCTGCATTCCGTCTATCATCTTTTCTTTTTGCATTTGTTGCCCCAAGTGGGAAGGGTATGCCCAGACATGGGTCCTGTGCTCACTGCGCCACTGGATTCAAGCCACTCTAGCTGATGACGGGTGATACCCTGAAACCGGTTCTTGAATACTTGTTTCCGGTCCAGGGAGGACCTAGCTTGGCAGTTCAGGCTGGGCTGTTCCCATGAGGAACAGGATCAAGACTGATTTGCATATGGCTGGGTCCTTTCTGTGGTGGTGTAGTGAGCAAAAAAACAATGGATTAATCCCAGATCTTTGTGACTGGGGATGAATGTTTGATTTGCTCTGGATTCCGTCCCTCATCTGTTCTTTTTCCATTTGTTGCCCCAAGTGGGAAGGGTATGCCCAGACGTGGGTCCCATGCTCACTGCGCCACTGGATTCAAACTAGCCTAGCTGATGAAGGGTGATATTATAAATCGATCCTAGGATGCTTGTTTCCGGTCCAGGGAGGACCTGGCTTGGCAGTTCGGTCTGGACTGTTCCCATGAGGAATAGGGTGAAGACTGATTTGCATATGGCTGGGTCCAGACTGTGGTGGTGTGGTGTGCAAAAAAATGATGGATTAAACCCAGATCTTGGTGACTGGGAGTGAATGTTTGATTTGCTCTGCATTCCGTCCATCATCAGTTCTTTTTGCATTTGTTGCCCCAAGTGGGAAGGGTATTCCCAGACGTGGGTCCTGTGCTCACTGCGCCACTGGATTCACGCTAGCCTAGCTGATGAAAGGTGATACCCTGAAACTGGTCCTAGGATGCTTGTTTCCGGTCCATGGAGGACCTGGCTTGGCAGTTTAGGCTTGACTGTTCCCATGAGGAACAGGGTCAAGACTGATTTGCATATGGCTGGGTCCAAACTGAGGTGACATGATGAACAAAAAAACAATGGATTAAACCAAGATCTTTGTGACTGGGAGTGAATGTTTGATTTGCTCTGCATTCCATCCCTCATCTGTTCTTTTTGCATTTGTTGCCCCAAGTGGGAAGGGTATGCCCAGATGTGCGTCCCATGCTCACTGTGCCACTGGATTCAAGCTAGCCTAGCTGATGAAGGGTGCTACCTGGAAACTGGTCCTAGGATGCTTGTTTCAGGTCAAGGGAGGAACTGCCTTGGCAGTTCGGGCTGATTGTTCCCATGAGAAACAGGGTCAAGACTGATTTGTATGTGGCTGGGTCCAACCTGTGGTGACGTGGTGAGCAGAAAAACGATGGATTAAACCCAGATCTTTGTGACTGGGGGTAAATGTTTGATTTGCTCTGCATTCCATCTGTCATTTGTTCTTTTTGCATTTGTTGGCCCAAGTGGGAAGGGTATGCCCAGACATGGGTCCCGTGCTCCCTGCGCCACTGGATTCAAACTAGCCTAGCTGATGAAGGGTGATATTATAAATCGATCCTAGGATGCTTGTTTCCGGTCCAGGGAGGACCTGGCTTGGCAGTTTGGTCTGGACTGTTCCCATGAGGAATAGGGTGAAGACTGATTTGCATATGGCTGGGTCCAGACTGTGGTGGTGTGGTGTGCAAAAAAATGATGGATTAAACCCAGATCTTGGTGACTGGGAGTGAATGTTTGATTTGCTCTGCATTCCGTCCATCATCAGTTCTTTTTGCATTTGTTGCCCCAAGTGGGAAGGGTATTCCCAGACGTGGGTCCTGTGCTCACTGCGCCACTGGATTCACGCTAGCCTAGCTGATGAAAGGTGATACCCTTAAACTGGTCCTAGGATGCTTGTTTCCGGTCCATGGATGACCTGGCTTGGCAGTTTAGGCTTGACTGTTCCCATGAGGAACAGGGTCAAGACTGATTTGCATATGGCTGGGTCCAAACTGAGGTGACGTGATGAGCAAAAAAACAATGGATTAAACCAAGATCTTTGTGACTGGGAGTGAATGTTTGATTTGCTCTGCATTCCATCCCTCATCTGTTCTTTTTGCATTTGTTGCCCCAAGTGGGAAGGGTATGCCCAGATGTGCGTCCCATGCTCACTGTGCCACTGGATTCAAGCTAGCCTAGCTGATGAAGGGTGCTACCTGGAAACTGTTCCTAGGATGCTTGTTTCAGGTCAAGGGAGGAACTGCCTTGGCAGTTCGGGCTGATTGTTCCCATGAGAAACAGGGTCAAGACTGATTTGTATGTGGCTGGGTCCAACCTGTGGTGACGTGGTGAGCAGAAAAACGATGGATTAAACCCAGATCTTTGTGACTGGGGGTAAATGTTTGATTTGCTCTGCATTCCATCTGTCATTTGTTCTTTTTGCATTTGTTGGCCCAAGTGGGAAGGGTATGCCCAGACATGGGTCCCGTGCTCACTGTACCACTGGATTCAAACTAGCCTAGCCGATGAAGGGTGATACCCTGAAACCACTCCTACGATGCTTTTTCCGGTCCAGGGAGGACCCGGCATGGAAGTTCAGGCTGGACTGTTCCCATGTGGAACAGTTTCAATACTGATTTGCATATGGCTGGGTCCAAACTGTGGTGGCGTGGTAAGCAAAACAACAATGGATTAATCCCAAATCTTTGTGACTGGGAGTGAATGTTTGATTTGCTCTGCATTCCATCCATCATCTTTTGTTTTTGCATTTGTTTCCCAAGTGGAAAGTGTATGGCCAGATGTGGATCCTGTGCTCACTGCACCACTGGATTCAAGCTAGCCTAGCTGCTGAAGTGTGATACTTTGAAAGCGTTCCTAGGATGCTTGTTTGCGGGACTGTTCCCATGAGGAACAAGGTCAAGACTGATTTGCATATGGCTGGGTCCAACCTGTGGTGGCGTGGTGAGCAAAAAAACAATGGATTAAACCCAGATCTTTGTGACTGGGGTGAATGTTTGATTTGCTCTGCATTCGTCCATCATCTTTTCTTTTTGCATTTGTTGCCCCAAGTGGGAAGGGTATGCCCAGACGTGGGTCCTGTGATCACTGCGCCACTGGATTCAAGATAGCCTAGCTGATGAAGGGTGATACCCTGAAATCGGTCTTAGGATGCTTGTTTCCGGTCCAGGGAGGACCTGGCTTGGCAGTTCGGGCTGGACTGTTCCCATGAGAAACAGGGTCAAGACTGATTTGCATATGGCTGGGTCCTTACTGTGGTGGCGTGGTGAGCAAAAAAACAATGGATTAAACCCAGATCTTTGTGACTGGGGTGAATGTTTGATTTGCTCTGCATTCGGTCCCTCATCTGTTCTTTTTGCATTTGTTGCCCCAAGTGGGAAGGGTATGCCCAGACGTGGGTCCCATGCTCACTGCGCCACTGGATTCAAGCTAGCCTAGCAGATGAAGGGTGATACCTTGAAACTGGTCCTAGGATGCTTGTTTCTGGTCCAGGGAGGACCTGCCTTGGCAGTTCGGGCTGGACTGTTCCCACAAGAAACAGGGTCAAGACTGATTTGTATATGGCTGGGTCCAACCTGTGGTGACGTGGTGAGCAAAAAAATGATGGATTAAACCCAGATCTTTGTGACTGGTGGTGAATGTTTGATTTGCTCTGCATTCCGTCCATCATCTGTTCTTTTTGCATTTGTTGGCCCAAGTGGGAAGGGTATGCCCAGACATGGGTCCCGTGCTCACTACGCCACTGGATTCAAGCTAGCCTAGCTGATGAAGGGTGATACCCCGAAACCGGTTAGAGTTGTGAGATTGACAGGTATTTTGTTCTCTTAGAAAATGCAAAGTGGACATGGATTGTTCCTGGGAATGTATTTCACACACTTTGGGGGTGTAGAAGACCTATATCAAGACAGCTTGCACAGTGATAGAATGGACGTGCTGAAGACTCCATTGGACTTGTTCGTTGTTGTGTGGTGTCGTTGTTGTTTGGTGGCCATGATGCATCATGTGGGTCATCAAGCAGTCAGTAAAAATGTTATTGTAAGCCAAATTCATGTCATTTCTCCTTCACAATGGATAAACACATTTTTTGTCTGACACTTTTGTAGCTGTTAATGTGTTTCATCATCTTAGGCCAAAGTGCATGTGGCACTTCACTGATATTTGTTTGTGTCATACCAGAAGATGCAGTAGCACTGGATTGTAATGACCCTGTGATAAGTAACTGTTGTACTGCCATCTGTCTGGGTATTGTATTCTATGAGAATAGTATGAGGTGGGCTTCCTTTTGAGAGCTAGGGGAGATAGCCCCACCTTATGACATCAACCATATCTATTTTTGCCTATTTAATTGGACAATGTCTGATATGTCCATTCCTACAAATGTTCTGGGGTTCTCTACCAGTATATTTTATGGCCTACACAGTCTGATATAGTCATGTCTGAATTTGTTATGTTTCTGACATCTTGACAGCCAAAGTGCTGAACAATGTAATACAATCTCTTCTGAAACAAGACACTAGTATGTATGTGTTGATGTGTAATGTTTGTAATCCTGAGCTGGACATTGTGTATATGCAACAAATCTCTGCTTGCACAAGGAGCTTGTATCTTCATTGTATGGCTCACATGGTCTTATATATCTTTATAGCTAAACGTTAAATTTAATACAGCAGACAGTAAGTTTGTGACATGTGAATTGATTACAATGCGAATACAGAAAGTAAATGTGGGACAGAAAGAAACAACAATGTAAAGTGAAGGGGTCAGTCATGGAGAATGAAATCATTGGAGTAGATGCCACAGTATTGGAAGTCTAAAGTCTAGAGTATTCCTCCCTTTGGAACTGGAATATATTTCAGGATCAGTCCATAGAGTGTATGTGTGAAACACAAAGGAGGACATTAAGGAAGAGGTTTCGTGCTGCAGTGGTGGGTCTTTTGCCATCCCCACCTCCTGGTTTCTTGCATGGATGCCCCTGCTTCTGAGGAGGGGATCAGCTGCTACAGAGGAAGGGGTGTCTGAGAGTAGGCGTGACTCTGGCAGGGCCTCCCTTCCCGTGGCTGCTACAGATGTATTTAGGCTTAAAGTAGTTGGCCCACAGGAAGGAGCGGATATGGTGGAAAAGCTCTGCTCAGGTTTGTGTGGATGTCCCTCAGCACCCCTGTAAGGGGGCCCATGTTGGAATTGTGGCCGTCCAATATTTGGATAATGTTCCTCTGCCACTGCTTCATTTCCCAGAGTTCAGTGAACACCTGGCCCATCATGCCTTGGGACTCCTGACGGACCCCCAAGACGTGACTGATGGTATCCTCGTCAAAAGCAGCCCTAGTGGCCTCACTCTGCTGGCCCACAACACCCTATTCCCACAAGCCTTTGCCCTTGGCACGGGGTGTCTCCTCCAAATGTGTCTTGGACGTTCAGTGTCAGGAGTGTTGGGTTGCACCTCAGGATCCAGGACTTGGGGGCACAAGATGGTTGAAACTGTGGTTGGTTCACACGTAGTGGGGGCTGCGTTTTTGCCTGGATGTTAACGCAACAGGGCTGGAAGTTGTGGTTGTGGGCACAGTGAGACTCACTGTTGCCATCTAATCAGGTTGCCCAGATGTGCCAGGGCTGTCCTCTATGTCAAGAAGTCCAGGAGTTTCACCCAGGGGTGGAGTGGAAGTCTGGCCAGTGGACGAGGTCTGCCCAGGAGCTCTGCCAACTCCACCTGTTGCGGAAGAGAGTACATTGTTATTGGTTTAAGTGTGACATCTACCATCAAAGGTTTTGTGTTACAATAAGTAGAGACATTAGGGCCCGTATTTATACTTTTTTTTGCGCCGCATTTGCGCCGCTTTTTGACGCAAAACGGCGCAAACCTACAAAATACAATGGCATTTTGCAAGTTTGCGCCGTTTTTGCGTCAAAAAACGACGCAAATGCGGCGCAAAAAAAATATAAATACGGGCCTAGACATTCTTAAGTGGTAGGTTAGCCTATTGTGCCACGTTGCCATGGTATTGGAGTATTTGACATGACATGTGTGAAGCTTGCCTAAACTATTAGACACAAGCAGCTCATTAGGGCCCATATTTATACTTTTGTGGCGCCGCATTTGCGTAGTTTTTTGGTGCCAAATCTGCACAAACTTACAAAATACAGTTGTATTTTGTATGTTTGTGCCGATTTTGCGTCAAAATAATTACGCAAATATGACTCTATAAATATAAATATGGGCCTATATGTGCTGATCAGTTGCATTTTAGAAGAGGGAATGAAATTAGATCTTACCAAAAGGCAACATATGCATTTGACCACTCAGAGGCCTAGTTGAATGAGATACAGGTAAACATACAGCTGTGTTGTATATGTACCTGCTGTCTCCATGTCTCCATGTGCGCTGTGTCAATGGGTTTGCTACCACTACCAGCACTTCAGCGCTGGTTTGCGTAAAAAAATGTACCGCCGGCTAACGCCATTCCTAAGTACTAGGTGGGCGCCATATTTAAGGATTGACATTAACTGGAACTGCTGGCTGGTCAGAGTAAAAAAAAATGACTCAAACAAGGCAGCGCCGGCGTAGGGAAAAATGGAGGTTGTGCGTCTAAAAATGGTGCAAATCAGGTTTGAGTCAAAATTCATGGCTCAAACCGGACTTGCGCCATATTTTGACACACAACCCCCATTGAAATAACTCCTGTCTTAGCAAAGACAGGAGTCATGCCCCCTTGCCCAACGGCCATGCCCAGGGGACTTCTGCCCACAGGTCCCTTAACGTCTGCCCTCACCCAGGCGTTAAAAAAGGCGCACATCAGGCTGTGCGCCATTGTTTAAGGCCCGCCCCTCCTGTGCTTAAAATGACGCAGGAGTATAAATAAGGAACACAGGCCTTAAAGTCATTTTTTGGACGGGAACGCCTACCTTGCATGTCATGAACGCAAGGCGGTTTCCCGCATTCAGAAAATGACGCACACTGAGGATTTTTGACGTCCGCGGGGTCGGGCGTCATAGTATAAATATGGTGCAAGGTTTGCGCCGAATGTGCGTCAAAATGTTTGATGCACATTCAGCGCAAGCGGATTATAAATATTCCCCTTGCTGTACACACTTCATAAGGTATCATTCCTGTTCTCAATACTGTAGTTTAATCTTGGAATACCAGGTCAAAATGGAGCTAGGTAGACAGACACATATCTGAGTTAAGCATGATCTGTATATTACTCACTCCCAGGTGAGTAAACGTCATTTGAGAGATAACACTCAGGTGTATTTGGGCAAGTGAACACTGGGCTGGTGGTTGGAGATACAGAAATAGGGCCAATTGGGAGTTGCAGTCAGGTCACTATCTCTACTTTACACACTAGACAAATGGTACACTCCCAGGTGGGTGCACTTAATGTGAGAGATGACAAATAGGTTTATTTGGGCGAGTGAACATTGGGCTGGTGGTTGGAGTCACAGAAACAGGGCCTGTTGGGCTTTGCAGTCAGGTCACTCCCTGTACTCCACGCACTAGACAAATGGTATACTCACATGTAAGTAAACTTAATTTGAGGGAAAGTAAACAGGTATATTTGGGCAAGTCAACACTGGGCTGGGAAGGTGGTAGGAGTCACAGAAACATGGCCTCCTGGGAGTTGCAGTCATGTCACTCCTTCTACTTCCCAACACTTTATTCCCAGGTGAGTGGAAAGCATTTGAGAGATTACAAACACATTTATTTGAGCAAGTGAGCACTGGACTCGGGTTTGGAGTCACAGAAACAGGGCCTTCTGTGAGTTGCAGTCAGGTCACTCTCTCTACTTCCCAACACTTGACAAATGTTGGGTATACATATCTGTAGTCAGACTACATTTAGGTTGCAATATACATTTACATGTTGAGACATACCATGAGTCCTAGGTCTTGGTAGCTGTGATGTTAGGTCCAACAATACACATTGACAGTCTTACATCTCAGATACTCTGGATATTGAACGTTGGTAAAGACAATGAACAACACAGTGACAAAAGCTGAGCTGTGAGCATGCAGGAGATTGCAGTTTAGCTACAGTTTTTGTGTTGTAACTTACCAGACTCCGCTCCCCTAGGTATTCTTGTCAAGCTTTCAGGATGCAGGTTTGCCAAGACCTTCTCCTCTGAGGGAAAGAGTTATAATAGGGTACTGGGAGGGGCACTGCCAGTTTTGTTGGCCTCCATCTGTTGCCTGGAGGCCAGGGAATGCATCTTGCCCCTCAGATTGTTCCACCTCTTCCTAATGTCCTCATTTGTGTGCAGGATGATACCTACAGCATTCACTTTGTCAAAGACCCTTTGCCACAGTCATATTTTCCTACTGAGAGGAGTGTGCTGGGCTCGGCCTCCAAGCAAGTGTGGCTCATCCACCATGACTCTCAACTCATCCTCTGAGAAATAAGGATTTTTGGAACGTGACACGGTGGGAAAATAAAGTGGGTGACAGGGAGTTACTTGCAAAAGAAAGGTGATGTGGGGAGTAAATGGAAAAAATCTGTGAAAGGGGTTTAAGGGATAGTGAAAAAGGGGTGCTTTATCTCTCTAGACAAAATCAAATTTTGGTTGCAGTGGAGATGCAAAGGATCATGGTCTGTGAAAGGTTGTGTTTTATAGTGTGACTTGCAATTGTGTCCACTGGGCCCATGATTGTCGGCTGTGTTGTTTTTTAATTCATCCAATGGGCACTTGTCTGTTGCTTTGCTGAACACGTACTGTGGTGGTTGCTGCCATTGGCTAACCGTCTCCCGGAGACTTTCACCTTGACTGTGTATTTATAATAAGCTCAGCAGTTGACCTTGTCACTGATGGCACCGGAGTACGGACCGCTAAGATAGCAGACGACTGCACCACTAGCAGTCAGCACATTGGCTTGGGGGGGCAGCAGTTCTGCATGTATACATTATAATTCAGCAGTCAGGGGGCTGCCACCATGGTGTTTTTTGGGACTGCCACCTTGGCGGTCTGGCAGTCCAACCGCCAAACTCATAATCGGGCCCTATATGCTCAATAACAGAATTTTTAAAAATATTACAATTAATAAAAAACTGATTATTGTTTTTTGTTACATATTTTCATAAATAAACCGATAACACATACCCATACATCAAAATATATATTTTTTCATCATAATTCTTAGATATTTATATTATATTTATAGCATAATTAAACATTTCAAAAACAGTTCAAATAAATATAAATATAAAAATAAAATGTGTCTGAAAATGTTTTACATTTGCATTTTCAACATAAAAAAATAAAACATTTCAATAAAAAAAAAAATAGCATTTAAAAAAAACTTTTAAAAACAATTTAACGTATTTTTTAATTATTTCACATTATTAAATTATTTTTGAATTATGTGTATGGTTTATAAATGTGTCATTATTTTATTATTCATAATTACAATAATATTCAAATTATTATAAGCTCTAATTTAAAAATGTTACTATATTAATTTGCATATCACTAAAATAATGAACATTACTTTTAAATTAATTTATCCGCTTTTTATTAATCTCCCCACTCTTATCCCCCAAAAACCTACTATCCCTCTCCTGGAAATTTAAACAACTAAAAATACTGATTTCAACAATTTCTTAATTAATTATGCTCCTAAAAACACAAATAAAAATGTTATTAAACATATATTATCAAACAGACTGTCATAAATTTCATACAAAACAACAATTACAAACGATATTACATACAATATTTTCGAAATCAATGTTTTTTACAATAGTATTAAAAACAACACTTAAAATTATTTCTTACCTATGATGTTTCTGTTGATGATAATTTTGACATCCAGATATCCTTGACACAATATTTTTGTGTCACAATGTTTGCACAGCTAGCTATACATTATACTAGCTATACTAGCTATACATTGTTGTAGTAAATGTGATAGTGAACAGGGGAAGTGGCTGAAAAATGAGAAATATTTACTGCTAAATGAGAGGGGTTTATGGAACTGTAAGGAGGGGTATAGTGAGTGGTATGTAAGGTCTTATGGAGGGACATGTTAATACAAACACCCGTCCACAAAAGAGAGAGATTATTGCTATTCACAAACTATACTTCTAAATCTACTTAATCTCAAAAGGTACCAAAACAGTAGTTACTGCACTCTAGCCCACAACTAGAGTAAGTCTGCCATGTGCAGCACAGGGTTCCCCCTGCCAGCACTATTGCAATGTTCAATATCTGCTTTGCAGACAGTGAACATTGCAAGGGTGCTGGTGCGCCCTCCTGGCTACAGCATTGCCCTGATCTATTGTGAGCCGAGGACAATGCAGTAGCCTGTTTCTCACTAGGCCGCTAAACCTGAGTTTCTGTCCGCTGACCTAGCAGGAAACTCTTAATAATTCCAGCGGTAGGTAGCCACGTAGGTGGCGGCCACCCTGTCAGGAGTTTGGCATACAGGCTTCCACGTCCGTCAAACTCTTAATGAGGCTCTTCTATGTCTCCATCCCCTAAACTAGGGAAGAACTGACATGTCTGTCTACTCTTGGGTATAAATCTACACTCAGACAATTTTAACAGGAATAAATTACAGACATGCGCCTAGATACAAGAGTACATGTACCCATGAATAAATGCATATTTACCTTTTTAAATAAGACCCAATATATTTAAAATAGTGGTGATGTCTAAGTAAAAGATTACTTGGTATTCCTTGTGTGTTATATAATACTATTGAATCTCTATTACATTTTAGTTTGCCAAAGGCCATCTGGAATATTTACAACAGCTGCAACTTCTACTTACAGCTAGGAGACTAGGAGGTGGTTGCTTTATTATATAGCTAGCAAATGTGTGCTCAAGGTGGTACAATGTTTACTACAACATTATTTATGTTTCAGAGTTACCAGTATCTACCTACTTCAACATAGAGTCATAAACCAAGAGATATCTGGAAGATTTATTAAAAGATGTATGTTAGATTTTATGTATATATTAGTTGTGGAGAACATGATATGTGTTATGATATAATGGTCGGGTACAAAAATGTTTGCTTTACATTTAGATATCCACTGCAACCCATATATACTAATGACCGGCAGAGTGCTGAGTTAAATTGATGATATCAAGGGTCTCTGTTTTTTGGGGGAATTTTCACCGAATCAGAGATACATCCTCTGTCAAAACTTTCAAAAAAAATGCTTTTTTGCACTGGGGGGGGGTTCACTCTGGGACACGAGAACCAGAGCTAAGGGGTCAGAGTGTCACTACCTTGGCCCCTTTTCTTTTCTTTAATCAGTTTTTTTTCTGAGACTTGGCTAAAGACAAGTCCAAAGATAGCTGGCAACACTTCCTTGTTGAAGTGTTGGCAACCAATCAGACCTCTGCATGAGATCAGTAGGGTTTGTGGAGCCTTTGCATCCCTATGTACACAAATTTGATTTTTCTTTAATTTCTCAAAAACTACTGAATGGATATACACCAAATTACTAAAAGGGCACTTTTTGGACCAAGATCTACTTTTCTGCCAAATTTGGTGTAAATCCATCCAGTGGTTTGGGCACTATTCCTGCTCAAAATCCCTAAGGAAAAATGCATGAGGAAAAAGCATTTTGAGAACCCCATTTTTTCACGGCCCCTGCTTGACGGATCACTCCGAAACTTTCCAGAAAGCAGCTGAAGTGAACATCGTATTTTTCGGGAACATTTCGTGAAGATTCATCAAACGGCGCTAACACTAGAGGCCTCATTACGAGTTTGGCGGTCGAACCGCCAGACCGCCATAGTGGCAGCGGCCAAAAGACCACCATGTTGACGGTCTTACAGACTGCTGTATTACGAGTTGCACAGGCAGGACCAACAAAAGCCAGCCAAAAACCCGAACCCGGCAGGACTCTGGAGGACAGGAAACAGGTGGTCCAACCACCGGCACCACAAGCCCGTCAACCAACCACCAAACGTATTACAAGTCAGAAATGGGAATGGTGGTCTTGCCATGCAATTGTCCAATGGTGGTGCAAACTGTGGCAGTCACCACAGTAATACACAACACCACACTGGATGAATTTGAAAACAACACAGCTGGAACACATTCCAACACTTGACACACCTGCGAAGCACACTATAAAGCACACCCCTTCACACACCACAATCCTTTGTAACTCCCACCCAAAATACATGATCCAGAGAACTCACCAATACAAACTTTCCATTTAAATAGGCACCCCTCCATCTCTCACTCAGCACACATCCCACACCCTCAACACACCCAGATCACACACATTTCCACATCTCCACTGTACATACTCCCCGTCACCTGCTTAGCACCCAGCACCCACCTGTTTTCATTCCATCACCACAATGTCATCACAGAAAAATCCTCGTTTCACAGATAACAAGTTAGGAGTCATGGTGGGTGAAATTATTAAAGTAGAGTTACAACTATTTGGAGCCCAAGTCCAGCAAACTACTATCACTAGGAAAATGCAAATGTGTCAAAGGATAGTCAACAGAGTAAACTCTGTAGGCAGCTTCCCGCGCACAAGGGATGACATCAGGAAGAGGAGGAATGACCTCAGAGGCAAGGTCCATTCCATGTTGTCCAGGCACCAGCTTGCGGGCATGAAGACTGGCGTTGGTCCCCCAGCTCCTCCCATACAGCCCACATCATGAGAGAAGAAGGTCTTGGCCATCCTGCAGGGCTTTACTGGAATACCTGGGGGAGTGGAGTCAGGTTAGTCACAATTATAAAAATGTATTCTCATGCATGCTCACTGATCACCTTTGGACACTTTCATTGTCAACTCACCCACCAGCCCAGACACCACCTGTTTAAAGACCACTGCCTGCCACCTCACATGAGAACTAGACCCACCTGGGGGAACCATGTCTCCATGTTCTGAGTAAAGCACAGGGAAATGACTGTATCACAATTCCCAGAAGGCAGCGTACTACCATTAGTAAGACCAGAACTGTGTACCACAATTACGATTTCCATGTCCTGCAATGCCCTAGTGAACGCTACTCACCTGAGAGGCGGACAACTCTACAGTGTGTGGGAATAGAGCAGGCACTGACAGGAATGCCAAGGGCAGCGGGCAATAGGAGCGTTACCCTCCAGCCAATGCAGTGTACCCAGATACAAAACACCCTTCTCCTTCTACTCACCCATGGAAATGTAGTCACAAGAGATAAGGACAACTGCACAGTGGGTGGGAGTAGGACAGGGACTGACAGGAATGTCAAGACCAGGGTACAAATGTAGTTTTACCCACCCCCAGCCAATACAGAGTACCCCCATACAAAATACCCTTCCACCCCACCCACCCATTGAACTATGCTCACCTGACAGGAGGACAACTCAGTGTGAGGGATACAGGGAGTGAAATAGTTTGTATTATAAGAGGATCCTTTTCTAACACTCCAAGCAACAGTACACTATACACCTGCCAAAATACCTTTACCTGGGAACACACACACAACGTGCACACATGCAGGTGAGTCAAATTGAAAAACTGCATGTAGTACAGAGAATCACATGACTGCTGAGGCCAGGAGGCTCTGTCTACCCAATCCAGTTTCCCAGCCCACTCTGCATATGGCCAGGTAGCCAAATGAAAGTCCACTCAACTCAGAGGATGGACAATGTGTGCTGTGAGTTGTGATAAGAGTAATGTCTGATTAAATTCAAGGAGGACCAGGCCACGCGACCCCAAACAGCAGCTTACTGTCCATATGACATTGTGCCACAGTCCCTAAACCCACACCTGAGAGGAACAAGGATACAGGTCATGGTACACCCTGTGATGTGGCAAGATGCCCAGCTCCATCTAGAGCTGCAATTGCAAAATGAAAATAGTATAGACAGGAAAGATAGCTCAAAATATCTGGAAAGAACTTCCTATAGAGATCAAAGGCCCCAAATTGTGTCAGCTCTATGGCATTGGCAGCAGTCACATCCACAATGAACTGAGCACAGGATGACAACTATCCCATATCATCTAAGGGTCTGACAATGTCTGCAAGACAAACAAATAGCTTTCAAGATTACTCAAACAACATCTTACCCAGCCAACGTCCTGTCTACCCTGCTGGTAAGATATGAATCTATTACATCCCTCCAACAGCTAATGATTCCAGATAGTCCGAGGCTAGGTCACTAAACAGGAATTGGTATGTGGCAACATTGTCAGCTCACTACAAATGACAAAATGTGTACATGTCACATAAGGAAAATCAGCAAATATAATGTGAACATGACCTTAGGCAAATGTGACAGTCAACTATTGGAGGTAGATTTCACAATTCAATCGCTAACATTGTCTCTCCACATCAACAGGTTGTGCTGCAACTGCAACTGCTACTACTGACACCACAGAGGAGACTGTCACTACCCCCGTGGAAGAACCCCTCAGTGAGGAGCACACTCCTGGATCGCTAGATGTTGAAGAAGCTTCTGGCCCTTCTGGGCACCCTGGCCAGATGACAACAGTCAGCCTCAGCCTGAACCCATTGACTCCTCCCAGCCCTGTGGCCTCTACATCACAGGCAGTCAGACGCCCCCAGACCTGCGTCCCTACGGCAGTCACCAACATCTTGTGCCCCCCAGTCCAGGTTCCAGAGTCACAACCTGCCAACCCTGACAGTGATGGACCTGGAACCAGTGGAAGGGTGCTGGCATGCAGGGATAGGTGTAGGAGGGTGGCCTGGTTTGTAGTGGGTACCTTGGGTTACACAGTACCAAAAATATCTTAGAGACAATACTCCTTCTGGAGGTTAGTATTATACACTATGGGCCAGATGTATCAAAGGTTTTTACCCATTCTATGTCTATGGGAAAATGTGTTCATACATATGGCCCAATATATACACTAGACACCAAAATTAGACAAGTAAATAGTCATAGAACAATGCAAACAGTAGGAAATCCTATAGAATGCAATGGGAGAAAATAGGTCTAGGGGCAACACAAACCATATACTAAAACAAGTGGAATGCGAATCACAAATTCCCCCCTAGACAAGTGTAGTGTGCAGAATTGCTGGGAGAGTAAGAATACAGTAAAGGTAAGTTAATTATCCCACCCAGGGGCTCAGAAAAGCAGGAGTAAAATACTGCAAGTTTCCTTAGGACACACTACACCTCGTTTTGGGCATTTTGCAGCAGCCAACCAAGTCTGCAAAGAACAACTGCTGGATTATTGGACCTGAAGACCTGCAAAGGAACGGGACCAAGTCCAGAAGTCAACAGAAGTTCCAGGAAGGACAGGAGCCCCTGCCAACCCAGAAGAGGGTGCAAAAGAAGAGTCCCTGGTTATTTTAAGACTGCAGAAATGCACCCTAGGAAGATGCCAGCAGGTTCCTGCATGATACAAAAGATGTCCCACGGTGTGAAGATCGTTGCAGATGAGATTTTGTGTTGGAAGGCGCCAACAAGCCTTGGCTACGGCCAAAGTGTGTTTTTCATCAAAATGGCACTGGATGGACCCAGGAGGGACCTGGGGGCCTCAACTTTGTGTGAGGAAGAAGAGGGGGCTCTCAGCACTTTAGAGAGCCCTCAGGATGCCAGCCAGCACTCCCAGAAGTCACAGGATCCGGGTTCGAAGGAGGTGCAAACTGTGGTTGATGCAGCCCAACAAAAGAAGGTCCCACCCCACCGGAGAACAACTCAGTGAGTTGAGCATCACGGGGTGGAGTGCTGGGGACCTGGGCCAGGCTGTGCATGAAGGAATTTAGCAAAGAATGCACAGAGGCCTCAGGAGGTGAAGAAGACACAGAACACAGGGATACCTTCGTTCTTAGGGAAGGCAAGGTCTTACCACCTCCAAATGCGTCAGCCGGACTTCAGGACATTCTATGTCAATGATGTCCACCCTCTGTGTCCTTAGGAGCATGGTCGTCACCGTGAGAGGAGTCCCAGGGTACCGGTCGTCGCCTTGGAAGGTGCCTGCTTGGAGCAGGGGAGTGACTCTGTCACCTGACAGGAGATTTCTTCGGTCCTTCTGGTGCAGGATGAAGACAGGGAGGCCCCAGAGCATGCACACCGTGGAAACTGTTGCAGTTGCTGACTTGGAGCTGAGGTTGCTGAAGAAAAGTGTCTCTTGTAGACACTTTGTTGCAGTTACAGCATTTCTTGGAGCAGGCTGCGGTCGATCCGAGGTCAGAGGATGCTGAAGTAGTTGCAGAGGATTCCTGAAGGAAACTTGCAAGCAGAATCTGAATAGAACCCACAGGAGAGACCCTAAGTAGCCCTGAGAAGTGGATTGGCTACCTTATCAGGTATGAACACATCAGAAGGGGTCTCTGACGTCACCTGCTGGCACTGGCCACTCAGAGCCCTCCAGAGTGCCCCCCCAACCTTACAAAGCAAGATGGCTGAAGCCTGGGACACACTGGAGGAACTCTGGTCACCACCCGTGGGGTGGTGATGGACAGAGGAGTGGTCACTCCCCTTTCCTTTGTCCAGTTTCCCACCAGAGCAGGGGAGAAAGGGTCCCTGAACCGTCGTAGACTGGTTTCTGCAAGGAGGGCACCATCTGTGCCCCTCAAAGCATTTCCAGAGGCTGGGGGAGGCTACCCCTCCCAACCTGTAACACCTATTTCCAAAGGGAGAGGGTGTAACACCCAGGAGGGCAGAACCCTGTCTGTGAGGAGGCAGCAGCTGTAGCTGCAGTGCAAGCCTCAGAGAGCTGGTTTGGCAGTACTGGGGGTCCATGGTGGAGCCCCCAGGATGCATGGAATTGGCTCCCCAATACCAGATTTGGAATGGGGGACAATTCCATGATCTTAGACATGTTACATGGCCATATTTGGAGTTACCATTGTGAAGCTACATATAGGTATTGACCTATATGTAGTGCACGCGTGTAATGGCGTCTCCACACTCACAAAGTCTGGGGAAATTGCCCTGAACTATGTAGGGCAACTTTGCTAGTGCAAGGGTGCCCTCACACTTAGTAACTTTGCACCTAACCTTCATCAAGTGAAGGTAAGACATATAGGTGACTTATAAGTTCCTTAAGTGCAGTGAAAATGGCTGTGAAATAACATGTGCGTTATTTCACGCAGGCTGCAATTGCAGGCCTGTGCAAGGGTTTGTCTGAGCTCCCTGTGGGTGGCAAAATAAATGGTGCATCCCATATGGATCTCCTGGAACCCCAATGCCCTGGGTACCTAGGTAGCGTATACTAGGGACTTATAAGGGGGTCCAGTATGCCAATTGAAGTTGGTAAAAGATGTCACTGGCCTACAGTGACAATTTTAAAAGCAGAAAGAGCATAAGCACTGAGGTTCTGATTAGCAGAGCCTCAGTGACACAGTTAGGCACTACACAGGCATACACATTAGGCCACAAACTATGAGCACTGGGGTCCTGGCTAGCAGGATCCCAGTGAGACAGGCAAAACACACTGATATATAGGTTTTTATCTATGAGCACTCAGGTCCTGGCTAGCAGGATCCCAGTGACACAGTAAAAACACACTGACACACACTCTCAAACAGGCCAAAAGTGGGGGTAACCATGCTAGAAAGAGGCTACTTTCCTACAGTAGTGTGCGTGGGAGGGATGGTGTGGCCCAGCAGCAAGATGCTGCTGGTGATGCCCCTAGCCAGGATACCATCAGCCAGGTCTTGGGAGCCTACCAACAGTCCCAAGTCATGATGGGCCATGTACTGACCGAACTCAGGGAAAGCAAGGAGCTACGAAGAGTTTTCCATCATGAGATGCTGGAATAGTTGGAGACCCACAATTCAAACATGGCCTCCGTAACAGGGGTGGTAAGGGACATTAACGGTACCCTGAGCAGGGATGGGCAACAACATCCCAACCCTTCCTTTGGTACATCCGCACCAGGACCTTCATCAATGCCAGCCACTGGAAGGGTGGCCCTGCCAGGGGAAACACTTGCCTCAGGCATCCCTGACTCTCTAGTTTCTGACCTCCCCCTGTAATCAGGGACATCCAGCCAAGCACCCAAGAGGTGCAGATGTCAAGACACCAACCACTGCCAGCAAGTGACCACGTCCTGATGTCACTCTTTTGTGTGCCACGGACTTACTCTGCTTACTGTTCCTAAATCACTTTTCATTTTCCATGGTAGTAGTACACTGGACTGTGGAACTCAAATGTTGTGGGCTCCACTCTATTGATTGCATCCACCATGACTGATCCCTCCACCTTATGAATGTTTGTTTTTTCCATTACCATTATTGAGTTCTGTTTTAATGTAAATAAACACACCCATCACTAAAACACTGCCTACTACCTCTCTTTTATAACTGTCTGGAATGTAGAATGCTAATCAAATGTAATGTACATGACTAAGACATAAGAAAGCAATGGATGGAGGGAGATGTCTCAGGTAAGTCATGCTGAGGATGACTAGCAATACAATGTCACAAGTGCCTGGTCACAGAAAACATTTAATAGTACTATATTGCACATAAAGCTTTAAGAATGTCTGCACTGTCATAGTCAAGAACATCCTAGCCATATGGAGTCAGGGCAGATATCCGATTAGTACTGTGCCCCAGACCACATCAGAAAGGGCTTGTAAGACCTTGTCCTATAGATTAGGCCAACAGAATATTGAATGTTGTCTCCAGTTTGACCCTTATCACATACCAAAGCCAGGCCTGCCAACTTAATATACGCCATGGCACAGACAGAGGGCTTTATACAGACCCTGAGCCCAGGCCCTTCCCATAACAATGGTGAAATGCCACAAATGAGGAAATACATTGACAGCCACTGACAGGTCATACAGGATCAATGTCAACGCAATGTGAAGGTAGAATGCATGGATTGCACAAGATGACATGTTGCAAGGCCACAAACAGGACTATTGTGTAGCTCAGATTCATGCCTTCCCATTGTACAGCCAGTCTGAGCATGGGACTCATATACACCAAATCTGCAACCAACATTACCTGGATCAATCCATTTCCACTTCACGTGTCAGACCAGCAACAACCACCTGCTAATGCCACAACTCTGAAATGCCCACATGAGGATGGCATGGTGAAGGCACCTGGAAGGAAAAAGTGGCATACAAGGAGTTAAGGCAGGAAAAGGCATACATAAGACACAAACCCCATTTAAAAGTTGATTTGGTGCACTGACAGTGCAATGTGGCTGCCCCAAACAAAGGAAATCATCAAGAGATTCAAATCTTCAAGTCTGATGGAGCCAGCAAACCTTGGCTGTATGATGCAGAGCATGAAATGCGTGTCTTGTGGTGACAGAGATACCCTTCTCAACAAATCCTGGCCCCCTTAGAGTACCCCATGCAGTCACAGTAATCACAGAACATCACATACTTGCCAGCATGGCTCCACCTTCATTCTCATCACTGTTGTCCTCACTTGGCATTTCAGAAGGCTCACTCGGTGGCATTGCCAGCTCCCCCTCATCAGCAATATATGGGATGTTTCTCCTCAGGGCAAGGTTGTGGAGCATGCAGCAGGCCACAATGATCTTAAACACTTTTCCAAGTAAGTAGAAGAGGACTCTACCAGTCATGTCAGTGCTATCAAATCTGGCTTTCAGGAGCCCAAAAGCCTGCTCTACGACGTGCCGTGCCCTTTCATGTGCCTAGTTGAAGTGGACTTCCCCTGGTGTATTTGGTTTCCTTACCGGTGTTAACAACCATGAATCGTTTGGGTGTGCAGAGCCCCATGTAAGGAAAAGTGGCATGTGTGCAACTATGAGTGTCAAGCATTGTCTCACTAGCAACAGACATACCATACAAACACATGTGACTGACCAACCATCCAGGCCCTCTCTGGGTACAGTTGTGTCATCAGCTGTAGAAAACCTCTGTTCCGCATGATGAAGGCATCAAGGACTGAATCTGAGTAATGGGCACATACTTGGGAAATATAGAGGTCTGCCAAACAAACTACATGGACATTGATGAAACTGTAGTTCTTCCTGTCCTATAGACCTGTTCATTGCCATGCCGTGGAACCAAGGCTACATAGGTACCATCAGTGGATCCCGCCACACGTGCAATGTGTTCCAAAGCATAGATATCATCCTTCACATGGGCAAATCCTCACATTGAGGAAGCCGGATGTAGCCTACCAGGTGTTCCAACATTGCTGAGAGGAAATCCTTCAAGACCAGACTGAACATAGGCTGGGACATTGCAGCAGTTAGGGCCACTGTATTTTAAAAGGACCCTGTGGCCAGGAAATGCAACACTGACATAACTTGTGCAATGGGTGGTATGCTATTTGTATGACTGATGGCTGGCATCACATTTGGCTCAACTGACGACAAAGATCCACTGTTGTCTGCCTATCCAGGTGGTATAACTGGATGTTGTGTCTTTCCTCCATGGCATGCAGATTTGCCAGTACACAGGAGGTTGTCTGATCCTTCTCCTCCCAAGGTAACTACGTGAAACAAAAGGAAAATATGGCCGTCATTCATTGTGTCCCTTGCAATTTGCATAATACAGGTCATATACGAACAGAGACATGTCATGTGATTCGCTAAGGACATCATACACAGCACACATCACCACTAGCAATTGCACATTAGTAACACATTATTCCCTTGCTTTTCCACATATGTGTACACATCATCTATCTGGCCAGCAACAATATGTGCATGTAACTTGCCACTCAGACTGTGATTCAGTGCCACAAATCCAGATTTGCCCATGGGGTGGTGCCTGCACCCCCAATTATGTTGTTATATATGCTGGACCACATTACAATAGGATTATTAAAACAATTGACCTGCATGAGAGGACAATGCCAGCACTCAAGAATCATCAGTAAAACATTTTCTGAATTGTGATATATTAAAAACAGCATTTAATTTCATTACATGCCTCTAAAATGGGGCTACCTGACCTACTCCACTGGACATTAGGAACTGCCCGGCACCACTGGCAGAAGTCGTCATGGCGGTAGGCGGATGCTATCACAGCAGACACTGCCATAGGATATTATTGCTGCCTGTGGCGATCTTGGGCCAATGGCATTGTCTGCCGGCAGTGACGGTCGCTTATGTGGCAGACATGATGCCAGCGAGACCTCCACTACCTGAACTGCTGTATACCGTCTCTGGGAGCAATCATGCCATGTCTTGAAGGTAATAGGGCTCCTGCCTTCTTACTGGAAGAGCTGGAGATGTGGGTGGAGGAGGTCTTACCCCTGTAAGGACAGCTATATGGTGTAACAGAGGAGCAGGTAAGTGCCCCATGTACAAACTTTTCTCAGTATTTCTACTTATCTTACCTTTAGTCAGCCTAGGCTTAGGTGTAGTTTGTCAGATTGTGAGTCAATGCCCTGTAGGTGCACTCAGTGTGCATTAATGGGTAAGTCAATTGTCACATCTCTATGTCAAGTGACAGGTTTGGAGTCCTGAAACAATGTGGTGAGTGTGTATTGAATGTTCCCTGACCCAACTTTTGTTGAATGCACATGACTAGTTGAGGTGTCATGACAGCCATCCCCCTGCAACTCTTGCCAGAAGATATTATCAATGTGTGGTCACATGTGATTGCATGACTGCAGCAGGGGTGAATTCATGTTGTATGAATACAGCTGAGCTCTGTCTATGTAGGTACAGTAATCTCAGGCCACATCTGGGCATGTTGGACTGTTGCTCGGAACCCAGGTGATGACTCATGTGATGCATGTGATTGTCGGATATGGTGTTTTGTGTAGGTCTGTCTGCTCAGCCTGCAGAGACCGGGGCCTGTCTATTGTTACCCACAGTATCAGTCAAAATCTGGCCTGGTATCAATTCCCTTTTGTAATGCAAGTGTGACACTGTGCCCACACCCTGTATCCCTGTAAAGCATGTGATGGTGCCATATCATGCCTCAGTCCCAATATGCAGCTTCTTGAGCCTCTGTCCACTGTTTAGTATGTGAATTGCATTGGGAAGGATTGTGATCTGTGACTGATTTGCTCGTATTATCTTTGACAATGTGTGCTACATAGCCTTGACACGTCCATTAATCCCACAACCCTGTTGTCACTTTCATCCAGCTCTAATGTGTCCTGCGCAGGGTCCTTGCATTTTGGTCATTGCACATCTGCAAACAGTTGGTTGTTAACTGATGTGCCATGATATTGGACTATGTTTTTTGGACGTATACGAGGACATGTACAATGCATGGTCAGGTTTCTCTTAAGGTACTCTAGGTTTAGTGAACCCATGTGTGGAAGTGTGTATTGTAATGTTGATGTGACCCACAGACCCCCACCCCCTGAAGTAGCAGGTGCCTGCATCTGTATCTGCACATGTCAACACATGGACAGGTTTGACTCTTTGGCCCATATTTATACTTTTTGTCGCACAACTGCGCAAACGCAGTTGTGCGTAAAATTTTTTACCGCCGGCTAACGCCATTCCAAAGCGCCATGCTGGTGCCTTATTTATTGAATGACGTTAGCCGGCGCTACGGACTGGTGTGCGTAAAAAAAAAAGACTCACACCAGGCTGCGCCGGCGTAGGAGAAAATGGAGCTTGGGCGTCAAAAAATGGGGCAAGTCAGGTCTGAGGCAAAATTCAGGCCTCAACCCGATTTGCGCCATTTTTTTGGACGCCCAACCCCCATTGAAATGACTCCTGTCTTAGCAAAGACAGGAGTCATGCCCCCTTGCCCAATGGCCATGCCCAGGGGACTTATGTCCCCTGGGCATGGTCATTGGGCATAGTGGCATGCAGGGGGGCACAAATCAGGCCCCCCTATGCCACAAAATAAATACGAAAAAAAGAAACTTACCTGAACTTACCTTAACTTCCCTGGGATGGGTCCCTCCATCCTTGGGTGTCCTCCTGGGGTGGGCAAGGGTGGCAGGGGGTGTCCCTGGGGGCATGGGAGGGCACCTCTGGGCTCCTTCTGAGCCCACAGGTCCCTTAACGCCAGCCTTGACCCAGGCATTAAAAAACTGCGCCCATCAGGCTGGGCGCCGTTTTTTAAGGCCTGCCCCCTCCTGTGCGTCAAAATGACGTCACAGTATAAATAAGGCGCACAGGCCTTAAAGTCATTTTTTGGAAGGGAACGCCTACCTTGCATATAATTAACGCAAGGCTGGTTCCCCCTTCCAAAAAATGACGCACATGGTGGAACTTTGACGCCCGCGGGGTCGGACGTCAAAGTATAAATATGGGGCAGGGTTTGCGCCGATTGTGCGTCAAAATTTTGATGCACATTTGGCGCAAAGAGAGTATAAATATGCCCCTTTGTATGCTCAAAATGTCACTCCCTTCATTGTGGTCCAAGCGCAATGGGTCAGTCTGTAGGCTGACTGTGACCAATAGGGACTGTATGCAGTGGGTGACATTCATAGGCAGTAGATGTTTGTGTGCATTGTTTGCTGGCTAGGTTACCTATCACTTTCCACTTTGTGTGATATGTTCCATTGTGTTCCTGGTCAATGTCATGTTGCTAGCTCATGTCCCACAAAAGTCACAGTTGGCCTACCTGGTCAGTGCAGGGCCTGAGCTGGGGAGGTGTAGGGCACCCTATTGAGAAGTGTTTGTAGTCATGTCCCTTTGTCCAATGACTGCTATGTGCCACAGGTGGACAGTATGGTCAAGACAGGATGTTATTAGCTTGGGGAACTGACTTGTATGTGACAGCCATTTTACATGGGACTTGTGGACATAATATGCTTCCTTGTCATTTGCATTTATGCAGGTCAATGCCCATCAGAAGAAGGGGATCTGGAGAGCCATCACAAAGAAGGTGCGGATCTTCGGGGTCCACAGCTAATAAAGTGCCCTTTGTCGGAAGAGGTGGGAGGACCTGAGATACTGGGCCTGGAAGATCGCAGAGGCCCAGCTGGTGCTGTCCTCCCAATGAGGATGGGGTGCCCATCGAAGAATGCCCCTCCTAAAGGCCCGTATTATCGCGGTGGTCTACCTGAACTTGGAAGGGTGTTGGAGGGCAGCACAGCTGCCACAAGGGTTGAGTACATAGCAAATTCATGCTTGACCCTTTGCCAGGTGATTGAGTGAGGTACTGACTGCTCCCCATGACAATGTGGGATGTATCATCTGTCACAGATCATCTGGGAGCAAATTGGTTTAGACAGGCCATGTGTTTCAAACTGGTATGCTCATTCTTTTTGGAGCTGGGACCTAGGACTAAACTGTGGGGAACCCTCAGTCCAATTACACAGCAGGGAGCCCATAAGGCTGTGTTTAGTTACAAATATTCTGCTTTACCTACTCTGGTGGCTGTTTTCACCAACAGATCACTCCTCCCAAATGTCACAGTGCAAAGGTAGGTAGGGAGGATGTGTCTCTCTGTCCTCTGCCATGTGTTTGGGGTTATGTGTAGGCAAACATCTGAAACCCAGGGGAACATTTTCTCCCATTGTATGTTGGTTGCTGGTACCTCACAACAGTCTGTGATGCATGGAAATCCATCACACATGTGACATGACTTACATGGCTAAATCTTGGCAGCTGTAGCAAACTGTTTTTCATTGTCTCAGGTGATGTGTCTTCACTGTAGCCAACATTCATTGTGCCTACATGTCTGCGTGTGCTCCATTTCTACTAGGATACAAATCTGCGCATTAGGTGGAGGCATGTTCTAAGCATGCTGATGAGATGATTTCTAGAATCTCTCACAGATATGTGCATGGGGTCCTGTTGTTGTAATGGTACATCTGCAATGGTTGTCCATTTACTGTAATTCCCCAGACAGGACAGTGGCACCGTCATATGTAGTCTGACATATACATTCAATGCCTTATTGTATGTCATTAGTCATGTGTAACTCCAGTAGTTATGAGGGACATGTCAGGTAGGCCCAGGGTGTGGATCCACTTCATGATCATTTGTACCCTTGATATGGAATCATGGTTGTAGGTGAACAGCACCTGTGTGATGATTGGGGATTGTGCCCTGAATACTGGGATGCATCATGGTTTGACTTGCAGTGCTGTCTGATTCACATGTGTTTGGGGTCAGGGATTCATCCACAGACAGATGCCATGCTTGCCATGTTTGAGATGTGGGTAGTGATGTTCCTTCTTATTGGACAACAAGTTGGGATCCTTCTGTTAGTGATTGCAAGGTCTGTGTCACTCCTTCCTGCACGGTATAGTCTGCTACAAAAACACTCAGATGTTAACATGGAAATCGGTGTGAGACATTGGTGGGGGCTATCCTGGGCCTTACAGGATCATTCTTGTGTGTATTCTGGAGACATCTCTCCATGAGGTTTATGACCTGACTTCATTGTTGTTGCTTGCAACACCACATGTGGGGCATGCCTGAGTGACCTTGCAACTACCTCCTTGACTCATTTTGGGCTTGTGTCACTTGTAGAGCTGTACATTGTTGGAATGTGGCCATAGTGACATGGATGTTTCCATGTCACCTAATCCAGGGATGGCACATTTGTACCACTGTTGTCCACATTTCCATATTTTTTTTGTTCGTACATTACATCAGTGTGTTTCAGATGTGTGCATAGGCTTGTATCTGTGTAATTGGTAGGATACCTTACAATGGGATCCAATTGTTGGCTGGGGTGCGCTGCATGTGGCACAGGTTTGGGGTAGAGTGGTCAACTAGATGTGGTATGGTTAGTGTGGTAGCTAGACTTCATCCATGCTATTGTAGTTGTCTGAGACCAAGATTGTTTCATGTGTTTCTTTTGTAATTCCAGATGGTATGCATAGTTTTGTATTGGCAAATGATGGTGCCACTCTGCTGGCACTTCATGTGATGGGCCGCATGACATGATGGTATGTTTTGTCTCTCACAGTTGTGATTGAAGTGTCCTCACGTCCATATTATGACCCTATGTCTCTTTCTTTTGGCAGCATCAGCACCAGCAGGTGAAGGAGACGGGCTGAGCTGAATGGGGATGTTTCTGGCCAAGGGACCTCAGATGAAGACACCACTGACACAGATGGACTCAGTGGCTCAGAGAGCGAGGGGAGTGCCACACAGGAGCCCAGATCTGCATCCCCATCCTCTGATTCCTCCTCCAGTGGCCACTCCCTAGTGGTGGTTGACCCATCAGGGACACCCCAGTACCATCACCCTCCATTCTATCACTGCCCTCCCTGTTGCTTACCACCCAGTGCCCACTCACCCAAGAACGTGGGTTTCTCCTTTGCCACAGGCATCTCTGCCCCTGTTACCCCTGCTACCCTCCGTGAGGAGGCTATTGACCTCCTGAGGTCGATCTCTGTGGGTAAGTCCGTCATCTTGAATGCCATCCAAGGACTGGCATCCCAAGTCCAATCAAAATCCCCCTTCCCCAACCTACCCAAAGCACACAGCCAGACTTGCATGCATCCGCCCTCAACAGACAAGGGGGCACACACAAGTACCACAAGACACATCGGCAGGCAAACAAACAACAGCCACCCTCAGACACAGCAACAGTCACAGCTTGGCCTGACACCCACCCCCCAGCATCACACACACGACATCTGGCATACCTACAGACACTACCACAACAGTCACTGATACAGCCACCACACCCATCCTACCCGCAGACACCACCCCAGAAATCCCTCAGACATCCACCCCAGTCACTACACCCACAGACAACACACCCACAGACACACCTACATGCACCACACCCATCATACCTGTAGCCACAACCCCAACAAACACCCATCCACCCACCATGGCATCCCCCAGCACCTCCACCCCCCTCAGCCCAAGACGTATAAACACCCTCACTCACCCACCCAACAGATACTCTCTTCACCCAAGCATACCTACCACAAGCACGCACCCAAGACATCCACTACTACACATCATTCAACCACTCCCTCAGCCTCCAAATCCCAACCCCCTTCTGATTTCCATTCCTGTGTGTCTAAAAAATGTTTATTTTGTGAGCTAGGCCTCACCCCTGTCCTTCCTCCTGTAACATACCCAAAATGTCTGCATCCCTCCTGAAGGTCATCCCTTCCACCTCCAAGACCTCCCCTGCCCCCCCTGCAAAGTTTCATACCCCTCCCCCTGCCAAGAAGAAGACCATCACTCCCAAGAAGGATCCCGCCTTCCGAATTAATACCCAAACCCCCACCTCCCTCAAGAATCCCTGAGGTGCCTGCCTGCCCCCTTGATGCCCCTACTTCTGGAGGTCACATGGTAGTCAGGAGTCAAGTAGGGGCCCAACACTATGCTTGTTGGGTAACATGCTTGGACTGGCCATAAGGCTTTAGACTTTATTTCTGAGTATACATTTAAATAAATCCAACCAGTTGTCATTTTGTTGGTGTTAGAAATGGGGTCTTTGGTTGGCAGTCAGGTTACCCCCTGTCCACGCAAGGACCCTCACCCAAGTCAGGGCAATGGAGAAACACGCTTAGATAATCCCTGCTTACCCCCTTTATAGCTTGGCACAAGCAGTCAGGCTTATCTCAGAAGCAATGTGTAAAGTATTTGTACCAACACACACGGTAATACAGTGAAAAGACTGCAAAATGGACACCATACAAGTTTAGAAAAATAGGCAATATTTATCTAAATCAAAGAAGACCAAAACGACAAAAATCCAACATAAACAAGTTAAAATATGAATTCTCAACAGAATAAGAGTCTCACTCCATAGAAAACAATGAAAACGATGTTGCACAAAGTACCTGGTTAGCGTAAAAAATAAAGTTGCACGGGCAAGCGTGCATCAGAAATGGCAGCGATGCATCAATTCCTTCCTCGCAAGGGAGGCCATGCGTAATTTCTTTTCCAGTCAGGTCAGTGATGCGTCATTTTTCTCCTTCGCAATAGAGCAATGCATCGATTTCCTGATGGGGCACCTCAGATTCGGGCAGAGCTGGGTTGACTTTGACACCCAGGGACGATGTGTGGAAAATCCTGTTGCACTGTGTTAGAAATCCATGCTGCGTGGGGTTAGCGTCATTATCAGTAGCCGCAAGCGGGTGTTGCGTGTCGTTTCTTCAGCCGCAATGCATTGATCTCCCAGCCGTGATGCAGGAGGAGTGTCGATTTTAGCTTCAAAGCCTGCGGCGCGTCATTTCTCAGCTGCGTTGCAGATTGTGCGTTGAAAATGTCCCCACACAGCATTCTGTGCATGGATTTTCAGCTGTTGTCTGCCAACTTCAACTTTCAATGGCCCAGGGACTGGATAGAGAACCAGTTGGTAGGGCAGGAGTCTCAGCAGAGAGTCCAGGTGTTAGCAGAGGAAGTCTTTGATGGCCCTGAGACTTCAAAACAGGAGGCAAAGTCAATTCGAGCCCTGGAGATTCTTCTCAAACAGGAATGCACAACAAAGTCCAGTCTTTGTCCCCTTTCACAGGCAGAAGCAGCAACTGCAGGATAGCCCAACAAAGCACAGTCACAGGCAGGGGCAGCACTTCTTCTCAACTCTTCAGCTCTTCTCTTTGGCAGGAGTTCCTCTTGGTTCCAGACGTGATCTTGAATAAATCTTAAAGTCTGGGGTTTTGGGTCCACTACTTATACCCCTTTCTGCCTTCGAAGTTGGCAAACTTCAAAGGAAAGTCTCTGTTGTTCACAGGATCCTGCCTTGCCCAGGCCTGGCCCCAGACACACACCAGGGGGTTGGAGACTGCATTGTGAGAGGGCAGGAACAGCCCATTCAGGTGTAATTGACCACTCCTCCCTCCACTGTAGCACAGATGGCCTATCAGGATATGCAGACTACACCCCAGCTCCCTTTGTTTCACTGTCTAGCTGGGATTCACAAACACCCCAACTGTCAAACTGACCCAGACAGGGAATCCACAAACAGGCAGAGTCACAGAATAGTTTAAGCAAGAAAATGCCTACTTTCTAAAAGTGGCATTTTTCAAACTAACAATCTAAAAACCAACTTCACTAAGAGATGTATTTTTAAATTGTGAGTTCAGAGACACCAAACTCCAAATTTCCATCTGCTCTCAAAGGGAAGCTACACTTTAATAATATTCAAAGGCAGCCCCCATGTTAACCTATGAGAGAGATGGGCCTTGCAACAGTGAAAACTGAATTTATCAGTATTTCACTGTTAGGAGATTTAAAACACATCAGTGCGTGTCCCACCTTTAAAATCCACTGCACCCTGCCCATGGGGCTACCTAGGGCCTACCTTAAGGGTGCCTTACATGTATAAAACTGGAAGGTATAGGCCTCAAAAGTAGGTAAACTTGCCAAGTCAAACTGGCAGTGCAAGACTACACTCACAGACACTGCAGTAGTAGGTCTGAGACATGTTTGCAGGGCTTTTCATGTGGGTGGCACAACCAGTCCTGCAGGCCCACTAATACCATTTGATTTAAAGGTCCTGGGCACCTCTAGTGCCCTTTACCAGGGACTTAATAGTAAATCAAATATGCCAATCATGGATAAACCAATCACCAATACAATTTACACAGAGAGCAATTGCACTTTAGCACTGGTTAGCAGTGGTAAAGTGCCCAGAGTCCTAAAGCCAACAAAAAAGGTCAGAACAAATAGGAGAAAGGAGGCAAAAAGATTGGGGATGTCCCTGCAAAAAGGGCCAGGTCCAACAGTTGTGTACACCTTTGTTCTGCATTTCCTTCCCTAGCTTTCTGTTGTTCCTGGCTGACATTGGTTGTGTGCCTATAGTTGTGTGTGTTTGGTTTGCTTGCTGCTCTATGTGGTGGTTTTCTAGTATATGAGTTTGTGTGCTGTGCTGTTGTCCACCAAGGGAAGGATGTATGTTGTGTGATGGGTATCTGTGTGTACATGCAATGCTGGTGTCATGGCATTTTGTTGTGTTTTTGTGGCATGTGTTTCTTTTTGTGTTGTGTGATGTGGGCATATATGGTGTAGGACTGGTCCCCCTGATATGGCTAGTATCTACATGTGGTGTGTGTGTTTTTTAGTTTTGTCAGTGCAGGCATGGCGTGTGTTGAGTTTTGATAGTTTGCTTTGCATTTGAATGTGCATGTGTCCATTTAGATGTGGGTCTCTTGCAGCTGGTTGGTGTAGGGTTATGTGCTAGGGAGTGTGAGTTGTGTGTGCTTTATTGAATTTCCTTTCCTCATTGTGTGGCTGTGCATGACAATTGGTTTTGTTATTGCTTGTCCCTGAGATCCAATTAGGGCCAGTTCATGTGTGCATGTTGTTTGAGGCCCTGCTCAACATGATATGTGTCCTGGTGCAGCCTCCTTCCATATACGGTCCTGATGCTCCCATCCCAGCTGTGCATGTATTGTTATTGTGGTGCTCTGTGTCTCTTTTGTATATTTGTCTCTCTGTGTATTGTGTATTCTGCATTGTATTGTGCATCCATTGTGCTTTGTGTGTGTCCATTGCAGGGGTTGTTTGATGGCGGTGTTGTGTGTGTGTGCCATGCCACAAGGATGTATATGTGTGTTGTATTTGTGGACAGTCCCTGGCCAGTGCTGGATTTTAGTGTATGGAATGTCTTTGTATATGTGCATTAGTTGTATTGTTGTTGCTGTGTTTGAATATTGTGTGGCCTTCAGTGTCCCTCAGCCTGTGCTGTGTAACCATGCATAAATGTGTAGTGTTGCCGTACAGTGTATCTGTGCTGGTTGAAGAGTGTGTGTTGTAAATGTGTCGATGTCCCTGTTGCACTATGTGAGTGTGTGTGTGTCAAATGATAGGTGTAGCTGCTGCCCGAGGTGTCCCCTCTATAATGTGTTTGCCGGCGCAGCGTGCTGTTTTTAAAGGGATAATGTTACAAGTAGGTGTGTGCACATACGGTTGCTGTCGTCCATGTCAGCATTAATTTAGTTGTCTTTCAGCAAACAGGAGCAGCGGCAAGACATTTGCCAAGGGATCAATGGTGGCTCCAGATGTGTATGGCTGCCTTAGGGTGAGCGTCTCCGTTTATGCTGTCTGTTTTTGCCAGCTTGTACATTGTGGTTGGACCACCATGGTCACATTGGGGGCATGCAAACTCATAATAGGTCCGGCGGACACAGGGTCTCCGACAATTGTTTATGCTTCTGGGTGACTGTGGTGGTCTGCACTGCCTGGCGGTGGCAGCGGATAGCTTGTAGTCTTCTATTTGTACGACAACACAAACTTGTAATATGCAGTCCACTCTGCCAGCCAACATAGCAGTCACGGGACCGCCAAACTCGTAATCAGGCCCTAGGTCCTAAGTATAAACTATAATTACCTAGTGGCGAATGCCACTAGGTTATGTAGATGTGTGTGCATATATATATATATATATATATATATATATATATATATATATAGATAGATAGATAGATAGATAGATAGATAGATAGATATATGTACACACACATTTATATACTGTATATATATATATATATATATAGAGAGAGAGAGAGAGAGAGAGTGAGAGATAGGGAGATATATAGAGAGATATATAGCTATATATATATATATATATATATATATATATGTGTGTTTGTGTGTGTGTGTGTTAGAAATGGGGTCTTTGGTTGGCAGTCAGGTTACCCCTGTCCAAGCAAGGACCCTCACTCTAGTCATGGTAAGTCACACATAATCCAAATTATCCTGTGCCCACCCTCTGGTAGCTTGGCACTGAGCAGTCAGGCTTGACTTAGAAGGCAATGTGTAAAGTATTTGTGCAATAAATCATGCAATGCCACAGTAGAACACTACAAAAATACAACACACAGTGTTTAGAAAAATATTTAATATTTATCTGATAAGATGCAGGTCAAATCGGTTAAGATGCAATAAGTATATGTTGAAAATATCACTGTAGAAATGATATAAAGGGGGTCATTCCGACCCTGGCGGTTGACTACCGCCAGGGCCGGGGACCGCGGATGCACCGCCAACAGGCTGGTGATGCATCCATGGGCATTCTGACCGCGGCGGTACAGCTGCGGTCAGAAACGGGAAACCGGCGGTGTCCTGCCGGTTTCCCGCTGCCCTAGGGAATCCTCCATGGCGGCGCTGCAGGCAGCGCCGCCATTGGGATTCCGACCCCCTTACCGCCAGCCTGGTTCTGGCGGTTTTGACCGCCAGAACCTGGCTTGCGGTAAAGGGTGTCGTGGGGCCCCTGGGGGCCCCTGCAGTGCCCATGCCAATGGCATGGGCACTGCAGGGGCCCCCTAACAGGGCCCCACCAAGATTTTCAGTGTCTGCCAGGCAGACAATGAAAATCGTGACGGGTGCAACTGCACCCGTCGCACCCCTTCCACTCCGCCGGCTCCATTCGGAGCCGGCATCCTCATGGAAGGGGGTTTCCCGCTGGGCTGGCGGGCGGCCTTCTGGCGGTCGCCCGCCAGCCCAGCGGGAAACTCAGAATTACCGCGGCGGTCTTTTGACCGCGCAGCGGTATTCTGACAGCGGGACCCCGCCAAAGTCAGAATGACCCCCCAAAAAGTGTCTTTAGTCTCTTAAAAACAACAAATGTCTCTTCAAGCACAAAGTACCAGGTTTGCGTTCAAATTCTCCGCAAGGGACCGCAGAGGCGGAGACACGTGGAAAACGGGGCGGTGTGTGTCAATTTTTCAGGCGCACACAGGTGATGCAATGTCGATTTTTCACGCAGGAGAGGCTTTGTGTTGATTTCCGGTGCATAGACTGGAATCCTCTTCGGGTTGGGGGGTTTTCGGACACCCCGGGGATGATGCGTTGAAGTCCGGCGCTGACAGGACAATGTCACAGGGGCTGCGCCGATCCGGTGGGTGTTGCGTGGAAATTTCTACTGCACTCAGCTTTCGTCAATCCAGTAGGCCATGCGTCGAATTTACGGTCGCTATGCTGGCACTGCGTCGATCTTCTTCTTGTGAAGTCGGGCTGCGTCGTTCCAGTCAGGTGTGCAGTGATTTTCTCACCGCGATGCAGGCTGTGTGTCGTTTCTGGCAGGCTGTGCGTTGATTTCCACCGCACAGGGAGTTCTTCTTGAATGAATGAAGTCTTTTTGGTCCTGAGACTTCAGGGAACAGGAGGCCAGCTCTATCCAAGTCGTTGGAGAGCACTTCTCAGCACAGCCAGAGAGCAGCAAGGCAGCAGGGCAACAGCAAGGCAGCAGTCCTTCTCAGAAAGCAGTCAGGTGAGTCCTTTGGGCAGCCAGGCAGTTCTTCATGGCAGGTTGCAGGTTCTGGTTCAGGTTCTCTTCTCCAGCAAGTGTCTGAGTTGGTAGGGGCAGAGGCCCTGTTTAAATACCCATATGTGCCTTTGAAGTGGGGGAGACTTCAAAGAGTGGCTTAGAAGTGCACAAGGTCCCCTTTCAGTTCAATCTTGTCTGCCAGGGTCCCAGTAGGGGGTGTGGCAGTACTTTGTGTGAGGGCAGGCTACTGTCCTTTGACATGTAAGTGTCAGGCCCTCCACCCTCCCAGCCCAGGAAGACACATTCAATATGCAGATGTATGCAAGTGTGGCTGAGCATCCTGTGTTTGGGGTTTGTCTGAGTAAATGTACAAGGGAGCTGTCAACTGAACCTAGCCAGATGTGGATTGTAAGGCACAGAAGAAATGAAGGGCAGAGAAATGCTCACTTTCTAAAAGTGGCATTTTTAAAATAGTAATATTAAATCCAACTTCACCAGTCAGCAGGATTTTGTATTACCATTCTGGCCATACTAAGGCCCATATTTATACTTTTTTAGCGCCGCATTTGCGTTGTTTTTTTAAGCAAAATCGGCGCAAACTTACAAAATACAATCGTATTTTGTAAGTTTGCGCTGCCTTTGCGTCAGAAAATGACGCACATGCGGCGCTAAAAAAGTATAAATATGGGCCTAAATATGACCTTCCTACTTCTTTCAGATCAGAAGCTACCACTCAAACAGTATATGAGGGTAGCCCTAATGTTAGCCTATGAAAGGAGCAGGCCTCACAGCAGTGCAAAATGAATTTAGGAGTTTTACACTATCAGGAGATGTAAACTACACAGGTACATGTCGTGCCTTTTGTCTACACAAACACCCTGCCCTATGGATAACCTAGGGCGTACCTTAGGGGTGACTTATATGTAGAAAAAGGGGATTTTTAGGCTTGGCAAGTACTTTTAAATGCCAAGTCGAGTTTGCAGTGAAACTGCACACATAGGCTTTGCAATGGCAGGCCTGAGACATGGTTAAGGGGCTACTTAAGTGGATGGCATAAGCAGCCCTGCAGGCTCACTAGTAGCATTTAATCTACAGGCCATGGGCGCATATAGGGGGTCATTCCAACCTCTGCGGTAAAAGGCGCTTACTGCCATTCAGAAGACCGCCATAACACCGCCGCGGCAAACCGCCACGGTCATTCTGACCCACAACAGGCAAACCGCCAAAATACAGACATCCACAAAAGTCTGCCACACCAAAGGGCAGCGGGAAACTGGCGATGACCAAACCTCCACCGTCACGCCAACAGAAATACGCCCACACTATCACGACACAGGAATCCACGCGGCGGTCTTTCAACCGCGGTATTCCATTGGCGGTACACACCGCCGCGCTCAAAATACACACACACTTACAAAACACAACCACTTTGGACAATTCAAAATACACACACCTGAGACACATACACACACCACTCCCACACACCCAATTAAATATAAAACACACACCCACAAACCTCCACTCCTAGAGATTCGTGAACACGCACCGAGAAAAGACATCCGAGCACCCAGACACCCAATTCACTGTCACCCAGCAATATTTGCACGCACTTCACACAACACATCAATACACATCACCACACTTAGCACCACACAATCCACCCCACACATCACCCACACCAGCCCATGGCACCGCAAAGACACCCCAGGTTCTCTGATGATGAACTCAGGGTCATGGTGGAGGAAATTGTACGAGTAGAGCCACAGCTGTTCGGGGCACAGGTGCAGCACACCACCATTGCCAGGAAGATGGAGCTATGGAGCAGAATAGTCGACAGGGTCAACGCTGTGGGACAGCACCCAAGAAATCGGGACGACATCAGGAAGAGGTGGAACGACCTACGGGGGAAGGTGCGTTCCATCGTATCCAGGCACAACATCGCGGTGCAGAAGACTGGCGGCGGACCCCCACCTCCTCCCCCAGAATTTACAACATGGGAGGAGCAAGTCTTGAACATCCTGCATCCTGAGGGCCTCGCAGGAGTAGGCGGAGGAATGGAATCTGGTAAGGGAAATCTTAACTACTTCGCCCCCCCACCCCACCTGCATGCCAATTCATACCCCCACCCTCACCCTCACCGCCATCACATCCTACTCCTTGCAACTGTCTCACCATCACAACCCACCCATCCCAACACCTAGCCCTGCATGCGTCCACAAAGCATGGACACCCATCACCTAAGCATGCCCACTGCACATACACATACAAACCCCCCCCCAACCACCGTCACAACAGCCCCCACAAAGGAATGCCAGCACTGGGGTACACAGGCACCCACCCATTGCACGCTATGACACACACAGAAGCAATAACCATGCTTTTATACCCCTGCAGGACCCGAACGCCACGTCACCGCGCAGGAGGGTCCACAAATGTCCCCTCCACCCCCAAAAGAGGCCCACAGTGAGGACAGCAGCTCTGTCTCCCTGGATCTAGATGACCAGCCCGGTCCATCGGGGACCCCGGGACAGTCGGTTCCCCTCACACAGCCACAGGCCACAGTAGACCTTCCCCCCTCTGGGAACACCAGCACAGCACCCACCCAGCAGGCCCATACCTCTGTCCCCAGGACACGTCAATCGGCGGTGTGTCCACCACTACAGGGAACCCAGGCTAACCCACCACCCCAACAACAACAGGGACCTGGGGGTAGTGGTAGTGGGCACACGGTCCAGGGGACAGAGGCCCAGGGAAACAGGGGAACTGGGAGGGCTGCTGTGTGACAGGGGGGGGACAGGCCCAGGGAACCCACTCTCCACGAGGCCCTCTCCTCCATCATGGGAGTATACCACCGCTCCCAGGAGACGATGGCGACGGTCCTGGCCAGGTTTCAGGAGATCCAGCTTCTGCAGGAGCAACAGTATATGGGGTTCAGGGAGGAACTAAGAAACATCAGTTCCGTCATGGGTACCATCATAGTGGCCCTGAATGAGGTAGTCACGACATTGCGGAACACTGTGGCACCTCAAAGGGCCCCTGACACTAGCATGCACCAAGAACTGCCTACCACCTCCGCCGGAGCTAGTGGACAGGAGGCCCCGACACAAGACCAACAGGCCACCAGAACCCCACCCCCTGCAGAAGGAGAACCACCCCGCAAGCGGGCCCTGAGAAGACAGAGTAAGATGTCAAGACCCCCGCCAGCAAAGGATACCGCCCTGATTGTCAACCCACTGTCCCACATTGTCACCCTGTCCAACCTTAAACTGCCCCTGCTCCACTTCCCACAGGCATTTGGACAATGCACCTGTGAAACTGATAGTCTGGACTCTGCCATGGACAATCCTCCACCATCATCCCTCACCGATTTGCAACCACCCATCCAATTTAGAGCACTTGAATAAAAACACTTATTGCACAAAACAATCTGGAGTCTGGCTGTGATTTAGAACAAATGTACTAGACATGACCGTGCCAAAATGTTCATTCACATTGCGATGGTAACAAACCGCTGTCACACAGCTGTAGTCCATGGGGAAACAAAGCATATGTCACGCAGTGGGGCCCACAGCTCTGAAAACGGAAGGGAAAGTCACAACACAGTTACCATACACTGGGGGAAAAAGTCAGACAGTAGAGAGGTAGGAGTCATTAAGTAAATGTAATATGCCGGTGTCTACTCTTACCTGTGTGTCACTGAAAATACTGCTGTATTACTGTGTTCCTGTTCTCTATGTCGTCCTCTTCGGCTTCCTCCTCCTCACTCTCCACAGGCTCCACAGCTGCTACAACACCACCATCTGGACCATCCTCCTGCAGAAAAGGCACCTGGCGGCGCAAAGCCAGGTTGTGAAGCATACAGCAGGCCACGATGATCTGGCACACCTTCTTTGGTGAGTACATTAGGGATCCACCTGTCATATGGAGGCACCTGAACCTGGCCTTCAGGAGGCCAAATGTTCGCTCGATCACCCTCCTAGTCTGCCCATGGGCCTCATTGTACCGTTCCTCTGCCCTTGTCCTCGGATTCCTCACTGGGGTCAGTAGCCAGGACAGGTTGGGGTAACCAGAGTCCCCTAATAGCCACACCCGGTGCCTCTGGAGTTGACCCATCACATACGGGATGCTGCTATTCCGCAGGATGTAGGCGTCATGCACTGACCCAGGGAACTTGCCATTAACATGGGAGATGTACTGGTCAGCCAAACACACCATCTGTACATTCATGGAATGATAACTCTTCCGGTTCCTGTACACCTGTTCACTCCTGCTGGGGGGGACCAAAGCAACATGTGTCCCATCAATAGCACCAATGATGTTGGGGATATATCCAAGGGCATATAAATCACCCTTCACTGTAGGCAAATCCCCCACCTCAGGGAAAACGATGTAGCTCCGCATGTGTTTCAGCAGGGCAGACAACACTCTGGACAACACCTTGGAAAACATAGGCTGGGACATCCCTGATGATATGGCCACTGTTGTTTGAAATGACCCACTTGCTAAGAAATGAAGTACTGACAGCACCTGCACTAGAGGGGGGATCCCTGTGGGTTGGCGGATGGGTGACATCAGGTCTGGCTCCAGCTGGGCACACAGTTCCTGTATAGTGGCTCGGTCAAGCCTGTATGTCAGTATGACATGTCGTTCCTCCATTGTCGACAGGTCCACCAGCGGTCTGTACACGGGAAGATTCCTCCATCTCCTCGCATGTCCCAGCGGACGGTGCCTAGGAAGGACAACAGCGAGCACAGAGTCAAGCAACCCACAGGTACGTAACCACAGCTTGCACATAGCACGATTCCCAATGCATTGAATGACTTGTATGAGTGTTGGTGCATGGCCTAGGTATGTGTGACGCAGTTGGTAATTAGGCCATGTGGGCCCTTGAAATGGCGTCTGCCTGACCTGTGAAGTGCGACAGTGGGATGTGAGGTCAATGCGCTGGCGTGGCACACCGCAGCGGTAGGCGGTCGAAGACCGCGGCACTAAGCCGCATTGGTTAACATAGAACCCTATGGGTTTCAGGAGCCAATGACGATGTGCGCCGGCGGTCGCGGTACGCACCGCAGCGGTACGCACCGCCGCGGGCGTGACCGCCATTTTCTATCTGCTTAATCACTCGATACCTGATCTTCGACAGGAGAGGACCTACACTGCAAGTGCTGCTGTGACCTCGGTCTGGAAGAGACAATGGCTCATGCGACTGGGGAAAGGGCCCATGCCTTCACTGCGGAGGAGTTGGAGAAACTTGTGTATGGGGTCCTCCCCCAGTATGCGCTACTCTACGGCCCTCCAGACCAACAGGTAAGTACGCTGGGACCATGCTTAGTGGGCAATGCCTGGGTTGAGTGGGGTGGATGAAAGATGGTGGGGAGGGGAGCGATTGAGGCATGCATCAAACGACAGATGAGAGCATGTGCCACATGGCAAGGTTGGGGATGGGGGGCCACTTACATCGAGCATGCAGAAGGTGATGACAATTTTTCTCTCCCTGTACATGTCACATAGGTCAGTGCCCACCAGAAAGTCGCGATTTGGCGTGCCATCGCCAAGGACGTCCGGACCTTGGGGGTCCACAACAGACGGGGCACCCACTGCCGGAAGAGGTGGGAGGACATCCGACGCGGGAGCAGGAAGACGGCGGAGGCTCTGCTGGGGATGGCCTCCCAACGTAGGAGGGGTGCCAGTCGTCAATTGACCCCCCTGATGTCCCGGATCCTGGCGGTGGCCTACCCCGATTTGGATGGGCGCATGAGGACATCACAGCAGACACAAGGGGGTGAGTACAATTACATTCTGCTGACTTTGCGCGCAGTGGAGGTGTCTGGTTGGGGGAGGAGGGCTGTGGGTATCCCTAGGCCAGGGCGATTTCTGTAGGCTAGGCCCCTCCGTAAGGCATGGCCCTGTGCCCCCGCCCCCCACCTCTGTAGGGTGCCAAGTACAGGTATCCATGGCCCTGTGTCATCTATGTGTGCAGTTGTCGTCCATAGGCTTGTAGGCCATGTCCCACAGATTGCGTAGTGGACCCCAAGTGCGCGGCGTAGTGCAGGGGGCTTCTGTGTCTGTCTTGTCCGCCAACGGTAGCGGTAATCCATGCACTCAACATGTCTTTATTTCTCCTCCCCCGCTTTTTTGTGGTCTTCCTGTTCATGTGTGCATTAGCATCATCAGGCGGAGGAGAAGTGGCTTCGGAGCACGAGGGAGCTGCATCTTACATGGCCATGCCAGGCCATGCAACTGACTCGGATTTCACCAGTGAGACGGAGGGCGAGGGGAGCTCCACAGCGGGGACTCGTGCTGATGTCAGTGACAGCGACTCGTCCTCTGAAGGGAGCTCCCTTGTGGTGGCGACAACATCCGTGCCCCCCGCAACAACAGGTACAGCCGCCACCCAGCGCACCAGCACCGCCCTCCCAGCAGCCCCTCAGCGTTTGCCCCGTGCCCGCTCACCCCGGAATGTGGGCATCTCCTTCACCCCAGGCACCTCAGGCCCTGCCCCTGTCACCCCTGCTGCCCTCAGTGAGGAGGTCATTGACCTCCTAAGGACCATCATTGTTGGGCAGTCTACCCTTTTGAATGCCATCCAGGGTGTACAAAGAGAGGTGCACCAGAGTAATGCATACCTGGAGGGCATTCATTCGGGTCAGGCTGCCCATCAGCGATCGTTCAACGCTCTGGCCTCAGCACTGACGGCAGCAATTGTCCCTGTCTCTAGCCTCCCCCCTCCAACTTCCTCCACCCAGACCCAATCCCCTGTACCTCTGCCTATCCCAGACACACCTACAGACCAGCCTGCACACACCTCAACACCCAAGGGAAGCTCATCTAGACATAAGCACCACACATCACACAAGCATTCACACAAGCAACATCCACATGCAGACATACCAACACCCACTGCCTCCACTGTGTCCCCCTCCTCCTCGTCTCCCTCCTCCCTCCCTGTGACGTCTCCACTCACACTTGCATGCACAACATCTTCAGCCACTACGTCCATCACCAGCACACCCACCAGAAAACTCCGCACACGTGCAGTCTCCACCCCCTCTACCATTTACACGTCCCCTGTGTCCTCTCCAAGTGTGTCTGTCACCCCCTCCTCCAAACTACATAAACACAGGCAGCCATCCACCTCACGACAGCCTCCAGCCCAAGCACCTGCACCCAAAGACACCAGACTTCACACTCCTACAACCACATCCTCTTCCTCCACTCCCATACCCACTACACCTAACCGTCCCTCTCTTTCCAAATTGCTTTTCCTTTCCAAACTTGACCTCTTTCCTACAACTCCCCCACCCCGTCCATCTCATAAGACTCCAATCAGCACCTCAGCCACCACAAAACCGGGACCAGTGAAGACTGTTGTCCATGGACTGTGGAGTCCCCCGCCCTCAAGGGCATCCAGTTCAGCTAGGAGCCAAGGCACGGCCAGCCCACCACCGGAAAAGCATCCTAAGATTGCCAGTGCCCGGCGCGAGCAACCAAAGACCCCAGGGACCAAAATCCCTACATTGGCTCCGTCAGGAAGTGAGGTGCCACCTGGTACACCGCCAAAGGTGGGAAAGGGCCACAAGCGTGCCGGGAAGGGTGGGAAGGGCAGCACGCCCGACAAGTCCGGCAGCAGGCCAGCTTGCCAGGAGGGCCCCACCAGCCCCATCCCAGGTGTGCAGGAGGACACACACAGGCCTGGTACTGCAGCCCAGTAGGGCCCCACCAGCCACAGCCCAGCTGCCCAGGAGGGCCCCGCAAGCCACAGCCCAGCTGCCCAGGAGGGCCCCGCCAGCCACAGCCCAGCTGCCCAGGAGGGCCCCGACAGCCACAGCCCAGCAAACCAATGAAGGACCGCCAGCCACAGCCCAGCTGGGCAATGAAGGACCGCCAACTCAAGCACCGCTGAACATGGCAAGGACTGCCAAGGCAAGCACCGCTGAACAGGGCAAGGACCGCCAAGGCAAGCACCGCTGAACAGGGCATGGACCGCTGAACAGGGCAAGGACTTCTGAACAGGGCAAGGACCGCCAAGGCAAGCACCGCTGAACAGGGCAAGGACCGCCAAGGCAAGCACCGCTGAACAGGGCAAGCACCGCTGAACTGGGCCCTTCATCTCAAGCACCGCTCCGCTGGGCACCGCCGTCTCAAGCACCCCTGAACTGGGCCCTTCATCTCAAGCACCGCTGAACTGGGCCCTTCATCTCAAGCACCACTCCGCTGGGTACCGCCGTCTCAAGAACCACTGAACTGGGCCCTTCATCTCAAGCACTGCTCCGCTGGGCACCGCCGCCTCAAGCACCGCTGAACTGGGCCCTTCATCTCAAGCACCGCTCCACTGGGCACCGCCTTCTCAAGAACCGCTGAACTGGGCCCTTCATCTCAAGCACCGCTCCGCTGGGCACCGCCGTCTCAAGAACCGCTGAACTGGGCCCTTCATCTCAAGCACCGCTCTGCTGGGCACCGCCGTCTCAAGCACCGCTGAACTGGGCCCTTCATCTCAAGCACCGCTGAACTGGGCCCTTCATCTCAAGCACCGCTGGCCCATTGGCGGAAGGGGCAGGCCCTCATCTGTGTCGGGCAGGGCTGCACGAAGCACTCTGGGCACTAGTCCCCCTCCAGGACCAATGGAGACTGTTATCCACTTGAGAGACTGTGGCTTTGCACTCCCCAGGATTGAACAGTGGGCAAGCCACCCACTGTAGAGACTTGAGAGACTGTGGCTTTGCACTCCCCGGGATGGCACAGTGGGCAACCCACCCACTGTAGAGACTTGAGAGACTGTGGCTTTGCACTCCCCAGGATATGGCAGTGGGCAAGCCACCCACTGTAGAGACTTGAGAGACTGTGGCTTTGCACTCCCCAGGATGGCACAGTGGCCATGGAGGCCCCTCGTGGATCTGGCGTCGTGGACTCATCTGGCTGAGGTGCCCTCCCTTCCCTTCCCCCTGAGGTGCCTGTAGTTTTCCTTTCTGATGCCCCTGCAGTGTTCTCTCCGTTGGAGGCAGGTATCCTGTGTGGGCTTTGCCCATGTGTTTTGGCCCAGTGGCCCACGAACAATGGCTCATGGACATATCGGACTGGACAATTTATGTATATAAGTTATAGATGTGTGATATATTTTATACTCAGTCTTACAATATAATTCTATATTTATAATCATTTCCTTTTGCCTTTGCATTCTTCCGGGGGGTTTGGGGGTGTAACTGTGATATGTTGCTATGCATTGATGTGTGTGTTGTAGTGGTTGAGGGTGAGGGTGGGTATGTTGCATATGTGTGTCCCCGTAATTTTTTGCCTCCCCCTCCGCTGTGTCGTAGGTGCAGTACTCACCGTTGTCTTCTGCGCCGGTGTTCATGCTCCTGGTAGAGGAGCAGGAAGACAATGGCTGGTAGGATGTGTAGTTCGGGTTCCATGCTGTCCAGATTCCTCGTGGGGTGTATGGAGGTGAGCGTTTTCCGTTTGAAATGTCTGTTTCCGCCGTGTTTTTATCGGCGGGGCTACCGCCCCGGAAAAGGTGGCGGATTGGTGGGTTGTGATAGGGTGGGCGGTACATTGTCTCCCGCCTGTCTGTTGGCGGTGACCGCCGCGCTGTTTGTTTGTCCCGCCGTGGCGGGCGGTGTGTTAAAGTGGCGGTCTCTGTTGGCAGTTTCCGCCAGGGTCAGAATTGCATTTTTTTTACCGCCAGCCTGTTGGCGGTTTGACCGCCGCTTTAACACCCACCACCAGGCTTGGAATGACCCCCATAGTGCACTTTACTAGGGACTTATAAGTGGATTTGATCCAGTATCATCATGTCTAAGGGAGTCCCAAGACCAGCAAAAACAGTGTCCAAAAAGTGGAGGGAGGCAGGCAAAAAGTTAGGGGTGACCACCCTAAAGCTGTCAGTTCTAACAATATATATATATATATATATATATATATATATATATATATATAATGTATATATGATATTTTTAATATTAAATAAATCACAAAATCATTAGCTAAGTATATTTCTATTTTTCAAATTATAGTTAACTGATTTAAAGAACATTCAAGTAGGTCTTGAGACTTTGATTAAAACCTAACTAATATAAAAAATGTATTTAAATTAATTTAACACTACTTGTAATTAAGACTAGTTTTGTTTTATTTTCTTAAAACACAAATTTTCATAAAATAATTTAAAATATTTAAATTATTTAATAAACATTGATAGTGAAGAGTTATTGTGCTCTTTGTTTTTTTTATTTGTTCTAGGTTAAAAATATTAATTTTAATGTATTTGTCATTCACATTTTGCATTGAAATATGTTAATATATAATTTGTGTTTAATAAAATATACTTTCCTGCAGGGAGGTCTCTGCCACAGTTGCAGAGATCTCCACGTATGCATGACAAGTTATTAGTAGTAGCTTAATACTCATAAATTCAGTCTTAGATGTCTCCAGGCCCTAAACTAGTGAAAAGGTGACATGTCAGCCTACACTTGCGTGTAAATCTACACTCAGAAATATTTAATAGGAATTTTTTTTAGACTTGCGCCTAGATACAAGAGTACCTGTGAGTAACTGCATATTTACCTTTGTGAATAACGCCCAATGTATTTAAGGTAGTGGTGATGTTTAAGGAAGAGATTACGTGGTATTCAATGTGTGTTATATAATACTTTTGAATGTTCGTTCCATTTCAGTTTTCCAAAGACTATCTGGAATATTTACAACAACTGCAAGTTTCTACTTACAGCTAGGAGACTAGGAGGTGGTTGCCTTATTATAGCGCTAGCAAATTTATACTCAAGGAGGTATAACGTTTACTACAACAATATTATGTATGTTTCAGTATTCAAGAGTTACCAGTATCTACCTACTTCACACACAGTCAGAAACCAAGAGATATTTAACATTTTGAAATGTTGCTTTACATTTAGATATCCACTTCAACCCATACATACTAATGACCGGCAGAGTGATGAGTTTAATTACTGATATCTAGGGTCTCTGTTTTTCCTCTTATCCATTCCACCCTTCTTTGTGTCTACATATGGCCTCTATGTTATGTGTGTGAATAACTATTGATGCTGGAAGGTGAGGAAACACATATTGATCCCACTGAAGCCAGGCTTTTTAACACTCCTTTGCTGATTATGACCTTTTCAGCACAGTTTGTGAATTCTCCTTAGTATTTTTCCAAGGTATGATTATATCTTGGACTACTTGTGTCTGGCACAACAAACTGAACTGTCCGATGGAGCTTTTTGTGTCTTCTGGCCAGAGTCAGATGCAGTAGCTGGCAGTCTTATTTAGAACATCGTGACGATTACTGTGTAATTCAGACAAAGAAATGACAAATAGGATGTCAGTGGGACAAAAATATAAAATATTGAACAATTAATATAATATGTTGTCTTGGCTCTGTTCCTTAAGTACACATTTAGTTGGTTGCTGTCTTCACACTCTTATGGATCCCATCCTCCTGCATTTATGGCTGAGGAAGAAACCTATCTGATCTTGGTAGCTAGCAACTAAAATGGCTCTTTGCGCTGTTTCATTTCAGCCAAAACCCAAGCATCTGATTCACTATCGATTTTAGATGAGCTAAGGTGGCAAATGGTCACATTATTATGGTAAACAAGGTCTAAAAACTATACCGACAAAGACACCAATAACTGCAGTGTTAGAACATTCCATGTGCAACAAAGTAGCAGCTATCATCCAATTCAAATTAACTATGTTTATCAACATCATATGGATGAAGGGCGAAATTGCCAGGATTTTAACATGAATTGAAGGAGAATTCAGAGGGCATCCTACACGCATTTTCACTAAACTGTAGGGGCAATGTTTGAGCCCAATTGGCAAAATGGGATGCAGCTGTATGCAAAGTGCCTTCAGCCAATCACATTTGTTTGGCAATACGTTAGTGCCCAGGCAGCAGAAAGTGGGTGCCCTCTTACTAGAATGGTGATGTCTCCATATGAAAATTATCAAATGACTTTGCCCTTGATTTTGCTCCATATTAGAGAATGAAGTGCATGGGGAAAAAGTGCCCGTAGTCATGCAAAATGTACACCACTTTCCGAAGCTGCTCACTTTTAGAGATCCTTCCCAAAGTATATCTATTGAGGGGCAAAGAGAGCTCTAGGGCCACACATGTAACCACTTACTTCATACACTGAGGACAGTCAAAGACAATATCAACCTAGAGAGGTTCATTAGGGTGTTGGCCATGGTTCAGTTCCAAAAAGATGCCATGTGCACCCTTCTGTAGGCATTGCCAGTGGTTACGTATTCATTTATAACATGCAGGCTGAAGAAGCCACTTAAAGCCCGGAGGAGCTTAGGCTTAATTTACAAGTGTACCAGTCCTATATGGATTCTCAGTGTCCCCTCAAGGGCAACTATTGCATTGTTTTGGTCTGTTTTGTGGATTGTGCACTTCTACATACGAGATATTCCTGACTTTTTTAATTTTAGGGTTAACTGTTCTGACCGTTTGCACACCTTGGGCCTGATTGCAAGTTCTTGTTTCGACCCATGTGAAAACAACTGTTTGCGCATGGGTCGGAATTCCAAGTTTGGTCTTATTTCACAAATCTGATGAATATTGGCTGCATTAAATAATTCAACATTTGTTAAAATTAGGCAGGTCAATCTTGTGGACATTTCCCAGGGAAGAACACCAAAATCTGCATGTTATTCCCCATGAATTGCTAATAGGTGTTATTGATCACACCCACTAAATAACGTACCCCTTAGTATTGTTAATTATCAGTGGCGATAAATAATGCCTGAATTCGTAATCAGGCCCATAGTAGTTGATGTTCACCAGTGGGTCTGGATTGGGCATAATGAATGCAGAGAAAACCCTCAATTGACTGATGACTGGGGTGACATTTATAGGTGCATCAATGGAGGGCTCACCAGCTGTTGAGCTTGCAAACAATCCCAATGGAAAGCCTTTAACTTCTGAGTGGACATGTTTGCATCACCAAATCCTCCTGGAGCCGGACACACCCACTCGCTACAGTTTACTCAGTAGACTGTGGGGCTAGTGTGTGTATATATTTTCAGGGCTGTTTTTAGCTTCCAATCTACCCCTGCTCACGAGTCCAAAAAAATGGGCTATGGGTAATACTGGCACTATTTCTTACTAGGTCCAGTTATAGCTCAACAATTTAAAACTGAGCTCAAACCTTGGTAGCTGTGGAACAGAGCAGGCAGACAACTTAGGAGAAGGATTTAAAGCATCTTCAGTACCAAAACAGTTAAACAGGAAACATAAGACAATGAAAATCCCACTCCAGTTTATAAAACAAAAGACAATTTTAATGGACAAAAATACACCAAAATGATACAAATTGTATGTAGGGAACCAGAGATATGCTTTTTCAAATTCTTAGTGGCTCTATTTCCATAAAGCACTGTTTTCTGATTTCTTGCCTCTGGTTGATGACATGGAAGGTCTAGGTGTGATTCACATATGCTTGTGGCAGGGGATGCCCCTTTGAAGCTTGTGCAGTTGGTGGGCATATCCCCCAGGCCATTCTGTGAAGCGAAGGTCACACCACCGCCCAGACAAGAACTTTGAGTCATTCGCACCTCCCAGTAGGCTGATAGATGACAGTAGAGGATTAACTGTTACAAGTCTACTAAAGTCTTAGAACCAAATATACAAATGTAAAGTTAGACCAAAAGTGTAACTTAGACCAAAATACTAACTTACTACTTTTCAGTATTCACAAATGTGAGTTAGTGCTAGTAACTTTAATACTCGTAATTTTACTGTCAATACATGAAAAATGTTAATGGATGTGCCTGCTATATATATACCACACATCCTGCCCTATTGGCATTTAGGGCCTACCTAAGGAATGACTTGTAAATATTAGAAAGGCAGGTTTAGGCCTGGTAAAAGAGTACTTTTAACAGGTTGAATTGGGAGTTCATGTTTTACATGGTCACTTCAGCAGTGGCACAATAAAGAATTTGGGGCCAGGTGTAGGTAGCGTTTTGTATGGCGCAAACTGCGAAAATCGCAGTTTGCGCCATGCAAAACGCGCATCGCGATGCTCATTCACATTTTGCGAGTCGGTACCGACTTGCAAAATGTGAATGCGACCCGCAAATAGGAAGGGGTGTCCCCTTCCTATTTACGACTCGCACAGCAATGCCAAATTGCTTTGTGAACGCGAACGCGGTCACAAAGCAATTCGCAGTTACCACCAGTGTCACACTGGTGGTAACCCATTCGCAAACTGGAAGGGGTCCCCATGGGACCCCTTCCCCTTTCTGAATGTTGCCAAAAATGTTTTTTCAGAGCAGGCAGTGGTCCAATGGATCACTGCCTACTCTGAAAAATCGAAACCAAATGGTTTCGTTATTTTTTTGTATTGCAACTCGTTTTCCTTTAAGGAAAACGGGCTGCAATACAAAAAAAAAACTGCTTTATTTAAAAAGCAGTCACAGACATGGAGGTCTGCTGTCTCCAGCAGGCCACCATCCCTGTGAGTGCAGGGAATTGCAATGGGGTCGCAAAATGCGACCCACCTCATTAATATTAATGAGGTGGGTCTTTGCGACCCCATTGCGATTCGCAGACGGTGTCTGAGACACCGTTCTGCACCTGAATTTGCAATTCGGAAATTGCGAGTCGCACCGACTCGCAATTTCCGAATCGCAAATTCAGAAATTGCTACATCTGGCCCAAAGTCCACTAGTGCCATTAAACATTCAGGCCCTGAGCACACAAGGTACCATGTATTAGGGACTTACAGGTACGTTAATTATAAAGATCATGGACTAGTCAATTGTAAACATGTTTTAGGGTTCAGAGCACATGTAGTGGGGCCTGATTAGCAGGGCCTGGTGCAAGAGACCAGCAACATCAGTCCAAAAATTAGGGGGTGGGTGATCACGCAAAAAGGCATCTTCTTAGAGTTTTTGACTGTGAAAGTTAGACTGAGATTGCAATAGACACATGCACAGCATTTCCCTATGCCAGAAAAGTGGGTGAATCACAATTGTAAAACTCATAAAGTTTACAGTAACAAGAAAGACCAAAGGTCTCAATATGAGTTTGGCAGTCCCTCAACTGCCATGGTGGCAGTGACGGTCCAATTGCCTTCGAGTTGGCAAGTTGACCACCAAATTATGAGTCAAGCTGGCCTATGGAGCAAAGACCACTGCAGTCCCACCAGCACCGCCAGGCAGCACAGACCGCCACAGTCATGAGGCTGCACAAACAGGCCAGCAGAGCCTGTGTTTCCGTCTGACATATTATGAGTTTCACACCGCCAATGTGATTATGCCACCCAACTACCACGTCCCAGCAGGCACAAACAGAAAGTATAAAGAGAGACACTCACCTGCAGGCAACCTTAAACGTCCTGTACCACCACGGAGCCCATCACACACATCATGGCACTGCAGATGATCATCAATGGAGCCCAAAATCCACATTGCCATGGAAGCACCCGACTGTAAGTACAGATACTTAGCTGTGTGTTACGCTCAACAAAAGATCGTCGTGCCACCAGCCACATTATAAGGTGCTCACGCAATGGACACCAAGTACACGTCATTGTGTACACAGTTGAAATCATACATACAAAAGGACACATTAACAGTCACAATACACACACTTTGGGCAGCACACTCACACAGCACTGCAACACTGCACAAATACACATGGCCACACAGCTCAGGCACAGGGAAACTGGAGGCTACACAACATTGTCATACACATCAACAATAACACACCTACAGCACATATACAAATACAACTCACACACTTATATTTCTCACATGCCACGGACTGTCATCACATTCAACACACATAGGTATGGATTTGGCATGGAACACAAGCAATACTCCCACTAAGCAGCCCTGCAATAGACACACACATCACATACATTGCAACACAATGGAAGGACAATGGCATGCACAATAGACAGAGAGGCAAATATACAAAGATCACAATGCAAACAATACCTGCACAATAGGGATGGGGCCAGCAGGAATAGTCAAGGAAGGAGGCTGCACCTGGACACATATGACCTTGTAACTTCCCATAAAACAACTATTACACTGGAACTGGCCCTTCAGGTATCTCTGGGACAAACAATACTAGACCCAAATGACCTGCCTATTTGCATAATGTGGAAGTGCAAGTCAACAAAGCACACACAGCTCCAATTGCATGGGTATACCTCTACATGGAGTAGCTGCAAGGTAAACTCAGCTAAAAGTACACATACACAGTCGATTGCAAACAAAGGTAGCACAACTGAACACACTCCATGTCTGCACAAACAAAACTCAAGCTGACACACATCAGATGAGTACATAATCAATATCAGAAAAGCCTAACACCATGATTACATTGGACAACATAAGATGAAACACTTACCATACCAAACAGAACACAATGCCATGACAACACCATTGCATGTACACCCACATATCCATACACTCAACATACAGCCATGTTTTGGGGGACACTAGCACTGCCCATAATTCAAGTTACTCAGGAACAACATAAAGGTAGAAAATTAATTGCAGGACAAATGTATACCCAACAAAACAACATTTAGGTTTATTGAGTTGTAAATGTTCATTGGCCATTTAATATATTAGTCCATCATAGCATAGTATTGTGCCAACACTTGACTCCTAACTGCCAGGGAACCTCCACAGGAAGGGACATCACGTGGGCAGGCAGGCACCTCAGAGATCATCCTTTTGTGGGGGTGGTCTGCTTTTTGGGAGGGGTCTTCTTTGGGGGAGAGGTATGGGTGTTTGCAGGGGGTGCAGAGGAAGCCTTGGCAGTGGAAGGAGGGGCTGGGAGGTGGGTGAGGGCCTCTTGGGGTTGAGGCAGGGTGGAAAACTTTCTTAGGGGCACTGGGATGGTCATCAGAAGAGGGCTGGGATTTGGAGGTCGAGGGATTGGTTGTCTGCTGTGTTGGTGTAGATGTGGTGGGTGCGTGCTTCTGGGAGGTATGCTTGTGTTTGGTTGGTGCCTGTTGGGTGGGTGAGTGTGTGCGTTTGTATGTCTTGGAGGTCTGGAAGATGTAGGTGCTGTGGGATGGAGTGATGGATGTGGGTGTGTCTGTTGGTGTGGTGACTGCACGTATGCTGAATGTGGTGGATGTCTCTGTGTCTGTTGCTGTGATGTCTGCTGGTATGGTGCTTGTGGTGGATGTCTTGGGGTCTGTCGGGGTGGTGTCTGTGGGTATACTGGGTGTGGTGGGTGTGTCACTGACTGTTGGTGTGGTACATGTGGGTATGCTTGATGTTATGTGTGTAATGCTGGGGGTGGGGGAGTGTCTGGGAAAGTGGTGAATGTTGTGTCTTTTGGTGGGTGTTGTTTGGTTGTGTACTAGCGTGTTTTGTGGTGCTTGTGTTTGTGTGTGCTTCTCTTGTGTGTTGATGTAGATGCATGTGGATCTGTATTTGTGCTTTGGGTAGTTAAGGAAAGGGGGAATTGGATTGAGGAGAGGGAGCTGGAGGGTGGACAAAAGGTGGGGAGTGACTGACTGCCTTCAGTGAGGATGCAAGAGTCTGAAAAGATCTCTGTATGCCTGCCATTGCACCAAGAATGCCTTCCACATATGCATTTGTTTGTTATAGTTGAGTTGCCAATCCCTGGATGGCATTCACAATGGCTGACTGACCCACAGAGATACTTCTCAGGAGGTCACTAGTCTCCTCACTGAGGACAGCAAGAGTAACAGGGGCTGAAGCGGAGGTGCCTGTGTCAAAGAAGACACCCACCCTCTTGGGTGAGCGGGCCCACCCAACTGGGTGGGGAGCAACAGGGAGGGCAGCGATAGAAAGAGGGTGGCGGACAAAGTTTGTACAGGGGAATGCCCGGATGGGTCCGCTACCACTAGGGAGAGGCCAATGGAGGAATAATCCAATGATGATGAGAATGTTTCAGTCTCCCACTGTGACACTCCCCTCGCCCTCCAGGCCACTGGGTCCCTCTGTGTCATTGGTGTCTTGACCCAAGGGCCCATAGCCAGATACTTCCCCACTTGGCTGTGCCCCATCTCGTTTGCTTGCTGGTGCTGATGCTACATATACAAAGAGAAATAGGGTCATCATATGTCCTTGATCACACTTGAACAACAGCTCTGATTAGCAAACATTACCATGATGTCAAGTAGGCCCCACCAACACACTCCACCAAAGTGCCCCATACATGTGCCATTCCATATGCATGCATGCCATATGAACTGTCAAAAGATGCCCACATGTAATTCAGGATCTCACACAACTACAATTACATGGCTGAAGTTGTACAATCACAATAACCATTCACAGATACGAGACCCCATCACCCTTAAAACGTTGCCCCAGGGAGCAGACCTCAGTTACCTTCTGGCACACAATAGTATGTCAATGCCAAATGCATTTCCATAGATCCGACACAAGGTCATGTACAAATCTATTTGTCACATACATGATGACCCAACAATAAGAAATGATGCTACAAAACCCTGCCATGTTGCTGACAAAAGTACAATATCCTGGAGAAGGTGACATGGAAGTATTCATGTCACACTGGAAGCAGTTCTACTATGCACACTTTACCAAGTGGTATTGTCCCAATAGGGTCAAGGAGGTAGTATTAATGATGCTCAGATAGGCCACACATGTAGCATGGAAATGGACACTGTAGACATCATGTGCAATATATCAGGGAGAGATGTCCCTAAAATCCACAACGCAATGAATCAGCAAACCCCAGTATAATCACCACTGATATTCTGAGTGCATCAGTAGATGCTATTAGTCCCTTGGATGTTGGAAAAACCCTGAGATTTGCAAGTACTGTAGAAGGCCCTCAACATGTTGCCCAATTGGAAGCTACATCATTGTCTCCATTGTGGTCATGCAGACCCATTTGTCTGTCTGTGGATGAATGTTTGTACTCAATACAAGTGATACCAACATAACTGCAAGTCATTCTGCGATGCTGGCCAACAGCCAGGTCACAAGCCTTACCCAATACACATGTGCAGTGCACTTTTCCACATGAGATTCTGCATAGTTATCCACATTGTGGCTCTAAACTCTAGGCCTACCTGTCACGTTTCTCATTGTTACTGCAGCTGTAAATGCCAAATGACATGCTATAATGGAAGATTGTATGTGTCAGCCAATAAACAATGATGACACTCCTGTCTGTAGCACAACATGAAATGTACCCCATTGTAAATAAACTATTCCACACACAGCTTTCCATGCACATACATGTGAAGGACTAGAGACATCATCCCATCAACATAGGTGGACCATGTATGAAACAGCAGCTCACAAATGTGTTTCAAAAGAGATGAGGGCACATGCTGACATGTAGGCACAAGGAATGTCGGCAACAGTGATGGCACATAAATCATGTAAATGGACATTCCCCACTTACCAAGGGAATGTAATGACCTATAGCTGCACCCAAAGAACAATGTAAGCTCTGTCACATGTATGTTGGACATCTTCACATTACAGACTGCAGTGAGGCACCAGCACCTGTCATACACTGAAGACAACTCGCCTCTGGGTGGCAGATGTCTATGTACACATTTACCAAGACACAAGGCTGAGGACAGTGATCCACCACCTACTTAACTTTGGCCTGTAACATTCAGGAGAAATGGTCTTCTGCATAAAAATTACACACACTACAACAGCAAAAGGTAGTTGTTTGATCAATGTGCGCAGTCATATGCCGTCCCTGCAGAGCAAGTCGTTTTTGGATTCTACCCTGTTGTGTCCTAGGTCCCTGGGCCAATATGCAAGGCACATCAGTATTCACCACATAACATGTCTACACAAACAATCACTCATCTACTGTATGGCACATGGCCCATCCCTAATGTTCAGAGGAGCTGTCAGAACCTAACTCATTCACTTAGCAACGTGACAGGCAGGAATATGCCCTGTGCTCGACCCCTTGTGGCTGTTGTGCTGCCCTCAAATGCCCATCAAGCTCCGGATTCACCACTGTCAGAATGCAGGCCACTAGAAGGGTCATGGTCCGATGGGCACCCCACCCACGTTGGGAGAACATCCGCAGCTGGACCTCCATGATCTTCTGGACCCAGCTTCTGAGGTCCTCCCAACTTTTCCTGCAGTAAGCGCTTAGCTTAGTATGGACCCCCAGGGTTAGCTCCTTCTGGGCGATGGCTCTCCATAATTCCTTCTTTTTATGGGTGTTGACCTGCATGGGATCAAAAGACAAATCAAGTGATCTTGATCACATGTTTCATCACAAATGGTTGAGTCTCATACATTTCAGCAACGTTAAGCTAGGAATTTCCTATTTGTCAATACTCCCCAAGTGTGACACATACAAGTCAATAGGTATAGGGATATGACTACAGCCATATATTTTTCCATCTGCAGACTAAACCATTCCCCTGCTCAGGCCCTACAATGACTAAGCAAGTTTACTGACATCATGTAGACAATGCTATAGCAACCTGACCGTAATGTGAGGCACTATGAAACACATCACACCTATGTGGCTTCTGAAGGGTAAACTCTAAGGGCATGAATGGACCAACACATTTACACTCTATGAGAATGACTCTCACCATCCCTACAGGCAACTGACAGAATACAAACTCAAACATTACACATGAGTAACAGTGAAAGGACTGGCATGGTGGGTACTGAACGTGTCTTCCCTATCCATGTGTGGACAAGTGCCATAACAAATGCAAACTCATACCACTTCAGGGGGTGGGGATCTGTGCTATGTACCTGTACCACATAATAGTCCTTTGGACATATGTCTCCATCCTACAGACATGGATTCCAGCAAACAAAGGCATGAATTGTACAGTTTCTGCTATGTGACCAAGGTACTTAGGCGCATATTTATAGTGCCCTAGCGCCACCTTCGCCACATTAACATCATTGTTTTTTATGTTAATGTGGCCGAACGAGGCCTTATTCAAAGGGTGGCGCACGCAATGCATGTATATCACCACTCTGTGACCCTTTGCGTTACATTATGCGTGCACCAGGCATAAAGTATGCAAAGGGGGTGTTCCCCTGTAAGGGGAGCCGGAAAAACTGGTGTTAGGAAATCTATGAGATTTCCATATGCCATTTTTTACAGCACGTTTAATGAATGCTCAAAAGAAGGCGTTAAAAGGGGGCTTCCATTCTTTAGAATGGGACCCTATGTACTCTGCAGGAGTAGCGCCAATATTTTGGTAATACTCCTCCAGAGTACATCAATAGCGTCATGAAAAATGACGCTATTGCCCCCTACCCATGTCATGGTGTGTTGTATTTTAAATACAGTGCACACATTGTGGTGGTAGGGGGTGCTAAGGGGCATAGGAAAAGTGGCGCTGCACTTGGTGCAGTGCCACTTTCCATAAATCTGCCCCTTAGTCACAAATCATGACCTCCCAGGAATCAATACACTGTCTGCACAGTGCGGCTGTCATATGTACAATAAGCTAGTACAGGACAAACATGGCTTATGAGATGGTGACAACAGGGCTGTGGGAATAAAGGACCTGTCATGAGTCAAAGACACACATTGACAATGATGCTAAGTGCACAAATGGACTAGATGAATGACTTACCTCTGTACACATTCCTAATCTAATCAAAGGAATGAGGCTGTCTGGTCAGGATTTGCCACCAGAGCCTCATAGTGGCTACGTTGCATGATCTGCTGGGGTACAGGGAGTGGGCACAGTGCTACAGGTACATAGCCACTGTGACTCTATCGCAGCCTATACTAGGACCCATAGTGGATGATATATGTGACAGACCCTGGACTTTGCAGGCTGAGCTCACAGAACCTATAGGACACTCCATTCCCATCACTTCCATGCATGACAGTACATCATGTAGCCAACAGCTATTTGGCATGTGTTGTGTGGCAACCTGAAGGGAACAGTGACTCCTTTTATGCTTTCCAAACAACACTTTAGCAAGAGCATATGTGTTAAGAAATTTCTGTGGCACTATACACATTGCTCACATGACTCTCAGTCATACAACATGCATACTCAGCTCATGCTGTCCTGCACATATATGTTGTCAAGCATTTACAACAATCATGAGGAAGGAGATGTCAGTGGATGGCAGTAATGTCTCCTCACCTAGCGATGTGCATCCAACTCAAGGAGAATCTAGGGCCTCAAAAACTTCACCCAACACAATGTGACTGAACTTTACATATAAAGCACACAATGTTCATGGAGGAATCATTTGCATACTCTCCATGATGTGAGCCAAGCTGCTGGTGTCCATTAGGAGTGATTTCTGATTGTATGAAAGAATGCATATAGGGCTCAAAACCTTTGTGGTCGGAGAGTCAGGAGGGTTGGTGCTCTCCTTCTGTCCCTTGGATGTAAAGGGATTGGGGACTAGAGTGGTCACCAAAGCGTTGTATAAAAACACTAAAAATTATCTTTGTTGCTTTGCTATATTGATAAATGTATTATTAGTGAATATATTAAAATTCTTAATTTTTTCAGGAACAATTTACACACTTTTTTAAAGATTTATTCATTTACGGAATTTGATGTATGGTTAATTATGACATTAATACTGTTTAATATCACTGAAATATGTGTATGCAAATGATTCCTCCATGAACATTGTGTGCTTCATAGTTTAAATTACCCAGTTCTGTGGGGGAATATTTGGTTACCCTGTTTATTTGTAACAATATGAGTGCAAGTGTCTACTTGTGAGGGCCCTGTTCAATATAACTCTTAGAGTTTTTTGTTTGTTGGTGTTTATGTTTAATGTAACATTTATGTTTTGATATTTTTTTGCTCACCTATTTGCTTGATTTTTCAGATGTTATTGTGCCCTGTTGTTTATCATGTATAATAATTCACGAGTATTGTAATATAAATGTCTGAACAGGAAACAATCACCTATAGTGATGAGTATATAGCTCAAATTGCCAGTGATCCTTATTGAGGATGATGCATTTAAGACCGGTTTCAGCTTTATATGCAGTAGATGCTCCAGCAGTTGGGTGGTTTTAAACATTGAAACTATGTTGCAGCACATGGATTTAATTAAAAAAGAGATTGCTGAATTGGGGAAAAACATTACTGGAGGATCGAATGATTTCATATGCAAAAGATTTTTCAAAAATCTCAAAGCCTCCACTGCGGAATTCCCTCAAACAAATATATTAAAAAATACAGACAAGCTTCAGAAAGACATTAGAAAGTACAGTAAAGAATGTGCTTATCCTTACTTGAGAAAAGACTTCTATCAGCAAGGTCAAAATTCTGGGGGATTCCAACACAAAGGCTTATTTTTTCTGAAAGTAGTTTGCCAGGCTCTAACAGTGATAATACTCTGGGGGGTGCTACAAGCCTTGGATTTTGCCCTGGTCCATCCACATCCAATGAGTCTTTTTTATCCTGGGTTCAGAGACCTGAAAGGGGCAGAGTAAGTAACAAAAGACGAGGCTGGTACAGGAATCAGAACACTCCAGGCTTCTGCCAAACACAGAACCAGTAATACGAATGGTAGAAGCACAGTCATCTACTAAGGATTCTGAAATGGTAGAGGATTTTTTTCCTATTAAGGATTCTGAAACATTCCCCATTTTCAATTCATCTTCGCATGATCTTAATTGTACTGAAACTGAAGTTTTAGGCTTGGCCTTATCTTCTGTTCCTACCAGTCAGAATGATCCTTTTTATGACTCAAATTGAATTGTATAAATTCTTCAGAGCTTTGAGATTGAAATATTTTTTTCACGCTACACTGAATAATGAATGTCAAGATATTACAGGTTTGCATTGTCCTTTGACTTTTTATCCACCAAGGAACCTCCTGCCAAAAGAATTGATAACCTTTGAAAATGTTGTCTTGGCAGAAGTGGAACAGGTTTTGAATTCAAATAAATAGGTAAAATACAATTTCTCCAAAATACAGCAAGCTGCCTTGGACTCGCCGGCTTGTCGAAAATAAATTACAATTACGCCAGCAGACAAAGGGGGTAGCATTATTGTGCAAGATAAGAAGAATTATGATTCAGAAATAATGAGGTAACTACTGAACACTAGTCATTATCAGAGATTACCTGGGAATCCTGCTCCATCTATCAGAAAAGAAGTATTGACATTGACCTTGACAGGGTTACATGGACAGTGGTTGAGTTAGAAAGAATTTGACTATTTGGATATAGATGATTGTACTATACCAACTTTTCATACACTCCCTAATAATCATAAAGATGAGAAAAAACCCTGGAAGACCTATTGTGACGGGTTGCCAATCTGTTCTACAACCTCTAGCTGAATATGTGGAATTTTTCATTAAACGATTTGTCACATCTACAAGATCTTATACACAAGATAGCTTGGCAGTCATTATGAAAATAGAGGGACTGGAGTTTGACCCTTTAAATGATGTTTTGGTTACTATGAACATTGAAAGTCTTTACACCAACATTCCACAATCAGAGGCTTTAGCAGTCATTGCCACAATGTTAGATTTGAGACCATATCCCCATATTGTGCCTACTGATTTCATCATAAATTGTGCCAGGATCGCCTTAGAATGTAATTTCTTTATATTTAATGGGGATGTCTTTGCCCAGATTATGGGTGTGGCTATGGGGCTATTTTTGCCCCAGATATTGCAAACCTGTATGTAGCTGAATTTGAAGAAAAGGTTGTATACAGTGGAACCAATCCTTATTTGAACAACACAAAACACTCACTAAGATACATAGATTATGTTTTATTATTATCGCATGGCTCTATGACCCATTTTTTGGAATTCCATCAGTGGCTTAATGTACAGAATACTAATCTCCATTTAACAATAGAATGCAATCATTGCTCTATTAATTTTCTTGACTTGATAATCTTTCATGAAGATTGTTGGAAATGGCCCTTTTTGTAGGGTTATCCCCAAACCTTTTAGCCTTCTTCCTCCTATTTTTTCAGATATGGTTTTCTGGTTTATTGTCTCTGCGCACTTTACCACTGCAGATCAGTGCCAAAGTACAAGTACTCCCCATGTAAATTGTTTTGGTGATTGGTTTAGGCATGATTGGCAAATTTGATTTACTAGTAATTCCCTAGTAAAGTGCACTAGAGGTGCCCAGAGTCTGTAAATTAAATGCTACTAATGGGCCTTCAGCACTGATTATGCCACCCACATGAGTAGCCCTGTAAACATGTCTCAGACCTGCCACTACAGTGTCTGTCTGTGCAGTTTTGCAGTGCCAATTCACACTGGTAAGTGTACCCACTCGCTAGGCCCAAACCTTCCCTCTTACTACATAAAGGCACCCCTAAGGTAGGGTGCAGTGTATCCAAGAAGTAGGACATGTACTGGTGTGTTTTATATGTCTTGATAGTGAAATACTGCCAAATTCATTTTTCACTATTGCAAGGCCTATCTCTCCTATTCGTAACATGGAGGATGCCTTTAAATGTCTTTTAAGTGCAGTTTCCCATTGAGAGCAGATAGAGATTTGGAGTTTGGGGTCTATGAACTCACAATTTAAAAATACATCTTTTGGTAAAGTTGATTTTTAGATTGTCAGTTTTAAAATGAAAGTGGGCATTTTCTTGCTTAAACATTCTATGCCTCTGCCTGCTTGTGTATTCCATGTCTGGGTCAGACTGACAGTTAGGCTGTTGTGAATACCCTCTAGACAGTGACACAAAGGGAGCTGGGGTGTTGCCTGCATATCCAGTCTCCTGGGCTACAGTGGGGAGAGAGGAGCTGACACACCTGAAAGGGCTGTGCCCGTTCTAACACAATCCAGTCTCCAGGCCTCTGGTGTGTATGTGGGGCCAAGCATGGGCAAGGCAGGATCTTGTGAACAAGAGACCTTCCTTTGAAGTTTGCCTACTTCAAAGGCCAGAACAGGTATAAGTAGTGGACCCAAAACTCCAGAATTTTAGAACACTTCTGGATCGAGAGGAACCTCTGCCAAGGAGAAGAGCTGAAGAGCTGGAGGAGGAGTAGTGCCCCTTTTCTGTGTGTGCTTTGCTGGATTGGCCTACAGTTGCTGCTTCTGCCTTAAATAGGGCAAAGACTGGACTTTTCTATGTATCCTGCTTGTGAAGTTTCTCCAAGGGCTTGAAGTAGAGCTTGCCTCCTGTCAGAAGTCTAAGGGATATCAAAGACTTCAGCTTCATCTGCCTACAGCAGTGGGAACTGTGTGTTTTGTGCTGCAACAAAAGAAAAACCACTGTGATGCCATCAACGACCCCGCTACCTGTGCCGGGACCTGACAACGCCACACAGAGGCGTGCCCCACATCGCACCGCAACCCTGGTCTTACCGATGTCACCACCTAATGCTGTCACCAAGCCACTGCTTGCACTGTGACCTGTGGGTCCAGCATTCCACATCGCCTTGCTCACACCACAGCCTTGGCATCCCCAACAATGACGCTCCACGCAGACACCGACGCCACTGCCTGCACCGTGGCCTGTGGACACCACTCATGAGGTACACAAAGCTCCATCCTGTCCTGCATAGCAGCCCCGGTCCACCGACACCAGCGCCATCGACTCCAGCATCATCAACAGACAACCCTGTCTTCACCGCGACCCTTGGATGCCACACAGAGCCACCACACATCGTACTGCTGCCTTGGGACTACCGACGACAGCGCTTCAGCAATGACGACGATGCTGCCTGCACCATGGCCTTAAGGCACCGCACGTAGCACCACCCCGCTTCACACTGCAGCCCTGGTCTCACAACACCACAGGATGCCATCGTCAAGCTGCTGCCTGCACCGTGACCTGTGGGCACCACATGTCGCAATGTCCCTCTTCGCACCGCATCCTGACGCCATCAGTGGCAGCGCTCCTGACTTCAGCCCGAAGTTTGATCTGCAATGCCTGTGATTTCAAGGGCCTGACGACCACCACACCGACCTCCGGAACCGACGCCTGTGATGCCGCACTCCAGATCTGATCGCGAGGATCACGACACTCTATTTTCAAGGTACTGTTTGCGGGTCTTCCCGACACCATAGTTGGCCTGTGATGCCACTGCCGGGCTGAACTGTTGGATTTGTTGTTCATGATGCTGTGATAGCCCCATAATGAGCAATAAACTTCAAGGAATTGCATTTTTAAGTTAATTGTTGCTAAATTCCTATATTTATTACTGTATGTTGGATTTTTCTCATTTTGTTCTTGTTTTCCACAGATAAATATTGCCTATTTTTCTAAAACTGGTGTGGTGTCCTTTTGTAGTTTTTTCACTCTATTATTGTGTGTTATGTGCAAATGCTTTACACATTGCTCCTGAGATAAGCCTGAGTGATCGTGCCAAGCTATCAAGGGGATAAGCAGGGGTTATCTGAACTGGGTATCTCCCTTAACCTAACTAGAGTGAGGGTCCCTACTTGGACAGGGTGTAAACTGACTGCCAACTGGAGACCCCATTTCTAACATAGATGGTCATTTGTTTGTAAGTTTATATACAAAACCAACTTCAAGGAATACTCTTCTCAAATACACCAGTCATCACCCTCGTAATTTAAAAGATAATCCCCCATTTTGGCAGTTTTTACATATTAGATGTAACTGTACCAAAAAAGATGATTATTTCAATGAAGCAAAGGTATAATGTTCCAAATTGGTCTCTAGAGGGTATACCTACTGATTGTTTAAAAGACCATTGAAAAGAGCATGGTATTATAACTGTGAGGCCTTATTACAAGGACAAATAAGTTCAGCCTAAGATCACATGTGTAATGACCTTTGGTACAAAGTCTAATATGATCAAACAAATTATCCTAAAAAATTGGTACTTGTTAAGTACAGGTCAGATTTATCATTACAGACCCTTGTTTGCTTTCAAAAGAGGCAATAATTTAAGAGATCAACTGCTTCAAGCCTACGATGATCTTGAAACAGTTTCACTACACCAGTTATGGGGTTTAGAACCCATTATTGGCCTTTACCCATGTGGCAATTGCATTGCATGTGGTACAACTGAAGTAGTGAAAACATAAGATTAATGATGCTAACTGGACTATCAAACATCATTCCAATTGTGTTTCTAAAAATGTGGGGTATTGTATTGATTGCCCATGTAAAAAATTTTACATTGGAAAAACTACCCAGGAGGTAAGGAAACGTATTAAGCAACATCAGTCACGCATTCGGTGCAAAGTACATAATGCTCCCTTTATTGAACATTATTTGAAAATGTCTCATGTACCGAATGCAATTAAATGGTTTGTGTCAGAAGTTGTGAAATGCCCTAAATGCAGACATGATGATGATCGCCTGCTTACAATGCACGAAAACAGTTGGATTTGGATGGCCAATACTGTGAAGAAAGGATTAAATCAATAGGTGTAGTGGCAGGTGTTGGCAACCTTGTAGTTTATGACTAGTAACTTGGTGGTACATGATTGTAGGGATGTGCTACAATTCTTCTTCCTCCTTGGTTGGACACCTTTTGCATGTGTGGTTATGAGAGTGGCATAGATTGAGTGTGATGACTCTGGCGACGCTTAATGGTAGTTTACTTTCTTTAATGAGGTCCAATATTTATATGCTCCTGGGATGTGATCCTTTAAGAGGCCCCATGCAAAGGTGTCAGTATGAGGACTTAGACTATTTGACCACTGAGGTAGTTATGACTGCATAGCTGAGTATAATAGGATCCGAATTTACTTTGATGTTTGAGAAGCCTCTGACTAATACAGGTTTGATATGTGTATTATATTGTTGCCCATATATTGTATGGAATGTTTTGGACCGATTGCAAATTTGTTAGATGGTCTATCCTGATTAGATCTGATGAAAGATACTCAGGGGCATATTTATACTCTGTCTGCACTAAATTTGCATAATTTGTTTACACAAATTCAGCGCAAACTTAACTCCATATTTATATTTTGACGCTAGACATGTCTAGCATCAAAACATTGGAGTTTTCACCATTTTTTGGATGCGTGAACCTACCTTGCGTTAATGAGATGCAAGGTAGGCATTCCCATCTTAAAAATGGTGCTACCCCCATAGCCCAATATTTATCCCCCGTACTAAAATGATGCCCGGGTGGGAGGAGGATCTAAATAATTGTGCAAAGCTTGCTTTGCATCATTATTTAACGTGCGGATCAGACCAAGCGTTAGGGTACCTGTGGGTCTATTTCCATGGTTAAACACCATGAAATGGGTCCACAAGTGTCCTCCCCAAGCCCCAAGAACACCCCCACCCACACCAGAAGGACACAAGAGGATGGGGGACCCCATCCCAGGTAAGTAGGATAAGCATTGGTAAGTATTTTTTAACTTATATTTAAAGTGCCATCGGGGGCCCTAACTTGGGGCCCCCTGCATGGCACAGGGTCCAATGGCTATGCCTAGGGACACTTTTCCCCTGTGCTGGCCATTGGGATAGTGGCATGACTCCTGTCTTTCCTAAGACAGGAGTCAATTTTTTGGTGGTTGTGCACCAGGAAATGGCGCTAGTCTGGTTAGAGGCATTTTTTGCCTCTAACCAGGCAAACGTAATTTTTTGATGCACAACCTCCTCCTTCCCTACTGCCACCCCCACCCCGCTAGCATCTTTTTTGAAGACACGAGCCCAAGTTTAGTGCCGGCTGGTGCCATTCCTTTAATATGGTGTCTGGCTGGCACTGTGGAATGGCGCAAGCTGGCACTATACTTTTTGTGCTAAATCAGGCCCTCAGTCCTAAGATGGCCACTGCAGTTTTGTGGCCTGGTCATGTGATCTTTAAGGAGTAAGGCCTTCCAAGCGAGGTAGTTATCACTGTATATCTGTGTGTAATAAGATCTGCATTCACTTTGATGTTTAAGCACATTGTATTGTTGCCCATTTTTTGTATGGAATGTTAAGACCGATCAGGAATTCAATAGGTTTTGATGAAAGATGTTCTGTTCCAAGATGGCCTCCACAGCTGTGTGGAGTGGTCATGTGACTTCTAAGGGATTATGCCCTCCATGCATTTGGTTAAGAGGAACTGTTAGTTGGCAGCTCACGTGTCTGAGCCTTATGATTGATTTTAGCCCAGCTGGAGTTTACGTTATGTGTGGTGAAGAAAGTTATGTTTGTGTCTAATGGATTTATGTTCCACAGTGAACTGAAGTTCAGTGTGTTTGTGGGAATCTGGTTAATGGATTCAAGTTTATTTTGTCTTCATGTAGATTACATTGTCCTTTCTTTATAGTAGAGTAACTGACTAGCTGTAAGCATGGTCCTATTTGAGTCATGCTACTGTAAAGCAGATGTTAGAACTTTACTCTTGATTTGGTATGTGTTTTGTTTAGTTGGATGTGCCAGACAAAAAGGATTAAGCAGTGCTTTTCCAGCAAATTGATTTTGAAGCAAGTATTAACTTGCTGTTTTGCTTTATTTCTGGAATTGGTTTCCGGCATTAGTTGGTTCACTTTTCACTTTGCTTGGGGGTATTTAACCTTTGTCAATTGTTTGAGGAGCACTGGTGGGTGATTTTACTTTATTTTATTATAATCACAGAAATGGCAATTTATTTTGGGAGGTTTTTTGAAAATTCGTCAAGCGACACCAAAGATATAGGCAAGTAAAAAAATGCTTTCTATTTAGAAACTAGGTCATAACTATAACTACCTAGGTAATATACATATATATATATTACCTAGGTAGTTATAGTTACGACCTAGTTTCTAAATAGAAAGCATTTTTTTACTTGCCTATATCTTTGGTGTCGCTTGACGAATTTTCAAAAAACCTCCCAAAATAAATTGCCATTTCTGTCAGCTGCTGTCTCGTAAGTTTCGGGGTGATCCGTCCAGTGGTGGCCAAGAAAAAAGGGGAGTCCCAAAACACAGTTTCCCCTTTCATTTTTCCTTGGGGATTTTGAACAGTGATAGGGCAAAAACTACTGGATGGAATTTCACCACGTTTGGCAGGAAGGTACGTCCTGGTCCAAAAGGAGTGCCTTTTGGTGTAATTCCATTCAGTAGTTTTTAAGAAAGTAAGGTGAAAATAAATTTGAATATCTAGGGACTTGAAGGATTCACGACCCCTAACGATCTTGTGCAAAGATCTGATTGGCTGAACAGAAGCTGTGTTGTCAGCCATCTTGGGACTCAACTTCAGCTGAGTCCCCAAAAAAAGGGGCCCAGGTACGAACACCCTGACACCTTAGCTCTGGTGGTGGGGTCCCAAAGAGACCCCCCAGGGCTAAAAAGCAATTTTTAAAAAAAACATTTACGTGCGGGTACGCAGTGGATCAACGAATCTGCTTGTAACTTATTTTAAAAAGAGAAGCGCAGTCTCCTGTGGTTCGTTAGTTTAATGCCCCTGGGTGGGCCAAATTTTGACGCATATTTGGTGCAAACCGTGCACCATATTTAAACTTTGACGCCTGCGAATGCCAAAATTCTGCCGTGTGTGTCATTTTCTGGCTGTGGGAAACCGCCTTGCGTTAATGATATGCAAGGTAGGCGTTCCCATCCAAAAAATTACTTAAGCTCCGGTGCGCCTTATTTATGCTACTGCGCTTAAATGACGCACGGCCGGAAGGCGGAGTCGGAAAATGACCCACAGCCCGATTTGTGTACAAAAAATAACGCCTGGGTCCGGGCAGGCGTTAAAATGGGGCAAACACACCTGTACTTAATGAAAATACACAGAAGCAACAGCAGAGCTCCAAAAGGAAGACATGGAGGTGCTTTTCATCCAGCATGCACACAGACGCAGAGCACAGGACTAACAACAGCAGCTTCCACAACACCAGCAGGGACCCCAAAGGCAACGCAGAAGGCAGGAGAGGATATTCCGCATCAGGACAACCCTTCTGGGACTCCGCCAACAAGACATCATGCAGAGATACAGGCTTAACTGGAAAGCCATTCAGCAGCTGCTACGCAACATTGAGCCACAGTTGCCACACAGCTTGCAGACACCCTGCACCATTCCGCCAGAAACCAAGGGGCATATTTATACTCCGTTTGCGCCGAATTTGCGTCGTTTTTTTCGACGCAAATTCGACGCAAAACGAACTCCATATTTATACTTTGGCGTTAGACGCGTCTAGCGCCAAAGTTCATGGAGTTAGCGTCATTTTTTTGCGTGAACACCTTCCTTGCGTTAATGATATGCAAGGTAGGCGTTCCCGTCTTAAAAAATGACTCTGATGCATATGCGTCGTATTTATACTCCCGGGCAAAAATGACGCCCGGGAGTGGGCGGGTCTAAAAAACCGCATTAGCGCTGGATTTTAGCGCCTGGGTCAGGGCAGGCGTTAAGGGACCTGTGGGCTCAGAATGAGCCCAGAGGTGCCCTCCCCTGCCCCCAGGGACACCCCCTGCCACCCTTGCCCACCCCAGGAGGACACCCAAGGATGGAGGGACCCACCCCAGGGAACTTAAGGTAAGTCCAGGTAAGTATTTTTTTTTATTTTTTTTTGTGGCATAGGGGGGCCTGATTTGTGCCCCCCTACATGCCACTATGCCCAATGACCATGCCCAGGGGACAGAAGTCCCCTGGGCATGGCCATTGGGCAAGGGGGCATGACTCCTGTCTTTGCTAAGACAGGAGTCATTTCAATGGGGGATGGGCGTCGTAAAAAATGGTGCAAATCGGGTTGTGGCGATTTTTTTGCCTCAGCCTGACTTGCACCATTTGTGGACGCCCATACGCCATTTTACCCCTACGCCGGGGCTGCCTGGTGTACGTCGTTTTTTTCAACGCACACCAGACAGCGGCGGCGGCTAACGCCGGCTAACGCCGGCTAACGTCATTCAATAAATACGGCGCCAGCATGGCGCTTCAGAATGGCGTTAGCCGGCGCTAATTCTTTTGGCGCAAAACTGCGTTAGCGCAGTTTTGCGTCAAAAAGTATAAATATGGCCCCAAGCACCTAGCTGTACTCCACATGTTGACAAGTGGCTCCTTTCAAACCACTGGCGCCCTGGCTGCTGGGATCTCACAGCCATCATTTTCTGCCTTCCTTCCCAAGGTACTGGATGCCATCATCTCTCTCACACCCCGCCACATCAGCTTCCCCAGCACACAGGCGAAGCAGCAGGTGACAAAACAGGGGTTTTACCAAAATAATGGCTTCCCACACGTCCTTGGTGCCATTGACTGCACACATGTACGCATTGTGCCACCTGCTGCAACTGAACATCTATACCGCAACAGGAAGCACACACACTCCATCAATGTGCAGGCCATTGTCAATCACCGGGGTTTGAGCACCAACATCGTGTCAAAGTATCCTGGGAGTGTACATGGTTCGTTCATCTTACGTCACTGCACCATCAATCAACACTTCCAGGATGGACGATATGGAAATGGACTACTTGTTGGTAAGTACAGAAACCCAGTTATATACACACTGCACAGCAACCCTCTAGGACACACAACACATACACCACGACATTGACACGTGGACAGGAACACACTGAGGTTGTGACACCGCTAGGCATGTGTGATATCCTCACCCAATGGGAGACACACCTAGGGACAAATGACAGTTCCAAATAACAACAGATGCCACTCCAGAGCCACAAGGGGACAATTTAAAACAACACAATGACAAAGACATGGCCCCAGCTGGCAGTACAATTTGGAAGATTAATCTTTCAATATCACATCAATAACACTCAATCCAACACCCTTCAAACCAATACATACTGTGTAAGGGGTGTGTAATGTTTTTTACTGCAGGTCAAACATCATGACACACATAGCATGATGATGACTCCAATGAAGGTCACATGCAATTATTGAGGCTGTACCAATATCTCACATCACTCCTGCTCTCACATTGCCCACTACCAATAAGCAAGTGGACTGTGCGAAGAACACATATTGATGGGACAACATTGAAAGTGCACATTCCTACACATACGCATTGCGACAAATTAACACACACACAACAGATGTACTGGCATACGGACCTTCTCAAACTCTAAATGACAACCTCACAACCAAGTTAGCCATCTGAACTAGAACATGTTCAGTAGTATAGATACACGTTACAACCTGAGTCGACTTGGTCAGGGCAGAAAAATAGGTCTGCAGTGAACTTGTCACACATGTGAAATTAGTGCATAGTCAATTGTTAACACGTCAGTGCTCATAACGTACGGACATGTGTTGCACATTGTCACCTTGCAAAATCTAAGGGTCTCACTGATGGTTAAACAATTCTATTGCATATGTGAAATTGGATGGGATGTCCAGGGTATATAGATGCAACCCTGTTACCACCACTGTCAAATTGATTCTGTGTGTGGAAGTATGATGTCACCCCCAGTTAAGACACAGGGACACCTATTTCACAAGTCACAATACAAGGGAGTAAACACTGTACTGCAACTCTACAAAAATACTGCTGGCATCTGGTCAACAGCCAAACACCCATTCAGATAAGGAAACAACCCTATGCTGATGGTACATCTTAGAAGCCTAGGATTCCACACAATAACACAAACACCGATGAGTCACAGACAACACAAGAGAACAACTGCCATGCAAAGTGATATTTATGGTGCAGGGTACATCAACATGTTCTCACTCATTTCCTCTTTCAGCTGATCAGGGGTACGGGATCCAGCCATGGATCATGACCCTATTTGCAAACCCAAGCACTGCAGTAGAGCTTGCCTATAATGAGGCACATAGGAGGACACGCACCATAGTCGAGAGGACCTTTGGCATCCTGAAGTCAAGATTCAGGTGCCTCAACATCACCGGAGACAGCCTCCTATACTCACCTGAAATGGTGTGCAAGATAATTTTGACCTGTGCCATCCTGCACAACATATGTGTAAGAAGGAACATTCCCCTATAGAACCCAACCCACAAATGCCTGTAGAGGAGGAAGAGGAGGATGCTGTCCATCAGCATGAGGGGACCATCCAAACATAGCTGCAGGATTGGGTCGGAGACAACATATTGTCCAAAATTTCTTTTAAGTCTACTCATCCATCACCACTGTCTTACCATATGTAAATAAACACCTATACTAATCACTATATCATGGTCTGGATAATCATTTTTGCATAACATTATCTCTAACTATCAGAATCAGAGTGTAGCTTCATGGAGCATTGCTGAAATACCGATTAGGACACAGAAAATTCCAAAAATAGTTTGATGCGTATGAATGTACAGCCACATTCACTGACACTGTAAATGACATATATCCTGTACATTTCACATTTGAAGGGCAGTAGCATAGGACCACACCTATTTCACACATACATGTCGGCAACATGGTTCATCACAGCATATGGCACACAACTAAGACACCATCAGTCAATAAGTGAAAAAAATGCCTCATACATGAGGCAGTATTACTGCATTGGTAACAGGAATGTATGACCAGACCCTTGACAGCAGAAAGTCTTACATCACCTTTCTTTGCAAGGACTATGTGTGACAAGATTTCCATATAAGCAGCAAATTTATAGCACAAGTGCCCCAGGTATGTCTAGCATTGCTCACATGACATCCCCTGCACATGGCAGCCCATGTCCTAAGTCCAGCCACACCCATGTTCCCTGTCTCAGCCCACCCTTCTTCAGAGGTCCCTGGAATGGGAATGTGTGTCCCCAGATAATCTCTCCTCTACACACACCCAGACTCAAAATGTTAATCCAGTGTGCTTCCCTCTTTAGTATGGTATGCCATAGTCATTGTACTTCTGTCTGCATGGACGTCAGGTTAAATAATGCACTGGCTTGTAGTCTGTAGGGCCTGTAATCACCTGTACATTGCTTCCCATGTGAAAGGTACTGTTGGCCCTTTGAACTTGAATCTCACCTACAGGACTTGTGAGAGACTGATGCTCCACACACCTGTGAGCACCTCCATGGAGACCAGCCATTTGAACATGCATTGCCCTTGAAGCTGCCTGGAACAGCATAGAAGCAGCCATTTTATCTATAACACTGTTATGCACTGCCGTATAAATCAGCTGTGTAACACAGCCCTTGGGTTAATGTATTACGTTCCAACACACAGGGCAAACACAGTTTTCTGTTTCCACAGTCTTGTTCCACCATTGACCAGTCTCAGTCTGACCACTGTGTATTAACCTTGAGAAATGTCTGGATCCTGATTGACCCTGCATCCTGTTAGCCTGACTGGCTCCCATCTTTTAGTTACCCTAAAGGTTCCTTGTGCCTTCATTTGTATTATAGTTGCTTTCCCAACCCTCATATTCTTCCTGGGGTATTGTGTCAGATGGGTCTACAATGCATACTCAAATACATTGTATAGCATAATCAGTTTATTTATCATACCATGGGGGGGAACTTGTCTCCAAATAGCCGAATCAAGGCCTATCCCTTGTCTGGGCTTCATGTATGCATGAGTGACAAATAGTGACAGTGTACCCTGGCTGTATGCATGGATTGGGTATGGTGCCTCCAGCACAGCAAACAATGTCAGATAATGTGCATGAAATGTCTACACACGTTAGGACCCTGACAGTCCACACGCTGATTAACATTGCTCCCAACATACTGATGGGGCTTGTGTGGTGAATAGCTGTGGGATTAATCAGCACAGAGGCACTGATGTTCCCAGATGCAGTGGTAATTTTAGAGGCCAACCTGTGTACAAGTGTTGTGAGGACACTTGCCGGTATAAGAATCCTGAGACATTAACTTTGCCAGCACAACAAGGTTGCCCAGTTGACAGTCTCATAACACGTCTGCAGTGATAGGGCTGGACCATCCCCATGTGTGTTCTCAATTCCTCATTGGCTTTCCTTCTATTGATCTGCGAAGGATACTTTGTATATACAGGAAAGGGCTCCACAGACTCATGACTAGACCTGCACGTAACTGTGACAACATAGACCCCAATAATTATACAGGCTAAACATTGGCCCACACACATGAACCAGACATCTCTGTGCATTTTACCACTGGAAGAATGTGAACACGTGCTGCTTGGTCTGCTGGTCCTCCACTGCCACAGGAGAGACATGGCTCAGTTATATGACTCCAACTGTGGCGTAACATTACAATTGTGTGTTATCATTGGGACTCCATGTCACAAACATGGTACCCACATAGTATGATCCCATGCCTGACTCATGGTGGGTAAACAAACAAGTGCCTAGGAAGTAGTATCCAACATTCCAGGACATGTGATAGCTAAGTTTTGGAACATTGCCATATACCACCATCTGCTATCTATCCAGTGCATGCTTTTTCATTGGTGGTGTTTATGTTCCAAAAAACCTAGGAAGTGCACACAGCAGTTGTTGCTATGTGTATGACTAACACATGTCCTCTCTCATTTCCATACTGACTTGCATCTGAAGGGTTGGACACATTGACTCCACCTGCATACAAGCAGATTTGCAAAAATGCATCTTGTGATAGTCACACAGTGGGACAACAACAATAGTAGTAGCCAAATCACACACACTGACCCATAGGCATTGATTTACTTTAGTGAGTTGCGTCGCCTAGCTATCCTCTCTTGAAGCAAAACATGCCTAAACTGGCTAATACATAATTGTATCCCACACGTTTGGCCATCTATTGCGTCAGTGAAGAGTGCAAATCCGGTACAACAAGTAGGGAATCATGGTCCGCAATAGTATGATCTGTCACATGTGCCCACACACCGTAATGCCCAATGTGGGTGCAATCAGCCTATCTCTGTATTGTCACAACTGTCATGTACCATTACAAATGAGAAATTACCCATACCCAGTTAATGACAGAAATTGTGACGAATACGCATCAATAAAAGACGCACATGCATCAAAAAATGATGCATATGCGTCGAAATATGGCGCACATCGCCATGAAACATCCATTGGCCCTGAACGGTAACTCCCATACTGTACCCCCGGAAATTGGTTAAGTATGAAACATATTTAACAATATGGATGCAGGGTTATTTCTAATCATGTGCGTTAAAAAAACATGACGCACAGACTCTTAAGTGTCATAATATTTTGACGGATAACAAGAAAAACGCACCGCATTTGAGGCAGGAAGTGATGTAATATGATATCCTGTTTACAGAATTGGTACAGTGGGTGTACTTTCACTTTCACTTTGCAGTCTGTGATATTTCCTGACTGTGTGGCTGTGTTTAGACTTGTCTCTCTGTGCATTTTGTGATTTTGTCTCCAGTGTGGTCTTTAAATTGTCTTTTTGTGTTTTATAACTGTCTGTGGTTTCCTGTCTGAGTGTTTTTTTGGTCATTAGTGGTGTCAACATTTGTCTTTGTTGTGTTGGGAGTCTGTTGTGGGTAGTGGTAGTTTGGGTATAGTTGGGCTGTGTTCTTAGTTATTTTGCATTTTCCTGTCCTACTTTCCCTCTATTCTCCTTTGTACCACTTTATCCCCTCTTTTTTGGTGCAATAATGTTGGGTAGGCCTCGTCTTGGCAGGATGGGAGAGGAGGAGCTGGGTGGTTTTTTTTGGCTGGTGTGCCACTTCCTACCCTTAATGATAGAGGCAGGTGGTTGTGTGATCCAAGGCTATCACACAGAGGCAAGGAGGCTCCGGTGGGCAAAGGTGTTGTACCATCTGCAGAGAATATATAACACACCGCGCAATGACCACCAGCTGCAGCACCGCTGGGCTGACTTTGTTGCCAGGGAGCAAGACCTGCTGGACCACCTGGGGATTGTGATTGGTGGCCCTGTTGGTGAGTACAAATCAGAGTAATGTGCATGTTTAAATGCTCTGTAGTGACAGTAGCTGATTTGTTCATATGCAGCCGGCAATGTTTTTGAACATGTGGAATGCTAGTGAAGCATACAGGGCCATATGTCCACTTTGTTTGCACCACAACTGCGACCTGTTTTGAAGCAAGAGCGGCGCAAACTTACAAAATACAATTGTATTTTGTAAGTTTGCGCCGCCTTTGTGTAAAAAATTTTTATAAATATGGGCCACAGTTGCCTGTGAGGTATACAATATTTCCTTCACATTACCGTCATTTGTTGACGCAACAGCTAGACTAACTTTCAAAACACAACAGGAGCCTGTAAATTAGTGCTGCCTTCATGTCAATTGATGATGGCAATGTGGCTCAAACATATGTTTAATGTGTGGTCTGTGAGTGTATCAGGAAACATATCTTGGAAATCCAGAATGTTTCAATAAATAATGTGCCTCTCAATTGTTTTCAGATAAATGTCTAAACTGGATTCTGACACATACGTAACAAGTTATAGCTGACCTCAGGTAACATTTTAGACTGATATTTTGAGTTTGTAGTGCCACATTTAAACTAGGGATGGGTGGCAAAAGGAATGCACATGGGTTCATATCTCTATGGTTGGTGCAACTTACCATAGCTGTGGCACATCAAATGGAGAAAATGATACAAACTGAGGGCTAACAACTGTCCCTGGCCCTCTGTACATTGTACCTGTGTGTCTAAAATTGGTCTTAGTCACAATGTCTGGGTGACTGGTATTGCAGTCCTCACGGAAAGTGGCTTTGTATGTCTCTCATGGATACACATGATGAGAGGAATACACTCCATGAATTTGTCTGCTCAGTAATGAAGGAGTATGTTTGCCACCACATGATAGTTAGGGCCACTGCATGTGTGCAGATATGTGTGTATCACTCACTGGAGACCCCGGTTCTGTACATGTTTGCAGTGTTATGTAGGCTGCAGTATCATCATGTCTGAGAGGCTTTACTTTCTGAGTTAATATTACACATAGTATTTGTATTTTGAAGTGTTGTACAGTGCACAGACATTGAGCACATTTTTCCCTTCCATGCCTTACAGGTGGACCTGCACCCTACATTATCGGAGAGGTGGCTCGATTTGCGGACCCAGACATCTCCAGTAAGTGTTGATATTTCTGTTCTGTGTTGTGTTTGCTGATGATGTGTGATTGACTCCTGTGTGTTTGACACTTAGCAAGGTGTGATGCGCTGGTCAATGATCTGTTTTGTTCCATGAGCGAAGTATACTTTTTTTCCCATCTTTGAGCTGGCCAATCCTTATTGTATTGTCATAATTTGGGATTCTAGATCAGTCCTGTAGGCACGGCAATGTGAATAGGGATGAGTTATGTGGATAAAACTTGAAATCAGAAAATGTAGCAGTGGACCATATTAGTGATTTAGTCAGCCAGTCAGACCCTGATTCTCCCAGAATAGAGATGCCAAAGTCTTACCCACAGACTTCAGCTTCCCTATTCACTAATGAACATGTTTGACTGTATGTTTAACTTCCTAACAGCATGTAGCTCCACATGTTGTGCTACGAGTATGAGGCACTTGAGTACAATGGCCTAGGTGTGCATGCAGCTCATGGCCAGAGGTGTTCTTGCATCTATCTGTTTGTTGTACGTAATGGGTTACTGGTAGGAAAAGATGGTGACAATGGTCTGCATTTCCAAAGATAAGTGATGATGGGATTGTCCAAGGTTTGGGTGTTTCCTATTTGGAGTTCCTCCTTACCTGTGTTGTGCTGGCCAAACCCATGTACAGTGTTCCAAAGCTTCCTGGGTGTCCTTGTTGTTAGAAATTATTAGTTGCTTGTCCACTCCCCCCCCCCCCCAGGCACAGGCGTAGGATTGCACCTGCATTATATACTGGCAATTCCATTTACAACTCGCAGATCTTGTGGCCCTGGATTGCCATCAAAAACATAGTAATTTGTTGGCCTGTCAGTGGTGGAGGATTTGCAGCATGATTTTTACCTGACAAGTGGCTGAACAATGATGCCAAAGTCATTCCAGTTGTTACCCATCTTTTAGGGTTTTGATGTGCTGTTGGATGATAGGACATGTGTAGGCTGGCTTGGCATTCCTCAGGGACAATCAGTGATCTGTATGATGATATGGGCTGTTTCAGGTACATTAGATGTATTGTCTGATTTACTTCTTGAGCCATTTCACACAATGAAGTACCTAATGTTTGGTTTTCTATTTGTCTTAACAGCTGCCAATATGACTCCCATCCAGATTCAAGAGTTTCAGCGCAGGGCAATGCATTACCGCCACATTCTGGATGTGGAGTCTGGGTTCCGCAACATGGCAAGGTGCTATTGCAATGAAAGAGCCTCTGCAGTGTGGAGGGCATTTGCCCAAGGGGGTCCTTCTGTGTCCACCACAGCCACCAGCACCGCCACTACCATCCAAGTGGCACCAACAGTAGAAGGGACCTTTGCTGGACCATCAACATCGACAGCTCCAGGACCTGTCACAGACCACCTGTACCTCAGCCTACAGACATGGCACCGACTTCCTCCACTGGCACCCAGAACACTCCTGCTGCAGTCATAGACCCTGCAGCTTTTAACCAGATGCAACGGAACTTGGACTGTGTGTTACGTAAAATGACCAGACTGCAGCAGGAGGTGGCACAAGTGAATCGGAGGGTGGGTGCCATCAAAAAGACCCTGCGGAGGGCCAACTTGTAGGCTTATACTCAGCCATGATTCCCTCCCCTTCCACCTCTTTCCTGGTTATTTAAATTAGTGGGTTTAGGGGGCTTAGTGTTAGGTTAGTATAGGCTGTTAGTTTAGTTAGTAATAGTGGGTGGGAGTATCATACTTTGTACTACTGTTTTTTATTATGTGTGTGGGAGGGTGGGTGGGGAACGATGTTGGGTTTTGGTGTTTAAAAAAATATATATATTAAAAAAACAAAAAATATATATGTTTGTTTAGTATAAGATAGTATGTGTTTAGGTTAGTATATGTTGTCCTCCATGTGTCCCGTCTTATAAGGAGGGTGGGGGGGTTAATGTTTAGATTGTTTTGTTAAATGTGATAAGTAAGTATAGCTTAGGTTAGTTAGGGACAGTTGTGGGTAATCTGCAGTTAGAGTAGTTTAGGTTAGGTAAGGTGTTTCCCCTGGTTTTAGCTTCTGTTTTTACTGTTTAATAAATATCTAGGTAACCCTTTACAATATGTGTCAAATGCTTGTAGATCAGGACCTTGCCATGAGTGAACAGTGTCTATTTTGTATTAGCTTTTGTGTCCCATGCTGCTACCATATCTCAACTAAGCTGTTACATTGGCAGCTACACCAAAGCTACTTAGCTAAGATTCGGCCATCCATTGCACCCACCACTCACGGTTACTATAGATCCCAAAGTGTGGTTATTTTGTGATGTATGTCTTTAATGTCACATACTTTGCTAACAGATTTGGTATTGGGGACACTGTGTTAAGTTTGCCTGCAGCCTGATGTCCACACAAATCCTTATAAGGTGAGTGGTAGTATGCTCTCATGTGGTATGGTATACATAACTCACACCTATCATTTGTTACAATGTTCAGCCCGGTGACTTATTTGTATGGAAACTCATACACATCCATTCATGCTGTTTGGTGTGTGTTAGCTCAAAATTAGGGCAAATGTCACATACATAAGTTTTGACTTTCAGTAAAAATTTAAGGCACTATTGTCTGGCTTAGACATCCCTTGAGGAAGGGTTACTCTGTACAACACAGCATTTTGGTGTATAGTTTATATTTTCCTAGGAAATAACCCTCAGGGAGGGCAGATGATGGTACAATCCAGGCCACTGTGCATAGTTATCAGCCAAGATTCGTTCAGGTCAGGTGTATTGACAATCAATGATCATTGACCTGAGGTAAACATCACTGATGGCCATCACGGTTGATGTGTCACATTACATAGAGACAAAGTTGTTGTGTAAGTGCTATTTATTTAAAAGTGCTGTAGTGCTATATGTAATTGTCCATGAGTGTGAGTCCATTAGTGTGAAATCTTCCATTGTGATCCTACACAGGTGCAAAAGGACATTTCATTGGACATGCTGGGGTGAAGTGTCAGACAGTGCAGAGGGACAGGATTTGCCAATGAGTTAGTGAGAGACAATTACAGGGCAGGGTGACAAGATAAACAGTGGGTTGAAGAACAGTGCTTGAGTACAGTTGTTGCCAGACTGGCATGTTACAAAGCACAGGACCTTGGTAATAGGTGGCCATGTGGCAGGGCCTAGTGCTACCGGGTACTCTTACGGGTGAAAGGGATCTGTTCCACGTCTTCATCTTCTGATGTGTGTGTTGCCTCCTCTGCCCTTGGTGGTGGTGGTTGTGAAGGGGGCAACACTCTCCTCAGTGTTTGAAGACGTGGAGTCAGACATCCCAGTAGCTGCTAACTGTGGGGCTCTTAAGGGCAGTACTGCAGCAAGGAGGAGCTGCTGGTTTTTTACCAGGGTGGTAGGCAGCCAGGTCGGCCCTGAGGGGTTCAATATTGTATTTGTGCACACATTGACAGGATTGTTGTTGTAGGTGTTGGGTCAACTCTATTACAGCTGTGCTGATTTCCTTCAACCTTTTTTCAAGTTCCTCCAAGATTGTTGTTCGCCTTTGCATAGCTGCTACCTGTTCTTCAGTTTACTTCATGCACGAACGCACCCCCTCTAGGCTGGCTGCCATAGTTTGCATCCCCACCCGCACCTCCTTGGCCAGCTCCCGCTGTACTCCAACTACAGTTCTCCCAAAGCTGGTGCCAGGGTCGTCAGAGTCCTCAGCTGTGCTGGAGCTGGCAGGTCATACAATTGGGGTGGAGGGTGGGTCCTCTGTGATGGCTGCTAGTTCTGTGCTCCTCCTTGTGACTGAAGGTGGGATCTGGAGGGTTCCAAGGACATCTTGGAGGGTCTGCTGGCTGATGTTTGTCAGCTCATCATCCATGTCATCAGGGTAGTCCTGGACAGGCATATCCGCTGGAGAGCCATCGTCCTCTGCAATGAGATATGGTACAATTATTGTGTCTGTGTTGTGGCTTTGTAATGTGACATGCCTGCCTTCCGATTATTTTCACATTGTGATCTTGGTTCCTGTTCATTGTTCATGTCTATAATATAAGCATTCTCCCTGCCCCATCTGCATGTCACATGTATTGTGGTCAGTTTGTGGAATTGTCAGCATCACATCCTCAAGGTATTGGTTCAGGCCAAATTGTGAATTGCCACCTTCTTGTCCTACTCAACCCTCCGTCTACTACCATTCTCAGGTGAGGCCTTTGACTGGCTGTGGGTGCTCTGATGGCACTAGCACCACACTTAACAATCTGGACCTGCCCCAGTCTCTGATCTTTCACATCCACCTATATGTAGTTGAGATCTAGCATATACTATGTATAGCTTTGTTATGGCACAATATGGATGTCAGCATTGGTACTGTGTACTGCTGATGTTGGGGAATGTGTGGTACATTGGATTGCACTGATAGTCCTAGCAGTGTTCCATTTCCTCCTCTGACTGTGCAGGTGTATTTCTGTAACCAGTTACATGTGTCCTCCCCCTCAATGCTGTTGTCTGAGCAGTATGACTTTTGGGATGTTGCATGGTGGCATTGGAGCTATTGTGACCCAGGCACAGGGTGGACCCTGACATATGCAGCATGGCTATGGCATTAGTGCTGTGTACCTCCTAATGTTAATGACAATGGCTGATGTTTGAAGCAACTTTGGACAATCACATTTGACTGGATTGGAAAAAATTTATTGATTTCAGGGGATTGATAACGTTGTCATCCTGAACTCTCTAATTTGGGTGTGTTTGATCCATGCCATTAGCTACTTGACCTGCACACACAGCAGAGGCGGTAGTGGCAACTGTTGTCAATGTTACATTCCACTTGCAGGTATGGCCAGAGGTTGTTAATTGGGCACTAGTTACTGTAGGGAGAATACTGGCTGACGTGTGATGGGCTGCCAGTTTTACATTGTACCCTGCCCTCCTTGCCTGGCTTTACCTTTGCAACATCCTTGGCATGGCATCCTACCCCCATGCAAAGGTTGTTGGTGTTGTGTAGTAGTATGCCCCAGGTTTCCTCTGAATGGGCCATGCCCCCGTGCCGTGCCCCTTTACCCATTCCACTCCCTGAATATCATGACTTACAGTAGTAGGTATGAACACCCCCCCCTGCTTACAGTTAACATTTATGCAATTTAATTCCCCATGCGACTTACCCTGCATGTGTGTTGTCTCCTGGTAGTCTGCGCTGTCCTGTCCTTGAATCCCTGTGACGATCTCCTCAGGGATGACGGCTGCGACCATCTCCTCCATGTGGTCCAGGGCCTCCTGCGGTGCTGGACTCCCACCTCCAGTCTGCAGTGCTGCCTTCCTGTTCCTGGCCATCTTTTCCTTGGTCCTGTGCTTGCAGTCATTCCAGCGTTTCTTGCACTCGATGACTGTTCTCCGTACTTCTGCCACACTGTTGATCTTGTTAACTATTTGTTGCCATATTGCCTCTCTCCTACTGATTGGCAACTTTGAGGTGAAAAACAGTTGGTGCTGGTGTTCCGTCACCTCTTTAACCAGAATTTCCTTCTCCTCTGCACTGAAGCGACACTTTCTTTTCTTCTTCTCCCTGTCCTGGGTCTTCTGTGGGTCATCCTGGCTGGTCCTGGTCTGTTGTCCTCTTCCTGGGATCTGTGCAAGCATTTGAGATCCATTTTGGCTCTCCTATGCACATTTTGCAGTGTTTGCACTGCTTTTTGACGCAATTGCGTCAAGAAACGGCACGTATCTGGCTTGCGACGTCATAAACCGGCTCACAGTCATTTACGCCGCGTTAATGTCGTTTTCCTTTACGACATGATGCATTGGTTTGAGTAAAAAAAAAATGACTCACATCTGTGGTTTGTGCCGCCGTGTGTCAAAGTATAAATTTGACGCCCACACGGCGTAAAGAAATGGCGTTAGCAGGCGGTAATATTTTTTACGCAAAACTCCGTCTGTGCAGTTTTGTGTCAAAAAGTATAAATATGGCCCAAAGTGAGGGGGCCTCCTCCCAATGCCCCGGCGACCGCCACCTCCACGAAGCTCATTTTTTTTAAAGCGGGCGGCCTGTGGCCCCTTTCCTGCCCTGGGGGCCGCCACCTCCATAGGGCTCTTATGTAATATGTGAGGGGGCTGTCTGCCCCCCCGCTGCCCCAGGGACCACCACCCTTCAGGACAACACTGGAGTTGGAGTGGGGGACTGTGTGGCCCCCAAGCACTGTGGGGGCCACCACCTCCCGGGGCAAATGTTTACAAAATAAAAGGGGTCCACCCTTGGGGCTAAGTTCTCCTTGTGGAGCCACCGATGGCCCTGGTAACCGACACCCCCCAGGGCCGGCTCCTGCTATGTCCCAGGGTGCCCACCCCCGGGACATAGTTGTTTGCTGTGGCTTGGCTGTTGGTCAGGCAGCTGCCATTTTGGCAGCCTGAAATGCTGTATTGTGTACTAGAAACTGTGTCACACCTCCAAAAATGTTTTTGGAATCCACAAACATGCTTATCCTGTTTTGTCATGTAGGTCCTACTACTGTAGCATGTTGCAGGGCACAGATGGCAGTTAACAGTCAGGCACAGTCCATCCCCGCCCGCAGTCATTTCGGTGGTAGGGATATCCAGTCACAATTAGAGGGGCAATTGTGTTGCACATCTTTGAGTTTGGTCCATATACATATTGTGGGCATGTGTGGAAACCTGTGCGGGTCACATGTGACCCTTGTGGTATATGCCGCTGTAAAGTGTACTGGTTGCCATGTTTGTCCCTTCAGAAATGCCTTGTCACATGATGTCATTGCTGCATCATTGTATTGCTCTTGTGTAAACTAAGAGAAAACAATGTCAAAGAATGAAGCATTCTTAGTCTGAGTAATGAATTCATCAAGGCACTTCCCTGATATCAAATAACAGCACCCGAATATATAAAAATAAGAATTTAACTCAACTGAAGCGAAACAAATGCATATGCCAGAATACTCACAGCAGCACAGCAATTAAACAATCACAGGCAAAAATGTAATGCTAAATAGTTAAGAATTAAAATGCATCACCATGGGGGTTAAATCCATCATCCAAGCCGGAGAAACGTCTAACGGCTGAGGCAAGAGACCGTCCCCAAATGGGATTTTCCTGGGAAGTGCGTCCACTCCACAGGTGAGTTCCTCCCTCAGTGCCAAGTTTCCTTGTCTTGTATACTTTAAACTAACTCAAGAGGAAGATTCTAGTAATCCCTCCCTTCAGTTATGGAATTCAAACGCTGGCTGTACTCGGCCTGTGTCGAAAACAAGCAAAGGAACTGGCCTGGCCCCAATGCGCATTACAGAGACAGAGCTGTATCTTTCCCTGATGAAAACAATCCCAGTCTGAGACTCTCTTATCATGTCTGCATCCCCTATATTATGTTCCATCATGGTATGACGATGTTCTGGTGAGAAAAGCAAAAACATGTTTTATGTGGAAAACAAGCTTGTTGTGGAAAAGTTCTGTGCCGCTGCTGTGGCGGCACCTGAAGGTGAGCAAAAAATTGAGTCAATGGTCAAGATGGATTCAGTGGTCAAATACACATAGCATTATAATCATTACAATCATGTAGGTTGCTGTGGACACAATGACTAATGTTATAAATCATGTCTTGTCATACATTGGTATCCAGGGAGAGGGAAGATGTGACAACCTCCTTTCTACTGTCCACTGCCAGACCTTCAGACCATGGAAGGACACCACTTTATCCTTCTTTACCATATGAATAGGCAAACAATAGTGGACTTATGTCGTCAGTTGGAACCAGATCTGATGTCAGCTATTAATTATTCAACAAGCATAACACCCATTGTACAAGTCATGTCAGAATTTCACTTCCTTGCCACAGAGTCCTTCCAACATACAGTGGCCCAATACGCTGGCATGTACCAACCTATGTTCAGTCTGATGTTGAAGGATGTCTTCTCAGCATCACTGAAACACCTGGACAGCTATCTCCTGTTTCGTCAACATCAGGGTTTAACTCATGTGAAGGCTGACTTTCATGGTTTTGCACACATCCCACTTGAGGGAGGGGCCATTGATGGCACATATGTTGGTTTGGTCCCAGTGCAGGCCAACTAACAAGTCTATCGCAACAGAAAGAACTTCCATTCCATTAACGTGCAAGTTGTCTGTTTGGTGAATCTCTACATTTCATGTATTCCATTAACGTGCAAGTTGTCTGTTTGGTGAATCTCTACATTTCATGTATGTGCCAATTATCCAGGTTCAGCCTATGTTTCCTTCATAATGCAGAACGGCACCATACCACAGCTAATGTCACAGCTGTAACCAGCCTGGTTGGTTGGTGAGTTTCATCTGTCTTGTTTGTGTGTGTGCAGTGTCTTGTGATACAATCATGAAGTGAGTGACTCATTGTTGTACTTATGTCCCATTCCTTAATAGGAGACTCTGTATATCCAAATTGTCCTTGGTTGTTGATGCCAATAAGGAATCCAACTACGCCAGGGGAAGTACACTTCAATGAAGCCCATGGAAGGACACAGCAGGTAGTGGAACAGGGCTAGATTTAGGTGTCTGGACCGGGCAGGTGGAGGCCTCCTCTACACACCCACAAAAGTGTGCCCAGAGCAGGACACTGTACCTGTAACATGTCTCTCCTTGCATTAATATCTTGTGTTTTCCTCATTTGCTTCACATGGTCCTACATTTCTACATAGCAAAATGTGTAATAGAAGCAAGCAGACAATGACATTGTGATAGGTGGATTTAATGAAAATGTGTGCATATAATAAAATTGTGGCATGATGGAAAAGAAAAGTGAAGGGTTCAGTCATGGAAGATTAAATCATTGCAGTAGATGCCACACCGTTGGAAGTCCAAAGTCCAGTGTATTTCAAATGGAAGATGGCTGAAGAACAGTCAACACAGTGAATGTGTTGCACATAAAGGAGGTCATTTTGGAAGAGGTCTCTTGCTGGCAGTGGTGGGTGTCTTGCCAGCTGCACCTCCTGAATTATTTGCTGGATGCCCCCTCTTGTTTGGTGGGGGGATCTGCTGCTATAGAGGCAGGGATGTCTGGGGCGGATTCTTCCCCTGACAGGGCCTCCCTTCCAGTGGCTGGCACCGATGAAGGGTCTGGCGTAGGTTCACCAAAGGAAGGGGTAGTGTGTTGTTGTGGCTCCCTAATCAGGGTGGTGTTAATGTCCCTCAGCACCCTTGTTAGGGAGGCCGTGTTGGTATTATGAGCCTCACACTGTTCATGCGTTTCACAATGAAAGTCCCTCTGCAGCTGCTAGATTTCTCAGAGTTCTGCAAGTACCTGGCCCATCACGCCTAGGGACTCCTGATAGACCCCCAAGACATAACTGATGGTGTCCTGGCCGGGAGCATCCCAAGTGGCCTCACCCCGCTGGCAGAAAGCATTACACCCACGCACCCTACCCCCACGGCCATGTGCCCTTGCCATAGGGTGCTCCCCCGAACTGGTTCAAGAACCATTATTGCTAGAGGTGTTGGACTGCGACTCAGGATCCTGGACTAGGGGGCACAAGATGGTAGCCACTGTCCTAGGGACAGAGATTGGGGGAGAAGGGCTGCCTGTAATGTGGAGGCAATCGGGCTGGGAAGTGATGTAGTGTCCACGGTGAGACTCACTTTTGGTGTCTGACCAGGTTGTCCAGATGGGCCAGAAGCATCCTCCACTTCTAGGAGTATCATCGTCACTGAGGGCTTCATCCATAGGGGTAGTGGAAGTCTCTTCTGTAGCTCTGTTTGTCCAGTGGAAGCTCAACCTGTTCATGTGAAATGTACAATGTTACTAGTTGTATTGTGACATCTACCTCCAAATGTTTACAGTGACATTTCGCAAAGATCTTGTACAGAGTTGATTTGTAGGGTATCCTATTGTAACAGGTACCCATGTTATTGGTTGTATTGACCTGACATTTGTGAAGCATGCCAATTGACATTATCCCTGGGAAGGATGACCTGAGAATGCCATCATAACACCAGTGCAAGCAAAACAGTGGCTAGGCAAGATATGTCTTTGGCCATTTTGAGGCCTACTTTTTGGTAATACAGGCAGACCCGGGACTTTGTTGTATATGTGATTGGAGTCCTCATGTGGTCAGTGCATTGTGAGTTTGTCTGCTGCCAATACCATTCTTGTGATGCATCTTGAGGCCATTGTGATCATTGTTTTGCACACTGGGTAAGGTGTCATTCCAGTCCTCAATAGTTTAATCTTGGGTGAGCACATCGAGAAAGAGCTAGGTAGCCAGACACATCTCAGAGTAGAGCATGATCATGGTCACTCCCAGGTAAGTAAACTCAATTGAGAGTTAGCAGGTAAGGGTATTTCGACAAGTGACCATTGGTCTGGTATTTGGAGTTACTGAAATAGTGCCTCCTGGGAGTTGCAGCCATGCCACTCTCCATACTACATACAATGAGATTTCATAAATAGTTGGAATTGAGCAAGTAAACATTGTTTTTATGTTTGGAGTTAGGGACACATGGCCTATTGGGTTTTGCATTCTGGTCACTCCCTGTACTTCCCTCCACCTTACAAATGTTATCCTACCAGATGAGTAAACTTCATTTGAGAGTTAAGACACAGAGATATTTCGGCATGAGAACACTGGGCTTGTGTTTACGGTGGGAGAGACAGAGCCTCCTGCCTTAGCAGTCATGTCACTCCCTCTATTTCATACACTTGATAAATATCATCCCCACAGGTGAGTAGACTTCATTTGTGAGTTCATAAAGATGGGTATTTGGAGAACTGAATACTGGACTGTTTTTGGAGTTAGTGAAACTGTGCCTTCTGGGTGTTGCAGTCAGATCACTCCCTCTACTACACACACTATATAAATGGTATCCTCCCAGGTGAGCACACTTCATTTGTGAGTTACCAAACAGTGGTATTTAGACAAGTGGACACTGGGCTAGTTTTTGGAGTTAGAGAAACAATGCATCCAGGGAGTTGCGGTCTGGTCACTCTCACTCCTCCCCAATACCTGACAAATGTTAACCCTTGTTGAGAAACTTAATTTTTGTGAGTTGACAAACAGGGGTTTTTGACAAGGGAGCACTGTGCTCGGGTTTTGAGTTACTGAAATAGTGCCTCCTAGACTTAGCTGTCATTTCACTCCCTCTATTTCACACACTTGATAAATGTTATCTCCCCATGTGAGCACACTTCATTTGTTAGTTACCAAACAAGGGTATTTGGAGAAGAGAACACTGGACTGGTGTTTGGAGTGACAGTAACAGAGCCTCCTGTGAGTTGTAGTCTGTCACTCTCTCTGCCTAGTATACACACTATAAAAAATATTATCCCCCCAGTTGAGTACACTGACTCTCTCTAGTACATACACTACACAAATGTTAGCCTCCCAGGTGAGTACACTTTATGTGTGGTTAACCACACAGGGGTCTTTGGAGAAGAGGACACTGGGCTGGCTGAGTGGATTAACAGTAACAGTGCCTCTTGGCCTTAGCAGTCATGTAACTCACGATACTATACACACTATACAAATCTCATCTCCCCAGGTGAGTATACTTCATTTGTGAGTTGACACACGGGGGAATATGGGCAAGTGACCACTGTGGTGGTGTTTGGAGTTACAGATACAGGGCCTGCTGTGACTGGCAGTCATGTGGTTCTCTCTAATACATACACTATACAAATGTTATCCTCCCAGGTGAGTACACTTCATGTGTGAGTTAGCACGCAGGGGTCTTTGAAGAACAGGGCACTGGGCTGGCTGAGTGGAGTAACTGTAACAGTGTCCCCTGGCCTTAGCAGTCATGTATTGCCTGGTACTACACACACTATACAAATGTTAACTTCGCAGGTGAGTATACTTCATATGTGAGTTGACACACAAGGGTATATGGGTAAGTGACCACTGTGCTTGCTGGTGCTTGGAGTTACAGATACAGGGCCTGCTGGGAGTTGTACTCAGGTCACTCTCTCTAGTACACACACTTGACAAATGTTATCCTCCCAGGCGAGTACACTTCAATTGGGAGTTAACAAACAAGGTGATTTAGAGAGGGAAACACTGTGCTGGTGGTTTGAGTAACACTAATAGTGCCTGCTGGGGGTTGTATTCATGTCAGTCCCTGTATTACACACACTTGACAAATGTTATCCTCCCAGGTGAGTACACTTCAATTGGGAGTTAACAAACAAGGGTATTTGGAGTTGGAAATACTGTGCTGGTGGTTTGAGTAATAGGGCCTCCAGGGAGTTGTAGTCATGTCACTCTCTGTAATATACACAGTTGACAAATGTTATCTCCCCCCCAGGTGAGTACACTTCAATTGGGAGTCAAAAACAAGGGCATTTGGAGAAGGAAACACTGGTCTGGTGTTTGGAGTTGGAGAACAGTGCTGCTTGAAGTTTTAGTGATGTAATTCCCTGTAGTGCATACACTATACACTAATGTTCTCCCCCCAGGTGAGTACACCACAATTGTGAGTTGCAAAACAGGGGTCTTTGGACTGGTGGACACTGGGCTGGTGAGTTGAGTAACAGTGAATGAGGCAAAAGGTGAGCAGTGAGCTTGCATACCATTGCATTTTGGTGACATTTTTTGTGTTGTGACTTACCAGACTCCACTCCCCCAGGTATACCTGTCAAGGATGGCCAAGAACATCTCATCCCAGGTATTCCTGTCAAGGATGGGCAAGAACATCTCCTCCCAGGTAAAGAGATGTAATGAGGCACTGGGAGGGCCAACATCAGTTTTCTTGGCTTGCAGCTGGTGGTTGAAGACCAGGATATGGACCTTGCTCCTGAGGTTGTTCCATTTCTTCTTGATGTCCTCCTTTGTCCACAGGACAGTGCCTACAGCATTCACTCTGTCAACTATCCTATCCCACATTTCCATGTTCCTACTGACAGGAGTGTGCGGGACGTAGGCTCCAAACAATTGTGGTGCTTCTGTTATGATTTTATCCACCATGACTCTCAACTCATCCTCAGAAAAACATGACATTGTGGAATTAAAAAAAAAAAAATTACAGTGACTTACTAAAGAGGGGAAGTGCAAAAGGGTGTGACTAGACAAAAGTGTGTGTTGGGTGTGAAAAGAGATGTGAGAAAAAAGCGGTGCCTAGTACCTGTGCTGCTGTTTTGAATAACCAGCTCTCACTTGTGTGTTGAATTGGTGATACAGTGGATTGTGGTCTGTGATGGGGTGTCTTTTATAATGTTCTTTCCTTTACAGGTATGTCCAGTGCTGTAATGCATGCCAGCTGTGCTGTTTTCAAATCCATCCAATGTGCCATTGTGTATTACTTTGGTGACTGCGGACTGTTATGGTTCAGACCGCAATGGGTGCCCACCACTGTGATTTTGGGCTTGTAATACGGTCAGTGGTTAGTCACTGTGTTGACAGCTCAGGAGGCCCAATCACCTATTTCCGGGCTGCCGTGCCACTGCCAGTCTCCCATTTTTGGTTGGCAGTCAGCGGTCCTGCCTGTTTAACTCGTAATACGGAGGTCTGAGACACCTCCAACGTGGCTGTCATTTTAGGACCGCCACCATGTTTGTCTGGTGGTCTGACCACCAAATTCGTAATGAGGCCCTAAATCAAATAAGAGTAAATTCATTACTGGATGCTAGAGGGAAATTATAGCAACCTAAATGCTCACAGTCAATGGTGCAATAATGTTATTACGCATAAAGGAATGGGAAACACCCACCTAGTGTATGACCACAGGCTGTGTTTCTGCTGCCTCCCACCCTCTGGAGAGTAAGCAGTGTGCATGCCAGAAATCACAGAGGTGTGGAGTGCGGCAGGGAGGGGCTATCGACTGCTTTTTCCCAGCACATTTCATGAAGCCGTCATTCTGAGACAGCTAATTCATTACACAGCTTTTCAAGAACAAATGGGTTCTGTCCTCTAGCAAGTTGAGCAGCACCTGACATGTTTCCTGTTGTTTAGTATAAATGCTGGCGTTGATGAAGTTGGATCAGTTGGATTTGTGAAAAAATGACAGTCAATAAATATAACTTTCTGAATAAAAAATGAACAGTTGCATATGTGGAAATATGCGCGCACTTGCTTCCTCACTAGGAGTATATAGATGGTTCCTATTTAACCAGTAGTAGAAGTTACCAAACAAATTACGATCGGAAGAAATGAGGGCGATCGCACATTATTTGCCAGGAAAAACCTGATAGAATTTGTCCATAGATGAAGACACTGCTTATGTGAAAAACAGACAGCTATTCGTGCACAAGCACCGAATTCTACAGTAACTCTCCATTCCAATTCGTCAGTATAATAATGTTGTGGCAGTACCACAACTGAAAGTATGCCATCCCCTGTATTGGAATTTTCAGGTGTGGTATAACCACATCAGGGCTCTTAATGGGGGTTTTACTGTTCCTGGCTAGATGGTACAGAACATTTGTTCCATAGATGTTCGCCTTTGAACCACAACCACGCAATACTGGGCACCGGAGCTATATAGCAGAAATAAGGAGCTTTTTTGAACAAATAGTATTTACCTTCTAGATCTTTTTCATGTTTCCATTAAAATCTATGGCCCATATTTATACTTTTTGACGCTAAACTGCGCTAACGCAGTTTAGCGTCAAAAAGTTTTGCGCCGTCTAACGCCATTCTGAAGCGCCATGCGGGCGCCGTATTTATGGAATGGCGTTAGACGGCGCAATCAGACCGGCGCTGCCTGGTTTGCGTGGGAAGAAACCACGTAGACCAGACAGCGCCGGCGTAGGGGGAAAATGGCGCATGGGCGTCTTAAAATGGGGCAAGTCAGGTTACGTCGAAAAAATCGTCTTAACCCGACTTGCGCCATTTTTTAACGACGCCCATCCCCCATCAACATGACTCCTATCATTGTAAAGATAGGAGTCATGCCCCCTTGCCCAATGGCCATGCCCAGGGGACTTCTGTCCCCTGGGCATGGTCATTGGGCATAGTGGCATGTAGGGGGGCACAAATAAGGCCCCCCTATGCCACCAAAATAAAATATAAAAAATAAAAAATAAAACTTACCTGAACTTACCTGAATGTCCCTGGGGTGGGTCCCTCCATCCTTGGGGGTCCTCCTGGGGTGGGCAAGGGTGGCAGGGGGGGTCCCTGGGGGCATGGGAGGGCACCTGTGGGCTCATTTTGAGCCCACAGGCCCCTTAACGCCTGCCCTGAGCAGGCGTTAAAAAGTGGCGCAAATGCGCCGTTTTTTGCCACGCCAACTCCCGGGCGTCTCTTTTGCCCGGGAGTATAAATACCACGTAAAGGCCTGGGAGTCATTTTTTAGACGGGAACGCCTCCCTTGCATATCATTAACGCAAGGAAGGGGTTCACGCTAAAAAATGACGCACATTCCGGGAACTTTGGCGCTATTCGCCTCTAACGCCATAGTATAAATATGGCGTTAGTTGGCGTTAGTTTTGCGTCGAAATTGCGTAAAAAAAAACGACGCAATTTCGGCGCAAACGGAGTATAAATATGGCCCTATGTACTTTCTATTTTATGGTAGGTGAATGAGCAGTGCACGATATGTGCAAATGGACACTTAGGCATGTCCCTGGTGGTTTGGTGGCCAAGGGTTCTTTTGGGAAGGATGGAAAGCCATCATCCAGGTCTCAAAGGTATCAAGGTACAATTATGGTCTCAATAATCAATCAGTGCCTGACTGCTCCATGAACTCCAAAAACACCATTTTACATATAATTTGTTCATCCAAGGCATAAGAGATCTGTAAAACAATACCAGGTCAACTACAGGCATATGTGTGTGTTCTGTACCAGGTTGCTTGGGGCATGAACCACAGACCTACTGTGCATCCGTGTCATTGCGAAAACTGGTGTACGATAGTGAAAGGGAGCTTGGTCTTCGGTTAATCAAAGCAGCTGCATACGAAACATCTGCACTTGGTCCTGTGTAGGTGATCCTTCCTCTACAGCGGCAAGTGCGTAAAGCTCTAACCGAGCAGGGGGCACAGAGTTCCTGTTGCAGCTTAGCTCCTTGTATCTCGGACGAAATGTGAGCAGAGGATGGCAGGAGAGGATCCAGGGCGTTTGGGTGGATAGCTTGTTGGTAGTGTTGCTGGCACTGATATAAATCATTATTTTCCAGAGCTATTTGCTTTCTGTTTTGGCAGTGGTGCTGTCTACACTTTGGAAATTTGAATTCTGGCATGGCAATGTGTCTTTATGTACCGGGGCAATGCATATTCTGACAAAGCAATGGTCATTTACTTTACTACTATCAGATTTCTTCATCTCATTAAAACAAATCTGAGCACCTTACACTGTATCCATACATCTAGTGGCAGGCCTCTAAATGTGGGCTATTTTTGCATTTTCTATCCATATTCTGAATTTCTTCACCCCCATTTTTAGGAAGCCGTCATGCATGTGTAATATCTTTTTAAGCAGTACCTCCTCTGCAGATCCTTACATTTGTTCCAAATAGCATTCAATCGTTCTTAACCTTGTCCATCCCAGGGTATTACAGGTTCAATTAACCCACATCTTTCTCTACTTCTGACACAGCAGCACAACCATTCGGATCCCACCCAATGTGGTTTCCATCTTTTTAACGGAACAAAATCCATGCTTGTGGAGGTTCATTGCAATCTATGCATGACACTGGTTGCAGGAGTTCATTCACACGTTTTTTTCCTCAATAGCCCTGCTGTCCTCAACATTGTCTCCCATACCATCTCGCTGTCCAGTGTAGCCGCTGTTTGAGTTACAGGCAATGTTGTAGCATGGCTATGTTAATCAGAGATGGTGGCTAGGTATGTGTAGGCACACTTTTCCCTGGTTTTGCCGTTTTAGTCTTCTGTTTGTGAGGGTTCTGGTGTTCCAAGAAGGTACGAGTGGCCACAAGGTCATTCATCCAATGGAAAATCCCCCAGCACTTCAGCTATCCCTCAAACACTCCTGTTAATTCAAACTTTTAGGGCCAGATTTACAAGGCTCTATTGCCACTTGAGCGTCACTTTTTGTAATGGTCCAGTGGCACTTTGTACTGTGCCGGATGTACAAGGCGGCATTAAGCCACTTTTTGTGACTTAATGCTACCTTGTAAACACAGCCCTTTCACACACAGCACTTTGGGGCATATTTATACTCTGTCTGCGCCGAATGTGCGTCAAAAATTTTGATGCACATTTGGCGCAAACTGTGCACCATATTTAAACTTTGACGCCCGAGCCCGCGAATGCCAAAATTCCACTGTGTGCATCATTTTCAGGATGCGGGAAACCGCCTGGCGTTAATGACATGCAAGGTAGGCGTTCCCGTCCAAAAAATGACTTAAACACCCGTGTGCCTTATTTATCCAATTGCGCAAAAATCCCTCACGGCCAGAAGGCGGGGTCGGAACATGATGCACAGGTTGATTTGCATAAAAAAATAATGCCTGGGTCAGGGCAGGCGTTAAACTGGGGCAAACACACCAGTACTTAAGGAAAACACACACAAGCAACAGCAGAGCTCCAAAAGGAAGACATGGAGGTGCTTTTAATCCAGTATGCACGCAGACGCAGACGCAGAGCACAGGACCAACAACAGCAGCTTCCACAACACCAGCATGGACCCTAAAGGCAACGCAGAAGGCAGGAGAGGATATTCTGAACCAGGACAACCCTTCTGGGACTCCGGCAACAAGACATCATCCAGATATATAGACTCAACTGGCAAGCCGTTCCGCAGCTGCTGCGCAACATTGAGCCACAGTTGGCACCCAGCTTGCGGACACCCTGCACCATTCCACCAGAAACCAAGCTGCTAGCTGTACTCCACATGTTGGCAAGTGGCTCCTTTCAAACCACTGGTGCCCTGGTTGCCGGGATCTCACAGCCCTCATTCTCTGCCTTCCTACCTAAGGTACTGGATGCCATCATCTCCCTCACACACCGCCACATCAGCTTCCCCAAAACACAGCTGAAGCAGCAGGAGAGAAAAAAGGGCTTCTACCAAATCAACGGCTTCCCACCCGTCCTTAGTGCCATTGACTGCACACATGTACGCATTGTGCCACCTGCTGCAACCGAACATCTATAACACAACAGGAAGCACACACACTCCATCAATGTGCAGGCCATTGTCGATCACCAGGGTTTGATCACCAACATCGTGGCAAAGTATCCTGGGAGTGTACATGATTCATTCATCTTCCGCCACTGCACCATCAATCAACACTTCCAGGATGGACGATGTGGAAATGGCCTACTTGTTGGTAAGTACAGAAACCTACCTATATACACACTGCACAACAACCCTCTAGGACAAACAACACATACACCACTACATTGACACGTGGCCAGGAACACACTGAGGTTGTGACACCACTAGGCATGTTTGATATCCTCACCCAATGGGATACACACCTAGGGACAAATGACAGATCCAAATAACAACAGATGCCACTCCACAGACCCTAGGGAACACTTTAAAACAACACAATGACAATGGCATGGCCTCAACTGGTAGTACAACCTGGAAGATTAATCTTTCAATATCCCATCAAGAACACTCAATCTCACACCCTTCCAAGCAATAAGTACTGTATAATAGGTGTGTAATGTGTTTTGCTGCAGTTCAAACACCATGACACACATAGCATGATGATGATTACAATGAAGGTGACAGGGAATCATTGAGGCTATACCAATATCTCACATCACTCCTGCTCTCACATTGCCCACTACCAATAAGAAGTGGACTGTGCGAAGAACATATATAGATGTGACAATATTGAAAGTGCATATTCCTACACATACGGATTGAGACAATTTCACACACACACAACAGATGTAGAGGCAAACGGACCTTCTGACACTCAAAATTACAACCCCACAACCAAGTTAGCCAGCTGAACTAGAACATGTTCAGTAGTATAGGTACAGTTTACAACCTGAGTCGACTTGGCAAGGGCAGAGAAATAGGTCTGCAGAGAATTAGTCACACATGTGAAATTTGTGCCTAGTCAAATGTCAAGACGTCACTGCTGGCAATGTACGGAGATGTGTTGTACATTGTCACCTTGCCAAATCTAAGGGTCTCACCGATGTTTATATAGTTCTATTGCATATGTGAAATTAGATGGGATGTCCAGGGTATATAGATGCAACCGTGTTATCATCACTGTGGAATTGATTCTGTGTATGGAAGTATCATGTCAACCCCAGTTAAGACACATGGACAACTCTTTCACATGACATAATGCAAGGGAGAACACACTGTACTGCAAATCTACAAAAAAACTGCTGACATCCGGTCAATCAGCCGAACACCCGTTCAGAAAAGGAAACAAACCCAATGCTGATGGTACATCCTAGAAGCCTAGGATTCCACACAATAACACAAACACAGATGAGTCACAGACAACACAAGAGAACAACTGCCATGCTAAGTGATAATCATGGTGCAAGCTACATCAACATGTTCTCACTCATTTTCTCTTTCAGCTGATCAGGGGTATGGGATCCAGCAATGGATCATGACCCTATTTGCAAACCCAAGCACTGCAGCAGAGCGTGCCTGTAATGAGGCACAACGGAGGACACGCACCATAGTCGAGAGGACCTTTGGCAGCCTGAAGTCAAGATTCAGGTGCCTCGACATCACCGGAGGCAGCCTCCTATACTCACCTGAAATGGTGTGCAAGAAAAAGAAACATTCCCTTATATGAACCCGACCACAAATGCCTGAAGAGGAGGAAGAGGAGGATGCTGTCCATGAGGGGGACCATCCAAACACAGCTGCAGGATTGCGTCAGAGACAACATATTGTCCAAAATTTCTTTTAACTCTACTCATCCATCACCACTGTCTTACCATATATCAATAAACACCTATTCTAATCACTATATCATGGTCTGGATAATCATTTTTGCATAACATTATCCCTAACTATCAGAATCAGAGTGTAGCTTCATGGAGCATTGCCGAAATACGGATTAGGATACAGAAAAATCCACATCAAATGTGATGCGTATGAATGTACAGCCAAATTCACACACACTGTAAATGACGTATATCCTGTACATTTCACATTTGAAGGGCAATAGCAGAGGACCACAGCTATTTCACACATACATGTTTGAATGAACATGGTTCATTGCAGCACATGGCACACAACTAAGACACCATCAGTCAATAAGGGAAAAAAATGCCTTATACATGAGGCAGTGGATGTGCTATTGCATTGGTGACAAGAAGGTATGACCAGACCCTTGACATCAGTAAGTGTTGCATCAGCTATCTTTGCAAGGACTATGTGTGACAAGAATTCCATAGAAGCAGCAAATGGATAGCACGTGTGCCCCAGGTATGACTAGCATTGCTCACAAGACATCCCCTGCACATGGCAGCCTAGGTCTTAAGTCCTGCCACACCCATGTTCCCTGTCTCACCCTACCCTTCTTCAGAGGTCCCTGGAAAGGGAATATGTGTACCCAGATAATCCCTCCTCTACACACACCCAGACTCACAATCTGAATCCAGTGTGCTTCCCTCTTTAGTATGGTATGCCATAGTCATTGTACTTCTGTCTGCATGGACTTCTGGTTGAATAATGCACTACCTCGTAGTCTGTAGGACCTGTAATCACCTGTACATTGCTACCCATGTGAAAGGTACTGTTGGCCCTTTGAACTTGATTCTCACCCACAGGACTTGTGAGAGACTGAAGCTGCACACACCTGTGAGCACCTCCATGCAGACCAGCCATTTGAACATGCACTGCCCTTGCAGCTGCCTGGAACAGCATAGAAGCTGCCATTTTATGTACAACACTGTTATGCATTGCTGTATAAATCACTTGTGTAACACAGGCTTTGGGTTATTGTGTTACGTTTCAACACACAGGACAAACACAGTTTTCATTTTCCACAGTGTTGTCCCACCTTTAGCCAGTCTCAGGCTCCTCACTGTGTATTTGACTTGTGAATTTTTTTTGATCCTGATTGACCCTGCATCCTGTTAGCCTGACTGGTTCCTGTCTTTGCATTACCATAAAGGTTCCCTGTGGCTACATTTGTATCATAGTTGCTTTCCCAGCCCTCACTTTCCTCCTGGGGTATTGTGTCAGGTGGGTCTACAATAAATACTCAAATACATTGTATAGCATAATGAGTTTACTTATCGTACCATGGGGTGGAACTTGTCTCCACATAGCCTCCACATAGCCTAAACACGGCCCATCCCTTGTCTGGGTTTCATGTATACATGAGTGACAAATAGTGACAGTGTACCATGGCTGTATGCATGGATTGGGTATGGTGCCTCCAGCACAACAAACAACATCAGATAATGTGCATGAAATGTCTACACATCTTAGGACCCTGACAGTCCACACGCTGATTCACATTGCCCCCAACATATTGATGGGGCTTGCGTGGTGAATAGCTGTGAGATTAATCAGCACAGAGGCACTGATGTTCCCGGATGCAGTGGGAATTTTAGAGGCCAACCTGTGTACAAATGTTGTGAGGAAACCTGCTGGTTTAAAATTCCTGATCCATTCATTTTGTCAGCACACCAAGGTTGCCCTGTTGTCAGTCTCATAACATGTCTGCAGTGCCATAGCTGGACTATCCCCATGTGTGTTCTCAATTCCTCATTGGCTTTCGTTCAATTTAGCTGTGAAGGATACTTTGTAGATGCAGGAAATGGATCCACAGACTCATGACTAGACCTGCACGTAACTGTGACAACATGGAACCCAATAATGATACAGGCTAAACATTGGCCCACACACTTGAACCGGACTCCTTTGTGCATTTTACCACTGGAAATATGTGAACACATGCTGCTTGGTCTGCTGGTCCTCCACTTCCCCAGGAGAGACATGGCTCATTTATATGACTCCAACTATGGCGTGTTTGTGGATCGTATTTGTGGATCGTATTTGGGACATTTGTGGATCGTATTTGGGACTTGTGTCACAAACACCGTACCCACATAGCATTATCCCATGCCTGCCCCATAGGGAGTAAACAAACAAGTGCCTAGGAAATAGTATCCAACATTCCAGGACATGTGATGGCTTAGTTTTGGAACATTGCCATGATCAACCGTCTGCTATCTATCCTGTGCATGCTTTGTCATTGGTGGTGCTTATGTTCCAAAAAACCTAGGAAGTGCACACAGCATTTGTTGCTACATGTATGACAAACACATTTCCTCTCCCCTTTCCACACTGAATAGCAGCTGATGGTTGGACACATTGACTCCACATGCATACAAGCAGATTTGTGAAAATGCGTCTTGTGATGTTCACACAGTGGGACAACTACAATAGTAAGAGCCAATTCACACACATTGACACATAGGCATTGAGTTACTGTATTGAGTTGCGTAGCCTTGCTATCCTCTCTTGACGCGAAACATGCCCAAACTGGGTAATACCTAATTGTATTCCACACGTTTGCCCATCTATTGTGTCAGTGAAGAGTGCAAATCCGGTACAACAAGTAGTGGATCATGGTCCGCAGTAGTATGATCTGTCACATGTGCCCATACACCGGAATGCACTATGTTGGTGCAATCAGCCTATCTCTGTATTGTCACACCTGTCATGTACTCTTGCAAATAAGAAATGACCCAAACCCAGTCAAAGACAGAAATTTTGACGCATACGATTAAAAAAAGACGCACATGCGTCAAAAATTATGCATATGCGTGGAAAAATGACGCTCATTGCCATGAAACATCCATTGGCCCTGAGCGGTAATTCCCACACTGTACTCCCTGAAATTGGTTAAGTATGAAACATTTCAAAATATGGATGTGGGGTTATTTCTAAGCATGTGCGTCAAAAAAACACACAGACTGTAAGCGTTTAATATTTTGACGCATAAGATTAAAAACGCACCGCATTTAAGGCAGGAAGTGGTGTAATAGGATATCCTGTTTACAGAATTGGTACAGTGGATGTACTTTCACTTTCACTTTGCAGTCTGTGATATTTCCTGACTGTGTGGCTGTGTTTTGACTTGTCTCTCTGTGCATATTGTGAATTTGTCTCCTGTGAGGTCTTTAAATTGTCTTTTTGTGTTTCCTAAGTGTCTGTGGTATCCTGTGTAAGTGTTGTTTTGGTCATTTCTGGTGTTTAAATTTGTCTTTGTACTGTTGGAAGTCTGCTGTGGGTAGTGTTAGTTTGGGGATAGTTGGGCTGTGTTCTGTTATTTTTTTTTTCCCTCTCCTACTTTCCCTCCATTCTCCTCTGTACCCCTTTATTCCCTTTTTTTGTGCAAGCATGTTGGGTAGGCCTCGTCTTGGCAGGATGGGAGAAGAGGAGCTGGGTGGATTTATTTGGCTGGTGTGCCACTTCCTACCCTTAATGATCGAGGCAGGTGGGAGTGTGATACGGGGGTATCACACAGAGGCAAGGAGGCTCCGGTGGGCAAAGGTCCTGTACCATCTAAAGCGAATCTACAACACACCGCACAATGACCACCAGCTGAAACACCGTTGGGCTGACCTGGTTGCCCGGGAGCAAGATCTGCTGGTCCACCTGGGGATTGTGATTGGTGGCCCTGTTGGTGAGTACAAATCAGAGTAATGTGCACATTTAAAATGCTCTGAAGTGACAGTAGCATATTTGTTCATATGCTGCAGGCAATGTTTTTGGACATGTGGAATGCAAGTTAAACATACAGTTGCCTGTGAGATATACAATAATTCCTAAACATTACCGTCATTTGTTGATGCAACAGCTGCACTAACTTACAAAATACAACAGGATCCTGTAAATTAGTGCTGCCTTCACGTCAATAGATGATGCAAATGTGGCTCTAACATATGTTTCATGCATGGTCTGTGAGTGTACCAGGAAACACATGTTTTGAATCCAGATATTTTCAAGAAATATTATGTCCCTCAATTTTTTTCGGATACATGTCTGAACTGGATTCTGACACATACGTAACAAGTTATAGCTGACCTCAGGTAACATCTTAGACTGATATTTGGACTTTGTAGTGCCACAATTAAATTAGGGATGCAAGCCAAATGTTATGCACACGGGTTCATATCTCTATGTTTGGTGCAACTTACCATAGCTGTGGCACATAAAATGAAGCAAATTATACGAATTGAGGGCTAACAACTGTCCCTGGCCCTCTGTACATTGTACCTGTGTGTTTTAAATTGGTCTTACTCACAATAGCTGGGTCACTGGTATTGCAGTCCTCCAGGAAAGTGGCTTTGCATGTCTCTCATGGGTACACATGATGAGAGGAATACACTCCATGAATTAGTCTGCTAGCTAATGATGGAGCATGTTTGCCACCACATGATAGTTAGGGCCACTGCATGTGTGCAGATATGTGTGTATCACTCACTGGAGTCCCCGGGTCTGTACATGTTTACAGTGGTATGTCGGATGTAGTAGCATCATGTCTGAGAGGCTTGACTTTCTGATTTAATATTACACATAGTATTTGTATTTGGAAGTGTTGTACAGTGCACAGACATTGAGCACATTTCTCCCTTCCATGCCTTACAGGTGGACCTGCCCCCTACACTATCGGAGAGGTGGCTCGATTTGCGGGCCCAGACATCTCCAGTAAGTGTTGATATTTATGTTCTGTGTTGTTTTTGCTGCTGTTGTGTGATTGACTCCTGTGTCTTGGACACATAGCAAGGTGTGTTGCAATGGTCAATGATCGGATATGTTCCTTGAGTGGAGCATAAATTTTTTCCCATCTTTGAGTTGGCCAATCATTAGCTTATAGTCATATTTGGGATTGTAGGTCAGTCTTGTAGGCACGGCCATGTGAATAGGGATGACTTTTGTGGATAAAACTTAAAATCAGAACATGTAGCAGAGGACCATATCTATCTGCTTGTTTTAAGTCATGTGTTACTGGTAGGAAATGATGTTGACAATTGTCTGCATTTCCAAACATAAATGTGGATGGGATTGTCCAAGGTTTGGCTGTATCCTAGTTGGACTTCCGCCTTACCTGTGGTGGGCTGCCCAAACCCATGTACAGCTGTCCAAAGCTTCCTGGGTGTCCGTGTTGTTTGAAAGTATTTGTTGCCTGCTCCACCCCTCAGGCACAGGCGTAGGGTTGTGAAAAGTGTACCTAGGACTGATGATCCAAGTTTAGTACACAGACATGTAAATCTGTAAGTGACTTGTCCAAACCTAGGATACCCACTCATGATTAGCAACTGCATTCTATCCTGGCAATTCCATTTACAACTCACAGATCTTGTGGCCCTTGATTGTCATCAAGAAGGTAGTCATTAGTTGGCCTGTCAGTGGTGGAGGACTTGCAGCATTTTTTTTACCTGACAAATGGCTGAACAATGATATTGATGAGTATTGCTGTGCTGTTTGATGGGACATGTGTAGGCCGCATTGGCATGTACTTCCTCAGGGCCAATCAGAGATCTGTCTGATGATATGGCCTGTTTCTTGTACATTAGATATATTGTCTGATTTTCTTCTGGAGCCATAACACACAATGAAGTACCTAATGTTTGATTTTCTATTTGTTTTAACAGCTGCCAATATAAATCCCATCCAGATTCAGGAGTTTCAGCGCAGGGCGATGCGTTACCGCCACATTCTCGATGTGGAGTCGGGGTTCCGCAACATGGCAAGGCATTATCACCATGAAAGAGCCTCCGGAGTGTGGAGAGCATTTGCCCAAGGGGGCCCTTCTGTGCCCACCACAGCCACCACCACCAGCACCACCATTACCACCCAGGTGGCACCAACCTCAGCAGGCACCTTTGCAGGACCATCAACCTCCACTGCTGCAGGGCCTGTCACAGCACCACCTGGACCTCCTCCTACAGGCATGGCACCGACAACGGGACATACTTCTTCAACTGCCAACCAGACCACCCCTGCTGCAGTCATTGACTCAGCAGCTTTTCAACAGATGCAACGGAACTTGGACCGTATGTTGCGGAAAATGACCAGGCTGCAGCAGGAGGTGGCACAAGTAAATCAGAGGGTGCATGCCGTAAAAAAGACCCTGCAGAGGGTGAACTTCTAGACAATATACCCTAAGCCATGATTCCCTCCCCTCCCTCCTCTTTCCTGGTTCTTTTAATTAGTGGGTTTAGGGGGCTTGGTGTTAGGTTAGTATAGGCTGTTAGTTTAGTTAGTAGTAGTGGGTATAGGTATGATCATTTTTATATCTGTTTTTTATTATGTGTGAGGGTGGGCGTGTGGGGGATGATGCTGGGGTTTTGGTGTTTTAAATATATATATATATATATATATATATATATATATATATATATATGTATATATATATATATATATATAAAAAATAAAAATACAAAAATATATATTTGTTTAGTATGAGATAGTGTCAAGCCCCAGTTCCTCGGGATCTGCGTGTTGCTAATCAAGGGGCCCTCTTCCAGGCAGCACCAACTCAGTTGCCACAATGGCGCTGAGGATTGGAGAGGCCAGGCGGGGGGAAGGGAAGGAAGGGAACAGCCAGAAGGGAGATCTGAAAGAGAAATTGTAAAGCACAAAATATCACTACATTATCATATGCTCAAAAGTAATGACATATGAAAACAGAAAACAGAGGTCCGAAAGGAGATTCAAGGATCTAATGATGGCACTCAGGCCAAAACCACAAGACTAAGCTACAATCACCAAAAACCTATCAAGAGCATATGTCAGAAGCTCGAAAGGAACACCGCTAACTAAATAAGAAGTAATAGCAGTTTTTTCAATCAGCAATGTCGATAAGCATGATCATCACACGATGATAAGAAATGTCTCTCTCAATGCACGATCAGCAATAATACTGCTTCTTAATAAACACGCAAACATTAGAAAAACAACATAACAGTAACTCGCACGTAAGATTATTATTATTCACATAGAGACAGTATTCATCTAAACTGTGCCAAAAGGTAATTGTCTCTTCCCCTGAGCAAAACGCGTTACCAAGGGAAAAATGCCAACTGAAAGAATCCAGTCGCTGTGACAACCAGAGCTCCGCTGGTCTCCGAAAATCCAAGAGAAGTGGATACAAAGTAGCAAGATTTCACAAAGCTGGCGGGGAAGCCCCCATCGGAACACTCTTACCAGTGCGAGTCCGTCCACTCGCTGAAAGAGAATCCTTTTTCCAGATGACAGGAGGGAGAGATGGAAAGCTCTTACCCAAGGAGGGTCCAAGATAGCAAGCACTGGAACAGGGGTGGGGCTGGCTTATATAGCCTGACCAACCCAAACCACATCCAAAGATGATTGCAATGTGGGACTGCTGGGAGTTGTAGTCCTAGGCTGGGGGGCAATGCAACCACCACTTACTATGGCCTCCAGGCAGATGGAACTTGCCACAAAGAGGGTGCGAACGGCGCGATCTGCTGCATAGAAGAGCTGGGCAGATGTGCAGTGCATCAGGGAGATCGTGGCAACCTTTAAAGGGTTCGTTGCTGAGACCACGCCATAGTGCGAGCATACACTGAACCCAAGGCCTGACACATAGTATGTGTTTAGGTTAGTATATGTTGTCCTCTATGTGTCCCGTCTTATAAGGGGGGTTATGTTTAGATTGTTTCGTTAAATGTGATAAGTAAGTTTAGATTAGGTTAGTTAGGGCCAGTTATGGTTCATGTGTAGTTAGGATAGGTTAGGTTAGGTTAGGTTAGGTTAGGTAAGGTGTTTCCCCTGCTTTTAGCTTCTGTTTTTACTGTTTAATAAATATTTAGGTCACCCTTTACAGTATGTGTCACATGCTTGGGGGTGAGGGCCTTGGCATGAGTGAACAGTGTCTCTTTAGTAATAGATTTTGTGTCCCATCTTGCAACCAAATCACAACTGAGCTGTTACATTGGAAGATACACCAAAGCTACTTTGCTAAGATTCTGCCAGCCATTGCACCCACCACTCAAGGTTAATATGGATCCCAAAGTGTTGTTAATTTTTGATGTATGTTTTCAAAGTCACATACTTTGCTACCATAATTGGATTTGAGGACACTGTGTTAAGTCTGCCTGCAGCCGGATGTCCAAGCGAATCCTGATAAGGTGAGTGATAATATGCTCTCATGTAGTATGGTAGACATAACTCACACCTATTATTTGTTACAATGCTCAGCCCAGTTACATATTTGTACGTAAACTGATACAGATCCATTCATGCAGTATGATGTGTGTTAGCTAAAATTTGGGGCAAATGTCACGAAAGTTTTGGCTTGAAGAAAAAGTTGAAGGCAATAATTTGTGGCTTAGACATCCCTTGAGGAAGCGTTATTCTGTCCAACACAGCATTATGGTGTCTAGTTTATATTTTCCTCAGAATTAACCCTCAGGAAGGGCAGATGATGGTACGACCCAGATCACTGTGCATAGTTATCAGCCAACATTCTTTCAGGTCAGGTGTATTGGCAATCTATACTCATTGACCTGAGGTAAACATCACTGATCTCCCTCACGGTTGATGTGTCACATTACACAGAGACAAAGTTGTTGTGTAAGTGCTATTTATTTGAAAGTGCTGTAGTGCAATATGTACATTGTCCATTAGTGTGACGCCTTCCATTGTGATCCTACACAAGTGCGAAAGGACATGTCATTGGACATGCTGGGGTGAAGTGTCAGACAGTGCAGAGGGACAGGATTTGCCAATGAGCTAGTGAGAGACAATCACAGGGCAGGGTGACAAGATAAACAGTGGCCTGAAGAACAGTGCTTGAGTATAGTTGTTGCAGGACTGGCATGTTATAAAGCACAGGACCTTGGTTATAGGTGGGCATGTGGCAGGGACTAGTGCTACTGGGTACTCTTACGGGTGAAGGTGATCTGTTCCAAGTCTTCATCTTCTGATGTGTGTGTTGTCTCCTCTGCCCTTGGTGGTGGGGTTGTGAAGGGGCAACACATTCTGCAGTGTTTGATGACGTGGAGTCAGACATCCTATTAGCTGCCATCTGTGGGGCTATGAAGGGCGGTACTGCAGCAAGGAGGAGCTGGTGGTTCTTAAGTATAGCAGCCACAACACTGTGGTAGGCAGCCAGGTCAGCCATGAGGGGTTCAATATTACATTTGTGCACACGTTGACAGGATTGTTGTTGTAGGTGTTGTGTCACCTCTCTTACAGCTGTGCTGATTTCCTTCAACCTTTTTTCAAGTTCCTGCAAGATTGATGTTCGCCTTGCTGCTGCCTGTTTTGCAGTTGACATCATGCACGAATGCACCCCCTCTAGGCTGGCTGCGATATTTTCCATCCCCACCCGAACCTCCTTGGCCAGCTCCCACTGTACTCCAACTACAGTTCTCTCAAAGCTGGTGCCAGTGTCATCAGAGTCTTCAGCTGTGTTGGAGCTGGCAGGTCGTACAATTGGGGTGGTGGGTGGGTCCTCTGTGATAGCAGCTAGTTTTGTGCTCCTCCTTGTGACTGAAGATGGGGTCTAGAGGGTCCTAAGGACATCTTGGAGGGTCTGCTGGCTGATGTTTGTCAGCTCGTCATCCATGTCATCAGGGTAGTCCTGGACAGGCATATCCGCAGGGGAGCCATCGTCCTCTGCAATGAGATATGGTACAATTCGTGTGTCTGTGTTGTGGGGTTTGTAACGTGACGTGCCTGCCTTCCTGTCAATGGCTGATGTTTGTAGCAACTATGGACAATCACATAAGACAGAATTAGCACATTTGTATTGATTTCAGGGGATTGATAACGTTGTCATCCTGAACCCTCTAATTTGGGTGTGTTTAATCCTTGGGGACGTTGCTTCCATTAACTACTTGACCTGCACAAACAGCAGAGGTGGTAGTGGCAACTGTTGTCAATGTTAAATTCCACTTGCAGATATGGCCTGAGATTGTTAATTGGGCCCCAGTTCATGTAGGGAGAATACTGACTGACGTGTGACAGCATGCCAATTTAACGTTGTACCCTACCCTCCAGGCCTGGCTTTACCTTTCCAACATCCTTGGCATGGCAGCATACCCCCATGCAAAGGTTGTTGATGTTGTGTAGTAGTGTGCCCCAGGTTTCCTCTGAACGGGCCATGCCCCCGTACCGTGCCCCTTTACCCATGCCACTCCCTGAATATAATGACTTCCATGCATTGTGTAGTAGGTATGTCCCCCCACCCCCGGTTGCAGTTAACAATTAGGCGTTTTAGTTCCCCATGCGACTTACCCTGCATCTGTATTGTCTCGTAGTAGTCTGCGCTGTCCTGTCCTTGAATCCCTGTGACGATCTCCTCAGGGATGATGGCTGCCACCATCTCCTCCATGTGGTCCAGGGCCTCCTGCGGTGCTGGACTCCCACCTCCAGTCTGCAGTGCTGCCTTCCTGTTCCTAGCCATCTTTTCCTTGGTCCTGCGCTTGCAGTCATGCCAGCGTTTCTTGCACTCAATGACTGTTCTCCGTACTTCTGCCACACTGTTTATCTTGTCAACAATTTGTTGCAATATTACCTCTCTCCTACTTATTTGCAACTTTGAGGTGACAAACAGTTGGTGCTGGTGTTCCGTCACCTCTTTCACCAGAATTTCCTTCTCCTCTGCACTGAAGCAACACTTCCTTTTCTTCTTCTTCTCCCTGTCCTGGGTCTTGTGTGGGTCCTCCTGGCTGGTTCCTGGTCTGTTGTCATCTTCTTAGGGTCTGTGCAGGCATCTGGGATCCATTTTGGCTCTCCTTAGCACATTTTGCTGTCTTTGCGCTGCTTTTTGACGCTATTGCGTCAAAAAACAGCGCGTTTCTGGTTCGCAATGTCGTAAACCGGCTCACAGTCATTTTCGCCGCGTTAACGTTGTTTTTCTTTACGATGTGATGCATTGGTTTGAGTCAAAATAAATGCCTCACACCTGTGATTTGCGCCGCCGTGCATCAAAGAATAAATTTGACGCCCGCACTGCGCAAAGCACTGGCATTAGCCGGCGGTAAGGTTTTTGACGCGAAACTGCGTTGGCGCAGTTTTGCGTCAAAAAGTATACAGGGAGTGCAGAATTATTAGGCAAGTTGTATTTTTGAGGATTAATTTTATTATTGAACAACAACCATGTTCTCAATGAACCCAAAAAACTAATTAATATCAAAGCTGAATATTTTTGGAAGTAGTTTTTAGTTTGTTTTTAGTTTTAGCTATGTTAGGGGGATATCTGTGTGTGCAGGTGACTATTACTGTGCATAATTATTAGGCAACTTAACAAAAAAAAATATATACCCATTTCAATTATTTATTATTACCAGTGAAACCAATATAACATCTCAACATTCACAAATATACATGTCTGACATTCAAAAACAAAACAAAAACAAATCAGTGACCAATATAGCCACCTTTCTTTGCAAGGACACTCAAAAGCCTGCCATCCATGGATTCTGTCAGTGTTTTGATCTGTTCACCATCAACATTGCGTGCAGCAGCAACCACAGCCTCCCAGACACTGTTCAGAGAGGTGTACTGTTTTCCCTCCTTGTAAATCTCACATTTGATGATGGACCACAGGTTCTCAATGGGGTTCAGATCAGGTGAACAAGGAGGCCATGTCATTAGATTTCCTTCTTTTATACCCTTTCTTGCCAGCCACGCTGTGGAATACTTGGACGCGTGTGATGGAGCATTGTCCTGCATGAAAACCATGTTTTTCTTGAAGGATGCAGACTTCTTCCTGTACCACTGCTTGAAGAAGGTGTCTTCCAGGAACTGGCAGTAGGACTGGGAGTTGAGCTTGACTCCATCCTCAACCCGAAAAGGCCCCACAAGCTCATCTTTGATGATACCAGCCCAAACCAGTACTCCACCTCCACCTTGCTGGCGTCTGAGTCGGACTGGAGCTCTCTGCCCTTTACCAATCCAGCCACGGGCCCATCCATCTGGCCCATCAAGACTCACTCTCATTTCATCAGTCCATAAAACCTTAGAAAAATCAGTCTTGAGATATTTCTTGGCCCAGTCTTGACGTTTCAGCTTGTGTGTCTTGTTCAGTGGTGGTCGTCTTTCAGCCTTTCTTACATTGGCCATGTCTCTGAGTATTGCACACCTTGTGCTTTTGGGCACTCCAGTGATGTTGCAGCTCTGAAATATGGCCAAACTGGTGGCAAGTGGCATCGTGGCAGCTGCACGCTTGACTTTTCTCAGTTCATGGGCAGTTATTTTGCGCCTTGGTTTTTCCACACGCTTCTTCCGACCCTGTTGACTATTTTGAATGAAACGCTTGATTGTTCAATGATCACGCTTCAGAAGCTTTGCAATTTTAAGAGTGCTGCATCCCTCTGCAAGATATCTCACTATTTTTGACTTTTCTGAGCCTGTCAAGTCCTTCTTTTGACCCATTTTGCCAAAGGAAAGGAAGTTGCCTAATAATTATGCACACCTGATATAGGGTGTTGATGTCATTAGACCACACCCCTTCTCATTACAGAGATGCACATCACCTAATATGCTTAATTGGTAGTAGGCTTTCGAGCCTATACAGCTTGGAGTAAGACAACATGCATAAAGAGGATGATGTGGTCAAAATACTCATTTGCCTAATAATTCTGCACTCCCTGTAAATATGGCCCTCTGTGTGGAAGGAGCATGCAATCAGTGGGTGTTTGCCTTTGGGCATTCCACAGCAACACCCATTGCATTTGACGCTGCCTCAGACTTATTAGTTTTCGTAAACCTGAGGCAGTGCCAAAATCTAATGCCACCCCAGTGGTGGTGTTAGCATGGTGCAACAAGGGGAAATGCTTTCATTTCTCCTTGTTTTTTGCTCTTTCTATGTGTGCTGCAGAATTCAGCACACACAGAAGGAGCAAATCACCATTAAAGATTGTTCTTGTGCAGGAAGGTCTCCCTTCCTGAACAAAAACAATCTCCTCCTCAACGCAGAGATCCTTGCACCATGACGCAAGGGTGGCTGCGTTGGCGCTAGGCAGCAAATTTAGTTCTGGCGCAGGGGGATCACAGGGGTGCACCATATTCTAGTAAATATGGTGCATCCCTACATTTTGAAACTGACGCTGCGCAGCGCTGCCAAATTTGGCGCAGCGCAGCGTCAATTTCTTGTAAATCTGGCCCTTAATGTCCAAACCTCATTACATCCCAAGCCCTGTTTATGTGACTACGTAGATAGCCTGTTATAGCCATCATGTGTTTCATCAATAGATTCATTTCCCGGGGCTGGAAAATACATAATACAAGATCTCTTGTACATGCCCATTCCCTAACTATAACCTACTGTGCAAAGGGTAACGCAGGGATGAGAGGCATGCAACAAGGGCATGCCGGGAAGTGAGCCTTTTCCTAACTCCAGGGCTTCCCTTAGAATTCACAACCAGTAATGTAACAAGCCTTGAGATTATTTTGCCACTTTACATAGTCCTACTAAAGGGCCAAAGTCCTATGGTTAATAGTCAGATTCTTCTGCCGTAATGCTTTATTTGTATAAAGACATAGGCCCAGATTTAAGAAGGGCCTAGCGTCACCTAGCGCCACATTACCAGCATTTTTTCATACTACTGTGATGTTAGGTTCCCAAAAACGACGCGCCAAATTTACAAAGTCGTGCAATGGATGCATTGCACCACTTGTAAACCCTTGCACCACATTATGCTTGTGCCATAGGTGAAGTGGAATCTATGAGATTGCATACATGGTGGTGTTAGGGGGGAGCAATGAGGCGCAAGAAAAGTGGTGCTTCATGTAATGAAGCAGCACTTTTCTTAATTCTGGGCCGCAGTTCCAAGAAGCAGTCACGCGTTTTCCACAGAGAAGACTGCAAGTGTAGCATGAATATTTCAAACATGAGGCATGAGACGAATAGCAGTGTGCGCTGAGACAGGATCACAGGGAGTTACTGCTGAGCCTCTCATGCAAATCTCATTGTATGACAAAGCCTAGTCTTGCGCCACACCCATCTGGAATATACTTATGCCCTTTACTTTTATGTACAGTAAATATTTAATTGTAATCATTTGTATATAGCACTTGCTAATATTGCTGTAATTTAGGATCTTATGATCTTAACACAAACCGCTAAAATGGTACTCAGTGTCTTCAAAAACATGTAGTTTGTGGTACTAGGGCTTAAATATCCGATCTCGAGTTTCATAAGATCTTTGCAGCAAGAGCCTCAACAAATATAACATCTCCTCTTATGATGTTCTGAATTTCTTCATCCCATTTCAGACCTAGCATCACAGTGTTTGGTATTTACCTACTCAACTGTCTCTACTCAACATGTATCCTTCTGTGCACAATACCAGTCAGATTTGCAAGGCAAGTTTATTTTCTCAATACTACTGACTGCTTAAGAGAGCAAAAGCTTGAGTAATGCTTGAACGGCCAGGTGGTACCAAACAGAAAACAGTCACATTGCTGTCCAAAATTGTCAAACCACTTTCACCTGTAACATTCAGAAACTTGAGATTTCTTTGTTGAAATCACAATTAAGTCATCAGCAGGTATGAGTGGCTTGCTTGCCCTACATCACACAGCTTGTACAGTGGTGGACAGGTCTGAGCTCTGTTTTGTTTAACACATACACAAAAAAAATGCCCCTCAGCTCTGCTGCAGGGATGTTCCGAGACACTAGAGACATTATATTTTGCCTTTTGTGCACTCCCATTCTCTAGGAATGAGGCCGTTTTGAGGTAATTTTAATTTACTATAATCAGCAACTTTTTGTGGCCCTTTGCAGTGTTAGCGTAATGTGTTTAGCTTTGGATATTTCCTCTTGTCAATTCACTCCAGCAGGTGTTTTATTTACAGTTCATAGACGTACCAAAACTAATTTATCAGCAGTGTTTTATCCTTATTTTCCTGGCCATCCCTAACTATGTGTTGGACAAGGTCTGAAGGTTTATGAACAGAACACAGCTGATCTAAGAACGTCCTTATTATCACAACTTTTGATTTCCTTCAGGAAACCCTACAAACCAGTTTCTTCTCCTACCCTCGCCCAATGGGGCAAGTGGATTATGTTTTTAATGGGTATTGACACCTCTTCTTTCGGAGCTCATTCCTGCAGGGGAGCGATGCCCTCAAAAGCCTTTTTGAAAGATTTCTGGCTCGAGGACATTCTCAGATCAGCTGATTGGTCAAATAATAATGTGTTTAAAGTGTTTTAGTGCAAACCTGTTCATTGTGCTTCTTTAACTGTTATTAATTCACTTTAAACAAGCATAATAGTAGCCTCTGTTCTTGACATAAAGGCCCTCATTACAACATTGGCAGTAAATCCCGCTTATCGCCGTGCAGAAGACCGCCAACACACCGCTGCGGCGGCGGAATTCCGCTACAGCTATTACGACCCACAGGCCGGAATCTGCCAAAATCCAGACACCCACACAAGTCCGTCACACCAAAGGTCAGTGATAAACTGGTGATAACAAAACCTCCACCATCACGCCAACAGGAATACGCCCACACTATCACGACCTACGAATCCACGCGGCGATCTTTCAACCGCGGTATTCCATTAGCGGTACACACCGCTGCGCTCAAAATACACACACATATACAAAACAACAACCACATTGGACAATCCGAAATACACACACCTGATACACATACACACACCACTCCCACACACTCAATACAATATAAAACACCCACCCACATCACCCACAAACCCCTATGATAAAAATTGAGAAAGAAGCATAGAGAGAGACACCACCATCAACAATTCTAGCATCCACAGGCACACAACACCATCACTCACACAACATCCACGCACCTCAGACAACACACACAAACACATCCCCTCACACATCACAACACACACCACCCCACACATCACCCACACCACACCATGGCCCCGCAAAGACACCCCAGGTTCTCTGAGGAGGAGCTCAGGGTCATGGTGGAGGAAATCGTCCGGGTAGAGCCACAACTATTCGGATCACATGTGCAGCACACCTCCATAGCTAGGAAGATAGAGCTATGGCGGAGAATCGTCGACAGGGTCAACGCAGTGGGACAGTGTGAGAAAACAGGGCTGATTGCAGAGGCCCCCTAACTTTTTGCCCCCATTTTCCACTTTTTGCTGGTGTTTTCCTGACTCTGATGGTGCCCTGGGTCCTGCTAACCAGTCCCAGGGCCTGTGCTCTGTGTAAAATGGATATGCAAATTAGGCTCATTATAATTGGCTAAGTTAACCTACCTATAAGTCCCTAGTATATGGTAGGGCATGTAGGTTTAGGGACCACAGCATAGGTAGTGCACCCATAGGTGCACTGCTGAGGTGCCCAGTGTCATTTTAAAGGCAGGCCTGCCTTGCTGGCTGCTTTTAAATTAAAGTTAGATGCAAATTCGACTTTGGAATTAAAAGTAGTTCCAAAGTCTTAAACTACCTTATTTTTACATATAAGTCACCCCTAAGATGTGCCCTATGTGCTCCTAGGGCTGGGTGCCATGTAACTATAAGCAGGGACTTTATAAAAATAGTTTTATAAGCCCTGATGAGGTAAAAACAGCCAAATTCGTTTTTCCCTCATTGTAGTAAATGGCCTTCATAGGCTAGAATGGGGAGATTTTATTTAAATTTTTAAAGTCTCCTTAAATGATGCATACTAAGAGTTTGGTATCAAATTAATTGTTGTAATAAATCCCACAACTTCCAGTTGTGGGATTTAATATAACTTTTTCAGGTAAAGAGTTCTAAACTTTACCTAAAAAGTTGCCAATTTCAGCCCTGCATTGTTTTTGCAGCTGTGCTCTGATTGGCCAGCCTTTAGCAGCTTGGCCAAGCTGCCTTGATGAGGTGTGAAGTGGCCTGGCTTCACACAAAGGAATGTGCCTGTGGGAAGGAATCTCCCCTCAGCAGATGGTGAGGCAGGAAGGGGGAGGGCTGCCAAACTGGTCTTCAAAGGCAGAGAAGGACATTTGGAGCAACCAGAAACACCCCCACATCCTGCAACCCCAGACAACTAGGTGCCCCCTTGATTAGATTAGGAGAGGGCAGGAGAGGGGTGTGTTTATGATTTTTAGCCACACCAGTGGGTGGGCTCAGCCAGATGTAACCTCCAAAAATCAGATTCAGCCATGATGGATTTTTAGAGAATGTTGCCTCCTGGGATTGATTTTTGCCACACTGGTCATCACAGGGGGAAGGACCCTGCACCTGATTGGAGAACCAGGACCCCCCTGCTTTTCACCCAGGAGCAAGGATAAAACTGGCAGACCTGCACCCACACCTCAGTTCCCTACCACATCCAACAAGGAAGAACAGAAGAAGAAGGACTGCCCTGCTGGACCCCTGGCCCCCTGGCCTGCACCTGGAACCTGCACTCAGAAGGACTGCACCAGCTGCAGACTTGGGCTTCACCACAAGAAGGACTTTGCCTGTCTTCAACTGGTTCAAGGAGGGACTCCCTGTTTGCTACAGGTGAAAAATTGCTATCCAGAGTCCCCTGCACCAACTCCTGAAGAAAGCGACCAGCTGACCACTGTCCAGTGGCCAAAAAGGAGTTTGCGCCAGGTGCATTCTGGGAGTTGTAGTCCGCACCCCCCAAGGACCATCTCAGAACTTCTGGACCCTTGGGGTGGACCCCCAAAGAACCTCAAAAGGACATCTGGGAGAAGCCCCAGAAGTTTGGAGAAGTTTGGACAACTTTTTGTAAAAAAGCTCCATAGAGGGACCGACCCGCCGCGGCAACTCTAGCCGGCTTGCCTCAACCGCGACCCGGCCTGATTTGCTGGTTCGTCCCGGTGAAGAAAATCTCTGAAAAAGAGATTAAGGGGGTCATTACAACATTGGCGGTAAAAGGCGATTACCGCCGTGCCGAAGACCGCCAATACACCGCCCCGGCGGCGGCGGGAGACCGCCACAGCTATTATGACACACATCACGGAATCCGCCGAAATTCAGACACCCACACAAGTCCGCCACACCAAAGGTCAGCGATAAATATGCGGAAACAAATCCTCCACCTCCACGCCAACAGAAACACGCCCATGCTATTACGACCCACGAATCCACGCGGCGGTCTTTCAACAGCGGTATTCCATTGGCGGTACACACCGCCGCGCTCAAAATACACACACCTCTCCAAAACACCGCCACATAGGACAATTCAAAATACACACACCTGATACACATACAAACACCACTCCCACACATCCAATACAATATAAAACACACACTCACATCACCCACAAACCCCTATGACCACAAATTAGAGACGAAGGCCAGAGAGAGACAGCACAGAATAGATAACACCATCACACAGAGGCACACTACACTATCACCCACACAACATCCACGCACAAAACACCACATACCACTACACCCACCACACTCATCAACACATACACCACCCCACACATCACACACACCACCCCATGTCACGCCAAAGACACCCCCGCTTCTCCGAGGAGGAGCTCGGGGTCATGGTGGAGGAAATCATCAGGGTAGAGCCACAGCTATTTGGTGCACAGGTACAGTACACATCCATAGCCAGGAAGATGGAGCTATGGCAAAGAATAGTCGACAGGGTCAACGCTGTGGGACAGCACCCAAGAAATAGGGAGTACATCAGGTAAAGGTGGAACGACCTACGGGGGAAGGTGCGTTCAACGGTATCCAGGCACCACATCGCAGTACAGCGGACTGGCGGCGGACCCCCACCTCCTCCCCCACAACTAACTACATGGGAGGAGCAAGTCTTGTCCATCTTGCATCCTGAGGGCCTCGGAGGAGTCGTCGGAGGAACGGACACTGGTAAGTCTAATCCCCACTATCATATCCCCCACCCTACCAGCATGCTATCACACACCCCAACCCTCACACCCTCCCCTATCACCCTAACTCCTCACTAATCTACCCATGACACCAACCACCCATCCCAACCCCAAGACCTGCATGACACAACTAAGCATGGACACCCATCACTAAAGCATGCCCACTGCACAGACCCACAACACCCCCCAACCATCACCACACAAGCCCCCACACAGGAATGCCTGCACTGGGGTTCACGCACACCCATCCATAGCACACCATGAAACACACACATGCAATAATCATGTTCTCATACCCCTGCAGGAACCCGAAGGACCGTCACCACACCAGAGGGTCCAGACAACACCACTCCACCCCCAAAAGAGGCCCACAGTGACGACAGCAGCCCTGCCCCACTGGATCTTGATGACCAGCCCGGACCAACGTGGTCCTCAGGACAGTCGGTTCCCCTTGCACAGCCACAGCCCAACACCGAACTGCCACCCTCTGGCAACACCAGCACAGCACCCATCCAGCTGACCCATACCGCCATACCCAGGACAGGTCAATCAGCGGTGTGTCCACCACTACAGGGCACCCAGGCTAACCCACCACCCCAACAACAACAGGGACCTGGGGGCAGTGGTAGTGGGCACACGGTCCAGGGGACAGAGGCACAGGAACACAGGGGAACTGGGAGGGCTGAAGTGCAACAGAGGGAGGACAGGCCAAGGGAACCCACTCTCCACGAGGCCCTATCCTCCATCATGGGAGCATACCACCACTCCCAGGAGACGATGGCAACGGTCCTGATCAAGTTGCAGGAGACCCTGCGCCTGCAGGAGGAGCAGTATTTGGGGTTCAGGGAGGAGCTCAGGACCATCGGCTCCGCCCTGGGCACCATCGTAGGGGTGCTGACGGACATTCAAAAGACTTTGAGGGACACCGTGGCACTCCAAGGGGCCCCTGACACTAGCCAGGACAACGAACTGCCCACCACCTCCACCGGCGCTAGTGGACAGGAGGCCCGGCCACAGGACCACCACACCAGCACCCCACCCCCTGCAGACGGACAACCACCACGCAAGCGGGCCCTGAGATCCAGGAACAGGACACAGCAAGATGGCAAGACCCCCGCCAGGAAATAAGACTACCTTGATTTTCCCCCCACTGTCCCACTTTGTTACCCTGTCCAGATTGGAACTGCCCCAGCTCCACTTCCTATGGCCAGATGTGCAATGTACCTGTGAGACTAATAGACTGGACTCTGCCATGGACATTATTCCACCATGACCTCTCCCCATTTCACAACCCCCCTACATTTTTATGCACTTCAATAAACACCCTTGAAACCTCAATAATATTGGAGTCAGTCAATGATTGTGAACTTTGTATTGTCAATTACAGTGTTTAAAAAAGGTTAGCCCTTGGAAGGTCAACATACCTATGTCACACATCACAAGCCTTTCAAGGGTGCAAGCTGTTGACACGTAGGTCAACACATTAGTGAAACTGAAATGGAAGGGGACAACTCAGTTACCAAATAGGGAGTGAAATGTAGGTACAGGATAGAGGTAGACGTGTGAGATGTAATATAATATGAAACATGAAATTGTACTCACCTGTGTCTCATTGAAAATATTGCTGTATGACTGACTCCCTGTTGTCGTTTTCATCTTCATCAGCTTCATCCTCATCACTGTCCACAGGCTCCCCAGGCTCCCCCGCTGCAACAACACCGTCATCTGGATCATCCTCCTGCAGAAAAGGCACCTGGCGTCGCAATGCCAAGTTATGGAGCATGGAGCAGTCGATGATGATGTCGCACACCTTCTTCGGTGAGTAGAATAGGGACCCACCTGTCAAATGTAGGCACCTGAACCTGGCCTTCAGGAGGCCGAAGGTCCGCTCGATTACCCTCCTAGTCCGCCCATGGGCCTCATTGTAGCGTTCCTCTGCCCTGGTCCTGGGATTCCTCACTGGGGTCAGTAGCCAGGACAGGTTGGGGTAACCAGAGTCCCCCAATAGCCATACACGGTGCCTCTGGATTTCACCCATCATATCAGGGATGCTGCTATTCTGCAGGATGTAGGCGTCATGCACTGAGCCAAGGAACATAGCATTTACCTGAGAGATGTACTGGTCTGCCAAACAGACCATCTGGACATTCATCGAATGATAACTCTTCCGGTTCCTGTACACCTGTTCATTCCTGCAGGGGGGGACCAGAGCTACATGGGTCCCATCGATGGCACCTATGACGTTGGGGATATGTCCAAGGGCATAGAAGTCACCTTTCACTGTAGGCAAATCCGCCACCTCAGGGAAAATGATGTATCTCCTTACGTGTTTCAGCAGGGCAGCCAACACTCTGGACAAGACGTTAGAAAACATAGGCTGGGACATCCCTGATGCCATGGCCACTGTTGTCTGAAAAAACCCACTTGATAAGAAATGGAGCACTGACAGCACCTGCACGTCAGGGGGGATTCCAGTCAGATGGCGGATTGGTGACATCAGGTCAGACTCCAACTGGGTACATAGTTCCCGGATTGTGGCACGGTCAAACCGGTAGGTCACGATGACATGTCGCTCTTCCATTGTCAACAGGTCCACCAGCGGTCGGTACACCGGCGGATTCCGCCATCTTCCAATATGTCCCAACTGACGGTGCCTGAAAAGGACAACAGCGAAAAAACTGTCAGCATTCCTCCAGGTATGTACCCACAGTCATACACAAGACTACACCAGACAATTAACCCATCCGGGAAAGGTTTTGAGTGTAGGCCTCGGTATGTATGACGCAATAGTAAATTAAGCCATGTGGGACCCTGAAATGGCGGCTGCCTGACCTCTAAAATGGGACAATGGAATTGTGGGGTAACTGCGCTGGCGTTGCACACCGTCGCGGTAGGCAGTCGTAGAGCACGGCGCAATGCTGCATTGGTTAACATTGGACCCTATGGGTCCCAGGAGCCAATGAACAGGTGCGCTGGCGGTGATGATGCGCACCGCCGCGGGCGTCACCGCCGCGGACGTCACCACCATTTTCTATCTGTTCAATCACTAGATACCTGACCTTCGACAGGAGAGGACCTACACTGCTAGTGCTGCTGTGACCTCGGTCTGGAAGCGACGATGGCTGCTGCGTCTGGGGAAAGGGCCCCTGCCTTCACTGCACAGGAGTTGGAGAAACTTGTGGATGGGGTCCTCCCCCAGTACACGCTACTCTACGGTCCTCCAGACCAACAGGTTAGTACACAGGGAGCACATTGTATGGGCTAGGCCTGGGTGGAGAGGGCTGGGTGGATGAGGGAAGGGGGCAGAGTACATAGAACAGTCATGCATGGGGATGAATGGGCCACAGGGATAGAGTTGGGAGGGGGCCAATTACAACGACGGTGCAGTAGGTAATGACTGTTCCTCTTTCCTTGTGCATGTCATGTAGGTCAGCGCCCACCAGAAGAGGGACATTTGGCATGCCATCGCCAAGGAGGTCCGGACCCTGGGGGCCCACCAGAGACGGGGCACCCACTGCCGTAAGAGATGGGAGGGCATTCGCCGCTGCAGCAAGAAGACGGCGGAGGCTCAGCTGGGGATGGCCTCCCAACGTGGGAGGGGTGCCCGTCGCACCATGACCCCCTGATGTTCCGGATCCTGGCGGTGGCCTACCCGGAGTTGGATGGGCGCTTAAGGACATCACAGCAGACACAAGGGGGTGTGTTCAACCTCATGCAATGGACTTTGCGTGCTGTGGAGCTGTCTGGGTGGGGGTGGTGGGCTGTGGGTGTCCCTAGGCCAGGGCGAGTTAGGTAGGCAAGGCCCCTCCGTTATGTAGGCCATGTGGCACTCTACCCCAGCTCAAAAAAAAGGCAAATTGATGTATAGTTGCCCCTTTGCCATCCATGTGGGCAGATGTCTACCATTGCCATGTAGGCCATTTCCCAGGAATTGCATGTGCAGAGGGCAGGAGCACGGCGTAATGCAGGGGGCTGCTGCGTTTGTCTTGTCCACCAACGGTAGCGGTATGCCATGCACTAAAACTCTCTTTCTTCTGTCTCCACCCTTTTTCTGCTCTCCCTGTCCTTCTGTACATCAGCATCATCAGGCGGAGGTACAGTGGCACCGGAGTACGAGGGAGCTGCATCCCACATGGCCATTGAGGGCCACACCACAGACTCTGATTTCACCAGTGGGACGGAGGGCGAGGGGAGCTTCACGTCGACCACAGGATTACCAAACAGCGATACGGACTCGTCCCCCGATGGGAGCTCCCCTGTGGTGGCGGCACCATCTGTGCGCCCCACTTCTACAGGTACAGCCGCCACCTCCCCTACCAGCACCGCCCTCCCAGCAGCCCCTCAGCGTTCGCCCCGTGCCCGCTCACCCAGGAGGGTGGGCATCACCTTCGCCCCAGGCACCTCAGGCCCTGCCCCTGTCACCCCTGCTGCCCTCAGTGAGGAGGCCATTGACCTCCTCAGGTCAGTCACTGTTGGGCAGTCTACCATTGTGAATGCCATCCAGGGTGTAGAACAAGAGTTGAAACACAGTAATGCATTCCTGGAAGGCATTCATTCTGGTCAGGCTGTCCTTCAGCGAACCCTGCAATCTCTGGCCTCAGCACTGATGGCAGCCATTGTCCCTGTGTCCAGCCTCCTCCCTCCAACTTCCTCCACCCAGACCCAATCCCCTGTACCCCAGCCCACCCCAAGCACACCTACAGACCAGCATGCACACAAGTCAACACCCAAAAGTAGCTCAAGCAAACATAGGCACCACACTCACCACAAGCACTCACACAAGCATCAGACCCATACAGACACAGCAACATCCACTGTCTCCACTGTGTCCCCCTCCTCCTCTTCTCCCTCCTCCCTCCCAGTCTCGTCTACATACACACCTGCATGCACCACATCTACAGGCACTAGGACTCGCACCAGGACACCCAGCACCACAAGCCGCTCACCTGCAGTCACCACCTCCACTGCCATGTACACGTCCTCTGTGTCCTCTCCCAGTGTGTCTGTGACGCCCCCTCCCAAAGTACACAAACGCCGGCAATCACTCACCCAACATCCATCCACCTCACGACAGCCTCCAGTACCTGCACCTGCACCCAAAACACCTAAAGTGACACCTCCTACAACCACCTCCTCTTCATCCACTCCCAGAGCCCCTCCAACTACCCATCCCAGTGTACGTCAGAAACTGTCCCTATGTCAAATTGACCTTTTTGCTCCCACCCCCCCCCTCCAATTCATCAGTCCCGTTGTAGCGCCTCAGCCAAAATGCCTCCAGTACCAGTGGTGCGTGTTCCAGGTTTTTGGAGTGCCCTGTCCACCAGGACAGGCAGTAGGACCCGGAGCCAAGGCACTGTCAGCCCACCCCCTGTGAAGGCTCCGAAATTGGAGATTGGACGACGGGACCGTGTCAAGACTCCTGGTGGTACAAACAGTGAAATGGGATCCAAGGCGATTGGTGAGTCATCTGTAACTCAAAAGAAGGTGGGGAAGGTCCCGAGGAAGTCTCCCCAACCTGTTGTGAGTGTCACGGCGGAGAAGTGAGCCATCATTTCCGGCGGTCCAGACACAACCGCCAGCACTGTCGTTACTGGTCAGGAGACCACCGCCAGAGTCATAGCCCAGGAGGGCTCAAGTATCATTACTGGTCAGGAGACCACCGCCAGTGTCAGAGCCCCGGAGGGCTCAAGTATCGTTACTGGTCAGGAGACCACCACCAGAGTCATAGCCCCGGAGGGCTCAAGTATCGTTACTGGTCAGGAGACCACCGCCAGAGTCATAGCCCCGGAGGGCTCAAGTATCGTTACTGGTCAGGAGACCACCGCCAGAGTCATAGCCCGGGAGGGCTCAAGTATCGTTACTGGTCAGGAGACCACCGCCAGAGTCATAGCCCAGGAGGGCTCAAGTATCGTTACTGGTCAGGAGACCACCGCAACCGCCGGAGTCACAGCCCAGGAGGGTCCAGAATCTCACAGCCCCGCTGGGCAATGATGGAACGTCATGCCACACACCAATGTCAGTATCTGAACCGCCATCTTAGGCTACCGCTGAACAGGGCAAAGACCGCCATGGAAAAGCACTGCTGAACAGTCCATAGGCAGCCATGGCAAAGCACCGCTGAACAAGGCCAAGACCGCCATGGTGAAGACCGCTGAACAGGGCAAAGACCGCCATGGCAAAGCACCGCTGAACAGTCCATAGGCAGCCATGGCAAAGCACTGCTGAACAAGGCCAAGACCGCCATGGTGAAGACCGCTGAACAGGGCAAAGACCGTGTGGGTATGAATAGTCCGGCACATCAGGCAATGTTCTCCCATGTGCAGCTGGGACAGTGACAGGACAGGTACTTTCACGGGGAGACTCATCCAGTCTGGGCACCAGTCCCCCTCCAGAACCAGTGGAGACCTGCATCTACCTGAGAGACTGTGGCTTTGCACTCCCCAGGATATGGCAGTGGGCAATCCACCCACTGTAGAGACTTGAGAGACTGTGGCTTTGCAGTCCCCAGGATATGGCAGTGGGCAACCCACCCACTGAAGAGACTTGAGAGACTGTGGCTTTGCACTCCCCAGGATGGCACAGTGGGCAACCCACCCACTGTAGACACTTGAGAGACTGTGGCTTTGCACTCCCCAGGATGGCACAGTGGGCAAACCACCCACTGTAGTGACTTGAGAGACTGTGGCTTTGCACTCCCCAGGATGGCACAGTGGGCAACCCACCCACTGTAGAGACTTGAGAGACTGTGGCTTTGCACTCCCCAGGATACATCAATGGGCATGGAGCCCCGTCATGGATCTGGCTTCGCATTCATGTGGCTGAGGTACCCCACCTTCCCTTCCCCCTGAGGTGCCTGTAGTGTTTCTATCTGATGCCCGGCAGTGTTCTCTCGGATTTTGGTCAGGTATCTATTGTGGGCGACGCCCATGCATTTTTGGACTGTTGGTGCACGGACATTGTTGTGTACATATCTGCACTACTTCTTGTTTTGTATATTTATTTTAGACAGATTTCGTGATATATATCCGTATATTTTTTAATGAGTTGTATATTGGCTAAATACAAAGTTTGGGCACTATTCGCTTTGTCATTGCATTCTTCCGGGGGGTTGTGGGTTGTTACTGTGATTTTTGTGACTGCATTGGTGTGTATGTTGTAATATGGGAGGGTGGGGGTGGGGGTGTTTGGTGGGTGTCCCCATAACTTTTGCCTCCCCCCTCCCCTGTGTCGTAGGTGCAGTACTCACCGGTATGTTCTGGGCCTAAGTCGCTGTTGGTCATAGATGAGCAGGAATGCAAGGGCAGGTAAGATTTGCAGTTCCGGGTCCATGGAGTCCTCGTTCCTCGTGGGATGTGTTGAGGTGAGCGTTTTCCCATTGCAAAAGCTGTTTCCGCCGTGTTTTTATCCACGGTGAATCTGCCCCGGAAAAGGTGGCGGATTGGTGTGTTGTGATAGTGTGGGCAGTACATTGTCTTCCGCCTGTCTGTTGGCGGTGACCGCCGCGCTGTTTGTCTGTACCGCTCTGGCGGGCGATGTGTTAAAGTGGCTGTCTTTGTTGGCGGTTTCCGCCAGGGTCGTAATTCCATTTTTTTGTCCGCCGGCCTGTTTGCGGTATTACCGCAGCTTTAACACCGTCCGCCAGGGTTGTAATGACCACCTAAGTCCGAAGGTAAAAAGTTGACCGGGACCTCCCAGCCAGCGTATCCGAGGAGGGCTCCATGGACGTCGGATCAAGATCCAGGTTTACCCCGGTCGAAGGATTTTCACCTCGAAAAAACGACCAAGTCCGAAGGTAAAAATCTCCACCGAGGATTTCAGCATCGCGTATCCGGAGAAGGGCTCCAGGAGTGGCAGGTTCGTCCCGCTGAAGAAAATCTTCGAAAAAAAGACTAAGGGGGTCATTCCGACTTTGGCGGGCGGCGGAGGCCGCCCGCCAAAGTAACCCCGTCGGCAGACCGCAAGGGTCATTCCGACTTTCCCGCTGGCCCGGCGGGCGACCGCCAAAAGGGCGCCCGCCGGCCCAGCGGGAAAGACCCTGCAACAAGGAAGCCGGCTCCGAATGGAGCCGGCGGAGTTGCAGGGGTGCGACGGGTGCAGTGGCACCCGTCGCGATTTTCACTGTCTGCAAAGCAGACAGTGAAAATCTTTATGGGGCCCTGTTAGGGGGCCCCTGCACTGCCCATGCCAGTGGCATGGGCAGTGCAGGGGCCCCACGACACCCGTTCCCGCCATCCTGTTTCTGACGGGGAAAACCGCCAGAAACAGGGTGGCGGGAAGGGGGTCGGAATCCCCATGGTGGCGCTGCAAGCAGCGCCGCCAAGGAGGATTCCCTGGGCCAGGGGAAAACCGGCGGGAAACCGCCGGTTACCCTTTTCTGACCGTGGCTTTACCGCCGCGGTCAGAATGGCCCTGGAAGCACCGCCAGCCTGTTGGCGGTGCTTCCGTAGTCCCCGGCCTTGGCGGTCATGGACCGCCAGGGTTGGAATGACCCCCTAAGTGTGAAGGTAAACTTTTAACCGACTTTGGTCAACTTTGACTTTGCCCCGGTCGAGGTGCAACCAGATGACCCGATTGGCGCTTTTTGTTTCTAGGCGCAAAAAAAATTATAATTCTTTAAAAATTCATATCTCCGGTTCCCCTTATCCGATTTTATTCGTTTTGGTGTCATTTTAAAGATAAAAATATAATCTATTTTTATAAATTGGTTTTGGATTTTTAAACTGTTTCCTGTGTTTTATTTAATTACTGTTTTGTGATATTTGAATGCTTTACACTCTGGGGGTCATTCCGACCCTGGCGGTCATGGACCGCCAGGGCCAACGACCGCAGGAGCACCGCCAACAGGCTGGCGGTGCTCCCATGGCATTCTGACCGCGGCGGTACAGCTGCGGTCAGATACGGGAAACCGGCGGTGTACCGCCGGTTTCCCGCTGCCCAAGGGAATCCTCCATGGCGGCGCTGCAAGCAGCGCCGCCATAGGGATTCCGACCCCCTTACTGCCAGCCTTGTTCTGGTGGTTTTGACCGCCAGAACCTGGATGGCGGTAACGGGTGTCGTGGGGCCCCTGGGGACCCCTGCAGTGCCCATGCCAATGGCATGGGCACTGCAGGGGCCCCCTAACAGGGCCCCACCAAGATTTTCAGTGTCTGCCACGCAGACACTGAAAATCGCGACGGGTGCAACTGCACCCGTCGCACCCCTTCCACTCCGCCGGCTCCATTCGGAGCCGGCATCCTCATGGAAGGGGGTTTCCCGCTGGGCTGGCGGGCGGCCTTCTGGCGGTCGCCCGCCAGCCCAGCGGGAAACTCAGAATTACCGCGGCGGTCTTTTGACCGAGCAGCGGTATTCTGCCGGCGGGACTTTGTCAGCCGCCCGCCAAAGTCAGAATGACCCCCTCTGTCTCCTAAGTTAAGCCTTGACGCTCGTTGCCAAGCTACCAAGGGTTGAGCTGGGTTTAATTTACTGAGACCTAACTGGACCTAAGTGGAGGTTAGTGGCCTATTGCTAAGTGTAGGTACCTACCTGCCCTTACCAATAACCCATTTTCCAACAGACAGCATCCAAGAACACGGGTTGGCATCAGGAAGAGGTGGAACGACCTACGGGGGAAGGTGCGTTCTGTGGTCTCAAGACACCAGATTGCAGTTCAGAGGACTGGCGGCGGACTCCCACCTCCTCCCCAACAACTAACAACATGGGAGGAGCAGGTCTTGGCTATACTGCATCCTAAGGGCCTTCCAGGAGTAGCAGCAGGAATGGACTCTTGTAAGTCAAATCTTAACTATTACATCCCCCACCCTACCTGCATGCTATCACATACCCCACCCTCACCTTCACCCCCATCACTCCAACACCTCTAATATGCCCTACTATCACAACCCACACATCCCAATACCAAGCCCTGCATGCAACAACAAAGCATGGACACCCATCACCAAAGCATGTCCACTACAGATACCCACACAGACCCCAAACCAAACAAGGTCCTACACAAGAATGCAAGCACTGGAGTACAGGGTCACCCACCCATTGCACACAATGGCGCACACAGATGCAATGATCATGCCTTCACACCCCTACAGGACCCCTACCCAACGTCACCGAACAGTAGGTTCCAAACATGTCCACTCCCCCCACAGAAGAGGCCCACAGTGATGACAGCAGCTCTGTCCAGCAATGGAACACCATACTGCAAGCACACACATTCAATCAATGTGCAGTCCATTGTGGACCCCCGTGGCCTCTTCACCAGCATCATAGCAAAGTATTCCTGCAGCATCCAGCATATTCCACCGGTTCCAGGATGAGAAATATGGCAATGGTCTACTCATAGGTAAGCCACCATACCAATCATTACACACACAAGACACCAACCATCTAGGACAAACAAGACAAATACCACACTAAATACATGTGGGCAGGGGTACATAGATGTACAGGCAACAACACATATGACACATGCCATACACCGCATTCATTGCACTTCACAAATACATAACCCACATGTACATAACACAGCCACACCCTGACTTCCATACCATGTGTCGACAGGTGGGGCCAAGACCACTTGCATTCAGAAGCTGCTCACAAACCACTACAAGTGTCCACATGTTGGCATCTAAACACAGATCACACACACATTACACCAAACATAGAATAGTCCAGCCATGTCAATGGCATAGGCCAGGGCCATTTAAAGAAAGTCAGTCAAGCACTCACACAAGCATCAGACCCATACAGACACAGCAACATCCACTGTCTCCACTGTGTCCCCCTCCTCCTCTTCTCCCTCCTCCCTCCCAGTCTCGTCTACACACACACCTGCATGCACCACATCTACAGGCACTAGGACTCGCACCAGGACACCCAGCACCACAAGCCGCTCACCTGCAGTCACCACCTCCACTGCCATGTACACGTCCTCTGTGTCCTCTCCCAGTGTGTCTGTGACGCCCCCTCCCAAAGTACACAAACGCCGGCAATCACTCACCCAACATCCATCCACCTCACGACAGCCTCCAGTACCTGCACCTGCACCCAAAACACCTAAAGTGACACCTCCTACAACCACCTCCTCTTCATCCACTCCCAGAGCCCCTCCAACTACCCATCCCAGTGTACGTCAGAAACTGTCCCTATGTCAAATTGACCTTTTTGCTCCCACCTCCCCCTCTAATTCATCAGTCCCGTTGTAGCGCCTCAGCCAAAATGCCTCCAGTACCAGTGGTGCGTGTTCCAGGTTTTTGGAGTGCCCTGTCCACCAGGACAGGCAGTAGGACCCGGAGCCAAGGCACTGTCAGCCCACCCCCTGTGAAGGCTCCGAAATTGGAGATTGGACGACGGGACCGTGTCAAGACTCCTGGTGGTACAAACAGTGAAATGGGATCCAAGGCGATTGGTGAGTCATCTGTAACTCCAAAGAAGGTGGGGAAGGTCCCGAGGAAGTCTCCCCAACCTGTTGTGAGTGTCACGGCGGAGAAGTGAGCCATCATTTTCGGCGGTCCAGACACAACCGCCAGCACTGTCGTTACTGGTCAGGAGACCACCGCCAGTGTCAGAGCCCCGGAGGGCTCAAGTATCGTTACTGGTCAGGAGACCACCGCCAGAGTCATAGCACCGGAGGGCTCAAGTATCGTTACTGGTCAGGAGACCACCGCCAGAGTCATAGCCCCGGAGGGCTCAAGTATTGTTACTGGTCAGGAGACCACCGCCAGAGTCATAGCCCCGGAGGGCTCAAGTATCGTTACTGGTCAGGAAACCACCGCCAGAGTCATAGCCCAGGAGGGCTCAAGTATCGTTACTGGTCAGGAGACCACCGCAACCGCCGGAGTCACAGCCCAGGAGGGTCCAGAATCTCACAGCCCCGCTGGGCAATGATGGAACGTCATGCCACACACCAATGTCAGTATCTGAACCGCCATCTTAGGCTACCGCTGAACAGGGCAAAGACCGCCATGGAAAAGCACTGCTGAACAGTCCATAGGCAGCCATGGCAAAGCACCGCTGAACAAGGCCAAGACCGCCATGGTGAAGACCGCTGAACAGGGCAAAGACCGCCATGGCAAAGCACCGCTGAACAGTCCATAGGCAGCCATGGCAAAGCACTGCTGAACAAGGCCAAGACCGCCATGGTGAAGACCGCTGAACAGGGCAAAGACCGTGTGGGTATGAATAGTCCGGCACATCAGGCAATGTTCTCCCATGTGCAGCTGGGACAGTGACAGGACAGGTACTTTCACGGGGAGACTCATCCAGTCTGGGCACCAGTCCCCCTCCAGAACCAGTGGAGACCTGCATCTACCTGAGAGACTGTGGCTTTGCACTCCCCAGGATATGGCAGTGGGCAATCCACCCACTGTAGAGACTTGAGAGACTGTGGCTTTGCAGTCCCCAGGATATGGCAGTGGGCAACCCACCCACTGAAGAGACTTGAGAGACTGTGGCTTTGCACTCCCCAGGATGGCACAGTGGGCAACCCACCCACTGTAGACACTTGAGAGACTGTGGCTTTGCACTCCCCAGGATGGCACAGTGGGCAAACCACCCACTGTAGTGACTTGAGAGACTGTGGCTTTGCACTCCCCAGGATGGCACAGTGGGCAACCCACCCACTGTAGAGACTTGAGAGACTGTGGCTTTGCACTCCCCAGGATACATCAATGGGCATGGAGCCCCGTCATGGATCTGGCTTCGCATTCATGTGGCTGAGGTACCCCACCTTCCCTTCCCCCTGAGGTGCCTGTAGTGTTTCTATCTGATGCCCGGCAGTGTTCTCTCGGATTTTGGTCAGGTATCTATTGTGGGCGTCGCCCATGCATTTTTGGACTGTTGGTGCACGGACATTGTTGTGTACATATCTGCACTACTTCTTGTTTTGTATATTTATTTTAGACAGATTTCGTGATATATATCCGTATATTTTTTAATGAGTTGTATATTGGCTAAATACAAAGTTTGGGCACTATTCGCTTTGTCATTGCATTCTTCCGGGGGGTTGTGGGTTGTTACTGTGATTTTTGTGACTGCATTGGTGTGTATGTTGTAATATGGGAGGGTGGGGGTGGGGGTGTTTGGTGGGTGTCCCCGTAACTTTTGCCTCCCCCCTCCCCTGTGTCGTAGGTGCAGTACTCACCGGTATGTTCTGGGCCTAAGTCGCTGTTGGTCATAGATGAGCAGGAATGCAAGGGCAGGTAAGATTTGCAGTTCCGGGTCCATGGAGTCCTCGTTCCTCGTGGGATGTGTTGAGGTGAGCGTTTTCCCATTGCAAAAGCTGTTTCCGCCGTGTTTTTATCCACGGTGAATCTGCCCCGGAAAAGGTGGCGGATTGGTGTGTTGTGATAGTGTGGGCAGTACATTGTCTTCCGCCTGTCTGTTGGCGGTGACCGCCGCGCTGTTTGTCTGTACCGCTCTGGCGGGCGATGTGTTAAAGTGGCTGTCTTTGTTGGCAGTTTCCGCCAGGGTCGTAATTCCATTTTTTTGTCCGCCGGCCTGTTTGCGGTATTACCGCAGCTTTAACACCGTCCGCCAGGGTTGTAATGACCACCTAAGTCCGAAGGTAAAAAGTTGACCGGGACCTCCCAGCCAGCGTATCCGAGGAGGGCTCCATGGACGTCGGATCAAGATCCAGGTTTACCCCGGTCGAAGGATTTTCACCTCGAAAAAACAACCAAGTCCGAAGGTAAAAATCTCCACCGAGGATTTCAGCATCGCGTATCCGGAGAAGGGCTCCAGGAGTGGCAGGTTCGTCCCGCTGAAGAAAATCTTCGAAAAAAAGACTAAGGGGGTCATTCCGACTTTGGCGGGCGGCGGAGGCCGCCCGCCAAAGTAACCCCGTCGGAAGACCGCAAGGGTCATTCCGACTTTCCCGCTGGCCCGGCGGGCGACCGCCAAAAGGGCGCCCGCCGGCCCAGCGGGAAAGACCCTGCAACAAGGAAGCCGGCTCCGAATGGAGCCGGCGGAGTTGCAGGGGTGCGACGGGTGCAGTGGCACCCGTCGCGATTTTCACTGTCTGCAAAGCAGACAGTGAAAATCTTTATGGGGCCCTGTTAGGGGGCCCCTGCACTGCCCATGCCAGTGGCATGGGCAGTGCAGGGGCCCCACGACACCCGTTCCCGCCATCCTGTTTCTGACGGGGAAAACCGCCAGAAACAGGGTGCGGGAAGGGGGTCGGAATCCCCATGGTGGCGCTGCAAGCAGCGCCGCCAAGGAGGATTCCCTGGGCCAGGGGAAAACCGGCGGGAAACCGCCGGTTACCCTTTTCTGACCGTGGCTTTACCGCCGCGGTCAGAATGGCCCTGGAAGCACCGCCAGCCTGTTGGCGGTGCTTCCGTAGTCCCCGGCCTTGGCGGTCATGGACCGCGAGGGTTGGAATGACCCCCTAAGTGTGAAGGTAAACTTTTAACCGACTTTGGTCAACTTTGACTTTGCCCCGGTCGAGGTGCAACCAGATGACCCGATTGGTGCTTTTTGTTTCTAGGCGCAAAAAAAATTATAATTCTTTAAAAATTCATATCTCCGGTTCCCCTTATCCGATTTTATTCGTTTTGGTGTCATTTTAAAGATAAAAATATAATCTATTTTTATAAATTGGTTTTGGATTTTTAAACTGTTTCCTGTGTTTTATTTAATTACTGTTTTGTGATATTTGAATGCTTTACACTCTGGGGGTCATTCCGACCCTGGCGGTCATGGACCGCCAGGGCCAACGACCGCAGGAGCACCGCCAACAGGCTGGCGGTGCTCCCATGGCATTCTGACCGCGGCGGTACAGCCGCGGTCAGATACGGGAAACCGGCGGTGTACCGCCGGTTTCCCGCTGCCCAAGGGAATCCTCCATGGCGGCGCTGCAAGCAGCGCCGCCATAGGGATTCCGACCCCCTTACTGCCAGCCTTGTTCTGGTGGTTTTGACCGCCAGAACCTGGATGGCGGTAGCGGGTGTCGTGGGGCCCCTGGGGGCCCCTGCAGTGCCCATGCCAATGGCATGGGCACTGCAGGGGCCCCCTAACAGGGCCCCACCAAGATTTTCAGTGTCTGCCACGCAGACACTGAAAATCGCGACGGGTGCAACTGCACCCGTCGCACCCCTTCCACTCCGCCGGCTCCATTCAGAGCCGGCATCCTCATGGAAGGGGGTTTCCCGCTGGGCTGGCGGGCGGCCTTCTGGCGGTCGCCCGCCAGCCCAGCGGGAAACTCAGAATTACCACGGCGGTCTTTTGACCGAGCAGCGGTATTCTTCCGGCGGGACTTTGTCGGCCGCCCGCCAAAGTCAGAATGACCCCCTCTGTCTCCTAAGTTAAGCCTTGACGCTCGTTGCCAAGCTACCAAGGGTTGAGCTGGGTTTAATTTACTGAGACCTAACTGGACCTAAGTGGAGGTTAGTGGCCTATTGCTAAGTGTAGGTACCTACCTGCCCTTACCAATAACCCATTTTCCAACAGACAGCATCCAAGAACACGGGTTGGCATCAGGAAGAGGTGGAACGACCTACGGGGGAAGGTGCGTTCTGTGGTCTCAAGACACCAGATTGCAGTTCAGAGGACTGGCGGCGGACCCCCACCTCCTCCCCAACAACTAACAACATGGGAGGAGCAGGTCTTGGCTATACTGCATCCTAAGGGCCTTCCAGGAGTAGCAGCACGAATGGACTCTTGTAAGTCAAATCTTAACTATTACATCCCCCACCCTACCTGCATGCTATCACATACCCCACCCTCACCTTCACCCCCATCACTCCAACACCTCTAATATGCCCTACTATCACAACCCACACATCCCAATACCAAGCCCTGCATGCAACAACAAAGCATGGACACCCATCACCAAAGCATGTCCACTACAGATACCCACACAGACCCCAAACCAAACAAGGTCCTACACAAGAATGCAAGCACTGGAGTACAGGGTCACCCACCCATTGCACACAATGGCGCACACAGATGCAATGATCATGCCTTCACACCCCTACAGGACCCCTACCCAACGTCACCGAACAGTAGGTTCCAAACATGTCCACTCCCCCCACAGAAGAGGCCCACAGTGATGACAGCAGCTCTGTCCAGCAATGGAACACCATACTGCAAGCACACACATTCAATCAATGTGCAGTCCATTGTGGACCCCCGTGGCCTCTTCACCAGCATCATAGCAAAGTATTCCTGCAGCATCCAGCATATTCCACCGGTTCCAGGATGAGAAATATGGCAATGGTCTACTCATAGGTAAGCCACCATACCAATCATTACACACACAAGACACCAACCATCTAGGACAAACAAGACAAATACCACACTAAATACATGTGGGCAGGGGTACATAGATGTACAGGCAACAACACATATGACACATGCCATACACCGCATTCATTGCACTTCACAAATACATAACCCACATGTACATAACACAGCCACACCCTGACTTCCATACCATGTGTCGACAGGTGGGGCCAAGACCACTTGCATTCAGAAGCTGCTCACAAACCACTACAAGTGTCCACATGTTGGCATCTAAACACAGATCACACACACATTACACCAAACATAGAATAGTCCAGCCATGTCAATGGCATAGGCCAGGGCCATTTAAAGAAAGTCATACATAGGCACAGTCCCAAGTAAATCATGGTGTGCAAGCCTCTGGCAGAATCTAAATCAAATGCCACCCAAGTGGTGCCATAACCAATTACATATCATCTACACATACCTGGCATACCTGGAGTGTGCACATACACCTGTCTGCCGCATTGTGTCGTACACATACAAATACAAAATAACCTGCCCTTAAAGACCATGGGGCAGAATAATGAGAAATGGAGCAGCACCTACTCCAGTTCCACCTCACATGCACTCCTAGTACCTCCAAACACCATCATGTCTGTTCCGTATACCAGAAATGGTCCACCATGGTGCAGAGTTTGTGAAAAAGCTGTAAAAACCATGGATGCCATAGTAGGACTCATTCCTGAACTTACATGCACCGTACTAAGGGACCCATGTGAAAAATAGCTGTGCCCCTTCCCAAAGAAATCATGTATTGGAAGCCAGGAGATACTACTGCACCAAATTAGATTATCCTACAAATGTGTGATACACACCCTCATACACTTGATGACTGGCACAACCCTCATCTGCCACAAAGGGTCACTAAGTGTTGCACTGCATGCATAGTGCCACATGGTAATATGGATGGCGCTGTCTGGCTTTGTAGGGCTACTATTGTGTCTCAACATCTGACACCATTGTGGTGCACGGAAGTGGTAGGTTCCATCTAACAATAGAACACTGCTTCAAATATGGACTACACAGCTCATTTGGCTAAATTATAACCATCATTTTGGAATCAATATGAAAATTCCTAGGTCCTTGAGCCTCTACCCAAGATTGTCATGACCATCAACACAGTCCAATGAAACCATTGCACAAGAAAAGGAACATACACTATACCACAAGCAAGTCTGGATCACCACTCCAACTACAAATGGCAACGGCCATGGTATGTTTCAAACCACTATCAAGCTTTACCAGCACATCTTCTCTCTTTCCCTTGCAGTTGATCAAGGTTATGGCATACAGCCATGGGTTATGACTCCATTTGCCAATTCCACAATGGTGGAAGAGTGTGCCTACAACGAAAGGCAAAATAGAACACGCAATGTTGTGGAGAGGACATTTGGGCTTCTGAAATCAAGTTTCAGGTGCCTGGCCCTGGCAGGAGGAAGTCTCTTGTATGCTCCACCACTCGTATGTAAAGGTATACTGGCATGTGCAATCCTCCACAACATCTCTGTCAGAACAAATGTCCCCTCGGATGACCAGGTTGATGTCCCCAATGAGGAGGAGGATGATGATGGAGCAGATAATTTGGAGGGGGAAGTACAGAACACTGCTGCAGGAGTACACAAGAGACCACATTGTAAAGAACTTCTATACTTAGTGACTGGACTAACAACATCACATAGTAAATAACACAAATAAAATACTTTGCACCTGATTCTCCTTAGTCTACTCATTCTCCACCACATAAACCATTGGAATGTGACTCAAACCTCAGGGAGCAGGTAAGAAACACAAAAGTTACAAGTATGGTAGCAACATCATATGTGATGTAAGAGGGTCTACTGCATCCATCTCACATATCAGTGACACTCAATTCACAGGCATGTGACTACTGAAGGCCTCGATCCATACACCATTACATATATTGTGCTGTCAAGTGGCCAAGGTGCTAATTCCTAGCCCATTCCCCACAACTACACCATGCCTAACAGGATTTATGAAAGGGTAGCACACATAAGGTAGGGGCTGTCAACAAATGGATTTTAAGTAACGTTGGAACTGAACACCATCACAACACAGGGTGATTGCTGCTTTGCCTGCACGGTACATGTATGACAAGGGGGGGACATCATAGGTAACTATGGTCCTCCAGTAATTGTCCAGGGATTGTAACCAATGTCAGATGCAGAACTTGCACAGTGTATCCATGGGATTATGACCTGTCTCTGCCATTGGGCACAACCGTGGCACATGGTGGACTGTACCTCACATATGGCACACACACATTGGCTGTGGAGTACATAATGGGTTGCAAGACAAATTAAGCAGCTATGGGTGCAGAATCACTATCCAAACACACGACCCATTGTCAAGATGTAAGAATTTAATGAGGCAATGCACCACCAAATAATAGTCTGGGTGAGATGTAGGCACAGTGTGATATACTCCCTATGTACATAAGATGTACATATGTCACACACGTATGTCACACAAATCTGCTGTCTTGACACATGCTTACAGCAAATACAGATAAACATGTGAAGACTGATGTACAGGTGTATGTCCTTGGTAGCAACGGGTTTGCCAATATCAACAATGCTTGACATGTGTCAGCATGTTTACCTAGCATGCTCTGTATACACACCACTTTGGTTTTTTCCCCGACCCGCCCACCAAGCCGCAGCTGAATTTTAGAGGCCGCCCCTCGCGGGACGTGTTTCTTTGTATCTGGAGTTGCTGGGGGAACAAGACGCTTTCCCCGACCCGCCCACCAAGCCGCAGCTGAATTTTAGAGGCACGCCCCTCGAAGGTCGCGGGATGCGCCCAGGCAAAGACCGGGCCAAGATGGGCCCGTCTACGCCCGTCTTCATCCGACTAAGGCCGGGCCGGGCCCCGTCTCTTCATTCTTGCATCCTGTGATTAAGTAAGTCTTTAAACTCCCTTATCCAAATTGGGCGGCCACCATCTTTTTAGGTTCTATGGGGAAGAGGAAAGCTGTTGACTTGTTGGAACCCCGGATAGACTGTAAAAAACAGAAAAAGCACCCCACGAAGCCAACTAACAAGCCCAAAGGCTGTGGTTCTAAACCATTCAAGGAAATAGACCAGCTATTTGAGGAGGTGGAGGCAATGTTAAACTGTACAGCGGGTATTAATGGAACCATGCCCTCTAAGAAGGTCTCATTACAACCCAGGAGGATTCAAGAGTTTTTTAGCCACAAGAAGAACAAGGTTCAAGATCTAGACCCTGATACTCTGCCTAATGGAGGATGGGATTGATCTAATTTAATCAACACCACCCCTTCTCCACTCAGTAGATCAAAGGCCACTGCTACTGATTATACACCCAAACAAAGGCTTTCTCATGTAGAAGAGGAAGAAAGTACACTTATTGTATTATCCCATTAAGTCCTGTGATAAAACTGATTCCAAATATACCTTGTAAAAATCGGTTTCAGCCTCTAGCTGAGGAGGATGTTCTACTTAGGACCTATGTCCCTCCTATAGTAGAGCCAGATATTAAGGTTACTAGTCTTCCACCTATTCCAGTTACCTATCCCCTATTGGTTCAACCCCCCTCCGAGATCAATGTGTCCCTTATTTTGCAGAGAGTAGACGAAGTCAAGAGCATTGTACAGCAACTGACCAAACTCTTCCAGGAAAGACCAGCAAATCCGTGTGGATGTAAATGTCCCTTAAGAGAGGAAGGGGGAAAAGGTGGGTCTACAATGATTGACTTGACCTCACACTCGAAGATGGCGCATGGATGCAAGCTAACCACCATCCAAAGAAAAGGGCATTTAAAGGCAATCCTGATGCGAAGTTAATGCGTCCCGTAGACAATTTTATACATAAGCAGTCGGGTAACAAATACATCCTTTCTGAGGGGGCCGCTATGACAAACTGCGTTGCCCCTATTGGTTGCCTCCCCCCTCCAAACTTGCCGAAATCTGGAAGGTACAAAGAAATTGATAATCCTAGACGTGTAGGGGATCATCCCTCTCTGAACACCAGTAGGTTACCAGTACCCCCTTTCATCTCTGAACCCACCTGTACTCCTTCCCCTCAGAGAGCCCTTAATGGTTTAACTATGCTGGCAAAAAATCAAGGTAGCAAGCACGGGTCCAATACTCTTTTTCTGAACAATGTCCCCAGGTTGCCGCAAGGGCTCAAAGAGGACTATGAGTCCAGGGTCAATAAGGTCATCTATTCGCTACGGAATCAACGGGGCTGCCTATCGGTTATACGTTCGGACATTTCTAATGTCAAACGGTGGAGCCCCCCGGAGACCAATCATGATACAATTTCTATTGAGTTCTATGACAAGACCTTGGTAGAGCATCTCATTGCCTTTGATGTACGTACTCGCCCTCTCAGGGACCTAAAAAAGGGAGGTATTATCCTAGAGTTTGAAATAGACGATGCATGCCAGGCTACAGCAAATGTCTATATGGCCCACAATTCTACTAGAAATCAACGTGGGTGTGTTGAGCCCACCTTGATCAAGTCTGTATGACTGTCCACAGCCCAGGAATCTCTTAGTGGGGGTAACCGAGAGGAGCCATCTCTGACCAGCCCGAACAGTCTTACTATCAACGAGTCAACTCCAGAGGATGTCCCACAGACACTTAGAGTTATACCTGTTGTTATTAATGGGTTATCAATATTGTCATGGAACTTAGCTTGCATTGGGAGGAAATTGGATGACATGGATTGGTGCTCATATGTAAACACCCAAGACATATGCCTCTTCCAAGAAACTTGGGCTGAGGACAGGATCATCATAGATGGGTTTCTTTCCTTTGATATACCTGCCCAACCATCTGAAAAGGTGTCAGGTCATGCAAAAGGTGGGTTGCTAATCCTATTGAACAAAAGATTACAATGTGAATATAAGATCTTACAATTTGACTGTGTTGATTTGTTGGTGCTGCAAATATCGTTCCAGCAGAATTTTAATATAACCCTTATTAATGTTTATGCTCGATCTGTTTCACGTGGAGTAGAATCTCAGGCCCTAATCCAGCTCCTCGACTTCTTAGATACCATTCAATCTACATCTTACTTGATTATAGCTGGGGATGTACACTGTACCTTTGAACCATCGGTGCTACTTAGTGGCCTAACGGAGGAGGAGGATCAAATATGGGGGATTGCGCAACTGAATTCTGATTGCTTTTGTCCTCGCACTTGTGTAGCAGCCCAGCTGGCTTCCCTCTGTTTGAAGCATGGCCTTAGGGCCTACAACGGCCGTATGCCCTCCGACCCAGACATTGTACCCACTTTCAAACGAGGCATAATCACAAGTGTAATTGATTATTTCTTAGTTGATGTAAGATTGTGGCCCCAGCTTGGAGATATGAAGATGGATCTCAGATGTGAGAGTGATCATTATCCGCTGGTACTATCTATTTCTGGGGACGTATTTTGTATAACTGCTAATAATCAAGCTACTATGGTCCCTACTCACACTGGGAAGAATTCATCCATGAAGGTCAGGTGGCCGAAGGTTAGTCGAACCCCTACTTGTTACATGCGATTTACTCATCTCTTTTAGATAATCTGGCTCCTTACCAAGATTATGATCCTAAAGATATTCCCATTCTTCGCATACATGAAACCATGGTTTATAAACAACAGAAAAGTCAACAATTGTGGCTGTGTAAGAATGGTGCGCACTTCCAATATGTCTGCTACAATCAATAATTGAAGTCTATGATGGAAAAGTCATTATTTAAGAAGAAGAGTGCTCCAGTGGTAGGACATCCAGCCACAGGGTGTGAGGGTTGTTTCCTATATAAGGTCACAATCCATCTACGAAATGAAGAAAACCACGGCACATCTCAGGGTCATAGTGTAAGCCATTTATTCCTTAGTGCTGTAACAGGAAAGTTGGTGACCTGATCCAATGAAATACACTAGGTAAGTGGTTTATAGGCCAAGGCAATTTTTCATAGTTGAAAGAAAACAGCAGACACGTGTTTCATCACACTTGACTTTTTCAAGGCTGTAAACATATACAAATAGAATGTGTGAATAACAGAAATCGTCAATGGATTATTAACAGACTCAGTTGTGGTGTAAAACGTGAAACAAACCATTTGTTGATAAGTAAAAAAGAGAGACCAAGTGCCGAAGATGAGTGATTTATTCATAGGGCTACCATACAAGAAGAGGGAGAGAACCCCTTCCGCTCCCGTGTGTGTAGAAAGACACTTAAAAGATAGACCTATGGTGTCAGCAGGCAGAGATGGTGAATATCAATAAAGAGTATAACAAGGGATGTCCCGGAAAAAGAAAGGCATACGAATCTCATACAACCAACTAAGAGATATTGTATTTGGTGCTTCAGAAAATAGAGAAAATCACCCATATGGTGTATAAGAAAGCAACTCATATATGTACAAAGACATGCAAAGAAAAAAGGAAAGGAGAGATTTTTTTTTTTTAACATACCTTTAAAAATATAGAGGTATTGTATATAATAAGAGATTCCAATTCTCAAGGATATGGGACAAGTATGAAAAGTGTAGCATGAGTCAAATGGGAGTCCAGAGACCATGATACGTCTGTGAAAGTAGAGGAAAATGATGAGCCGGCAATCAGAAAATCGAGCCATAGAGGCAACGATGAACAGTAAAAAGGAAAAAGAGGACCAAATTGCAGCATGTATTTTAACAGCTGATTAGTGAAAGAAAATCACTTGGCAATTGTGCGTATTATCCAAAGGGCATTAACCTAATTTATTACTAACATTAGTCTGCTGAAGTTAAGTATGTAATGTCATCCCCAGCTATGTTAATAATGGGGGAAGTAGGGGACACTTCAAAAGGGAGGAAAAAGAATGTGGGCCAAAAAAAGAGATCAACACTAGAAGACCGCCGTCTTCATATTTCATGAACTCTGTACGTTCAGAAGCTAAGTATTAGTGAAATTTTAGTAAAAACTTGGTTGCAGGCTACTGTGTAACCAAACAGCTATTAGGCATCGTAACCCGATGAGACACGCATCAGGGGAAACTAGAACATTAATAGCGCGTCTGCCAGAAAGAAAAAGATGTCCGGGCAGCAGGCGCTCGGTAATTTATTTAAGCAAGTGTCATAAGGAAAGACGGTCATAGTCATGACGGCGACCGCTATAATTGCAAGCGTGTGTAACCGTCCAGAAAGTATGTCAAAGAGAGAATGTCAAAGAAGCATGGGCAGAAGCCCTGTTACCTGCTGCCGGTCTCCCGTCATTTCTGTTCACGGATCGCGTCGCGTCTGAAGCGAGCGCCGACCCGTTACTGGGATTTAAATCCCGAAAGCAACCGGAAATAACAATAAAAATAAAAATAAACAGTGGACTAAGAGCCCTAAGGCAGTAGAGTCCACCATCTTGAGAAGGAAAATGGAAGTAAATAACGAAGAGAGCAAGAGATCAGTGAGTGTGTATAGGCTTACGTGTATATGCCGTGACATGCATATGTGTGGTTAAGTAACATCAAGAGGAGAGAAGAAGGAAATGAACCACCATGGAGATTGATGTGAATGCATGCAATTCAACCACGTTCACAAATTATTGTTGAAGAGAAAGAGTAATCACATATCAGCAAATGCACATTTGAACAGGGTTAAATAGAACATGTGGATTATAAGAAAGATAATCGTATAATTACTAAGGCACCACATGTGTGTAAACTTATAATAAAGGGCAACAAGAAGCTACAAAATGCAATAAATCTACTGTGGTGATGTAACATGTTAGGAATCAGCAGCCTTGTAGACAGACACATTTAAAAATTACAAATTCGGTATGTTAACACACAGTTGGTAATCTAAAGGAATACGTGTAGGTCTTTATCGGAATTGAGCCCCTCTTCCACTGTACGCAATCTCACAATCCATCTGCTCTCAAGTTGTCTCAGGAGGAGAGTTTTGTTACCCCCCCCCTCGGACACTTACCCAAAGTGGCAATGCCATGAGTTTGTATGTCTGGTTTTTCATGTAAAGGGTGTGCCAGATTATAATGGACTGCAAAGGGGTAGTCACTGTTATTGTTTTTGATCGCCCGGATATGTTCTTGCAGTCTTTCCCTGAATGGTCTGATTGTACTGCCGATATAGATCTTTTTACATATGCAAATGATACAGTAAACAGTGAACTTAGTGTTACAATTCATGAATTGTTTAATCGTGTATGTGGTTTTAGTGTTGTAGCAAAAGTTTTTTGTTTTGTCCAAGGCATAGCTGCATACATTGCAATGACCGCATTTATAGAAACCTGAGGGTGGTGCGGGTAGCCAACTCTCATTGGTGACCATTGGTAGATAACTATGACACAGTTTATCCCTCAACGTGCGGCCCCTGCGGTGGATCATGTCTGGTCTATTTCTGAGACCTTGTTTGAGGGTTTTGTCAGATAATAAAATGTGGCAGTTGTTATTGAGAATCTTGAAAACTTCTGCACTGGCACACGTGTATGTGGTTATGAAAGCTGGCGTCCTTTTTTTATCAACCTTTTTGCATGGTTTCTTCTGAAAAAGAGATGCTCTATCGATCTTAAGAATCCTTTCACGTGTATTGCTTAACAGTTTACTAGGATACCCTCTGCTAAGAAAGCAGTGCTCTAGGGATTCCAGTTGCTCAAAGAATTCTGGGTCTTTCTGGCAATTGCGTCTGATCCTCACGGCTTCCCCATAGGGAATAGCTTAAATTTGAGAATGTGGATGTGCACTGCTGGCATGTAAGATTGAATTCGATGCTGTTGCTTTTCTGAATAACTTAGAGCAGATATGGTTGCCTTCAGTATATAATGTCAAGTCTAAAAAGTCAACACTCTCTAAGCTAGTACAGCTAGTGAAGTGTATGTTGTATTGGTTGACATTTAGGTACTTGGTAAACATCTCTAAGGAGACGTGATCTCCTGACCAGAAAAGAAGTACATCATCGATGTACCGACCCCAGCAAAGGATGTGTTGTGTAAGTTCTGGTGGACCATTGGTCCACAGGTGATGGTGTTCGTCATACCCCATATATAGGTTAGCGAAGGACGGCGAGAATTTCGCCCCCATCGCAACCCCTTGTTTTTGTCTATACCATGTCCCCTCGTGCAGGAAGACATTGTTGTCCATGACCAAGTTCATCAAATCCATCAACATATTGGAATGTGTCAGAAAAGTTGCTTCTCTTTTATCCAAAAAATATTGGATAGCAGCCATGCCTTCTTTTTTGGGTATGCATGTGTACAAGGAGGTGACATCCAGTGTGGCTAAAAAGTGACCCTCCGTCCATTCAAAGTCCGCCATAAGGCTGAGAAGATGTGTGGTGTCTTTGATATATGACGGTAAATTACAAACAAACGGTTGTAAATAAAGATCAATGAATTCAGAAAAATTTTCAGTGGGTAAATTAATCCCAGATATTATAGGTCTGCCAGGGGGAAAGTGTGCTGTTTTATGGACTTTGGGGAGAATGTAGATGCAAGGGAACATGGGCGTAGGATTAAAAAGATACTTATATTTAGAGTCTGTTAGTAGACCTCTATCCCTCCAGAAACTCAGTTTGGTCTCTATATCTCTGGTAACTCTGCCTATAGGGTTGTTGGAGAGCTTACAGTAGGCTTTTTGATCCTGAAGTTGTCTATCTATTTCACCGACATAGTCCTTGCGATTCATGATGACAATGTTTCCACCTTTGTCCGCTTCCTTGATAACTATATCTTTAATGTCATCAAAGGAGCGTAAAGCCTTCTTTTCATGTGGACTCAAATTGTGCGCCCAGGTTTTGCGCCCAAGTGTGTATTGATTTTCCAATTTATAAAGATCTCTGGTGACTATTTTATAAAAAACATCTATTGAATTATCTGATGTGAGAATGGGTGTGAATCTGGATCGAGGTCTTAGTCCACTGGTACATGTGGCAGAGCTATTAATGCCCAAGTCACCTAATATGTCATCACAGGTGGTTCCATTGTTACTGTCATCTTCTCCTGCTATGGAAAGTAAGGTCTGTATGTCTCTTATATCACCAATAGAGAAATCACATGTGTCAATGTCCTGGCCACGATTAGGGTCAGATTGCTGTTTAAGATCACAAAATTTTAACAATTTGCATTTCCGTACAAATTTAAAGAGATCAATATGCATCTCTGTAAAGTCCGGAAAAGACATTGGCACAAATCATAATCCCTTCTTAAGGACACTCAATTGTTGGTCATCTAACACTGTGTCCAATAGATTCATGACACATAAATCATCTCTATAAGTTGTGGGAGTTTCTAGTTTTTCATGTTGCGCATGGCTGATCTTGTGGTCACCCCTGTCTTGTTGTTTGCTGAATCTACCCCTTTGTCTCTGCCCCCTTCTGGTTCTCTTGTGTGTGTTGCCTGAGCCAATCTGTTGTATTTTTGGCCTTTGCGGAATCTTTCCATTTCTAATAAAAAAGTGGATTTGTTGTGGGAGATGTTTCTTTGTTCCTGCATAGAACTGGTGGCCTCCTCGCTTGTGATGCTGGAGCACCTTGACATATCGGTGTCACCACAGTAGATTTATTGCATTTTGTAGCTTCTTGTTGCCCTTTATTATAAGTTTACACACACGTGGTGCCTTAGTAATTATACGATTATCTTTCTTTTAATCCACATGTTCTATTTAACCCTGTTCAAATGTCCATTTGCTGATATGTGATTACTCTTTCTCTTCAACAATAATTTGTGAATGTGGTTGAATATTCATGCATTCACATAAATCTCCATGGTGGTTCATTTCCTTCTTCTCTCCTCTTGATGTTACTTAACCACACATATGCATGTCACGGCATATACACGTAAGCCTATACACATTCACTGATCTCTTGCTCTCTTCGTTATTACTTCCATTTTCCTTCTCAAGATGGTGGACTCTACTGCCTTAGGGCTCTTAGTCCACTGTTTATTTTTATTTTTATTTTTATTTCCGGTTGCTTTCGGGATTTAAATCGCAGTAACGGGTTGGCGCTCGCTTCAGACGCGACGCGATCCGTGAACAGAAATGACGGGAGACCGGCAGCAGGTAACAGGGCTTCTGCCCATGCTTCTTTGACATTCTCTCTTTGACATACTTTCTGGACGGTTACACAAGCTTGCAATAATAGCGGTCGCCGTCATGACTATGACCGTCTTTCCTTATGACACTTGCTTAAATCAATTACCGAGCGCGTGCTGCCCGGACATCTTTTTCTTTCTGGCAGACGCGCTATTAATGTTCTAGTTTCCCCTGATGCGTGTCTCATCGGGTTACGATGCCTAATAGCTGTTTGGTTACACAGTATCCTGCAACCAAGTTTTTACTAAAATTTCACTAATACTTAGCTTCTGAACGTACAGAGTTCATGAAATATGAAGACGGCGGTCTTCTAGTGTTGATCTCTTTTTTTGGCCCACATTCTTTTTCCTCCCTTTTGAAGTGTCCCCTACTACCCCCATTATTAACATAGCTGGGGACGACATTACATACTTAACGTCAGCAGACTAATGTTAGTAATAAATTAGGTTACTGCCCTTTGGATAATACGCACAATTGCCAAGTGATTTTCTTTCACTAATCAGCTGTTAAAATACATGCTGCAATTTGGTCCTCTTTTTCCTTTTTACTGTTCATCGTTGCCTCTATGGCTCGATTTTCTGATTGCCGGCTCATCATTTTCCTCTACTTTCACAGACGTATCATGGTCTCTGGACTCCCATTTGACTCATGCTATACTTTTCATACTTGTCCCATATCCTTGAGAATTGGAATCTCTTATTATATACAATACCTCTATATTTTTAAAGGTATGTTAAAAAAAAAAATCTCTCCTTTCCTTTTTTCTTTGCATGTCTTTATACATATATGAGTTGCTTTCTTATACACCATATGGGTGATTTTCTCTATTTTCTGAAGCACCAAATACAATATCTCTTAGTTGGTTGGATGAGATTCGTATGGCTTTCTTTTTCCGGGACATCCCTTGTTATACTCTTTATTGATATTCACCATCTCTGCCTGCTGACACCATAGGTCTATCTTTTAAGTGTCTTTCTACACACACGGGGAGCGGAAGGGGTTCTCTCCCTCTGCTTGTATGGTAGCCCTATGAATAAATCACTCATCTTCGGCACTTGGTCTCTCTTTTTTTACTTATCAACAAATGGTTTGTTTCACGTTTTACACCACAACTGAGTCTGTTAATAATCCATTGACGATTTCTGTTATTCACACATTCTATTTGTATATGTTTACAGCCTTGAAAAAGTCAAGTGTGACGAAACACGTGTCGGCTGTTTTCTTTCAACTATGAAAAATTGCCTTGGCCTATAAACCACTTACCTAGTGTATTTCATTGGATTAAGTCACCAACTTTCCTGTTACAGCACTAAGGAATAAATGGCTTACACTATGACCCTGAGATGTGCCGTGGTTTTCTTCATTTCGTAGATGAAACCATGGTTGTCAAACTCCAGAATATCTTTTACAGGAAGGTTTGGGCAAGCCTACAAGGATGGACCTCGGCAAACAATACATAGTTTGATGAATCATGTTCCAGGGCTAAGACAGGGGTAAAAAGTGCCATTATGAAAGGGACCTTAGGGGAAATTCAGCAAGCCAGACGCATATACAAGGAGTCCATTTCAAGAGCAAATAAATCCTGGGAGGACTCTATCTGTCAGGAGTTGTTAGATGCAACAGAATCTAACAATAATATATTATTCTGGGAATTGCTGTCCAAAAGAGAGAAAGGGGGCAGGACCAGTTTAACGAATCATATACAACCAGAAAGATGGGTGGAACACTTTTCATCCCTCTATGATAAAATCGACACTCCTGTGGCCCTCGTTAACCATGATGTGAGACAAGACTCTGGCTCCCCGCAAGACATGGAACTCCCCTCTGCTTTATTAGAAGGGGGTCTACTAGATACTGAGGTCCCCATTAGTTTCTCTACAGGAGAAACCGCTGAGGCAATTAGTTCGTTAAAACTTGGTAAAGCTCCAGGACCAGACAAGATCCCCGGGGATCTTTATAGATCTGAGCCATCAATATGGGTCTGGTACATTAACACACTTTCTAATAAAATTACTGAAGGGGGGCAGATTCCTATAACTTGGAAGGGTGCTGAGATCATTCCTATCTACAAAAAGGCTACCGCAAATCTTCCAGCAAACTACAGGCCGATTAGTCTCATAGACAATCTGCAAAATATTTTTGCCAAACAACTTCTAGGCAGACTAATGAGATGGGCCAAGGAACATAAGATACTATCTCCCCTCCAGGCAGGATTTCGACCCAGAATCAGTACAGTGGATCAGGTCTTTAGGCTGGCCGTGCTGTATTGGAAAATAGCCCTTATACGTTGCTTTCGTAGACTTGAAATCAGCCTTTGACCTGGTTCCAAAGGAGAAGCTGTGGGTAGTCCTACATAGAATAGGGGTCCCAACAAATGTAATCTTATTATTAAAGCGCCTGCACAAAGAAACATATGCACAAGTACGTTGGGGCAACCAAGGCGAACTGACTGACAAAATCCCCATAAATAGGGGTGTTCGCCAGGGATGTGTGTTGGCACCGCTTTTGTTTTCCATCTTTATCAACGAGGTGGTACAGGTCATGATGGCATGCCAGAGCGATGCCCCCACCCTAGGCTCCCAAAAAATCCTAATTCTTCTTTTTGCAGATGATTTGCTCCTTTTCTCCAAGACCCCTATGGGCTTGCAAATCCTCATTGACAGATTCAATGTATTCTGTCGGGACTATGGCTTAGAGCTAAATCCCAAGAAACCAAAGCTGATGGTCCTGTGCTCTGGGAAGCAGAAGAAGTGTACTATTAATCTAGATGGTGATCCCTTGGTTAAGGTCAGCTCTAGTGATTACCTAGGATTAAGGCTTACTGATAACCTACACTGGGAAGAACAGACTAATAAAAGCAATGGACTTCTTCAACACAGTGCAGCTTCCCTCTTGCGCTTCTATAGGAGTACGATCGTAAAAACGGTCTCCCCAGCTATCAAGATCTATGTCGCAAAGGCACAGGGAGCTGCTGTGTATGGTGCGGAGGTATGGGGCTTTTCTGACAGCAACAGGTTAACCATCGGGGAGAATAGCTTTGCGAGGGCCCTATGAGCTTGCCCTCCTAGTACCCCACTGATTCCTTTGTTTCTAGATCTGGGACTAAAACGGACAGCCGACCTAATAATTTTAAGACCTCTCCTATATTGGGTAAGGCTATGGACCGTTCCTGAACTAGATGTCTATAAGGTCTCACTCCTAGATTTGCTAATACGCCCCAACTCAGCTTCCATTCCATGGGTCAAGCATGGATCTAGTTGGTTCAAGAAATTGGGGTTGGGAGACTACTGGGAGAATCCCCATAAACTTGAGAAAGTCCATCTAAAAGTACTGAAGAGTGCCTATTGGTCTCATGTGAGGAATGATATTATCAATCATAAATCCTGTGGTCGTTTAACCAATCTATTTACCAACATCAAATGGTACCCACAGTTTGAACTTTATCTAGACATTATACCTGACATCCTAGGCAAAAGCCTATATGCTAGATTCCGCTTTGGGACCTTGCCATTGAAGACCTTGATGCGCAGATGGGATGCAAATGTAACAAATGATATATGTCCCGTGTGTGGTACCACCTCTGAATCAGTGGAGCATTTTATGTTTTTTTGCCCTGCATATTCAATTCCTAGGTCCAACTGGATCCGTAATTTGTGTCGGGAAATGGGAATAAGGAAATGTGCATTAGCTTTCAGGGTTTTAAAAAGCCACTCCTCCAAAGTTTTAATATATGCTGTTAGCAAATATTTATTGTCAGCATGGCGTACAAGAAACTTTTATATCAGCAATGGATTTTAAGAATGATTGGACGAGATTCTTAGTCGGGCCAGTGGAGGTGGTTTTCTTATTTGGCATTATGATTTTATGATGAAACTGCATTTTATATTTTTATGATGACATCTATTATGTATTGCTTTGATGATCGTTGATCGAATAAAGCTTGTGTTTGACTGACACACCACTCTTTGTCAAATGTATGACAGAACAAGTGCATGGTAGAATCAGTAACAAATTATCCCATATATGTTTTGGACTCCAAAATCATAATCAGGTGTGGGATGTGCTACTATTCCCAGCATTGTTCAATAATGTCAGAGACCCAACATCAAACTGAGGGGGAGTAGACCTAGCCATATATATTGCATTTGGTTAATGAAAAGTACAGCACTGAGATGATTTCACACCTCAACATCATTCAGTCATGGTAAGAGTTACCTAGGTTGTGGCATGCTGGAAGAAATGCATACCCATTTTCAACAGAGGATGTGGATGGACAGCTTAGAGATACCCACAGATACTTGCAAACACAACACGGGAGGTCACTTGGAGACAACACAAGTGCAGTGGCAGCTGTAATGTCATGTGACCATGACACTAATCACATCTCATAAATACCGTCAATGGGACAGTAACTATCAAGTAGCCAGTAGTAGGAGACATGTACATCTACAAATTACAAAAGTCACATGTTGCATCCTGTCTATGTATGACCAGACAATGTTGCTGTAGAAGACATGTACAAAGTGATAGCAGCCTAAAGAATGGGAGCAATGTGGGAGACAATACATACTTTACCAGTAATGCGGGAAAACATGAAGAAGGAACATACATGGACCAATACTGACTGTGCAACACATCAATTTCTACATGTCAACATTTAACATATGTATAGAGAGGGTGGCCAGGTCAGTACACAACCTAATCATGTTGAGTACCAGCATACCCTGGTATTTGCCCATCGCATGCCACCCTGACTGAAGGCAGTGACAGACAACACCATCTGTACCCTGGCATGTTCCCAAAATTGAAGTCACAACAGATATACAACCCTTAAACAAGCTGCCCATGGAAACAATTAAAGGCATCAAACAATGAGACATGTCCTACATGTGCAAGCACCCAGTCCTCTGTACATGAGAGGGGAAGGCTGACTTCAAGTACTGCAGAGGAAAATGTTATATCCTGGTCTGTTTGATCACAATTGTGCATGTGTCTGTCTGCTGGGGAGTGTGCATAGTTCTGCTGAGTAGCAATCATGAAGAGTCTAGATCCCCGCTCAATAAATCCACACATCACTGCTCTGGCTACATAAATATAAGACATTGTCAGGGGCCTGATGCATGTGCACAGGGGGCTGAGTAAACTGGAGCTCCACTGACCTGCCCCTTCATATGCAACTGTTGGTTTATACTGCCATACACACTCACACAGTTGTGATGATGAATAGGCTGGCATCTATGCCAGACTGCAACACTACTACACAGTGATATGCCATTGTATGTGATAGACATAACAAACATGATGTGGACAAATGTGAGTGCCTAGTTGGAGGCATGCACACATATACCACATATCTCAGCACACATGTACACTATTATGGCTCAGTCATGGTAATGTATGTGGATTCTGAACAAAATGCAACCTAGCACAAAAGTAAAGGCATAGGTATCACAAGATCAGTAACTGTAAGAAATTACCTTCACATGTGTTCTGACATACAGACATATAGGTGGCACTGATGTGACTACACATGCATTTTGTCAAATGCCAACATGTGTCCATGTAGGAAGATAGTAATGTGAGGTGTTACATCCCATAAACACACCACTGTGGTCATATGTTACAGAAATGATACTACACATGTCTTTACACACACACTGCATATACCAACTTTCAGTACCACATGTGAACATAGCATCTCCTGCAACTAAGATGCATTGGGAACCATATGTCACACGTGTAGCAGAGCATCATGAAGTAAAATACAACAACACACCACAGAGTGGACACGCATGCGCACTCAAAAAATGGCAGGTGTAATTTGATGTCAACCCAGTCCTAGTCCACTGCATACTCTGAGTACAAATTGTCATGGTTGTCACATTCCTTACCATGTGTTGGATATAGGCCATCATATATACTGTGTTGTTGGAATGTGTTCATTTGTATGTCAGACATAACAATGTAGTCCTCCCACAAATTAGTATTCAAACACATATGCACACACACAGCAAAAATGTGTCAACATGAATGAAGACACAGTGTAGCTACACGTGCACATATGCACAAGGTATGAGTAATCACATGCAGCAAACTCATACACAAACCTATGGATTAAACATACTAATGTCACCATTATGACATTACTGGATAGTTATGCATATCTAGCCATACCACATATACAACATTGTAGCACAGCCCATGTGACATGGTAAGTGAATCATGGTGCACTCAAGGCCTACAATGCAAAATTCCATGCAATTCCATTATGCGTTAAAAAAAAAAGACACAAACACAACACTCCACAATGTCAGTAAAATGACGCCTGGGCACTGAGCGTCAATCACATGTTCACACGCCTTTAACGCATCATGGTGAAAAATCAATGGATGACCATCATGTGTCAACAACGTTCACATGTTCACACATACGCATACACCATACAACTCTTCTAAGCTAAAAGATACCTAGCCCTTGAATGTCTATTGCACGTCCACAGGCAATGTCACGCACCCTGGTGAAAAACTGACACATGACCCTCATGCGTAAAAAAAATTCACACATACGCATTTACCATACTATTCTTCTAAGCTAAAAGATGCCTAGCCCCTGAACATCTGTCGCACATCCACAGGCAATTTCACTGTAAAAGGAAAAAATTAGACACATGACCATCATGCATCAAAACAAAATGATGCATGACAGGCCCATGAATTGATGAAACAGGAAATCCTGCCTGCACATATGGTACAGTGATTCCACTTTCACTTCACAGTCTTATTGTCTGTGACTGTGTGAGGATGTGTGGAGCTCGTGCTGTAGGTGTTTTGGAGTGTTTGGAGTCTTTTGAGTGTTTATTGTGCTGTGTCCTGTAGCTGTCTTTTGTATTGTAAGTGTACTCTTTCTGTCTGTGTAAGGGAGTTGTTTGTTTGGGGTAGTATAGTTGTTGGGGTAGTTGGAGTAGTTGGGTTAGTTGTTTAGAATATTTTTTGGGGGTGAGCTGCATTTGCAGTCCAGTATGTCTGGGAAAGGGAGGATGGCAAGGTTGTCGGCCAATGGGTTGGGGGGTATTATATGGCTGGTACAGCACTATCTCCCCATGATGCTGGTACTGGGTGGCCGTATCATTCAAGGCTACCCCACAGAGGCAAGGAAGCTGTGGTGGGGCAAGGTGCTCCACCACCTCAGAAGAATCTTTGCAAAAGGAAGGAATGACCACCAACTGAAGCACTGCTGGGCAGGCCTGAATACAAGGAAGCACGATCTGCTGGATCATATGGGCAGTGAGATTGGTGGAGCAGTTGGTAAGTATCCCATCTCCATACAAAGTCTATTTTTTGCATGTGTATGACAGTTGCAGATATGGTTGAGTGTTGTATGTAATGTTACGGATCTGGAGATGTTGCATGCTACCTATATGAAGAGCCACAGTGCCACCTTAAGTCTGCAATTCAAATGTACAATAATGAAGCCGAGGCAGGGCAGATGTACCATTTTTCCTGCAGAACCATTAAAAAGTGTTGTGATGCATGCATAGGGCACCTCAGGATTGAGCACCACAAAAGGAGGCCTGTGCCACGCATCATGTATGGAAGGGGGTCCCAAAACCTGTTTGGGAGGCAAATGTATAAGCCACTGGGAAAAATGAGAAATACCTAAATTCAATATTTCATGCACTCTGAACAGCTTTTTGGAGCAGGTGTGATATGGGGATATATAAATGTATGTGATGGGCCCCCATGTATTTAGCAGAAGTCATGATGATCTGCTGTGTTGCAACTCCTTCTGAGTACATAATTTACCTACAGATAAATAGATGGAGTTGGACCCTAACTGCATCATGCTGGGCCTTAATTCTCATTAGGCACACACATAGCAGGAGTAAGGGGTGCACTGAGGGCCACAAGGACTGTACTGATGCAGTTGATGCTGCACCACTTTTGTTTTATCAGGACCTTTGTGTCATTTGCCAAGGCCATGTAAGGGAGCTTGATCATGCACTGGGTCGAGACTACTAGCACTTTCCTCTTCCTGTACATTGTGTACCACATTCACCCTATACTATGTCCATCACCATACACATGTGATGAGTTAGTTCCACAGGCCTGCTGCTTCTCACTGACAGTATGGGGCTGCCCTGCATCTGCTCCATCTCTAGCACATTACTCAGTAACCTTCACCAACAAATGCATCCTTGGACCAAAGAGCAAGTGTGTCTGTGTTGAGGCATATCTCTATGCCCATGTTCTTATTCCTCCCTGGACAAATAATGGTATACCATAGCAACAATGGCTGGCTACACACTATTGGCAATGCATCCATGATTTCAAAAAGTCAATGTGCAGGTAGGTACAACTATTTTCACATGAGTAAACTCCCATAGCAGTACTGATCGTGTGTGTGTCTTGTGATGGCACACACATATTACTTACTTCACACAAGGATGCATCATGGCATTCCTCAACAATTGGGAATACCCACACAACCCCTGGCCAGTTGTTTGTCAGTTTGTTATGACAATGAGATAGATGTCTACAACATCTGGGGCAGGCTCAAATGTTAATGGAATCACAATGGGATAGCCACTTGAACAACCATCACATGCCCCTCAGATGCAGTATACAGTGTCAAGCAGTCCCATATGGTCATTGAGGTGTAGAGCTAACAGACTCCTGCATAGCAGTGTCATGTATAAATGGTGCAGTGAGAAGTACCACAGGAGTCTCAGGAACAATGATGGTTTGTAGGTGCATGGGTCTACGTTATCTGAGACTATGTGTGATTGACTGATCATAGATGTTTGTCAGTTGCTCTGATCTACCACCAGTATGACTTGCTCACTCAGCCTAACAAGTTGACAGTGAACAATGTTGTCCATTAACTGAAATGTACAAATTACAGTAAGCAATGTTTTCCATTCATGTCTTGCAGGTGGACCTCCGCCCTACACCGTAGGTGAGGTGGCCCGACTTGAAGACCCTGATGCAGCCAGTAAGTGTAATCATGTGCGTCATGTGTGCCAATCTAGGGTTTGGTGTGAGTCAGTCTGAAACATGGAATGCTATGAAATATGGTTTTGCCTGACCCATGATATGATATCATTGGAGAATGGATGATGACATCATGTCTGTTGGAATGTTATGCAATGAAAATGGCTTGCTTGTAGCTCAAGGGGCAGTGTGTGCTGGCATGGAATTGTGTGTAATAGGAATTGTAATGGTGGGCCACTTTCATTGATGTCTACCATGATAGGTGTCAGGGCAGCTGTTAATGTACATAGCATGCCTGTTGACAACACTTTGTCACAGCACTGTTGTCAGCACTGTGTACCACACATAGGTTACACTTACTGAAAGGATGATACAGATGTGGGTTATATCTGCAGAGGTCTCTAGGGGTGCCGTGTAGGAGACACATGCACCACTGGTGCCTCAGTACCTTTCAGATAAAATGAGGCTTTAGTACTGCAAGGACCAATATTGTGCTGCACAACAGTCAGTAGTGTACACAATTAGTAGACAACTCAGCTCCAGATGGCTGTGGGAAAAGTCTATGATTCTCTCCACGCCAGATCCCAGCAGTTTTCCCAACATGGTCCTGTCACCAAGATATTTGTGAGTGATGTAGGTCACATCACATATGCATATGATGTGAATGCTGTGTGCCTACCTGGTACTTTGATGATGTCTGACATGCATGAGGTGATTATGTACAATGTATCAGGATAATGTTGCAACACCCAGTGCAGTGCCAGACTCACTGTGGGCCTATGGGCACCCAAAAAGCCACCATGTGTGTTCCGCTTAAAGCATGTAGCACCACATAGCACAGGGTAGAGGGCTTCAGTTCTGCAATGTGTGGACAACTTTGATGTGCAGGTCAGGCTTTGGCCACACTTTCTGGGGATATTGCATCAGTTGTACATGTGGGCACATTGTAGGCAATGGCGTGCCCCCTTGTAACATATGCTCAGGACAGGTCTTACACCAGGGCACATGAATGATGATTTACCAAACTTTGGAACATCTAGTGGGAAGTTACCAGACCCCCATATCATATGGCTCCCACCTTGCATCTATGATGGCTGGGCAAGCCTTGATGTTTCACCAGGGGTGTCAAGGTGATGGATTGAATGCACAACCCCCCATATGCACAGGGATACAGGAAATCCAGACTTGTTGGGGCATGTGATCTTCACAGGTTTGATGACATAAATGTTGATCATGGACAATTTTGTCCAATCAGCTCTGGGCCCTGTTGGATAACAATGGATAGCAGTCATACCAGTGACATGTACATGATACTGTTGATGGCTGGTAGGAAATAGTCATAGATGAGGAGTAAGTCATTATTGAGGAATGTGTGGTGGACTGTATGTGTTATCTGCAGTTGCTGTGTACATAATATGTCTATACAACCTCCACCCAATGCTGAAACTGATGCTGTTTCTCCTCTTATTTCAGCTGCCAATATGACACCAGACCAGAGGCACGCTTTTCACACGAGGGCCAAATGCTACTGGCACATAATGGAGGGTGAAGCAGGATACCGCTGAATGTGAAGGAGGTTCCATAGTGAGAAGGCATCTGGGGATTGACGTGCGTTTGCACATGGTGAATCTCCACAACAGCCACAGCCACACAAGGACACTGTAACAAAAACATCAGGGGTGCAGAGGGCACATCAGCTGCACCAATCAGGAGCCAGGCACCAGTTCAGCCACCTGCTGCAGTTGTTGCTAGCCAATTTGACCTAGACATGAGAAGGGACATGGCCAGGATTTTAGCCAGACTTGAATAATTGGAGGAGAAGAGTGTTGAGAACCAGAGGATGTTGCGCTATATCAAAAAGAAACTGAAGAAAACAGAGAAATGAACTTATAGTGGTCTACACTTCCCTTGCCTTTTACTGTTTTACATATTTTTATATTGGGTTTTAGATGGGTAGTATTAGGTTAATGTAGGGTAGGAATAGGTTGGGTTAAGTATAGTGGGGTGGGTTTTTCCACATTTTGTTATTGTTGGGAGGGTTTGGGTGAGGGTCATGTTGGGGGATTTGTGTATAAAAATACCAAAATATATATTTTAAAAAATTACAAAATACCAAAACAATATATATTTGTTTAGGCTATAGGTTAGGTTGGTACATGTGTAGTCATAGTGTATGCTGTCCTACTTGTATCTTGCCTCTTAAGGGGGGGTGGGGTGATTGTTTAGAGAGTGGTGTTACATGTGTAAGATAGGTTTAGAATAGGTTAGATAGGTATAGTTGGTTGTTAAGTTTAGTTAGTATAGGTTAGTTTAGCATAGGGTAGGTTTTAGGTTAGTTGTAGTTATATGGTTTTACAATAAACCCTGTTTTCTTAGTCTAATACTTTTGTAAGTTGATTGTCTGAGAGTTCTCATGAATGCATTGGCCAAGTTGGGGGAATGGCCTAGGGTATGTTTACTGTCTTGATTTCCCAGGTTTACCATCTGCATCCCCTATGACCAAGGAGCTGTCAGAATGGCTGCTACATACCATCTACTAGTGCATACATTTGCCATCCAGTGTTACACCCATTCACAATGTGTATGTATACTTTATCTTGGACAGGTAAATATGGCTCTACACCTGTCTTTGGTGGGGTCCTGCAATTTTATTGTTGGCAAGTGAAGCATATCTGACAACAGGCAAATTTGGAACTATATCCTGCATCACTGACAGGTGGTCATAACTAAAAAGGTTAGCTTCTCTTGTACCACACAAATAAGTTGTACTGGTACACTCATCTGGGTGAATGACCATTGAATTGGGTCTGAGCCATACATGCCATACGTCCACTTCAAAGGATATCTGTTCAAAATGTATATAGAATACTCAGTAAGTGGTTGTAGCCAACAACCCCATAATTCACCTTTCTCACGTTAGGATCCTAGTGTGTGACTTTGTGTCTGACAGTCATGCACTCATGTACTGATATTCTGGACACATTGACATGGATTGACACAATGCTATCTTGTAGCTGAGTAGATTGGATCACAGTAAACATAGAAATGCTACATGTGTACAAGGTGCTTTATTTACAGGTGCAATTGTATATGTGTAATTTCTATACAAAGTCCATTTCACAGACCCTCATGAGTGAACTTTAGCCATATGTAGCACAATCGGAGTCCAGGGTTGAGGGACATGTCATGAGACATGGTTAGGAGTAGTGTGCATTAGTGAGGAGTCAAAAAATTGCCAATTGGTGTGAAAGAGACAATGGCAGTACGTAGCAGACAAATCAACAGGGGTTAGGTGAAGATGGTGCATTTCCTACTGTCACAACACTGGCATGAGCTTAAGCCCAGAACTAAGGGGAACCCGTCCATGTGGCACAGGCTGGTGCTACAGGGCTCTTTTCCTTGTGAATGTTATTCTTTCCACATCTTCATCCTCTTATTTTTGTGGTGCCTCTTGTGCCATGGCTGATGCTGTTGTAAAGGTAGAAGGGGCCACACACACTTCAGGGGATAGAGATGTGGAGTCCAAGGTCCCGGCAGCTGCCATTTGTGGCAACACAATGGAGGAACTGATGATTTTTCAACACCGCAGCAACATCACAGTGGTAGGCAGCCACGTTTTCCCTGAGGGAGGCCACTTCCCGCTATATGGACTCCAGTATACTCTGCATGCCCCCTAGCCTGTTGCCTGTTATGCTGCTGCCAGTTTGGGTGTGCATTTGTTGTAGCCTCTGCTTCATGACAGCAGCTATGTCGGCCAGAGCCCGCTGGAGTCCACTCAGCAGGGAGTCGGTGCCTTTGATGGAAACTGAGTTGTCATTATTTGGACTGAGGCATGTCCGCATTCCCTGTAGGCTGTCTGCCATGGTCTCCATCCCCACCCATACCTGCTTGGCCAGCTCCTGCTGGACTCCTACCACTGTCCTCTGAAAGCTGATCTCTGGGTCCAGGTCTGTGTGAGTACTAGCTGATGGTCTGTGTTGGTGATTTGGAGGTTCATGTGGAGAACCTGTGTGTCCTCCCAGGGACTGGTGGTGGTGTCTGGAGGGATCCTAGGACATCCTGGAGAGTCTGTTTATTGATGGTTGACAGCTGGTCATCCATGTTATTTGCAAAATCAGGACAGGCAGGTTGGCCATCATTCTCTGCAATATGATAGTGTAAAATCAATATTCGATTGTAATGACTGTTGACATGGGACATCATGTATTTGCCACTGGAGGCTCAGTGACATATTACCAAGTGACCCAAGTTTGTGGCTGTACTTATGTGTAGCATTGTGCATCACAAATGAGTCAAGTGCACCAAGGGGCATATTCATACTTTTTGGTGCAAACCTGCACTTACGCAGCTTTGCACCAAAACGTTTGGCACTGGCTTGCGCCATTCCTGAGCACCAGCCAGGCGCCATATTTATGGAATGGTGCAAGCCAGTGCAAAGGGTGGGCTGGTGTTAAAAAAGGTGGGTCTGGCGGTATGGGAGAAGAGGGTTTTGCACAAAAAAATGACATTAGGCTGGTTAGATTAAAAAAAGATGACTCTAACCAGCCTAGCATCATTTTTTGGTGCAAAACCATCCATACCACATGACTCCTATCTTAGGAAAGACAGGAGTCATGCCCACCACCTCAATGGCCGACACAGCACCAGTGCCCCGTGGGCATGGCCATTGCACCCTATGCCATGCAGGGGGCCCCAAGTTGGGCCCCCGATGGCACTTTAATGTAAAAAAAACAACTATTTACCTATACTTACCCTACTTACCTGGGATGGGGTCCCCTATCCTCTGGTGTCACTCTAGTGTGGGTGGGGGTGTTCCTGGGGTTGAGGAGGGCACCTGTGGACCCATTCCTGGTCTGACCCAAGTGTTAAATAAGGTGCAAAGTAAGTTTTTTACCATTATTTAGCCCCTCCTCCCACCCGTGTGTGGATAAATATGAGGCTATGGAGTTAGCACCATTTTTTAGATGAGTACACCTAACTTGCATCTCATTGACTCAAGGTAGGTTCACATCTTCTGAAAAATGGTGCAAACTCCAACATTTTGACATTAGACTGGTCTAACGTCAAAATATAAATCTGGAGTTAGTTTTGCACCGAATTCACGTAAAAACAAATGATGCAAATTTGGTGCAAATGGGGTATAAATATGCCACTAGGTATTTTGGGGCCTATGTAGGTGCCCCAAACACCACCTGAGTGTCACTTTTGAGACCATCATGGGTGAGTAGTGCACTTGACAAATCCCTGATTGATTGATTGATTTTAGTGAGGCTCGGGTGGCGCAGTGCCCTGCCATGTATGTACAAGGTGGCATGAAGCCACTTATTGTGCCTTGACCTCACCTTGTATATATGGCCCCTTTACACCCAGCACTTTGCGTGCAGGGTGTGCAATGGGCGTTGCTGTGGGCATACCACAGCAACACCCATTGCGTTTTGACACTGCCTCGGATTTTGGAATATTTGCATACCAGACGCTGCGCCAATATCTAACACCAGCCCAGGGGTGGATTTAACATGGGAAAATCTAAGAGTAGTGGTTACATTTCTACTGGATTTTTTGCTTTTTCTATTTGTGCTGCATTCTGCTGCACACATAATAAGACCAAATCGGACTTTAAGTTTGTTACAGCCACTTTAAGTTTGTTGTACTCTTGCACTATGGTGCAAGGGTGGCTGCATTGGCACACAACATCTAATTTCCGCTTGCGCAGGGGGCTACACAGGGGTGTGCTGTACTCTTATGTATGTGGTGCATCCAGGCATTTTGAAAAAGATGTTGCATGATTCTCCATAATTTGGCACAGCAGCACTCACCATCATTTTCTGTTTGGTCTAGCCCTCTATGTTGTTAGATGGTGAGATTGCAGCCACTTGTACAGCTTCACACATGATGTTCACACATGCTCAATGTGTTGTATGTATTTTATTTTGTGGCCATTCCCATATGGCGCATATGGTTGTATGTGAGTTGTGGGTTGTAGGAAAGTCCTCCTTTTTGCCCTGGTCACCACCAAACTTTTTAGACAGATACTGGTGGTTACTGACTCTTGGCTGTGCCCTGGGTACTGCTTACCATCCCCAGGGCCAGTGCTCTGTGTAAAGTGGATATGAAAATTAGACTAATTATATTTGGAAAAATTAACCTACCTATAAGTCCCTAGAATATGGTAGGGTATATCGGTTTAGGGACCCCAGCATAGGTAAGGCACCCATAGGTGCACTGCTGAGGTGCCCAGTGTCATTTTAAGGGCAGGCCTGCCTTGCTGGCTGCTTTTAAATTAAAGTTACGTGCAAATTCTACTTTGGGATTAAAAGTACTTCCAAAGTCTTAAACTACCTTATTTTTCCATATAAGTCACCCCTAAGGTGTGCCCTATGTGCCCCTAGGGTTGGGTGCAATGCAACTATAAGCAGGGACCTTATAAAAATAGTTTTCTAAGCCCTGGTGAGGTAAAACAGCCAAGTTTGTTTCCCCCTCATTGTAGTGAATGGCCTCCATAGGCTAGAATGGGGAGACTTCATTTTAATTCATAAAGTCTCCTTAAGTGACAGATAACACAAGTTTGGTATCAAATTAATTGTTATAATACATCCCACAACTTACAATTGTTGGATTTAATATAATTTGTTCAGGTAAAGAGTTTTAAACTTGACCTAAAAAGTTGCCAACTTCAGCCCTGCAGTGCTTTTGCTGCTTTGCTCTAATTGCCCAGCCTCTGGCAGCCTGGCTAAGCTGCCTTGATGAGGTGTGAAGTGGCCTGGCTCAACACAAAGAGATGTGCCTGGAGGAGGAGATCTTCCCTCAGCAGATGGGGAAGCAGGAAGGGGGGGAGCTGCCAAACTGGTCTCCAAAGGACTTTTGGAGCAACCCAGCACCTCCCTCACATCCTGCAAACCCAGACAATTAGGTGCCACCTTGATTAGATTAGGGGAGGGCAGGAGAGGGGAATATTTAAGACTTTTAGCCACACCAGTGGGTGGGTTCAGCCAGATGTAACCTCCAAAAAAATCAGTTTCAGCCATGATGGATTTTTAAGGAATGTTGCTCCCTGGGATTGATTTTTGCCATGCTTCCCAGGAAGTGGTCATCACAGGGAGAAGGACCCTGCACCTGATTGGAGAACCAGGACCCCCTGTTTTTCATCCAGGAGCAAGGATAAAACTGGAAGACCTACACCCACATCTCAGATACCTACCAGGGAGAACTACAGGAGAAGAAGGACTGCCCTGCTGGACCCCACCCCTGCACCTGGACACCGCACTCTGGAGGATTGCTCCAGCTGCACACTTGGGCTTTACCACAAGAAGGACTTTGCCTGGCTTCAACTGGTTCAAGAAGGGACTTCCTGTTTGCTACAGGTGAAAACTTGCTAACCAGAGCCCCATGCACCAACTCCTGAAGAGACTGGCCAGCTGACCACTGTCCAGTGGCCAAAAAGGAGTTTGTGCCAGGTGCATTCTGAGAGTTGTAGTCCCCACCCTCAAGGAGCATTTCAGAGCATCTGGAACCTTGGGGAGAGCTGTGGACCTCAAAAGAACCTCAAGGGAAAATTCTGGAAGAAGATACAGAAGTTTGGAGAATTTTAGAGAACTTTTGGAAAAAAGCTCCATAAAGGGACTGACCCGCCCCAGCAAATCTAGCCGGCTTGCCTCAACCGTGACCCAGCCTCACTTGCAGGTTCGTCCCCGTGAAGAAGATCTCAGAAAAAGTGACTAAGTCCGAACTTAGGAAGTTGACTGGGACCTCCCAGGTAATGCATCCGAAGAGGGCTCCAGGAACGTCGGATTAAGATTCAGGTTTTCCCTGGTCGAAGGACTTTCATCTCGAAAAAATGACTAACTCTGAAGATTAAAATCTCCACCAAGGGCTACCGCGACACGTATACGAGGAAGAGTTCCAGGAAGTCGGATTGGACTGGCGACTTGGTCCTTCCAGAAGTCTGAAGGTAAACTTTTGACTGAGGCCTCCCGCAAGCTGTAGCCGAGCAAGGCTCCATTAAGGTCGGCCTCAAACTTTGGGGCATATTTATACTCTGCGCCGGATTTGCGTCGTTTTTTTTTTACGCAAATCCGACGCAAAGCTAACTCCATATTTATACTTTGGCGTTAGACCTGTCTAGCGCCAAAGATCTTGGAGTTTGCATAATTTTTTAGCGTGGACACCTACCTTGCGTTAATTATATGAGAGGTAGGCGTTCCCTTCTAAAAAGTGACTCTAAGGCATGTGCACCTTATTTAAACTACCGTGCAAAAATGACGCACGGGAGTGGGCGGGCCTTAAAAAATGACGTCCAGCCGCTTTTGCGTCATTTTTTAACGCCTGGTCAGGGCAGGCGTTAAGGGACCTGTGGGCTCGGAAGGAGCCCAGAGGTGCCCTGCCATGCCCCCAGGGACACCCCCTACAGGAGGACACCCAAGGATGGAGGGACCCATCCCAGGGAACTTAAGGTAAGTACAGGTAAGTATTTTTTTCATAATTTTTTTGTGGCATAGGGGGGCCTGATTTGTGCCCCCCTACATGCCACTATGCCCAATGACCATGCCCAGGGGACATAAGTCCCCTGGGCATGGCCATTGGGCAAGGGGGCATGACTCCTGTCTTTGCTAAGACAGGAGTCATTTCAATGGGGGTTGGGCGTCAAACAAAATGGCGCAAATCGGGTTGAGGCCAAAATTTTGCCTCAGACCTGACTTGCCCCATTTTTTGACGCCCAAGCTCCATTTTCCCCTACGCCGGCGCTGCCTGGTGTGAGTCTTTTTTTTTTACGCACACCAGTCAGCTGCGCCGGCTAACGTCATTCAATAAATAAGGCGCCCGCATGGCGCTTTGGAATGGCGTTAGCCGGCGTTAAAATTTTTGACGCACAACTGCGTTGGCGCAGTTGTGCGTCAAAAAGTATAAATATGGCCCTTTGACTTTGCCCTGATCGAGATGCGACCAGATGACCAGATTGGCACTTTTCATTTCTAAGCGCCAAAAAGCATTAATTCTTTAAAAATTCACATCTCTGGTTCCCTTTATCCAATTTTATTTGTTTTGGTGTCATTTTGAAGCTAAACATATTTCCTATTGTTATAAATTGGTCTCGGATTTTAAAACTGTTTCCTGTGTTTTATTTAATTACTGTTTTGTGCTATTTGAATGCTTTACACTTTGCCAGACTTCCCCCCTCCGAAATACCGCTCCGCGGTCGAAAGACCGGGGAGGGTATTCTAAGTTTTTCCCTGGGCTGGCGGGCGGTCGCCAAAAGACCGCCCGCCAGCCCAGGGAAAAACTCCCTTCCCACGAGGATGCTGGCTCGTAATCGAGCCGGCGGAGTGGGAAGGTGCGACGGGTGCTGTTGCACCCGTCGCGTATTTCACTGTCTGCCAAGCAGACAGTGAAATACTTGTAGGGGCCCTCTTACGGGGGCCCCTGCAGTGCCCATGCCAGTGGCATGGGCACTGCAGGGGCCCCCAGGGGCCCCGCAACCCCCCCTACCGCCATCCGGTTCCCGGCGGGCGGACCGCCGGGAACTGGATGGCGGTAGGGGGGGTCGGAATCCCCTCGGCGGCGCAGCTAGCTGTGCCGCCTTGGAGGATTCCAAAGGGCGGTGGTACACTGGCGGGAGACCGCCAGTGTTGCCGGTCCGACCGCGGCTTTACCGCCGCGGTCGGAATGCCCTTGGGAGCACCGCCGGCCTGTCGGCGGTGCTCCCGCGGTCCTCCAACCCGGCAGTCATTGACCGCCAGGGTTGGAATGACCCCCTTTGTCTCCTAAGTTAAGCCTTGTCGCTCGTTGCCAAGCTACCAAGGGTTGAGCTGGGTTTAATGTATTGAGACCTAACTGGACCTAAGTGGAGTTTAGTGGCCTATTGCTAAGTGTAGGTATTTACCTGCCCTTACCAATAACCCATTTTCCAACATGGGTTCACCCTGTATGGGTTGTGTTCCACAGGTTGCAAGCTTTAGGACAGATTTTTCTCATGTGACATGGCTCAGGGCAGCTGCAATATGTGTTGCAGTACACTGCAGCAGTTTAGATAGGCAGTAATGTATCATATTTACTTGAATACAGTACAGCCCTGCAATTCCCCCACTCCTGCCTAGATTTGTGCTCCCAGCACCAACACACGCACTGTTGCAGCATGATGACTGGTGTCTGCCTTGAAGGGATGATTGGTTCATGTGCAGGGGGGGTGTCCCTTCCTGCACATGTACAAGCTATTTTTTCTGAGATGGCATTTCAATGTGTGCTGCAAGATGCAGCACACATGAGTAAAGGCAATTCAACAATGAGGAAGGGAAGCATTTTGGCCAGAGACACCACCCTGACACCACCCCCAGGGTGGTATTGACTTCTGTCCTAGTCTCTGATGTCTACGCTGTGTTGCTACAGGGGCTTCGACAATATGCAATGGGTGTTGTAATGGCACAGCCACAGCCACAGCCACGCTATTTGCACATGCCTACTACGTGGAGTATAACCATAGTGAGTGGCCTATGTTGACGTTGTGTATATGTTGGAGTGCATAGCACAACTAAAGCCTCAGTACATATGTTGCTTGGGTGAGGATGGTGCATCTTGATACAGGGCCTATGTGTCCCGATGCAACCCTTTAACAAGTATTGAGTGTGTCCTGTGAGCCCCTCCCTTCGGCCAATAGTTGAGTTCCAGATATCCCTCCCTGCAACCTACCCTGCATTTGTGGTGGTTCCTGGTAGTCTGCACTGTCCTATCTTGCGATTCCAGTGACCAGCTCCTTCGGGATGACTGCTGCAACCATCTGCTCCAGCTCATCCTGGTCCTCCTGTGGTTGGGACGTTCACCGCCAGTCTGCAGTGCTGACTCATGGTTCCTGGCGAGTTTCTCCTTACTCCTGCGCTTGGAATCGTGCCAGCACTTCTTGCACTCAGTGACAGTCTTCTTCACCTCTGCAATGCTGTTGATTTTGTCCACTATTTGTTGCCATATTGCGTCTCTCCTTCCAACCGGCAATTTGTAGGTGACAAAGACCTGGTGTTGGGGCTCTGTCACCTCTTTGACCAGGATGTCATGCTGCTCCTCGCTAAAGCAACACTGCGCTATCTCTTCTCCTGGGACTTTTCTGGACCCTCCTCACTGGTACTTGGGTGATTGGGCTCAGCCTGATGATCCCATCTTCTCTTGTAATTACACTCTTTCCTGCTTGTGCATTTTGTTTTGACGCTAATGCAGTAAAATAAATGGCCCTAACCCTTTTGCAACATGTTTAGGTGCCGTGAAATGGTCTGACGCCACTTTTGCAACATTGGCACCATTTTTCCTTATGGCATGTCTCAGATGTCAGCGTCATTTTTTGGACATTGACCATTCCTTAACCCCTTCGCTGCCAGGCATTTTCCCCCTCAGGTGCCAAGCCTTTTTTGGCTATTTGGGGCAGTTCGTGCTTAGGCCCTCATAACTTTTTGTCCACATAAGCTACCCATGCCAAATTTGTGTTCTTTTTATCCAACATCCTAGGAATTCTGGAGGTACCCAGACTTTCTGGGTTCCCCTGAGGGAGACCAAGAAATTAGCCAAAATAGAGAGAAAATTTTGTTTTTGGTAAAAAAAAGAAATGGGAAAAAAGGGCTGCAGAAGAACGCATGTGATTTTTTCCCTGAAAATGGCATCAACAAAGGGTTTGTGGTGCTAAAATCACCATCTTCCCAGGTTTCAGGAACAGGCAGACTTGAATCAGAAAACCCAATTTTTCAACACCATTTTGGCATTTTACTGGGACATACCCCATTTTTACTATTTTTGTGCTTTCAGCCTCCTTCCATTTAGTGACAGAAATGGGTGTGAAACCAATGCTGGATCCTGGAAAGCTAAACCTTTCTGAAAAGTAGATGTAATTCTAAATTCATCAAGGGGTAAATTGTGTAGATCCTACAAGTGTTTCCTACAGAAAATAACAGCTGAAATAAAAAAATATTGAAATTGAAGTGAAAAAAACAGCCATTTTTCTCCACATTTTACTCTGTAACTTTTTCCTGCAAAGTCAGATTTTTTAAAGCAATATACTGTTACATCTGCTGGACTCTTCTGGGTGCGGGGATATATAGGGCTTGTAGGTTCATTAAGAACCCTAGGTACCAAGAGCCAATAAATGAGCTGCACCTTGCAATGGATTTTCTTTCTATACCGGGTATACAGCAATTAATTTGCTGAAATATAAAAAGTGAAAAATAGGTATCAAGAAAACCTTTGTATTTCCAAAATGGGCACAAGATAAGATGATGAGAAGCAGTGTTTATTTGCACATCTCTGAAATCCGGGGTGCCCATACTAGCATGTGAATTACAGGGCATTTCTCAAATAGATGTCTTTTTTCCACACCGTCTTACATTTGGAAGAAAAAAATGTAGAGAAAGACAAGGGTCAATAACACTTGTTTTGCTATTCTGTGTTCCTCCAAGTCTTCCAATACAAATGGTCCCTCACTTGCGTGGGTAGGCCTCATGCTTGTGACAGGAAATGCAACATGGACACATCACATTTTTACATTGAAATCCGACATGTTTTTTGCAAAGTGTCCAGCTGTAGATTTTGGCCTCTAGCTCAGCCGGCACCTAGGGAAACCTACCAAACCTGTACATTTTTGAAAACTAGACAACAAAGGGAATCCAAGATGGGGTGACTTGTGGGGCTCTGACCAGGTTTTGTTACCCAGAATCCTTTGCAAACCTAAAATTTTGGTCAACAAAACACTTTTTCCTCTCATTTCGGTGACAGAAAGTTCTGGAATTTGAGAGGAGCCACAAATTTCCTTCCACCCAGCATTCCCCCAAGTCTCCCAATAAAAATGGTACCTCACTTGTGTAGGTAGGCCTAGCACCCGAGACAGGTAATGCCCCAAAACACAACGTGGACACATCACATTTTCCCAAAGAAAACAGAGCTGTTTTTTGCAAAGTGCCTAGCTGTGGATTTTGGCCTCTAGCTCAGCCGGCACCTAGGAAAACCTAGCAAGTCTCGGCATTTTTTAAAATTAGACACCTAGGGGAATCCAAGATGGGGTGACTTGTGGGGCTCTGACCAGGCTCTGTTCCCCAGAATCCTTTGCAAACCTCCAAATTTGGCAAAAAAAAACACTTTTTCCTCACATTTCGGTGACAGAAAGTTCTGGAATCTAAGAGGAGCCACAAATTTCCCTCCACCCTGCATTCTCCCAAGTCTCCCGATAAAAATGGTACCTCACTTGTGTGAGTAGGCCTAGCGCCTGCGACAGGAAATGCCCCCAAACACAACATGGACACATCACATTTTCCCAAAGAAAACAGAGCTGTTTTTTGCAAAGTGCCTAGTTGTGGATTTTGGCCTCTGGCTCAGCCGGCACCTAGGGAAACCTACCAAACCTGCACATATCTGAAAACTAGACACCTAGGGGAATCCAAGATGGGGTGACTTTCTGGGCTCTCACCAGGTTCTGTTACCCAGAATCCTCGGCAAACCTCAAAATTTGGCCTAAAAAACACTTTTTCCTCTCATTTCAGTGACCGAAATTTCTGGAATCAGAGAGGAGCCACAAATGTCCTTCCTCCCAGCATTCCCCCAAGTCTCCTGATAATAATGGTACCTCACTTGTGTGGGTAGCACTAGTGCTTGCGAAAGGAAATGCCCCAAAACACTATCTGGACACATCAAAATTATCAAATGCAAAACTACCTATTTTTGAGGGGGCACCTGCGTTTTTGGTCCTGGGCTCAGCAGCGATCTAGAGAAACCAACCAAACCCAGACATTTCTAAAAACTAAACACCCGAGGGAGTCCAGGGAGGTGTGACTTGCGTGGATACCCCAATGCTTTCTTACCCAGAATCCTCAGCAAACCTCAAATTTAGCTAAGGAATCAAATTTTTTCAACATGTCTGTGTGGGATTACCGCACCGGGACACATTTCCTACCACCCAACATTCCCCTCAGTCTCCCAGTAAAAATGATACCTCACTTGTGTAGGTGGGCCAACTGCCTGTGACAGGCAAGAGCCGAAAACATGTAGAAATTGAGGGGGAACCAAAGCAGGTCCAAAAGGGCAGTTTAAAAAAAAACATTTTTAGGCTGACAAGTGCAGCAGAATTTTTATTGGTATAGATGAGACAATGTTGGGTGGTAGGAATTTTGTGGATTCCTGCAAATCTGGAAGATTCCATCACAAAAATATGTGAAAAGTGAGTGATTTCCAACAAAGTTTGAGGTTTGCAGGGCATTGTGGGTAAGAAAATGGTCTGGGGTGCATGTGAAGCACACCACCCTGGAATCAACCAGATGTTTAGTTTTCAGATGTGTCTAGGTGTTGTGGATTTTTCTACATGGCAGCGGCCCAAAGTCCAAAAGGTGCAGCCCTCACCATTCCAATTGGGACGATTTTGAGAGTTACCAAGCTCTCATGGCCCAAATGTGAAACCAGAACCCAAAATAATCAAATGTCATCTTCCTTGCTATGGGATAAGATGTTTTAGTGTGCAGGGGGAGAGCTGAAAGACTGTTACCCCTTCAGTTGGGGTGGGGGCGTAGCCAGGCCCATACTGGTTGGTAGCCATCACCCCACTATTTTTTTTTAACTCCATGGCATCTAGTAGACTTTCTATCCCCCAGGGTGTGGATCGTGATTAATTGCCCCATCTGCCCACTGGTGGGCAGAGCAACTTGGGCCCCATTTATTTGGGGTGGGGGCATGGCCATACCCCCACTCTCTTATTTTGAAAAAAAATCTTTCCTGTTCTCTGGTGGGCTTTCTTGGGGGCAGATGCGCCTTCCAAAAATAGGCCGATCTGCCCCCCAGGGGGGCAGATATGGGCAACAGTAATGTGCCCCCATGGGGAGTGACTCTTGCCCAATGGGCTGCCTGCCCAAATAAAACACACACATACACGCACACCAATCCCTAGTGTCTAGTGGTTTCTGCCCCGCTTGGGGGCAGATTGGCCTAACAAAAATAGGCTGTTCTGCCCCCAAAGGCCTAAAAATACTTCCTCCCCCTCGGGGAGCCGCCCTTGCCCAAGCAGCCGCTGCCCTTATGCGTTAGTATAATAAAATAAAAAAATCCCTGGTGTCTAGTGGATTCTGCCCCACTGGGGGCAGATCGGCCTAATATAATTAGGCTGAACTGCCCCCGGGGGGGCAGAAATGGGCTCAAAATAACTTCGCCCCCCAGGGAGTGACCCTTGCCTAAGGGGTCACTACCCACATCTAAAAAGAATTAAACAAAAAAAATGTTATCCCTGGTTTCAAAGGGTTTTCTGCATCCCCGGGGGCAGAAATGGCCTAAAAATATTTTGCCCCCTCACCCAGGGAGCGGCCCTTGCCCAAGGGGCTGCTCCTCTTATGAGTAAGTTTAAAAAAAAAAAATTATTCCCTGGTGTCTAGTGGTTTCTGCCCATCCTGGGGGCAGATCGGCCTAATTATATTAGGCCAATCTGCCCCCAGGGGGGAGAGAAATGGCCTAAACATAATATTGCCCCCCCCAGGGAGTGAGTCTTGCCTAAGGGGTCGCTCCCCACATATAAAAAAAATAAACAAAAAAAAATATCCCTGGTGTCTAGGGATTTCTGCCCCCCTGGGGGCAGATCAGCCTAATTATATTAGGCCGATCTGCCCCCGGGGGACAGAAATGGCCTAAAAATAATTTGTCCGCCCGGGGAGTGGCCCTTGCCCAAGGGGCCGCTCCCCTTGTGTGTAGGAATAATAAAAAAAAATTCCCTGGTGTCTAGTGGTTTCTGTCCCGGGGGGGTACAAATGGCTGAAAAAACAATTTGGCCCCCTGGGGAGCTACCCTTGCTTAAGGGGTCGCTCCCCACACATAAAAAAAAAACAATTATCACTGGTGTTTAGGGGTTTTCTGCCTCCCCGGAGGCAGATCGGCCTAATTACATTAGGCCGATCTGTCCCCAGGGGGGCAGAAATGGGCAAAAAAGTATTTATCCTCCTGGGGGGTAGTCCTTGCTCAAGGGGCCGCTCCCCTCGTGTCCATTTCCCAAAAAAATTAAATTCCCTGGTGTCTAGAGGGCATTTCTGATGCCCAATCGCAGCAGAAATGAAAGGAAAGGAAAGGAAAGGCCTTCCCTTTCCTTTCATGCCTCTGCTGGCACCCTCCTCCCGAGCGGAGGAGAAATGCTGAGCATTTCTGTTCCTCAATCGTGCCTGAAGCATGCTTCCAGTGCGATGGGAGGTGACCTCTGATAAGGTAACCACGCTCTTGTGTGCTGACATCATCAGACATCACTGGGGGGGTCGGTGGCAGAAGGGGAAGCAATTCCCCTTCCAGCCCTGACCTGTTGGCCCTCGGAGGAATGCCAACGCTTCCCCCGAGGGCCGGTAAATGGATGTCATGGTTACGTCCATGACTCCTGAGAGGCGCAGCCATGGACATAACCATTACGTCCACGGACGCCAAGGGGTTAACACCTTCCTACGTCATTTCATAAATATGGCGCATGGATGGCACTAAGGAATGACGCCAGCTCGAGTTAAAAAAATTACGCACAACTGCACCAGCGCAATTGTGCGTAATTTTTCATAAATATGCCCTGAAGTGTTTAAGTAATATCAAAATGTTTATACATGTTTAGGGAAAATAATTAAAAATAAATAAAATATTCTATTGTACGTAAAGATACTTTTTGGACAGTTGACATTTTCATAACGAAGAGAACAAAAGTGATTAAATATGTTTTTTTTGCTGAACGATTTGTGTAGTACATTGTGTATTTGGTACATTTATGGTGAACAATACAAGATGAGCTGGAGTTCTTAAGACAACGGTTAGAAACCTAGATGGAAGGAAAGTACCAGTATTAGATTGGCTGCCTATAGCATTTCATGTACCTTGCATAAACAGATTCCCTCCACTAGGCAGGCAACAATGGTACCATTGCCTAAGCATGGCAGGGAAGTACAGGCCCTGGGCCCGTACTGACCCTATCTATGTTAAAAGCTGACTATAAAGTATTGAGAAACATTCTGACCAGAACAATGACTCCACTGATGATTAGCCCGGTACATATAGATCAATGTAGACTTATACTAGGTCACTGTACAACACTTAGGTGGTCATTACAACCCTGGCGGTCGGTGTTAAAGCGGCGGTAAGACCGCCAACAGGCCGGGGGCAAAAAAAATTGAATCACGACCGTGGCGGAAACCGCCAACAAAGACAGACAATTTAACACTCCGACTGCTACGGCGGTACAAACAAACAGCGCAGCGATCACCGCCAACAATGTACAAGACAATGTACCGCCCACAGTATCAGAACCTACCAATCCGCCACCTTTTCTGGAGCAGATTCACAGTGAACAAAAACACGGCGGAAACAGGACTTCGAAGGGAAAACGCTCACCTCTACACACCCCACGAGGAACCAGGATGCCATGGAACAGGAGCTTCACATTTTCCCTGCCCTTATCTTCTTGCTCCTCTATCTGGAGCACGAATGCCGGTGGCGAAGACCACAGTGAGTATTGCACCTACGACACAGGGGAGGAAAAAAACAGGGACACACAAATGCAACACACAACACCCCCACCCCCACCCTCACCCACGACAACACACACACTAATACAGCATGATACATTACAGTTACACCCCCCAAACCCCTGGAAGAACACAAAGACAAAAGGAAATGAGTGTAACCATTGTAATCTATTAAAATCCAGTACGCAAAAATATATATACACTATTAACAAATATATACAGCAAGAATAGTAGTCCAGGTATTGCTCCATTGAAGTCCATGGAACACTGGGCCCACACTGCATGGGCAAGGCCTACACTCAATACCCAAACATGATGGAGAGAACACTGCAGGGGCATCAGATAGAAATAAAACAGGCACCTCAGGGGGAAGGGAAATGGGGGGCACCTCAGCCGGTTGAGTGCACGACGCCAAATCCACGAGGGGGCCCCATGCCCACTGTTCAATCCTGGGGAGCGCAAAGCCACAGTCTCTCAAGTCTCTACAGTGGGTGGTTTGCCCACTGTTCAATCCTGGGGACTGCAAAGCCACAGTCTCTCAAGTCTCTACAGTGGGTGGTTTGCCCACTGTTCAATTCTGGGGAGTGCAAAGCCACAGTCTCTCAAGTGGATAACAGTCTCCACTGGTTCTGGAGGGGGCTTTGTGCCCAGAATGCTTCATCCTGCCAAGGACTGTGTTAGTGGATGCCTTTCTCCACTGGTTCTGGAGGGGGCTTTGTGCCCAGAGTGCTCCATCCTGCCAAGGACAGAGGTAGTGGATGTATCTCTCCACTGGTTCTGGAGGGGGCTTTGTGCCCAGAGTGCTTCATCCTGCCAAGGACTGTGTGAGTGGATGTATCTCTCCACTGGTTCTGGAGGGGGCTTTGTGCCCAGAGTGCTTCATCCTGCTCGTAGCGGACTCAGTAGCGTCAGTGCCCTTGGTGCTCATGGGCCAGCGGTGCTTGTGGCGGCGGTGTCCTGTTCAGCGGTGCTTGTGGCGGAGGTGTCCTGTTCAACTGTGCATGTGGCGGCGGTGTCCTGTTCAGCGGTGCTTGTGGCAGCGGTGTCCTGTTCAGCGGTGCTTGTGGCGGCGGTGTCCTGTTCAGCAGTGCTTGTTGCGGCGGGGTCCTTGGCAGCGACTCAACTGCTGGTGGTTCTGTCTGGCCCAGCGGGGCTGGTGCTGGCAGTCCTGTCTGGCCCAGCGGGGCTGGTGCTGGCGGTCCTGTCTGGCCAAGCGGGGCTGGTGCTGGCGGTCCTGTCTGGCCCAGCAGAGCTGGTGCTGGTGGTCCTGTCTGGCCCAGCAGGGCTGATGGCAGTGGCCTCCTGGGCAGCGGGGCTGATGGCGGTGGCCTCCTGGGCAGAGGGGCTGATGGCGGTGGCCTCCTGGGTAGCGGGGATGATGGCGGTGGCCTCCTGGGCAGCGGGGATGATGGCAGTGGCGTCCTGGGCAGCGGGGCTGATGGTGGTCTTCTCCGCTGTGCTGCTCTTCCCAGACTTGATGGGTTTCTTGTGCCCCTTCCCCACCTTGGAAGGTGTCGCAGCTGACTCCACACTCCCACCTGTACCCCTGGGAGCGGCTTTGGTGGCTGGACTCTTCCCCCTCTCCCACCGGGCACTGGCCAACTTTTGATGCTTGACAGGTGGGGGACTGTCCGTGCTGTGGCTCCTTGCCATACTGGCTGCCCTGCTGCCTGGTATACTCCAGAATCCGGTGACTACTGGCACCACTGGTCCCGGAGATGTTGTGGCTGAGGTTCTAGGTTGGGACCTGGAGAGTCGGGCCCTAGGAGACTGACGGGGTGGGGGAGGTGAGGGAAAGAGGTCAAGGGTGGACAGGAAACGTTTCTTGGGAACACTGGGACGGGTAGCTGGAGGGTGTTTGGGAGTGGAGGAAGAGGTTGTGGTTGTAGGAGGTGTACGTTTGGTGACTTTGGGTGAAGGTGCATGCGCTGGAGGCTGTCGTGAGGTGGATGGCTGTTGGGTGGGTGTGTGGCTGCGTTTGTGTACCTTGGGAGGTGTAGTCACAGACACACTGGGAGAGGACACAGGGGACGAGTGAATGGTAGTGGGGGTGGTGACTGCACGTGAGCGGGGTGTGGTAGTGGGTGTGCTGGTGATGGAAGTAGTGGCTGTAGATGTAGTGCATCCAGGTGTGAGTAGAGACGAGACTGGGAGGGAGACGAGGAGGAGGGGGACACAGTGGAGGCAGTGGATGTTGGTGTGTCTGCATGTGTGTGATGCTTGCGTGAGTGCCTGTGAGATGTGTGGCGCTTATGTTTGCCTAAGCTTCCTTTGTGTGTTGAGGTGTGTGCATGTTGGTCTGATGGTGTGCTTGGGATAGGCCGAGGTACAGGGGATTGGGTCTGGGTGGAGGAAGTTGGAGGGGGAGGCTAGAGACAGGGACAATGGCTGCCATCAGTGCTGAGGCCAGAGTCTGAAATGCTCGCTGATGGGCTGCCTGACCAGAATGAATGCCCTCCAGGTATGCATTGGTCTGTTGCAACTGCCTCTCTACACCCTTGATGGCATTCAAAATGGTAGACTGCCCAACAGTGAGGGACCTGAGGAGGTCAATGGCCTCCTCACTGAGGGCAGCAGGGGTGACTGGGGAAGGGCCTGAGGTGCCTGGGGTGAAGGTGATTTCCACCCTCCTGGGTGAGCAGGCACAGGGCAAAGGCTGAGGGGCTGCTGGGAGGGCGGTGCTGGTGGGGGGGGTGGCGGCTGTACCTGTAGATGCGGGGGGCACAGATGTGGCTGCCACCACAAGGGAGCTCCCATCAGAGGACGAGTCTGTATCACTGGTGTCAGCTCCTGTCCCCGCCGTGGAGCTCCCCTCGCCCTCCGTCGGACTGGTGAATTCAGACTCCATAGTGTCGCCCTCCAGGGCCCTGTGGGATGCAACTCCCTCCTGCTCCAGTGCCACTGCTCCTCCGCCTGATGATGCTAATGCACACAAGAACAGGGAGACCACAAAAGGGGGGGGAGACAGAAGAAAGACATGTTGAGTGCATGCATTACCGCTACCGTTGGTGGACACAACAGACACAGAAGCCCCCTGCACTACGCCGCACACTTGGGGTCCACTATTCAATTCCTGGGACATGGCCTACAAGGCTATGGCCGACATCTGCACACATGTATGTCACAGGAGCCTGACTAGGTGTACTTGGCACTGTACACAGGTGGGGTTGGGTGCCACAGGGTCTGCCAGAAGAAGGGGACCTAACTAGCACACTCGCCCTGGCCTAGGGAAACCAACAGCCCACCTCCCCCACCCAGACACCTCCACTGCGCGCTGAATCAGCAGAATGAGAGTGTACTCACCCCCTTGTGGCTCCTGTGATGCCCTCAAGCGCCCATCCAACTCCGGGAACGCCACCTCCAGGATCATGAACATCAGGGGGGTCATGGTGCGATGGGCACCCCTCCCACGTTGGGAGGCCATCCCCAGCTGGGCCTCCGCCGTCTTCGTGCTCCAGCGGCGAATGTCCTCCTATCTCTTACGGCAGTGGGTGCTCCGTCTGTGATAGACCCCCCCGGGTCCGGACGTCCTTGGCGATGGCACGCCAGATGTCCTTCTGGTGGGTGCTGACCTACATGAATTGTACAGGGAAAAAAGAGAAGTTATTACCAACTGCACCATCACAGTCATTGGCCCCCATCCCTACCCTTGCCATGTGGCACATGCACTCACCGTCGTTTCATGCACGCCTCATTCACCCCCCCCATCTTTCATCCACCCCACTCCACACAGGCATAGTCCATACAGCATGCTCCCAGTGTACTTACCTGTTTGTCTGGAGGACATGTACTGGGGGAGGACCCCATCCACAAGTTTCTTCAACTCCTCCGTGCTGAAGGCAGGGGCCCTTTCCCCAGACGCACGAGCCATTGTCTCTTCCAGACTGAGGTCACAGCAGCACTTGCAGTGTAGGTCCTCTCCTGTCGAAGATCAGGTATCGAGTGATTGAACAGATAAAAAATGGCGGTCACGTCCACCGCGTTGCATACCGTCACCGCCGGCGTACATCGTCATTGGCTCCTGGGACCCATAACGTCCAATGTTAAACAATGCAGAATTGTGCAGCGGTCTTCGACCGCCTACCGCGACGGTGTACAACGCCAGCGCAGTTACCTCACATCCCATTGTCCCACTTTACAGGTCAGGCAGCCAACATTTCAGGGGCCCACATGGCTTAGTTTTTAACTGCGTCACACATACCTAGGCCTTGCCTCAACACTCATACATGCAAATTTCGGATTATGAATCGTGTTTTGTGTAAGCTGTGGGTACGTACCTCTGAGTTGGTTGACTCTGTGCTCACTGTTGTCCTTCATAGGCACCGTCCGCTGGGACATGTGAGGAGATGGCGGCATCCTCCGTTGTATAGACCGCTGGTGGACCTGTCGACAATGGAGGACAATGGAGGAAAGACATGTGATCATCACCTACAGGCTTGATTGTGCCACAATCCTGGAACTGTGTGCCCAGTTGGAGCCAGACCTGATGTCATCTATCCGCCATCCCACAGTAATCCCCCCTCTAGTGCAGGTGCTGTCATTACTCCATTTACTTGCAAGTGGGTCATTTCAAACAACAGTGGCCATAGCATCAGGGATGTCCCTGCCTATGTTTTGCAACGTGTTGTCCAGAGTGTTGTCTGCCCTGCTGAAACACATGCGGAGCTACATCGTTTTCCCTCAGGTGGAGGATTTGCCTACAGTGAAAGGTGATTTCTATGCCCTGGGACATATCCCCAACATCAAAGGTGCCACTGATGGGACACATGTGGCTTTGGTCCCCCCCCCGCAGGAGTGAACAGGTGTACAGAAACCGGAAGAGTTATCATTCGATGAATGTGCAGATGGTGTGTTTGACAGACCAGTACATCTCCCATGTGAATGCCACATTCCCTGGCTCAGTGCATGACGCTTACATTCTGCGGAATAGCAGCATCCCTTATGTGATGGGTCAACTCCAGAGGCACTGTGGCCCATATTTATACTTTTTGACGCTAAACTGCGCTAACGCAGTTTAGCGTCAAAACATTTAGCGCCGTCTAACGCCATTCTGAAGCGCCATGCGGGCGCCGTATTTATGGAATGGCGTTAGCCGGCGCTAGCAGACCGGCGCTGCCTGGTGTGCGTGGAAAAAAACCACGTAGGCCAGGCAGCGCCGGCGTAGGGGGAAAATGGCGTTAGGGCGTCTTAAAATGGGGCAAGTCAGGTTGAGGCAAAAAAATCGCCTCAACCCGATTTGCGCCATTATTTTCGCCGCCCAGACGCCATTTAAATGACTCCTGTCTTAGTAAAGACAGGAGTCATGCCCCCTTGCCCAATGGCCATGCCCAGGGGACTTATGTCCCCTGGGCATGGTCATTGGGCATAGTGGCATGTAGGGGGGCACAAATAAGGCCCCCCTATGCCACCCAAAAAAAATTAAAAAATATAAAAAATTATACTTACCTGAACTTACCTGAATGTCCCTGGGGTGGGTCCCTCCATCCTTGGGTGTCCTCCTGGGGTGGGCAGGGGTGGCAGGGGGGGTCCCTGGGGGCAGGGGAGGGCACCTGTGGGCTCATTTTGAGCCCACAGGCCCCTTAACGCCTACCCTGACCCAGGCGTTAAATAGTGGCGCAAATGCGGGGTTTTTTGACCCGCCACCTCCCGGGCGTGACTTTTGCCCGGGAGTATAAATACGACGCATTTGCGTCGCCGTCATTTTTTTAGACGGGAACGCCTTCCTTGCATCTCATTAACGCAAGGAAGGCGTTCACGCAAAAAAATGACGCTATTTGCCCATACTTTGGCGCTAGACGCGTCTAACGCCAAAGTATAAATATGGCGTTAGTTTTGCGCCGAATTTGCGTCGAAAAAAACGACGCTAATTCGGCGCAAACGGAGTATAAATACGGGCCTGTGTGTGGCTATTAGGTGAGCACCTGGAAGCAAGTCAGTGGGAATGTTTGTCTGGGTCTGGGGATATCCCTACAGGTTAGTGTGTTTCTAACAGTTGTCCCTCGCCATTTGCAGGTGACTCTGGTTACCCCAACCTGTCATGGCTACTGACCCCAGTGAGGAATACCAGGACAAGGGCAGAGGAACGCTACAATGAGGCCCATGGGCGAACTAGGAGGATTATAGAGCGGACATTCGGCCTCCTGAAGGCCAGGTTCAGGTGCCTCCATATGACAGGTGGTTCCCTATTCTACTCACCAAAGAAGGTGTGCCAGATCATCGTGGCCTGCTGTATGCTTCACAACTTGGCTTTGCGACGACAGGTACCTTTTCTGCATGAGGATGGTCCAGATGGAGGTGTTGTGGCAGCAGTGGAGTCTGTGGACAGTGAAGACGAGGAAGCAGAAGAAGAGGACATTGACAACAGGAACTCTGTGATCCTGCAATACTTCCAGTGAGACACAGGTAAGAATACAAACCTGCCTACTACATGTACTTTAACACTACTACCTCTCTACTGTGTGTCATTTTCACCCAGTGTATGGTCACTGAGTTGTCACTTTCCCTTACGATTTCACAGATGTGGGTCCCATTGTGTGACATCTGCTTTGTTTCCTCATGGACTAGAGCTGTGTGACATAGGTATGTTGACATTACAATTGAAAGAGCATTTTGTCACTGTAATTGCTAATACACTATTTCGAAATCACAGACAGACTCCAGATTGTTTTGTGCTTTAAGGGTGTTTATTTAAGTGCTCAACATTGGAGGGTGCTGTAAAATGGTGAGGGGTGATGGTGGAGGAATGTCCATGGCAGAGTCCAGTCTATTAGTCTCACAGGTGCATTGCCCAAAGGGGCATAGGAAGTGGAGCTGGGGCAGTTTGAGGATGGACAGGGTGACAAGGTAGGACAAAAGGATGACATTCAGGGCGGTCTCATTTCTTGGCGGGTCTTAGCATTGTTCTTTGTCTTTGTCCTGGATCTCAGGGACCGTTTGCGGGGTGGTTCTCCCTCTGCAGGGGGTGGGGTGCTGGTGTGGTGGTCCTGTGGCGGTGCCTCCTGTCCACTAGCGCCGGCGGAGGTGGTGGGCAGTTCATCATCCAGGCTAGTGTCAGGGGCCTCTTGTTGTGCCACAGTGTCCCTCCTGGTGTTGAGGACTTCCTTCAGCACCCCTACGATGGTGCCCAGGGTGGAATTGATGGATCTGAGTTCCTCCCTGAAGCTCAAATACTGTTCCTCCTGCAGCCGCTGGGCCTCCTGAAACTTGGCCAGTATCGTTGCCATCATCTCCTGGGAATGGTGGTAGGCTCCCATGATGTTGGAGAGGGCCTCGTGGAGAGTGGGTTCCCTGGGCATGTCCTCCCCCTGTTGCACAGCAGCCCTCGCAGTTCCCCTGTGTTCCTGGGTTTCTGTCCCCTGGACCGTGTGCCCACTGCCACTGCCCCCAGGTCCCTGTTGTTGTTGGGGTGGTGGGTTAGCCTGGGTTCCCTGCAGTGGTGGACACACTGCTGATTGACGTGTCCTGGGGACAGAGGTATGGGCCCGCTGGGTGGGTGCTGTGCTGGTATTTCCAGAGGGGGGAAGCTCTGTGGTGGCCTGTGTCAGTGTGAGGGGAATCATCTAGATCCAGTTGGACAGAGCTGCTGTCATCACTGTGGGCCTCTTCTGTTGGTGGTGTGGACATGTGTGGACATGTGTGGACCCTCCTGTCCGGTGACATTGGGTAGGGCTCCTGCAGGGGTATAAAAGTATGTTTATTGCATCTGTGTGTGCCATGGTGTGCAATGGGTGGGTGACTGTGTACCCCAGTGCTTGCATTCCTGTGTGGGACCTTGTGTGATGGTGTTTTAGGGGGGTGTATTGGTATGTGAGGTGGCCAGGCTTTGATGATGGGTGTCCATGCTTTGTTGTTGCATGCAGGGCTTGGTGTTGGGATGTGTGGTTTGTGATATTGGGACATTTGTGAGGAGTTGGAGCGATGGGGGTGAGGGCGAGGGTGGGGGTATGTGATAGCATGCAGGTAGGGTGGGGGATGTAATAGTTAAGGTTTGACTTACCAGAGTCCATTCCTCCATCTACTCCTGCGAGGCCCTCAGGATGCAGAATCGCCAAGACTTGCTCCTCCCATGTTGTTAGTTGTGGGGGAGGAGGTGGGGGTCTGCCGCCAGTCCTCTGAACCGCAAGGTGGTGTCTTGATACCACGGAACGCACCTTCCCCCGTAGGTCGTTCCACCTCTTCCTGATGTCATCCCTATTTCTTGGGTGCTGTCCCACTGCTTTGACCCTGTCCACTATTCTTCGCCATAGCTCCATCTTCCTAGCTATGGAGGTGTGCTGCACCTGTGCTCCGAATAGCTGTGGCTCTACCCAGACGATTTCCTCTACCATGACCCTGAGCTCCTCCTCAGAGAACCTGGGGTGTCTTTGCCGTGCCATGGGGTGGTGTAGGTGATGTGTGGGGTGGTGTGTTTTGTGATAAGTGGGGTGATATTTAGTGGTGTGTTGTGTGAGGTGCGTGGAAGTTATGTGGGTGATGGTATTGTGTGTCTGTGGATGCTTGGTAGTAGTTTGTAGTGTCTCTCTCTGGCCTTCTTTCGGTATTTTGGTCGTAGGGGTTTGTGGGTGATGTGGGTGTGTGGGAGTGGTGTGTGTATGTGTATCAGGTGTGTGTATTTTGATTTGTCCAATGTGGCTGTGTTTTATATATGTGTGTGTATTTTGAGCACGGCGGTGTGTACCGCCAATGAAATACCACAGTTGAAAGACTGCCGCGTGAATTCGTGGGTCGTGATAGTGTGGGTGTATTTCTATTGGCGTGACAGTGGATTTTTTGTTTTTGCCAGTTTTTCACTGACCTTTGGTGTGGGGGACTTGTGTGGGTCTCAATTTTGGCGGATTCCGAGCAGTGGGTCATGACCGTGGCAGAATTCCGCGGCGGTGTGTTGGCGGTCTTCTGCACGGCGGCAAGCGGCTTTTGCCGCCAATGTTGTAATGACGGCCTTAATGTAAAAAGACTTATACACATCTTGAATAGGTCTGAGGATCTGTACTTACAGGCACTATTCTTTCTATAGACATAATTAAAGTATTTGACACCTGAGATGGCAAATTTCTTTCTGAAACTATGAGAAAATTGGTGAACAGGAGAAATTTCTGTCTTGAATGAACTTGACTTTGGGACCAGCCAAGGGATACCTGGAGCATGCAAAATAGAGACGGGTACCCGACAGGGTTACATTCTGTTGCCGCTGTTGTTTGCCCTAGCTATAGAGCCATTGGCACAAGAGGAATGCACCATTTTGGGGGATCACAGTGGCAGTAGTACTGGATCATATATCATTGTGTAATGATGATATGTTGTTTTATAAAAAAAGGAGCATTCAGACATCATGAGAGCAACATGGGATCTCTTTATTACACGTTAATTGAACTAAATCCACAGCTTTCCCAGCCAGGGGAGATGGTCAGCAAAAAGCACCTGAGCAGTATGCACTTCTTGAAGTGGGGGCCACACACTTTCAAACACTTGGGAGTACACATCTGCAGACCAGAACTGAAGTACTATAGTGTAACATAAAATAAGCGGCTAGGGCTTATGGAGCCAAAGTGGCATTTTGGAGGAGTCTTTCTTTGTCGATAATGAGCACAGTGGCCTTGACTAAAATGATAGTAATGTCCAGGTTGGTTTACTAATTCACCACTCTCCCAGTTAGGGGGGCCAAGGAAATATTTTGTGAAATACACTTGATCCTGCTAGATCTGATATGAGTGACAAGAGATGTAGAATAGTGTTCGTTAAGCTACGCCTCCCAACCCAAAAGAGGGGACATTATTTTCCGACTGGAAGTTGTACTACTTACTGCCCAACCACAATGTATAACCAATCAACTACATGACAGTCAACAGATGCTTGTGGAGGAACTTTACACCAACGGATGAGTGGAGCCACCTGTAACATATCTTACTGACACCTAGCGGAGATGAAAGGAGGACTGGACTGTGCAGGGCACTCAATACAGCATGACTCAGTGTTGTTAAAAACCCATACGAGGCACTTTATGCCCCGGTCTTATCTCTTGAAGTCCTGAGGAACACAAGGGTAGAGGATCTGGCCTAACAGAATGGGTCGAATGGCCCTTGCAAGAATGAGTGGCCTGTACAGAAGGACATAACTAGAGGTTTCCCAATCCTCATAAATAAATATGAGCTGCTAAGAGGGCACTTTTTTGGTACATATTGTGCACTATTAGAGAATTTTGGAAGTTTGGCAACTTGAGTCACTGCTAAGAACCACAAATGACAAATACAAGATGGTGAAACTAATGTACAGAGCACTTTTGCACTAATCCAAGGTTACTCTCAGTACATTGTGGAAAACCTGGGAGCGAGATCTGGGTAGGCCAATATCAGAAGACAACTGTTATGCAATATCATCAAACACCCTGGGGTCACTACTAATGAAAGATTCAGGCCCAATTATCTACAGAACATTCATACAGTCCATCCTACATAAAAAATAATAAACAAAATATACTTACATGTGAAGGCTAGGTGCCTTAGAAGCAATAGGTAAAGCACTGATTTCCCACACCTGGTCTAGCGCAGTTCACTAGTTCTAGAATTCTAAAGAGTAATGAATATGATCAGTGAAGTGACTCATAGGACCATAGATTGCTCTCCTGGAGGTTGCCTATTGGGGTGGCAGCCAAGACCCAAAATGATGACTGAGTTCATAACGTCTAGCGTCAAAATATTGGAGTTAGCACCACTTTTTAGATGCGTGCACCTACCTTGCATCAATGAAATGCAAGGTAGAGGTTCCCATCTAAAAAATGGCTCTAACCCCATTGCCCCATATTTATACCCTGTGCTAAAATTACGCACAGGTGAGAGTAGGGGCTCAATAGTGGTGCAAAGCTTGCTTTGCACCAGTATTTAACACGTGGGTCAGACCAGGCGTTAGGGGACCTGTGGACCCATTTCCATGGTGAAACACCATAGAATGGGCACACAGGTGCCCCACCCCAGGAACACCCCCACCTGCACCAGAGGGAAACCAGAGGTTGGGGGACCCCATCCCAGGTAAATAGGGTAAGTATAGGAAAGTATTTAAAAAAAAATTAAGTGCCATTGGGGCCCTGATATGGACCCCCCTGCATGGCACTGGGAGCAATGGCATTGCCCAGGGAACTCTGGTCTCCTGTACTGGCCATTGGGGTGGTGGGCATGACTCTTGTCTTTTCTAAGACAGGAGTCATGTGGTATGGATGGTTTCGCGTCAGGAAATGACGCTAGGCTGGTTAGAGGCATTTTTTTTTTTACCCTAGTCCACCCAGAGCGCCGACTTGTGGGATTCTATAAATTTGGCGGCCGGCTGGTGCTTTGGAATCACGCAAGCCGGCGCTATTTTGCTGCAAAACTGCATTTGCACAGTTTTGCAGCAAAAAGTATAAATATGCCCCTTAGCATTACTCAAAACAACCTAACTTCTGTTTTTACCCATATTTAAAAACGAATACATTACAAGAAAATAGACGGTCTTCCGTCTCCATTTAACTGTAAAAATCAGTAAAAACGGAAAACTGTGAATCTTTAATATAATGCTCCTTTTCTACCATTATGTGTTTTGATTAATCTGTAATTTACACGATTATTTTTGCACTTTTGATGTTTACAGGCTTTTAGCATTTTGAATATCTTCTTTATATTTCAGTGAGCAGAGTACACATTTGTAAATGTAACATAACCAATACTTGACATAAGCAAGAATGTTTTTTTAATTTTTTGGGGACTCACGCATAAACATACAGACACACATAGGTAGTAAAAGGCAAATGGACAGGGCATGCAGAAAGAAAGAACGATGCATTAAAAACATCTGTTCCGTTTTTTCACACGAATTAGGAGCAGGCTCTGCTTCTTACAATTTAAGATTTGGTTAGCACACATGAAAAAGTTAATGTACTTACTCAGGAGATACGCATGAAATCTGTGGTCCAGTGATTCAAGTTCCAGTGAGAAAGGTCAGTGGGTTAATACACCTACTTAACGAGGGATCAGGGTATAATATATAGGGTTTCCGGTTTCAATCCTAGCAAGAAAGATCTTCCCCGGGAACAAACTATGGGAAGTTCGGGCCAGAACTAGCACCCAGTAAATAAAGATTAACAAATCAAATGTGTCTGGCTTTGACAAGCTGCTGCAACGGTTCATTTTTTTTGGGGGGGGGAGGGGTTGTATTGCCTAAATGTAGCAACCATACGCTTGCAAATTAAAATTGAAAATTGAAAAAAGAATGCATATAATTGTAATAGTGCAGTAATAGTGCTCCCTAGCATTTACATGTAACATTCATCTGTACCCAAAAAACACAAACAAACTGCTGGCCCCATTCACGACCTCTATTCTCTGCCGTGCACTCCCTGCCTACAGGACACTGTACCACACCACCTAGTTGAAGTGTCAGTAAGAACAAGAGGGAGAAGTAAATACAAATTTAAATGAAAATTAGTTGTTTTATAAAATACAACATACGAAAATAAGTCTATGCAGAACAATCTGACTGGTGGTCTATTTGAAACCTGAATGGATTATTATCAGAAGGGCCAAAGTATTTTTAAAATTAGTTTATATTGCTCCTTGGGCTAATTGGGCAAGAAGTGATATGCACCATCTAGATGCTATGAGGCATATTTACACTTGTTTTGTGCCGAATTTGTGTCATTTTTTTACACATAATCGGCACAAAATTAACTCCATATTTATACGTTGGTCTAGCGCCAAATTTAAAGAGTTAAAGTCATTTTTTAGATGTGGAAATCTTCTTTGCGTCAATGAGATGCAAAATATGCGTTCCAGTGCAAAAAATGAGTCTATGGCCTCAGCGCCATATTTATCCGCCTGTGCTAAAATCACCCACGGGATGGAGAAGGGGTCAAAAAATGGTGCAAAGCTTGCATTGCACCATTCTTTAACGCCTGGGTCAGGACAGGCGTTAGGGGAGCTATGGGCCTATTTCCATGGTGGAACACCATGGAATAAGCCTACAGGTGCCCTCGCCAGGCACCAGGGACACCCCCACCCACACCAGACGGACAGCGGAGGATGGGGGCCCCATCCCAGGTAAGTATAGGTAAGTACAAGTAAGTATTTTTATTTTAAGTGCCATTGGGGGCCCTGAAATAGGCCCCCCTACACGGCACTGAGTGCAATGGCCATGCCCAAGGGACGCTGGTCCCCTGTGCTGGCCATTAGAGTGGTGGGCATGACTCCTGTCTTTTCTAAGACAGGAGGCATGTGGTATGGATGGTTTTGGATCAGAAAATGACTCTAGGGAGGTTAGAGCCCTTTTCTTTACTCTAACCTGCCTAACATCATTTTTTTGTGCAAAACCCCCTTCTTCCATACACCCAGCCCCACCAAACTAACATAATTTTTTTTTGTTTACGTTAGCCTACCCTTTTCACCGGCTTGCACCATTCCATAAATATAGGGCCCGGCTGGTGCACAGAAATGGTGCAAGCCGGTGCTAAATTTTTTGGTGCAAAACTACGTCAGTGCAGTTTTGCACCAAAAAGTATAAATCAGGGCCTATATTTTCGGGTTAGTGGTCTAATTAATTGCTTAGTTAAGAAAAACAGAGAGTCAAGGATCACTGTTATAAGAAATCTGAATGCTGACTCTCCAAAGGTTTCTCCGTGGTGAGGAATCCTTGACACTGGATTATTGCCTGAGGATACCTGATGCCCACGATTTACCGTCCAGAAACACCGGGCAGGCTAGGAGATTGCTTGGCTTATCTAAAGAACTATGGGTCAGAGTTTTAGGAAAAGTGGTGCTGCACCCAGTGCAGCACAACTTTCCTTGCACCCCCCTACCACCACCATGTGTGTGCTATACACCATAGTGCATTGTAGGGTGCAATAGCGTCTGAATTTTTTACGCTATTAATGTACTGTGAATTTTGGCGCTAACCCTGAAAAGTACATGGTGGCCCATTGTAACCAATGATGTGTCTCCATTTAATCATAAAAATAAATTCATGCATATCTGCATTTTGGAAACTGGTAAGTAGAGGTGCAAGAAATCTAATAAATCAGGAAAACCACATTGTTACTCTTGTTTAACAGAGGGGCCATTTTAAAACTATTGTGAAAGATTTTTTCATCAGGAATGGTCTAGCACTTGCTTCCAGAGTATCTAGAGCTAGTCTTGTGATGTCCTTTTGAGAAAAGGGATAACCTGACTGATTTCGATACCATTCCATTTGATATTGTTGTCACCATCTGATACATTGGTCAAATTTGTTTGTTCGAGTTTTTAAAGCAACATAAATTATAATTCTGCCTCATAGCCCTCTCCCTAGGGCTTTGGTGCCCTAGGATGATTGTTTCCAATTTATTAAAGGGAATCAATTCCAACTGCTTCCATTCAATATCTCTGCGAGATGCTGGAGAGAAAAATGACTCAAGTTGGATTCTCTAAAGATGAGTTCCACAAGCTAAATGAATAAAGTTGTAATCAACTTATAAGTAGTCAATCAAATACGACTGTTGTCAACTCTCCTCTCTAGGCGACAACTTTCACCTCAGAGAATGTTGATGCTTAAACCTTCACTCTAGAATCCCCAGTGGAACAATGCAATAGAGAGGGAGCAGGGGTTACAGGACTAAAAAACCTATTTACATGAGAAATATGTTCAAGTACTACGATACCTAAACTCAACACATCTCCTCCCCCCTATATTTGGACAAATTAAAGAAAGTCAGAAACTCTCTGGCCTCTGCCATTACTTCATATAAATATTTAGATGCAATGGTTTTCTAACCACTTATTAACTTTTAGATACACCTCCCTCCATGCTAGTCACCAGAGACAGTTATATTTTCTCCTTTGTTATCCTGTTCAGGTATTTTGCCAAACCATTACTTCTTGGTCAATAAACAGAAGTCATAACATGTCTTATACCTGCAAAGCCCGAAATCTCTTTTATCTTAGATGTAAACTGTTAGCTTTATCCATAAACACTTCTTCAGGAATTCTTTCCTGACTGAACACATCCATCATGATGTTGAAAATAATGTGTGAATTCGCCTTTTCCACAAACTTGCTTTCTGGCCATTTATGGGCAGATCATAACAATGTCATGATTAGAAGTACAATCCAAAACTCTTAATATATAATGATGAGTTATACCATGGCAACGTACGAAACTGTAACACTTGCACTGGTGAATTGGAAATACTTTGGGGCATATTGAAGAGTCCCTTGCGCTACCGGAGCAGCACTTTTAGTGACGCTCCAGTGGCGCTGTGCACTGCACCGTATTTACAAGGTGGCGTTAAGCTACTTTTTGTGGCTTAATGCCACATTGAAAACGGAGCCCCTTCACATGCTGCACTTTGCGTGGAAGGGGTGTGCAATGGGTGATGGTGTAGGCGTGCCACAGCAACACCCATTGCATTTTGACGCTGACCCAGAATTACGAGTGTTGGTAAACCTAAGGCAGCGCCAAAATGTAACGTGACTTCAAGGGTGGCGTTAGGAGGGCACAATGAGGAGAAATGCTTACATTCCACCTCGTTTTTTGTTCTTTCTCTGCGTTCTGCTGCACACATAGAAAAAGCCAATCACAATTTAAGATTGTTTTTGTGCAGGAAGGTATTCCATCCTGCACAAACACAATCTCCTCCTCAACTCAGACATCCTTGCACAATGGTGTAAGGCTGACTGCATTGGCGCATGGCAGCGAATTCAGTGCCAGCTCAAGAGGAAACACAGGGGTGCACCGTATTCTATTAAATATGATGCATCCCTGCATTGTGAAAATTATGGTGCACAACATTGCCAAATTTGGCACACTGACATGCACTGTCATTTTCCCTGAGTACCTTATCACTCAATAGACATTCAATACAATCCCTAACATAATTCCCACTTTCTCTGTCTATACCTGGCCACCAAAAGTCCTCATGTATCCTCCTCTTCATGGCACATATGGCAATGTGTCCTTAATGTGCTAACTGTAAAACATTCCTTTATTTACCCATCTGCACCATCAGTAGACCAACATGCCTTACCAAACTGTCATCAGTTGACAACTTATTGACCACATAACTGTCTGCAATCTTCTCATCAGGCATTCCCTTAGATGCCAGCCAACCCATCGTATGTATTCCTTAACCAGCTACAAATTAACATCAGCAGACAACTCAATCAGTTAATCATCTTCCTTCAATGCTCCAGCAAACACCTCATTTACACAAGGCCACCACAGACACATCCTCTTTTTCATCTGTTACATCAGTCATCTCTTTCATCAAGAGTAAGCATGACAGGAAGTCAGCAGCAAAGTCCTTCATCTGTGTAAATTCAAGAACATACTGGCCAAAATTGCCACTTGGCTACGCCTGGCATGGCACGTCCGCTGCTCCTGGTGCTGAACAATTCCACCAAGTGACTGTGATCCATTCAAAGTTCAAAAACAGTTCCCCATACCTAGTTCCTGAAATATTGTACAATCCAAAATAAAACAAGAGTTTCCCTTTCAATAACAAAGTATGTTGCTTACACAACCTGAAAAGCATGTGACGCAAATACTAAAATTTCCTCACAACCGTTACCTTTCCTTTATAGCATCACTACCCCAAACAAAGGGCAGATTTACTAAATTAGCCACAGAGCAATGCACCAAGACAACTTGCTGCGCTGCATCAAATAGAGAGGCCAGGAATGTGCAATATCTACTAAGACATGATGCATTCCTGCTCTCCCTTTGTGCTGGTGCACTTGTCGTTGCCAAGCTCCAACACAGGCACCCTTGTACCATGGTACACCAAGAGGAAATACAAGGAGAAATAAACATATTTCACCTCCTTATGCCCCCTTCTGGGAAGGTGTACTCATTTGGTTCATTCCTAGGCTTTACAGTGTATGTAAATTAAGGATATGCCAAAAAACATGAGGAGATGCATGTAAACAGTCATGCTTCACCCTTGGCCTTCCCAGGGCAGAGTAATTCAAGGCAGTGATTTGAGTTGCCTTGCGTTAGTCCAGATTTGCTATGCCTTGCAGAGCCCCACAAGGAGTCTCTGCAAGGAACAGTAAATCTCACCAAAGGGCCTGCATTGCCCTTGCATCACATTGTGTGACACAAGGGCTACACAAGCCCTTGATAAATCTGGCCCCCAATGTCACTTGTATCTGTGTCAATGATGTTCTTTTCTCGAGTGTCAAATGGTTTCAAAGACTGAATATTAACAATTTCTTGCTTGATGTTGCTGATAGCACCCATACACTTTGGTCCACACCTACTTTACACTTTTCTTTAACAGTGAACCAAAGGTGCTCCTTGTTGGGAAAATGTGACACAAAACTTTCAGCAGCATTCTGGTAACTTTACACTTTGGTTGCAACACCAGTCTGGCCTCGTTTACAGCCCTGCCTGCCCTCCTTTCCATTAAGGGTAGAGCATGCAATGCTTCCCCTGCCAGATCACTTCTTCTCCTTCCCTCCTTTATCCTCCAAGCTCCTTTCCTCCACCCCCGTGCTGCACAGTAGCCTCTGTTTTAATTTACCAGATTCTGAAAGCTGGTAGTAGATGTGAGAATAAAATCTAACTGAATGGATAATTTTGTTAAGCAGACTCTAAAGTCAGGTCGTCAGTTAACAAACCTCTCTCTTGCACTTTTTTTGTACCATTGGTTCTTTCTATCAGCTTGTGTCTAATAATTTAATCTTTAAAATCTCAATAATTGCAATTAGCAGCTAATATTGTTAGTGCAGCTACAAATTCATCAACAGGTTCACCAAGAGGTTGCACAAGATGTAGGAACTTATCAGCCTATTCACATAAATATGCTTGGAGGTTAATTTCTCATCCTCCCCTATCTTTTCTGCATGAAGATCTCCGATCTGACTGTGGAGCTCTCTGGACACATAAGTATATTGTTTAATAGTAAATGTGAGAGGACCAAAGGGGGAATAAGGAATACTTATTAATAAAGGCTAGGGCTTAAGGGACGACTAAGAAGAGATTTAGGGATGGGTAGGGATGGGTTTAGGGAAGGAAATACATTCACCGACAAAAGAATAAACCCATTGTTTTACAAAAGCTGCCCTTCTATATATACTACAGCCAAAACGGACACAAAACAGTAAATGCACATCAGCTCAGAGCTGGAGTGTGTCCAGTCCCTTCCAAGGTCAACCACTGGTAATGCAACACCCTCCCATCTGCAATAATGGAACTAGTGACTTAAAACAAAACCCTAATATGAAAAAATTATAAAATAAATTGAATAATTTAAACTATTTAAAAATATAAACAAATGTAATTAATTCCTAAAATAAATATCTAAACAGAAAGCATATTTATTATTTTATTTTTACATATGTTATTAACCTTTTAAATTTTTTAAAAATGTAGCCTTAACTTATATAAAAAGAAAACATTTCTTTAAAATAGTTCTATACTTCATTTTGATCATGTTTAATACATAATAAAGAATATGTTTTTTACTTTATGTTGGTTTTTCTTATTTTAAACTTTAAAAATATGATTTGATTTAAATGTAACATATAAATAATTACTTTTTATCTGAAATGTAAGTTATCAATGCTGCGGCATTTTTTCATATTGTTCTTCATTAAAGATATAAAATTAGTCAATGCTAATATTTAACATAAATATATGTTTTGTACATTTTTCAAAGCTTTAATAAACCTTAAAACTTTTCTTTATACTTTACTATAGGGACGTCTCTGTCGCATGGGCAGAACGTAAAGTAAAGTGACTACTGGTAATAACTTAACTGTTGTATTTGATGTTCTTAGTGATGTGATCCCATGTTTTGGTAGTGAGGACATGTAAGTTGACACTTTTGAGTAACTATACACTTGTTAATGGTGAATAGCTAAAAGTAGTTGTGACTCAAAAGTGTAGGAGTAAAGTTACATGTGGTAAATCTACACATGGAAATTTACCTTTTATAAATGGGTTCAGTATGTCTTCCTAATACCATATTTTATCTAGGATTGAATCTCCTATCAAGCATTATTAAAACAGATGCATAATCATCCACAATTTTAAATGATATGCCACCCTCCAAAACCTCAGTTTGAATTTTTACTTCTGCTACACATAATGTTTTTAAAATACTTCTTCACTCAAGGCTGAGGTTGTCAATTAATAGTGTATTTTCTTTTTAGATGTAAATGTGTCTAAATAAGCTTCAAATGCTTCTTTATATTCTTGCCAGGTCAATGTACCAGGAATTGCTTGGAAAGGAGCAGGGGTGTAACACCTTCCATGACATACTAGTGTTGAGACTTACGTAAATCATTGTAATCTGGAATGGTATTAAATTGGCAAATATGGCAGTGAAATTATCATTTGGAAGAATACAATATTTGTCAACATCAATTCTCCTTGGATTTACCAGCAATTGATTGTTTTGTAATTATCAACAGTGAGACTTTTTTTATAATGAATAAGACAAAAATTGTCACTTGCTACTAAACTTGTAGTCCATAGACCATGTTTCTAGTGAGGTTGGGGAACTCAACAATTCCACAGAGAAGCATGTCCACAAATAACTCAAAAAGGATGTGATATACGCTACATGTGGACGCTCACAATGCATTGACATCAATCCACTGTGACTCTTGTTTCTGAACGTTATGGTTGTGTCTGGCCTGGTTTAGCCTACTGCTGAGCCTTGATTAGAACAACGCATTCTATTTCTGTGTGGCTTTTAGCATCAGAGACCAATTTGTTGTGAGAAGCTACATAGAGAGCGGAGCCGGTTAGTTTACTTCAAGGGTTGCACTTTTCCATAAGACATCAACAACCAAAGCAATGCATGATTACTAAGAGATCTGCCAGAAGCAGTTTAATATAAACTTGGTTGTTCTACTTTATTTATGTTGTCAATGCTTGTTATGTTAGTGGGGCTCTGGATTTGGAATGTTGTGGGGTTCCACAGTGTTTATTCTTGGGGTGGCAGTTGCACCTGGTCTCTTGGACTGTGTGGATGTATCGGCTCGTGGTTCCTCAACTGGATGAAATAAACAAACTAAAGTTTATGGACACTCTTGTTCGTCTGGAAGGTTATTTTATTGACCATATTCTTGCAGACCCCTGCTGCAAGCAGCCAGTGAACTCATCACCAGTGTAAAGGTGAATTCCACAGTTTATTAAAGGCTATAAATTCCTAATCCCACCTGCTTCCATTCAATATCATTATAAAATAGTGGAAAGGTGAGTTACTCAAGTTGAATACTTATTAACGTAGGTTCTACCATCAAACGAGGCTGGTTTTCAGCTAATGGATAGCATACTTGGCCACTCTTTGGTGGTAAAATATTTTTATGAGAAGTATGCATTCATTGGAGGGGTGCATCTGTATACTTCTTCATTCTGTCTTAGCAAAACAGTTGACATATATCAGAATCCACCTCTGTAAGTCGGCATGAATAGAAGTTTCCTCTTGCCTCCTTAGTCTAACGCTGTGCCTAGATTTACGAAAAAGCAGCACAACTCAGCAACTAAAATTGCCACACTGCGTCACGTCAAAGGGAAAGCGCAGAACTGCATATCAGCTAAGCCTGCTAAGATATGATGCTGTTTTCCTCTCTCCCTGAGCTGACACACTTTAGGCTGCTTTCCCCCAAAGCACATAACCTTGCGCTATAGTACAAGAGTGTGTGGGTTCTATAAGGAATTGTTTTTTTACTGGAATGGGAGTGTTCCAGTACAAAATTATCCTTTGCCACTTGTCCTACTTTATATGCGTGTTGTGCATTGCAGCATGCATGCAATGTAGGAAAAAAGAGGAGAAATGAAAACGAAATTAAATGAAAGACGTAAGATATATCTGTCAATTAATGATTGTAGATAGGAATTTGCATCAAAACCCATGGGTGGTTGCATGGGAATGCCCATGTATCACCTATCACCCATGGAACCCTCCCCTTAGTCTCTCAAGGCAATATAATTCAAAGCAGACCAAAGAACAACTTTGTGTTAGTTTAAGAAACTAGCCAACGCACATCATGAGTTGTGTTGAATAGTAAATCCCTGCATAAGACTTTGAGTTGGGTTTGCGCTACAGAAGGGAATGCAAACCTGGAACAAAGTGAGGGTAAATCTGGCCCCAGTGTTCTACTCTAGGATTATTAACTATATTAGGTCAAATAAAAAACGCACTATAACTGGTTATTTCACTTTTAATCACGGACTAAAGTAAGGTTATTAAGGTTTTCATGGTCCCCATTTTTGCTCATATATTTTTTTTTTTTGGATGATGCCAAGGATCTTTTAATATACCCTGTCTTGATGGGAAGTCAAATTCATCTTTACTGTACGAATGTGAAGCTGTTGTATTTGATCGATCTGGTTCTAAAAGGTCTCAAGTTTAAATTGCGAAATGCATAGGACTAGTTGAAAAACATGACCCTGGCTCTTCATCAAAGCATGACAAAAATAATGAGACTTAGGGGCATATTTATACTCTGTTTGCGCCGGAATTGCGTCGTTTTTTTTTACGCAATTCCGACGCAAAACTAACTCCATATTTACACTTTGGCGTTAGACTCGTCTAGCGCCAAAGTCCATGGAGTTTGCGTCATTTTTTAGCGTGGACACCTGCTTTGCGTTAATGAGATGCAAGGTAGACGTTCCCGTCTAAAACATTGACTCCGAGGCATGTGCGCCGTATTTACACTCCTGGGCAAAATTCACGCCCGGGAGTGGGCGGGTCAAAAAAAATTACGTACGGCCCCTTTTGCGCCGTTTTTTAGCACCTGGACAAGGCAGGCGTTAAGGGACCTGTGGGCTCGGAAGGAGCCCAGAGGTGCCCTCCCATGCCCCCAGGGACACCCCCTGTCACCCTTGCCCAGCCCAGGAGGACACCCAAGGCTGGAGGGACCCATCCCAGGGACATTAAGGTAAGTTCCGGTAAGTACTTTTTAAAAAAAAAAATTGTGGCATGGGGGGCCTGATTTGTGCCCCCCTACATGCCACTATGCCCAATGACCATGCCCAGGGGACATAAGTCCCCTGGGCATGGCCATTGGGCAAGGGGGCATGACTCCTGTCTTTGCTAAGACAGGAGTCATTTCTATGGGGGTTGGGAGTCGAAAAAAATGGCGCAAATCGGGTTGAGGCGAAAAATTTGCCTCAGCCTGACTTGCCCCATTTTTTGACTCCCAAGCTCCATATCCCCCTATGCCGGCGCTGCCTGGTGTACGTCGTTTTTTTCATGCACACCTGGCGGCGTTAGCGCAGTTTTGCGTCAAAAAGTATAAATATGGCCCTTAGTGAATTGTATCTTTAAATGGGAGGTAGGTGGGATGCATATTGAGGGAATAGATAGCTATATATTGACAGGTGGACTAAACTTCTTTCTAAACAAAAGAAGGATATGCCAGTAGTATGTAGGGGATTTCGCACATTTTTACTATAAATGTGTTTGGGGCTCACTTCAACGCACTGCCTGCATATTATATAGTGAATGCCAGTGTCCCTGTTTTGTTTGAGAGGATAATGCGCTAATGATATTGTCTTGGAGCTGTAATGAGGTTTCAGAGTTGATCTGCTTTAAGTTTTAGAAACTGGGCTTCCGAGAATGGGCACGCATAATACAGTTGCGCCAGTCTAATACTATTTACAAGATGTGGGGAAACTCTTAGGTCCTTATTATAAGTTGGGCACAGTGGAAGTCCTGTGTGGAATTCTACTCCCCCTCAGGGCCTCATTTACAAGGCCGTAGTGGCACACTGTGCCATTTTGTTTACACTGCAGTGGCAAAGTGTGCTGGTCCATATTTTTTTTAAGGTTATGCTAAGCCACCATGCATGGCTTTTCATGGCCTTGTAAATATGGCCCCCTTTCACACATAACTCTGCGTGAAAGGGGCATTCCTTGGGTGTTGCTGTGGGTGTTCCCACACAACAACCATGGATCCTGACCAGAATTTGACTCATTCCCAGATTTACAAGGCTGGGAATGCGTCAGCTTCCTATGCCACCTCAGGGGTGGCATTTAAGCCGTGCATTGGGGAGAAATAACATTATTTCTCCCTGTTTTTTCCTCTTTCTATGTGTGCTGCATTCTGTAGCACGCATAGAAAAGATGAAAAGCCATACATGATTGTTTATGTGCGGGAAGGTGTCCCTTCCTGCATATAAACAATCATACCTGCAATGCAGGCACTCTTGCTCCATGGTGCAAGGATGCCTGCATTGGCACTAGGCAGAAGTTTGTGCGCCAATGCTGAGGAAAGTACAGGAGTGTGTTGTATTTTTGTAAATACGACGCATCCCTTCACTTTCAAAATGATCCAGCACAGCAAGCTGGCTTGCAGTATCATACTGATTAATTTCTTTGTAAATAAAGCCCTCAGTTTTCCCAGGTGCAGGAACTTTGGACCTGATTATACAGTCCTGAAATATGGGCTTGTAAAGTAGCTTTACACTTTGGTTGCAACACCAGTCAGGTCTCGTTCACAGCTCCACCTGACCTCCTGTTCATCAGGGGTAGAGCATTCAATGCTTCCCCGGCCAGATCACTTCGTCCCCTTCCCTCCTTCATCCTCCAAGCTCCTTTCCTCCACCCCCGTCCTTCACAGTAGCCTCTGTTTTAATTTACCAGATTCTGAGAGCTGGTAGTCAATGTGAGTATTAAATAACACTGAATTGAGAATTCTGTGTGAGTTTAGGTCTAGTGAGGCCGGATCTCTGCAGTTACTCCCCTTCCCATGGTGTTTATCTTGAAATTGAATGGTACTGATAGGGTTTACTGATTTGTACTGGTAATTACAGTGGCCAATTCTGTACCCTGCTAGTACTGTGCAGCTTGTAATAAGGGCCTATATGTCATTTTGATGCATGTTCATTGCAAGGCATATATTTAGGGGCCTATTTATGAGTCCAGTTGCTTTGAGCTTTCACCATGCAACATGTTGCAAGTGCAACATAGCTTAAAACAGAGATTTATGAAGCCACGCAAGGCCACTTTGCATGGTCTTGAGTGGCTTTATAACTCTGAGTAAAGCAACGCAGCACAAATCTTTGCATTGCCTTACTCTGCCCTGAAAAGGCATTCCCTGGGTGTAGTGTGGGTGTTCCCTGGCAATTCCCATATTTTTTTTACGCGTTCCCAGATTTAACAGAAGTGATAGAACAGGGAATGCACCAAAAAGACATGCCTTCTCAGGGGAGGCGAACGAGGATAAATATGTTTATTTTTCCTCGTTACTGCCTCTTTTTGTGTGCTGCATTCTGCAGCATGCATAGAAAGAGGAATATGCCTCTCTGGATTGTTTTTGTGCAGGAAAGTGTCCCTCCCTGCACAAAAACAATCCTGCATGCAACATAGGCACCCTTGCACCATGGTGGAAGGGTGCCTGCGTTGGCGCTGGGCAGCCCATTGTGCGCCAGCGCTGGGGCAATGAGAGGAATGCACCGTATTGCACTAAATATGGTGGAATCCTGCCCTTTCCCTATAGCGTAGTGCAGCAAGGTGACTTGCGGGGCACTGCGTTGCATTATAAAATTGTGAGTAGGCCCCTTAGTTTAAAGCTGCACATGAGCTTTCACAAGAAGGAAAGTTGGAGGATACAAATCCTTTTGACACCTCTCGACCTTTGGGAGCAGTGCTGTGCTGCTTGAAGGAAGAATGCCATTTCAAGTCTGATACTGATATGAGGCGAATACTAAATACCACACCTCGCACTATTGCTGTTGGCTAGCCGTTAATGAACCCCTAATTAATAAAATGAGGTTACATCGAATGTATAAATGGAAAAATGAATATAAATATTGCTTTTATGCGTTTTGCCAACTTTTTGATACTTGGACCCCTATCTAACAAACAGCCTAAATTATTCGAGTTTGAGGAAGTCAAAATTGAACCCATATTTTGTAAAGCAGAACACTCACTTGTGTTAGAAATAATGCTTTGAGACTGTTAAGTATCAACGAAGTATAACTTTGTCAATGACTCGACAATTGAATATATTATATTAGTTGTTCCTTACAGCATGTATTACTAATTAAATTTGAGTAACTTTTAAGGTTTTCTGAATAGGAGGTTATTAAATTATGTAATTGATTTTATTTGGTGTGTTAAAAAATCATGTGTAATGATGAATTGATGTTAACGTAGTTTAAAGCTTGTCGTACGTGTCCAAATTAGGCGCAAATTTACTAACTGTGTTCCAGTGGGGTAGAGTGTGACAAATTGAAGGACAATTGGGTAGGGCCAAATCTACTAATGGTCTAGCCAAATGATGTCCGCGGTGGTATATTTACTAAGATTTTGGCCCGTGTTGCATCAAAAAAGTGACGCAAATTGACTCAGAATATTTTTTTACATTTTAGTTTCCAGGGCAAAACCTGTTTTACGCTGGAAGTTCACTTGAAATTCACTTGCAAGTACCACGTCTTGTGCTGCTTTGATTTTCTGAGTTGCTCCAAGAGGGCGTTCCACGGGTGTTGTATGGCCTTTCCATGTCTTGCCCCTTGCGACCCCTGGCAATGCCTTTGCGAACCCTAGACTCATGGGTGGCAAATTCAGTGCCAGGAATACAAGAGGAGCTCGTCCTTATGGGCGTCGGATGCAGTTACATTTTCCTTGTTTTCCGTCAATTATTTATCATAGTAATAGTCAATAATATTATAGACTATAATAGAATTATTATTCACTATCAGTGTAATAAAAAATGTATTAAATTAGCTGGAATATAACCCTCCCAGGCAGCTAAGTTAAGTAAAAAATGGTTTTAAATATATGTATTATGCGTGCTTGCGGTTGACAGCGTTTAAGTGAGAGTATGTGTAAGTGTGAATTTGTGAGTATATTTAAGCATGTATGCGTTTGTAAGTGAAAGTAAAAGTTAAATGTTATGTGATGTCACTTCCGCTACCCCTGGCATTTTGGTGAATTGGCGTTCATATGCAACCACCCATGATTTTGAACACAAAACCTTGGGGTATGTTTACAAGGATTTTGTGACATGTTTGCATCACATAAGTGACCCAAATTGACGTAAATATTTTTTTCCAATTTACCTTTCAGCGTAAAACTTGTTTTGTGCTGGAAATTCACTTGAAAGTCATGCAAAGTAGCACCTAGCTTTACATTCCTTAGTGCTAAGGGGGCTTTCCGTGGGTGATGCATGGGGGTTTCCATGCAGCCAACCATGAATGGATTTTGATGAAAAACCCTATCTACTGAAAAAAGTAGTCAGGGTTTTGCATAAAATAATGCCTCTTTGAAACAAGCACTATCAAGGAGAAATGCTTTTATCTCTCCTTTTTCAACTTTGCATGTTTATTGCACTGTACAGCACACATACAAAGTAGGAAAAGTTTTAAAGTTAGTCAAAGTTTAGTATTTCGTACTGGATGGATACCATTCCGGTACAAAACCTATGCTATACTCATGCAGACACCTTTGTGTGTGGCGCTCGGAAGACTAATTCTTCTTTGGAGTTATGGAGGAGGAAAGTGCCATATCTCGGTAGATATGGCGCTATCCTACTCCTTCCTTCTCACGCAACACAGTGAGGCATTTTTGTCTGCTGCGCGGTATTGCATGAGAATTTAGTAAATAGACCTTATGATGTTTGTGTAAAAATATGCTGGTGTAGAGTGACACTAAACTTTGCGCTATGGCACAAATGCAAGGACGCAAAGTCCTACATGCAACTGCTAATCTAGGTACACCCTTAGGGGCTCATTTACTACAAACTGGCGCAACGCTCATGATGCACCAGTATGCTTGTGCGGTCCTACGCCTCCCTAACGACACCATGGTAGCGCTGTATTTACAATACAGCGCACCATGGCGCTCATTAGCACAGCTGTGCCAGAATTTCTGACGCAGTTGTGGTGCTTTACTGAACTAGCATCAACATTACATTTTGATGCTAGTCCAGCAATGCCCGGGGAGGCCCATAGAATAAAGCACAGTGTCACCTAACGGTCTGCCATGAGCAGCGTTAAAAAATGATGCTAGAGTGACGCAGTAAAATCTTGTAGATTTCACTGCCCCATTCCTAAGGGCCTCCTTGCTGGGCCTCCTCTGCATACGTTATACCTGGCGTAGGTATAATATGGCCAAGGGTTTACAAACTGGCACAATGATAACATTGCGCAAGTTTGTAAATACGGCACAGCGTGGGGGACTCCTGTGCACCACCGTAGCGTCAGAAAAAATGAGGCTACTCCGGCACAAGGGGCTTGCAAATGAGCCCCTTAAGAACAAATACCTATGTGAGGTCAACTAGCAAAGAGTACGCTACGTAAAAAGAGTGGCTTTGCTTAAGTTACACCTGAGGGGTGGTAGTAAGTACCACGTGATGTTCCGCTTGCCTATTGCTTGATTGGGAGTTTGGATTTTATGCAAACCTAGGTCACTTTTCAGTTAATTGACTTTCCGAATCCTAACGCTGTTTGACCTGGTCCGCCCCATCACACCCACTTTTCACATAGTAGCTTGGTAGGGGCGTTGGTACTGAGGAACTTAAACCGTTTTTGGCAATGTAACTTCGTCAAGTTGGCTGCACCACTTTGTCACGCGGCATAGTTTATCGTCCACTGGGGGACTCTATACTGTAGTAAATTTGGGCCCAAGTGAGAGTTTTTTAGCTCTTCCTAGATGCCAACATTTAGAAGAGGCAAGTGGTAGATTTAAACAAGTAATTGTAAGAATGTATTTCTGACTTCTATTGAAGGGGCGGCAATTTCAGACAGGAGACAGCCAAAATAAAGCCAATTTTGGCTACAAAAATATATTCGCATGTACGTCTTAAATGGGGAAAAAGATGCGCAACTTTATTATCATTTTCTTCACTGTCTATTAAATTTACGCAATTGTTTTGTTATTATTGTAAAGGCGACAGTCGGATATAATTAGTACATCCTAGTTGGGCTAGGTTAACCACCTTACTGATTATCAGAAAGGTGAGAATTTTATGTAAGAGATTACCACCGTTTATGGACTTCCGGTGTTTTTTGGCGGCGCTTTGCAAGATGTTTTACTTTGCCACTGAACAAGGAGAGTTTCTGTCTCATTCACAGGCAGCTTCTGCAAGTCGTATGCGTCTCAGAGTGTAAGGTCACTGAGACACATGGAACTATAGTGCCACCCCATGGCTTATCCTGTGAACTCCAAAGAATTATACTAGTCCGAAGGAGTAAATAGGCGGCAGCAGAGCCTGTACGAGAGGGACTAGAAAAACAAACCCAAGTCAGTTAAATTAAACTCTCACAGGCATGCCACTACCAAAATCATTCGGGATATTTGCTGAGCTTTTGCGCAGGGACGTAAATCGATGCAAAATCTTTGGGCCGGATTTACAAGGCCCTAGTGCCTTTTTTTTACGCTAATGTGGCAAAAATCTCTGCGCCATGTTTACAAAGTGGCCCAATGCATGCATTGCACCACTTTGCGACCCCTTGCTCCACATTATGTCTGCGCCAGGCATAATGTATGCAAAGGGAGCGTTCTGGCGTTAGGAGGCCCGCAAAAACGGAGCACTGAAATCTACAAAATTTAATTGCGCTGTTTTTGGCATAATTTTTAATGCCTGCTTGAAGCAAGTGCTAAAAGGATGCACCCATTTCAGTTAATGGCCCTCCTAGCACTTTGCTGCACTAGTGTCAAAATCTTTGATGCTAGTGCCGCAAAGCGCCACTATGACATCAAACATGTTGACGCTATTGGCCTAACATGCACCATGGTGCACCGTATTGTAAATACAGTGCACCCATGGTGTCATTAGGTGGCAGTGGGGGAGGGTGCAAGTAATATGTCGCATAACTAATGATGCACCAGATTCTTGTAAATCTGGGACTTTGTTTTCCAGTTTACTTTCCAGTGCAAAACATGTTTTGCACTGAAATGCTTTTATTTCTCTGTTCTTTTTCAACTTTGCATGTGTGCTGTACAATACACACACATAGTAGGAAAAGTGTTAAAGTTAGTCTAAGCACAATATTCTGTACTGGAAGGGTACCCTTCACGTACAAAGCCTATGCTAGACTCATGCAGACACCTTTGCACTATGGAGCAAAGTTGTGTGCATAGCGCTTGGCAGCCTGATTGGCACCGGTGCTAGGGAGAGGGGAGGGAGTGCCATACCTCTATAGATCTGGCACTATCCTGTTCCTCTTTCTCACACAATGAAGCACAGCATTTCTGGCTGGTGATCTGCATTGCATAATAATTTTTTTTAATAGTCTCCCAGGGGCCTTAAGCCCATTGTGATTTTAGTTAACAAGACCAAAGGCTTTTACTTTCATAAAGGAGACAGACCGGAGCAAAGAGACTATGCAGAGAGACCCTGCTCACTCCATTGCTGCTACATTTCTGATTCTAATAAACTGATATGTAAACAAGGTTACTATGTAAAGTCACCAGTCACACAATTTTCCAGTCCTAGGCTTTCCTTTATTTATTACATTATTTTTCAAAGAAACAGCAAACAGCCTACGCGTTTCACTCTCCAACACTGAGAGCTTCATCGGGGCTACAAAAATACAATCATTTTTTTTTTATTTTACATCTTTTTCTTAAAACCCATATATTCAATACATTTACAAAATAAAAGCTCACTGTGCAACACATATACAGTTATAAAACTGTCAATACAAATCAAAATGATTTATGATACTTGACCATTATTGCTTCTTATAACTAGCAATTCTATATTACAGTATCCATACGGTTCATCACTGAAATGAACCTAATCTGTCCAAACCTACATATCTGCTATGGGACAAGACTATAATGGCATAACATCACTTATGAATTACATTCAGTCTATATTCATAAACATTCCAAAACACTAATACAAAGGTCTAATATTATCTCATTTCATAATCACATAGTGTAAAGAAACAAGCTTTTTGCAGGTTTCTCCCCCATCTTTGCTCACATTTAGACCATTACTTGCTGGTTTTTGACTCTGAGAGTGCAGTAAGGCCTGCTAACCAGACCTTAGTGCCAGGCTTCGAACCCCATACAGTTGCATCTCAAATTGGATACACCCAATTGGCAAGGCCTGGCTCACTTATAAGTCCCTAGTATGTGATACCCAGGGCATGTAAGACAGAGTGTCCACTCAGGACTGAAGCACTGTTTGTGCCACCCTTCGTGTGACAATGTACAAAATGGCTCCCAGGCTCCAACAGCAGACTGGAAGGGCAGTGTTCACACTTCCAGTTCCACTAAGGAAAGCCTATCGAGTCCTATGGCAGGGAGCAATATTTTGCTACTTAAGACATGTTTTATAATATGTCTAGGCAGCAACACTTCCAAATTGTTGTGTTGCTGCAGGGAAAGTTGGTAGCCCCATTGGCTAATATAGGGTTACTGCATGACATCCCCACCCAGCTAGATTTTGACTGGGACTACCAACCTGGCTCATGTGAGGTATCTAATTAATCATGTCATTACATGCGGCCTGATGCCCAGGTCGAAATTAATGTCACTATAACAGCGGGCAACTTTTAGAATGTTGCACCTCTGTGCTGTGCTTGTCCATCAGCCTCACAAAGGCATGCATATTCAGACAGGTTTCTGACCTCCTGGGGAGATATGTGAACAACTCTCAGGCTCAGGAACGAAGGGCAATGTCACAGCAGCAAGGCTTCCACTCCTATGCCCAGATGCTCACTCAGGGTGTTGGCCCAGAGGCAAGTTTCCAAGGGGAAGCCACCTTTGATGGTTCACCTAACCCAACTCCCCTGACCAAAATGCCATTTGTACCTGCAGACAACATGGAGACAGGGTTAGAGAGGGGAAGTTTGTCCCCAATACATGTTTTACTATGGGCGTGTTGCCACTAAGTAGCCACTCCTCTAGTGTGAGCTACCTTGCTCCAACTGACCAAGAAAGGGTTGTGCTAGCTTGAAAGGGGCAAGGATGTGGCTTTCTGGGATTGCCAGATGACATACATCACAGGAACCTCATCACTAGGTAGGAGGGGACCCAGTAGCCCCTTGGCTAGTGAAAGCGTGGTCACCTCAGGGTACTTTCCTAGGATTATTATGACACCCCTGGCACATTGACCCTAAGTACTCACTATATTCGAAGAACAGGAAGAAGACCACTTTGCAGACGCTGAAAGCGCACAAAGAGAGGCTGCGATGCTGGAGCAACTGCACCTGCTGCACTTTGGGCTAGCAGAGTTTAGACCCTGTTCCTCATGCCTGGCTTGGGGAAAAGTTGATTCCCTGGCCCAGTCTGAAGCAGAGACTTCAAGGGTCAGTGCCTCCTCCCCACCCCCCTCCCCCCAGAATGGCACTGGGGACATCAAAGCTGAAAGAGCCCAAGACGTACCTCTGATATCCACTGCAGAAGTTTTGATGAACTCGTAGGTGTTGTTTATGACTGGTTTCATCACCCAAGACGGACACCGGCCTCCACCAAAGATTTGCACTGTGACCACTGTGTTGCACAAACCCAATGTCTGCATCTTCACACCTTGGAACCATACAAAGAGGACTTTGCAAGACCCCAAAATCCATGTACAGTGTCACCCCCACTCATCTGTGGACCGAAGACTCAACCAGTGTTCACCCCTATGAACTGCACAGCATCAGGAGCATCCTTGAGCATCTTTAAGTCTGCATCCCTCGGCATCAGGGCCACTCCATTGTCGCCTATGGTGGTCATCCTGTAAAGTTTGGATCTTGCTTTAAAATTATTCTGGTGGCCAGATAACTGTCCAAAGAATCCTTTCTGGCACTCTAGGCCTCTGTCCTTTCAGACTTGGCACCCAACGAGGGACAGAGCAGTCAAACTAACTGCTTCAAACTTTTCAAAAGTTTCCTAACTTTTTGTTGGTCAATGCCTGTTTGCATTTGAGTTAAAAGTTATTTAATGTTTCTAAAATCTGTATCTCCTGAACTCTCTGGTGTATTCTGACGATCAAGGCCTTTAAAAATTCTTAAAAATAAGCTCTATTTTTATAAATTATTGTCTTAATTCTTCTGTGTGGTGTGACTATCTTATTTTGTTGTATGTTGCAGTTAAATGCTTTACACATTGTTCCTTTACTAAGCCTTACTGCTCGCAGCTACAGCTATCTATGGTTGAGCTTAAGGTTGAGTAAACATACCTGACTGGACCCAAGATGGTATCTGTGCATGCCCTGCATGATAAGGCTACTTCACATATCATAGAGTACATCAAAATCCTCACACATATGGAATCATATAAAACGTAATGTACCTCCAGATTCCAATTATATGAATTGTTTCCCGTTCAACTGAGCATAAAGTACTTTGTCCACTCTGTAGATTTGTTCTTTTTATATTAGTGTGTCATGGTAGCTTCAGCTGTAATCATGAAGGGGATACTACAAATAACTTATTAAGCATAATGTATATCTATGTATGTCGAAAGAGAACTAATGGTCACATTCACTTCACATCCCCATTCTCATAACTAACACAGCATATATGCTCAAAACACCATTTGAGGCACTTCTTTATTAAACATCCATTAGGTATCTCTCTCACCAAAGGGAAATCAAGAAAACTGTTTCTCTAAATGGTATGGTCACTCTCAAGGACTCATTTTCTAATTCCTCATATTTGTTATCCCAGTATAATACAAGGTGGCACATAATTGCTACCAGCTCTGCCTCCAACAGTCATTTCTTTCTTGCTTAACACATTTCTGTATTATTCAGAGCCACACATAGACTCTACATGTGTCCCTCATGCTCTACACAGTTTAAAAACCTACAAACACAACTCAGCAGTGGCAATGTTATCTATATTGTGAGCTTCCACATTACTTCTGCATGAGCATACAGCAAAAATATATATATATACTTGTACAACCCATTAAGGGTAGAGCATGCAATGCTTCCCCTGCCAGATCACTTCTTCTCCTTCCCTCCTTTATCCTCCAAGCTCCTTTCCTCCACCCCCGTGCTGCACAGTAGCCTCTGTTTTAATTTACCAGATTCTGAAAGCTGGTAGTAGATGTGAGTATAAAATCTAACTGAATGGATAATTTTGTTAAGCAGACTCTAAAGTCAGGTCGTCAGTTAACAAACCTCTCTCTTGCACTTTTTTTGTACCATTGGTTCTTTCTATCAGCTTGTGTCTAATAATTTAATCTTTAAAATCTCAATAATTGCAATTAGCAGCTAATATTGTTAGTGCAGCTACAAATTCATCAACAGGTTCACCAAGAAGTTGCACAAGATGTAGGAACTTATCAGCCTATTCACATAAATATGCTTGGAGGTTAATTTCTCATCCTCCCCTATCTTTTCTGCATGAAGATCTCCGATCTGACTGTGGAGCTCTCTGGACACATAAGTATATTGTTTAATAGTAAATGTGAGAGGACCAAAGGGGGAATAAGGAATACTTATTAATAAAGGCAAGGGCTTAAGGGACGACTAGAAGAGATTTAGGGATGGGTAGGGATGGGTTTAGGGAAGGAAATACATTCACCGACAAAAGAATAAACCCATTGTTTTACAAAAGCTGCCCTTCTATAGATACTACAGCCAAAACGGACACAAAACAGTAAATGCACGTCAGCTCAGAGCTGGAGTGTGTCCAGTCCCTTCCAAGGTCAACCACTGGTAATGCAACACCCTCCCATCTGCAATAATGGAACTAGTGACTTAAAACAAAACCCTAATATGAAAAAATTATAAAATAAATTAAATAATTTAAACTATTTAAAAATATAAACAAATGTAATTAATTCCTAAAATAAATATCTAAACAGAAAGCATATTTATTATTTTATTTTTACATATGTTATTAACCTTTTAAATTTTTTAAAAATGTAGCCTTAACTTATATAAAAATAAAACATTTCTTTAAAATAGTTCTATACTTCATTTTGATCATGTTTAATACATAATAAAGAATATGTTTTTTACTTTATGTTGGTTTTTCTTATTTTAAACTTTAAAAATATGATTTGATTTAAATGTAACATATAAATAATTACTTTTTATCTGAAATGTAAGTTATCAATGCTGCGGCATTTTTTCATATTGTTCTTCATTAAAGATATAAAATTAGTCAATGCTAATATTTAACATAAATATATGTTTTGTACATTTTTCAAAGCTTTAATAAACCTTAAAACTTTTCTTTATACTTTACTATAGGGACGTCTCTGTCGCATGGGCAGAACGTAAAGTAAAGTGACTACTGGTAATAACTTAACTGTTGTATTTGATGTTCTTAGTGATGTGATCCCATGTTTTGGTAGTGAGGACATGTAAGTTGACACTTTTGAGTAACTATACACTTGTTAATGGTGAATAGCTAAAAGTAGTTGTGTCTCAAAAGTGTAGGAGTAAAGTTACATGTGGTAAATCTACACATGGAAATTTACCTTTTATAAATGGGTTCAGTATGTCTTCCTAATACCATATTTTATCTAGGATTGAATCTCCTATCAAGCATTATTAAAACAGATGCATAATCATCCACAATTTTAAATGATATGCCACCCTCCAAAACCTCAGTTTGAATTTTTACTTCTGCTACACATAATGTTTTTAAAATACTTCTTCACTCAAGGCTGAGGTTGTCAATTAATAGTGTATTTTCTTTTTAGATGTAAATGTGTCTAAATAAGCTTCAAATGCTTCTTTATATTCTTGCCAGGTCAATGTACCAGGAATTGCTTGGAAAGGAGCAGGGGTGTAACACCTTCCATGACATACTAGTGTTGAGACTTACGTAAATCATTGTAATCTGGAATGGTATTAAATTGGCAAATATGGCAGTGAAATTATCATTTGGAAGAATACAATATTTGTCAACATCAATTCTCCTTGGATTTACCAGCAATTGTTTGTTTTGTAATTATCAACAGTGAGACTTTTTTTATAATGAATAAGGCAAAAATTGTCACTTGCTACTAAACTTGTAGTCCATAGACCATGTTTCTAGTGAGGTTGGGGAACTCAACAATTCCACAGAGAAGCATGTCCACAAATAACTCAAAAAGGATGTGATATACGCTACATGTGGACGCTCACAATGCATTGACATCAATCCACTGTGACTCTTGTTTCTGAACGTTATGGTTGTGTCTGGCCTGGTTTAGTCTACTGCTGAGCCTTGATTAGAACAACGCATTCTATTTCTGTGTGGCTTTTAGCATCAGAGACCAATTTGTTGTGAGAAGCTACATAGAGAGCGGAGCCGGTTAGTTTACTTCAAGGGTTGCACTTTTCCATAAGACATCAACAACCAAAGCAATGCATGATTACTAAGAGATCTGCCAGAAGCAGTTTAATATAAACTTGGTTGTTCTACTTTATTTATGTTGTCAATGCTTGTTATGTTAGTGGGGCTCTGGATTTGGAATGTTGTGGGGTTCCACAGTGTTTATTCTTGGGGTGGCAGTTGCACCTGGTCTCTTGGACTGTGTGGATGTATCGGCTCGTGGTTCCTCAACTGGATGAAATAAACAAACTAAAGTTTATGGACACTCTTGTTCGTCTGGAAGGTTATTTTATTGACCATATTCTTGCAGACCCCTGCTGCAAGCAGCCAGTGAACTCATCACCAGTGTAAAGATGAATTCCACAGTTTATTAAAGGCTATAAATTCCTAATCCCACCTGCTTCCATTCAATATCATTATAAAATAGTGGAAAGGTGAGTTACTCAAGTTGAATACTTATTAACGTAGGTTCTACCATCAAACGAGGCTGGTTTTCAGCTAATGGATAGCATACTTGGCCACTCTTTGGTGGTAAAATATTTTTATGAGAAGTATGCATTCATTGGAGGGGTGCATCTGTATACTTCTTCATTCTGTCTTAGCAAAACAGTTGACATATATCAGAATCCACCTCTGTAAGTCGGCATGAATAGAAGTTTCCTCTTGCCTCCTTAGTCTAACGCTGTGCCTAGATTTACGAAAAAGCAGCACAACTCAGCAACTAAAATTGCCACAGTGCGTCACGTCAAAGGGAAAGCGCAGAACTGCATATCAGCTAAGCCTGCTAAGATATGTAGCTGTTTTCCTCTCTCCCTGAGCTGACACACTTTAGGCTGCTTTCCCCCAAAGCACATAACCTTGCGCTATAGTACAAGAGTGTGTGGGTTCTATAAGGAATTGTTTTTTTACCGGAATGGGAGTGTTCCAGTACAAAATTATCCTTTGCCACTTGTCCTACTTTATATGCGTGTTGTGCATTGCAGCATGCATGCAATGTAGGAAAAAAGAGGAGAAATGAAAACGAAATTAAATGAAAGACGTAAGATATATCTGTCAATTAATGATTGTAGATAGGAATTTGCATCAAAACCCATGGGTGGTTGCATGGGAATACCCATGTATCACCTATCACCCATGGAACCCTCCCCTTAGTCTCTCAAGGCAATATAATTCAAAGCAGACCAAAGAACAACTTTGTGTTAGTTTAAGAAACTAGCCAACGCACATCATGAGTTGTGTTGAATAGTAAATCCCTGCATAAGACTTTGAGTTGGGTTTGCGCTACAGAAGGGAATGCAAACCTGGAACAAAGTGAGGGTAAATCTGGCCCCAGTGTTCTACTCTAGGATTATTAACTATATTAGGTCAAATAAAAAACGCACTATAACTGGTTATTTCACTTTTAATCACGGACTAAAGTAAGGTTATTAAGGTTTTCATGGTCCCCATTTTTGCTCATATATTTTTTTTTTTTGGATGATGCCAAGGATCTTTTAATATACCCTGTCTTGATGGGAAGTCAAATTCATCTTTACTGTACGAATGTGAAGCTGTTGTATTTGATCGATCTGGTTCTAAAAGGTCTCAAGTTTAAATTGCGAAATGCATAGGACTAGTTGAAAAACATGACCCTGGCTCTTCATCAAAGCATGACAAAAATAATGAGACTTAGGGGCATATTTATACTCTGTTTGCGCCGGAATTGCGTCGTTTTTTTTTACGCAATTCCGACGCAAAACTAACTCCATATTTATACTTTGGCGTTAGACTCGTCTAGCGCCAAAGTCCATGGAGTTTGCGTCATTTTTTAGCGTGGACACCTACTTTGCGTTAATGAGATGCAAGGTAGGCGTTCCCGTGTAAAACATTGACTCCGAGGCATGTGCGCCGTATTTACACTCCCGGGCAAAATTCACGCCCGGGAGTGGGCGGGTCAAAAAAAATTACGTACGGCCGCTTTTGCGCCGTTTTTTAGCGCCTGGACAAGGCAGGCGTTAAGGGACCTGTGGGCTCGGAAGGAGCCCAGAGGTGCCCTCCCATGCCCCCAGGGACACCCCCTGTCACCCTTGCCCAGCCCAGGAGGACACCCAAGGCTGGAGGGACCCATCCCAGGGACATTAAGGTAAGTTCCGGTAAGTACTTTTTTTTTATTTTTTTTGTGGCATGGGGGGCCTGATTTGTGCCCCCCTACATGCCACTATGCCCAATGACCATGCCCAGGGGACATAAGTCCCCTGGGCATGGCCATTGGGCAAGGGGGCATGACTCCTGTCTTTGCTAAGACAGGAGTAATTTCTATGGGGGTTGGGAGTCGAAAAAAATGGCGCAAATCGGGTTGAGGCGAAAAATTTGCCTCAGCCTGACTTGCCCCATTTTTTGACTCCCAAGCTCCATATCCCCCTATGCCGGCGCTGCCTGGTGTACGTCGTTTTTTTCATGCACACCTGGCGGCGTTAGCGCAGTTTTGCGTCAAAAAGTATAAATATGGCCCTTAGTGAATTGTATCTTTAAATGGGAGGTAGGTGGGATGCATATTGAGGGAATAGATAGCTATATATTGACAGGTGGACTAAACTTCTTTCTAAACCAAAGTAGGATATGCCAGTAGTATGTAGGGGATTTCGCACATTTTTACTATAAATGTGTTTGTGGCTCACTTCAACGCACTGCCTGCATATTATATATTGAATGCCAGTGTCCCTGTTTTGTTTGAGAGGATAATGCGCTAATGATATTGTCTTGGAGCTGTAATGAGGTTTCAGAGTTGATCTGCTTTAAGTTTTAGAAACTGGGCTTCCGAGAATGGGCACGCATAATACAGTTGCGCCAGTCTAATACTATTTACAAGATGTGTGGAAACTCTTAGGTCCTTATTATAAGTTGGGCACAGTGGAAGTCCTGTGTGGAATTCTGCTCCCCCTCAGGGCCTCATTTACAAGGCCGTAGTGGCACACTGTGCCATTTTGTTTACACTGCAGTGGCAAAGTGTGCTGGTCCATATTTTTTTTAAGGTTATGCTAAGCCACCATGCATGGCTTTTCATGGCCTTGTAAATATGGCCCCCTTTCACACATAACTCTGCGTGAAAGGGGCATTCCTTGGGTGTTGCTGTGGGTGTTCCCACACAACAACCATGGATCCTGACCAGAATTTGACTCATTCCCAGATTTACAAGGCTGGGAATGCGTCAGCTTCCTATGCCACCTCAGGGGTGGCATTTAAGCCGTGCATTGGGGAGAAATAACATTATTTCTCCCTGTTTTTTCCTCTTTCTATGTGTGCTGCATTCTGTAGCACGCATAGAAAAGATGAAAAGCCATACATGATTGTTTATGTGCGGGGAAGGTGTCCCTTCCTGCATATAAACAATCATACCTGCAATGCAGGCACTCTTGCTCCATGGTGCAAGGATGCCTGCATTGGCACTAGGCAGAAGTTTGTGCGCCAATGCTGAGGAAAGTACAGGAGTGTGTTGTATTTTTGTAAATACGACGCATCCCTTCACTTTCAAAATGATCCAGCACAGCAAGCTGGCTTGCAGTATCATACTGATTAATTTCTTTGTAAATAAAGCCCTCAGTTTTCCCAGGTGCAGGAACTTTGGACCTGATTATACAGTCCTGAAATATGGGCTTGTAAAGTAGCTTTACACTTTGGTTGAAACACCAGTCAGGTCTCGTTCACAGCTCCACCTGACCTCCTGTTCATCAGGGGTAGAGCATTCAATGCTTCCCCGGCCAGATCACTTCGTCCCCTTCCCTCCTTCATCCTCCAAGCTCCTTTCCTCCACCCCCGTCCTTCACAGTAGCCTCTGTTTTAATTTACCAGATTCTGAGAGCTGGTAGTCAATGTGAGTATTAAATAACACTGAATTGAGAATTCTGTGTGAGTTTAGGTCTAGTGAGGCCGGATCTCTGCAGTTACTCCCCTTCCCATGGTGTTTATCTTGAAATTGAATGGTACTGATAGGGTTTACTGATTTGTACTGGTAATTACAGTGGCAAATTCTGTACCCTGCTAGTACTGTGCAGCTTGTAATAAGGGCCTATATGTCATTTTGATGCATGTTCATTGCAAGGCATATATTTAGGGGTCTATTTATGAGTCCAGTTGCTTTGAGCTTTCACCATGCAACATGTTGCAAGTGCAACATAGCTTAAAACAGAGATTTATGAAGCCACACAAGGCCACTTTGCATGGTCTTGAGTGGCTTTATAACTCTGAGTAAAGCAACGCAGCACAAATCTTTGCATTGCCTTACTCTGCCCTGAAAAGGCATTCCCTGGGTGTAGTGTGGGTGTTCCCTGGCAATTCCCATATTTTTTTACGCGTTCCCAGATTTAACAGAAGTGATAGAACAGGGAATGCACCAAAAAGACATGCCTTCTCAGGGGAGGCGAACGAGGATAAATATGTTTATTTTTCCTCGTTACTGCCTCTTTTTGTGTGCTGCATTCTGCAGCATGCATAGAAAGAGGAATATGCCTCTCTGGATTGTTTTTGTGCAGGAAAGTGTCCCTCCCTGCACAAAAACAATCCTGCATGCAACATAGGCACCCTTGCACCATGGTGGAAGGGTGCCTGCGTTGGCGCTGGGCAGCCCATTGTGCGCCAGCGCTGGGGCAATGAGAGGAATGCACCGTATTGCACTAAATATGGTGGAATCCTGCCCTTTCCCTATAGCGTAGTGCAGCAAGGTGACTTGCGGGGCACTGCGTTGCATTATAAAATTGTGAGTAGGCCCCTTAGTTTAAAGCTGCACATGAGCTTTCACAAGAAGGAAAGTTGGAGGATACAAATCCTTTTGACACCTCTCGACCTTTGGGAGCAGTGCTGTGCTGCTTGAAGGAAGAATGCCATTTCAAGTCTGATACTGATATGAGGCGAATACTAAATACCACACCTCGCACTATTGCTGTTGGCTAGCCGTTAATGAACCCCTAATTAATAAAATGAGGTTACATCGAATGTATAAATGGAAAAATGAATATAAATATTGCTTTTATGCGTTTTGCCAACTTTTTGATACTTGGACCCCTATCTAACAAACAGCCTAAATTATTCGAGTTTGAGGAAGTCAAAATTGAACCCATATTTTGTAAAGCAGAACACTCACTTGTGTTAGAAATAATGCTTTGAGACTGTTAAGTATCAACGAAGTATAACTTTGTCAATGACTCGACAATTGAATATATTATATTAGTTGTTCCTTACAGCATGTATTACTAATTAAATTTGAGTAACTTTTAAGGTTTTCTGAATAGGAGGTTATTAAATTATGTAATTGATTTTATTTGGTGTGTTAAAAAATCATGTGTAATGATGAATTGATGTTAACGTAGTTTAAAGCTTGTCGTACGTGTCCAAATTAGGCGCAAATTTACTAACTGTGTTCCAGTGGGGTAGAGTGTGACAAATTGAAGGACAATTGGGTAGGGCCAAATCTACAAATGGTCTAGCCAAATGATGTCCGCGGTGGTATATTTACTAAGATTTTGGCCCGTGTTGCATCAAAAAAGTGACGCAAATTGACTCAGAATATTTTTTTACATTTTAGTTTCCAGGGCAAAACCTGTTTTACGCTGGAAGTTCACTTGAAATTCACTTGCAAGTACCACGTCTTGTGCTGCTTTGATTTTCTGAGTTGCTCCAAGAGGGCGTTCCACGGGTGTTGTATGGCCTTTCCATGTCTTGCCCCTTGCGACCCCTGGCAATACCTTTGCGAACCCTAGACTCATGGGTGGCAAATTCAGTGCCAGGAATACAAGAGGAGCTCGTCCTTATGGGCGTCGGATGCAGTTACATTTTCCTTGTTTTCCGTCAATTATTTATCATAGTAATAGTCAATAATATTATAGACTATAATAGAATTATTATTCACTATCAGTGTAATAAAAAATGTATTAAATTAGCTGGAATATAACGCTCCCAGGCAGCTAAGTTAAGTAAAAAATGGTTTTAAATATATGTATTATGCGTGCTTGCGGTTGACAGCGTTTAAGTGAGAGTATGTGTAAGTGTGAATTTGTGAGTATATTTAAGCATGTATGCGTTTGTAAGTGAAAGTAAAAGTTAAATGTTATGTGATGTCACTTCCGCTACCCCTGGCATTTTGGTGAATTGGCGTTCATATGCAACCACCCATGATTTTGAACACAAAACCTTGGGGTATGTTTACAAGGATTTTGTGACATGTTTGCATCACATAAGTGACCCAAATTGACGTAAATATTTTTTTCCAATTTACCTTTCAGCGTAAAACTTGTTTTGTGCTGGAAATTCACTTGAAAGTCATGCAAAGTAGCACCTAGCTTTACATTCCTTAGTGCTAAGAGGGCTTTCCGTGGGTGATGCATGGGGGTTTCCATGCAGCCAACCATGAATGGATTTTGATGAAAAACCCTATCTACTGAAAAAAGTAGTCAGGGTTTTGCATAAAATAACGCCTCTTTGAAACAAGCACTATCAAGGAGAAATGCTTTTATCTCTCCTTTTTCAACTTTGCATGTTTACTGCACTGTACAGCACACATACAAAGTAGGAAAAGTTTTAAAGTTAGTCAAAGTTTAGTATTTCGTACTGGATGGATACCATTCCGGTACAAAACCTATGCTATACTCATGCAGACACCTTTGTGTGTGGCGCTCGGAAGACTAATTCTTCTTTGGAGTTATGGAGGAGGAAAGTGCCATATCTCGGTAGATATGGCGCTATCCTACTCCTTCCTTCTCACGCAACACAGTGAGGCATTTTTGTCTGCTGCGCGGTATTGCATGAGAATTTAGTAAATAGACCTTATGATGTTTGTGTAAAAATATGCTGGTGTAGAGTGACACTAAACTTTGCGCTATGGCACAAATGCAAGGACGCAAAGTCCTACATGCAACTGCTAATCTAGGTACACCCTTAGGGACTCATTTACTACAAACTGGCGCATCGCTCATGATGCACCAGTATGCTTGTGCGGTCCTACGCCTCCCTAACGACACCATGGTAGCGCTGTATTTACAATACAGCGCACCATGGCGCTCATTAGCACAGCTGTGTCAGAATTTCTGACGCAGTTGTGGTGCTTTACTGAACTAGCATCAACATTACATTTTGATGCTAGTCCAGCAATGCCCGGGGAGGCCCATAGAATAAAGCACAGTGTCACCTAACGGTCTGCCATGAGCAGCGTTAAAAAATGATGCTAGAGTGACGCAGTAAAATCTTGTAGATTTCACTGCCCCATTCCTAAGGGCCTCCTTGCTGGGCCTCCTCTGCATACGTTATACCTGGCGTAGGTATAATATGGCCAAGGGTTTACAAACTGGCACAATGATAACATTGCGCAAGTTTGTAAATACGCCACAGCGTGGGGGACTCCTCTGCACCACCGTAGCGTCAGAAAAAGTGAGGCTACTCCGGCACAAGGGGCTTGCAAATGAGCCCCTTAAGAACAAATACCTATGTGAGGTCAACTAGCAAAGAGTACGCTACGTAAAAAGAGTGGCTTTGCTTAAGTTACACCTGAGGGGTGGTAGTAAGTACCACGTGATGTTCCGCTTGCCTATTGCTTGATTGGGAGTTTGGATTTTATGCAAACCTAGGTCACTTTTCAGTTAATTGACTTTCCGAATCCTAACGCTGTTTGACCTGGTCCGCCCCATCACACCCACTTTTCACATAGTAGCTTGGTAGGGGCGTTGGTACTGAGGAACTTAAACCGTTTTTGGCAATGTAACTTCGTCAAGTTGGCTGCACCACTTTGTCACGCGGCATAGTTTATCGTCCACTGGGGGACTCTATACTGTAGTAAATTTGGGCCCAAGTGAGAGTTTTTTAGCTCTTCCTAGATGCCAACATTTAGAAGAGGCAAGTGGTAGATTTAAACAAGTAATTGTAAGAATGTATTTCTGACTTCTATTGAAGGGGCGGCAATTTCAGACAGGAGACAGCCAAAATAAAGCCAATTTTGGCTACAAAAATATATTCGCATGTACGTCTTAAATGGGGAAAAAGATGCGCAACTTTATTATCATTTTCTTCACTGTCTATTACATTTACGCAATTGTTTTGTTATTATTGTAAAGGCGACAGTCGGATATAATTAGTACATCCTAGTTGGGCTAGGTTAACCACCTTACTGATTATCAGAAAGGTGAGAATTTTATGTAAGAGATTACCACCGTTTATGGACTTCCGGTGTTTTTTGGCGGCGCTTTGCAAGATGTTTTACTTTGCCACTGAACAAGGAGAGTTTCTGTCTCATTCACAGGCAGCTTCTGCAAGTCGTATGCGTCTCAGAGTGTAAGGTCACTGAGACACATGGAACTATAGTGCCACCCCATGGCTTATCCTGTGAACTCCAAAGAATTATACTAGTCCGAAGGAGTAAACAGGCGGCAGCAGAGCCTGTACGAGAGGGACTAGAAAAACAAACCCAAGTCAGTTAAATTAAACTCTCACAGGCATGCCACTACCAAAATCATTCGGGATATTTGCTGAGCTTTTGCCCAGGGACGTAAATCGATGCAAAATCTTTGGGCCGGATTTACAAGGCCCTAGTGCCTTTTTTTTACGCTAATGTGGCAAAAATCTCTGCGCCATGTTTACAAAGTGGCCCAATGCATGCATTGCACCACTTTGCGACCCCTTGCTCCACATTATGTCTGCGCCAGGCATAATGTATGCAAAGGGAGCGTTCCGGCGTTAGGAGGCCCGCAAAAACGGAGCACTGAAATCTACAAAATTTAATTGCGCTGTTTTTGGCATAATTTTTAATGCCTGCTTGAAGCAAGTGCTAAAAGGATGCACCCATTTCAGTTAATGGCCCTCCTAGCACTTTGCTGCACTAGTGTCAAAATCTTTGATGCTAGTGCCGCAAAGCGCCACTATGACATCAAACATGTTGACGCTATTGGCCTAACATGCACCATGGTGCACCGTATTGTAAATACAGTGCACCCATGGTGTCATTAGGTGGCAGTGGGGGAGGGTGCAAGTAATATGTCGCATAACTAATGATGCACCAGATTCTTGTAAATCTGGGACTTTGTTTTCCAGTTTACTTTCCAGTGCAAAACATGTTTTGCACTGAAAAATTCCTTCAAAGTAGAAGAATGCGGGTCTAGCACTGCTTTGCATTACTTAGCACCAAGGGGTGTTTCATGGGTGGTACATGGGATTTCATATGCAACCACCCATAGTTTTTGACACAAAACCCTATGTACTAAAAAAAAAACCTAGACAGGGTTTTACACAAAAAATAACTCCCTTCTGAAGTAGGTGCTCCTAAAGAGAAATGCTTTTATTTCTCTGTTCTTTTTCAACTTTGCATGTGTGCTGTACAATACACACACATAGTAGGAAAAGTGTTAAAGTTAGTCTACGCACAATATTCTGTACTGGAAGGGTACCCTTCACGTACAAAGCCTATGCTAGACTCATGCAGACACCTTTGCACTATGGAGCAAAGTTGTGTGCATAGCGCTTGGCAGCCTGATTGGCACCGGTGCTAGGGAGAGGGGAGGGAGTGCCATACCTCTATAGATCTGGCACTATCCTGTTCCTCTTTCTCACACAATGAAGCACAGCATTTCTGGCTGGTGATCTGCATTGCATAATAATTTTTTTTAATAGTCTCCCAGGGGCCTTAAGCCCATTGTGATTTTAGTTAACAAGACCAAAGGCTTTTACTTTCATAAAGGAGACAGACCGGAGCAAAGAGACTATGCAGAGAGACCCTGCTCACTCCATTGCTGCTACATTTCTGATTCTAATAAACTGATATGTAAACAAGGTTACTATGTAAAGTCACCAGTCACACAATTTTCCAGTCCTAGGCTTTCCTTTATTTATTACATTATTTTTCAAAGAAACAGCAAACAGCCTACGCGTTTCACTCTCCAACACTGAGAGCTTCATCGGGGCTACAAAAATACAATCATTTTTTTTTTATTTTACATCTTTTTCTTAAAACCCATATATTCAATACATTTACAAAATAAAAGCTCACTGTGCAACACATATACAGTTATAAAACTGTCAATACAAATCAAAATGATTTATGATACTTGACCATTATTGCTTCTTATAACTAGCAATTCTATATTACAGTATCCATACGGTTCATCACTGAAATGAACCTAATCTGTCCAAACCTACATATCTGCTATGGGACAAGACTATAATGGCATAACATCACTTATGAATTACATTCAGTCTATATTCATAAACATTCCAAAACACTAATACAAAGGTCTAATATTATCTCATTTCATAATCACATAGTGTAAAGAAACAAGCTTTTTGCAGGTTTCTCCCCCATCTTTGCTCACATTTAGACCATTACTTGCTGGTTTTTGACTCTGAGAGTGCAGTAAGGCCTGCTAACCAGACCTTAGTGCCAGGCTTCGAACCCCATACAGTTGCATCTCAAATTGGATACACCCAATTGGCAAGGCCTGGCTCACTTATAAGTCCCTAGTATGTGATACCCAGGGCATGTAAGACAGAGTGTCCACTCAGGACTGAAGCACTGTTTGTGCCACCCTTCGTGTGACAATGTACAAAATGGCTCCCAGGCTCCAACAGCAGACTGGAAGGGCAGTGTTCACACTTCCAGTTCCACTAAGGAAAGCCTATCGAGTCCTATGGCAGGGAGCAATATTTTGCTACTTAAGACATGTTTTATAATATGTCTAGGCAGCAACACTTCCAAATTGTTGTGTTGCTGCAGGGAAAGTTGGTAGCCCCATTGGCTAATATAGGGTTACTGCATGACATCCCCACCCAGCTAGATTTTGACTGGGACTACCAACCTGGCTCATGTGAGGTATCTAATTAATCATGTCATTACATGCGGCCTGATGCCCAGGTCGAAATTAATGTCACTATAACAGCGGGCAACTTTTAGAATGTTGCACCTCTGTGCTGTGCTTGTCCATCAGCCTCACAAAGGCATGCATATTCAGACAGGTTTCTGACCTCCTGGGGAGATATGTGAACAACTCTCAGGCTCAGGAACGAAGGGCAATGTCACAGCAGCAAGGCTTCCACTCCTATGCCCAGATGCTCACTCAGGGTGTTGGCCCAGAGGCAAGTTTCCAAGGGGAAGCCACCTTTGATGGTTCACCTAACCCAACTCCCCTGACCAAAATGCCATTTGTACCTGCAGACAACATGGAGACAGGGTTAGAGAGGGGAAGTTTGTCCCCAATACATGTTTTACTATGGGCGTGTTGCCACTAAGTAGCCACTCCTCTAGTGTGAGCTACCTTGCTCCAACTGACCAAGAAAGGGTTGTGCTAGCTTGAAAGGGGCAAGGATGTGGCTTTCTGGGATTGCCAGATGACATACATCACAGGAACCTCATCACTAGGTAGGAGGGGACCCAGTAGCCCCTTGGCTAGTGACCGCGTGGTCACCTCAGGGTACTTTCCTAGGATTATTGTGACACCCCTGGCACATTGACCCTAAGTACTCACTATATTCGAAGAACAGGAAGAAGACCACTTTGCAGACGCTGAAAGCGCACAAAGAGAGGCTGCGATGCTGGAGCAACTGCACCTGCTGCACTTTGGGCTAGCAGAGTTTAGACCCTGTTCCTCATGCCTGGCTTGGGGAAAAGTTGATTCCCTGGCCCAGTCTGAAGCAGAGACTTCAAGGGTCAGTGCCTCCTCCCCACCCCCCTCCCCCCAGAATGTCACTGGGGACATCAAAGCTGAAAGAGCCCAAGACGTACCTCTGATATCCACTGCAGAAGTTTTGATGAACTCGTAGGTGTTGTTTATGACTGGTTTCATCACCCAAGACGGACACCGGCCTCCACCAAAGATTTGCACTGTGACCACTGTGTTGCACAAACCCAATGTCTGCATCTTCACACCTTGGAACCATACAAAGAGGACTTTGCAAGACCCCAAAATCCATGTACAGTGTCACCCCCACTCATCTGTGGACCGAAGACTCAACCAGAGTTCACCCCTATGGACTGCACAGCATCAGGAGCATCCTTGAGCATCTTTAAGTCTGCATCCCTCGGCATCAGGGCCACTCCATTGTCGCCTATGGTGGTCATCCTGTAAAGTTTGGATCTTGCTTTAAAATTATTCTGGTGGCCAGATAACTGTCCAAAGAATCCTTTCTGGCACTCTAGGCCTCTGTCCTTTCAGACTTGGTCACCCAACGAGGGACAGAGCAGTCAAACTAACTGCTTCAAACTTTTCAAAAGTTTCCTAACTTTTTGTTGGTCAATGCCTGTTTGCATTTGAGTTAAAAGTTATTTAATGTTTCTAAAATCTGTATCTCCTGAACTCTCTGGTGTATTCTGACGATCAAGGCCTTTAAAAATTCTTAAAAATAAGCTCTATTTTTATAAATTATTGTCTTAATTCTTCTGTGTGGTGTGACTATCTTATTTTGTTGTATGTTGCAGTTAAATGCTTTACACATTGTTCCTTTACTAAGCCTTACTGCTCGCAGCTACAGCTATCTATGGTTGAGCTTAAGGTTGAGTAAACATACCTGACTGGACCCAAGATGGTATCTGTGCATGCCCTGCATGATAAGGCTACTTCACATATCATAGAGTACATCAAAATCCTCACACATATGGAATCATATAAAACGTAATGTACCTCCAGATTCCAATTATATGAATTGTTTCCCGTTCAACTGAGCATAAAGTACTTTGTCCACTCTGTAGATTTGTTCTTTTTATATTAGTGTGTCATGGTAGCTTCAGCTGTAATCATGAAGGGGATACTACAAATAACTTATTAAGCATAATGTATATCTATGTATGTCGAAAGAGAACTAATGGTCACATTCACTTCACATCCCCATTCTCATAACTAACACAGCATATATGCTCAAAACACCATTTGAGGCACTTCTTTATTAAACATCCATTAGGTATCTCTCTCACCAAAGGGAAATCAAGAAAACTGTTTCTCTAAATGGTATGGTCACTCTCAAGGACTCATTTTCTAATTCCTCATATTTGTTATCCCAGTATAATACAAGGTGGCACATAATTGCTACCAGCTCTGCCTCCAACAGTCATTTCTTTCTTGCTTAACACATTTCTGTATTATTCAGAGCCACACATAGACTCTACATGTGTCCCTCATGCTCTACACAGTTTAAAAACCTACAAACACAACTCAGCAGTGGCAATGTTATCTATATTGTGAGCTTCCACATTACTTCTGCATGAGCATACAGCAAAAATATATATATATACTTGTACAACCCATTAAGGGTAGAGCATGCAATGCTTCCCCTGCCAGATCACTTCTTCTCCTTCCCTCCTTTATCCTCCAAGCTCCTTTCCTCCACCCCCGTGCTGCACAGTAGCCTCTGTTTTAATTTACCAGATTCTGAAAGCTGGTAGTAGATGTGAGTATAAAATCTAACTGAATGGATAATTTTGTTAAGCAGACTCTAAAGTCAGGTCGTCAGTTAACAAACCTCTCTCTTGCACTTTTTTTGTACCATTGGTTCTTTCTATCAGCTTGTGTCTAATAATTTAATCTTTAAAATCTCAATAATTGCAATTAGCAGCTAATATTGTTAGTGCAGCTACAAATTCATCAACAGGTTCACCAAGAAGTTGCACAAGATGTAGAAACTTATCAGCCTATTCACATAAATATGCTTGGAGGTTAATTTCTCATCCTCCCCTATCTTTTCTGCATGAAGATCTCCGATCTGACTGTGGAGCTCTCTGGACACATAAGTATATTGTTTAATAGTAAATGTGAGAGGACCAAAGGGGGAATAAGGAATACTTATTAATAAAGGCAAGGGATTAAGGGACGACTAGAAGAGATTTAGGGATGGGTAGGGATGGGTTTAGGGAAGGAAATACATTCACCGACAAAAGAATAAACCCATTGTTTTACAAAAGCTGCCCTTCTATAGATACTACAGCCAAAACGGACACAAAACAGTAAATGCACGTCAGCTCAGAGCTGGAGTGTGTCCAGTCCCTTCCAAGGTCAACCACTGGTAATGCAACACCCTCCCATCTGCAATAATGGAACTAGTGACTTAAAACAAAACCCTAATATGAAAAAATTATAAAATAAATTAAATAATTTAAACTATTTAAAAATATAAACAAATGTAATTAATTCCTAAAATAAATATCTAAACAGAAAGCATATTTATTATTTTATTTTTACATATGTTATTAACCTTTTAAATTTTTTAAAAATGTAGCCTTAACTTATATAAAAATAAAACATTTCTTTAAAATAGTTCTATACTTCATTTTGATCATGTTTAATACATAATAAAGAATATGTTTTTTACTTTATGTTGGTTTTTCTTATTTTAAACTTTAAAAATATGATTTGATTTAAATGTAACATATAAATAATTACTTTTTATCTGAAATGTAAGTTATCAATGCTGCGGCATTTTTTCATATTGTTCTTCATTAAAGATATAAAATTAGTCAATGCTAATATTTAACATAAATATATGTTTTGTACATTTTTCAAAGCTTTAATAAACCTTAAAACTTTTCTTTATACTTTACTATAGGGACGTCTCTGTCGCATGGGCAGAACGTAAAGTAAAGTGACTACTGGTAATAACTTAACTGTTGTATTTGATGTTCTTAGTGATGTGATCCCATGTTTTGGTAGTGAGGACATGTAAGTTGACACTTTTGAGTAACTATACACTTGTTAATGGTGAATAGCTAAAAGTAGTTGTGACTCAAAAGTGTAGGAGTAAAGTTACATGTGGTAAATCTACACATGGAAATTTACCTTTTATAAATGGGTTCAGTATGTCTTCCTAATACCATATTTTATCTAGGATTGAATCTCCTATCAAGCATTATTAAAACAGATGCATAATCATCCACAATTTTAAATGATATGCCACCCTCCAAAACCTCAGTTTGAATTTTTACTTCTGCTACACATAATGTTTTTAAAATACTTCTTCACTCAAGGCTGAGGTTGTCAATTAATAGTGTATTTTCTTTTTAGATGTAAATGTGTCTAAATAAGCTTCAAATGCTTCTTTATATTCTTGCCAGGTCAATGTACCAGGAATTGCTTGGAAAGGAGCAGGGGTGTAACACCTTCCATGACATACTAGTGTTGAGACTTACGTAAATCATTGTAATCTGGAATGGTATTAAATTGGCAAATATGGCAGTGAAATTATCATTTGGAAGAATACAATATTTGTCAACATCAATTCTCCTTGGATTTACCAGCAATTGTTTGTTTTGTAATTATCAACAGTGAGACTTTTTTTATAATGAATAAGGCAAAAATTGTCACTTGCTACTAAACTTGTAGTCCATAGACCATGTTTCTAGTGAGGTTGGGGAACTCAACAATTCCACAGAGAAGCATGTCCACAAATAACTCAAAAAGGATGTGATATACGCTACATGTGGACGCTCACAATGCATTGACATCAATCCACTGTGACTCTTGTTTCTGAACGTTATGGTTGTGTCTGGCCTGGTTTAGTCTACTGCTGAGCCTTGATTAGAACAACGCATTCTATTTCTGTGTGGCTTTTAGCATCAGAGACCAATTTGTTGTGAGAAGCTACATAGAGAGCGGAGCCGGTTAGTTTACTTCAAGGGTTGCACTTTTCCATAAGACATCAACAACCAAAGCAATGCATGATTACTAAGAGATCTGCCAGAAGCAGTTTAATATAAACTTGGTTGTTCTACTTTATTTATGTTGTCAATGCTTGTTATGTTAGTGGGGCTCTGGATTTGGAATGTTGTGGGGTTCCACAGTGTTTATTCTTGGGGTGGCAGTTGCACCTGGTCTCTTGGACTGTGTGGATGTATCGGCTCGTGGTTCCTCAACTGGATGAAATAAACAAACTAAAGTTTATGGACACTCTTGTTCGTCTGGAAGGTTATTTTATTGACCATATTCTTGCAGACCCCTGCTGCAAGCAGCCAGTGAACTCATCACCAGTGTAAAGATGAATTCCACAGTTTATTAAAGGCTATAAATTCCTAATCCCACCTGCTTCCATTCAATATCATTATAAAATAGTGGAAAGGTGAGTTACTCAAGTTGAATACTTATTAACGTAGGTTCTACCATCAAACGAGGCTGGTTTTCAGCTAATGGATAGCATACTTGGCCACTCTTTGGTGGTAAAATATTTTTATGAGAAGTATGCATTCATTGGAGGGGTGCATCTGTATACTTCTTCATTCTGTCTTAGCAAAACAGTTGACATATATCAGAATCCACCTCTGTAAGTCGGCATGAATAGAAGTTTCCTCTTGCCTCCTTAGTCTAACGCTGTGCCTAGATTTACGAAAAAGCAGCACAACTCAGCAACTAAAATTGCCACACTGCGTCACGTCAAAGGGAAAGCGCAGAACTGCATATCAGCTAAGCCTGCTAAGATATGATGCTGTTTTCCTCTCTCCCTGAGCTGACACACTTTAGGCTGCTTTCCCCCAAAGCACATAACCTTGCGCTATAGTACAAGAGTGTGTGGGTTCTATAAGGAATTGTTTTTTTACCGGAATGGGAGTGTTCCAGTACAAAATTATCCTTTGCCACTTGTCCTACTTTATATGCGTGTTGTGCATTGCAGCATGCATGCAATGTAGGAAAAAAGAGGAGAAATGAAAACGAAATTAAATGAAAGACGTAAGATATATCTGTCAATTAATGATTGTAGATAGGAATTTGCATCAAAACCCATGGGTGGTTGCATGGGAATGCCCATGTATCACCTATCACCCATGGAACCCTCCCCTTAGTCTCTCAAGGCAATATAATTCAAAGCAGACCAAAGAACAACTTTGTGTTAGTTTAAGAAACTAGCCAACGCACATCATGAGTTGTGTTGAATAGTAAATCCCTGCATAAGACTTTGAGTTGGGTTTGCGCTACAGAAGGGAATGCAAACCTGGAACAAAGTGAGGGTAAATCTGGCCCCAGTGTTCTACTCTAGGATTATTAACTATATTAGGTCAAATAAAAAACGCACTATAACTGGTTATTTCACTTTTAATCACGGACTAAAGTAAGGTTATTAAGGTTTTCATGGTCCCCATTTTTGCTCATATATTTTTTTTTTTTGGATGATGCCAAGAATCTTTTAATATACCCTGTCTTGATGGGAAGTCAAATTCATCTTTACTGTACGAATGTGAAGCTGTTGTATTTGATCGATCTGGTTCTAAAAGGTCTCAAGTTTAAATTGCGAAATGCATAGGACTAGTTGAAAAACATGACCCTGGCTCTTCATCAAAGCATGACAAAAATAATGAGACTTAGGGGCATATTTATACTCTGTTTGCGCCGGAATTGCGTCGTTTTTTTTTACACAATTCCGACGCAAAACTAACTCCATATTTATACTTTGGCGTTAGACTAGGCAGAAGTTTGTGCGCCAATGCTGAGGAAAGTACAGGAGTGTGTTGTATTTTTGTAAATACGACGCATCCCTTCACTTTCAAAATGATCCAGCACAGCAAGCTGGCTTGCAGTATCATACTGATTAATTTCTTTGTAAATAAAGCCCTCAGTTTTCCCAGGTGCAGGAAATTTTGACCTGATTATACAGTCCTGAAATATGGGCTTGTAAAGTAGCTTTACACTTTGGTTGAAACACCAGTCAAGTCCATGGAGTTTGCGTCATTTTTTAGCGTGGACACCTACTTTGCGTTAATGAGATGCAAGGTAGGCGTTCCCGTCTAAAACATTGACTCCGAGGCATGTGCGCCGTATTTACACTCCCGGGCAAAATTCACGCCCGGGAGTGGGCGGGTCAAAAAAAATTACGTACGGCCGCTTTTGCGCCGTTTTTTAGCGCCTGGACAAGGCAGGCGTTAAGGGACCTGTGGGCTCGGAAGGAGCCCAGAGGTGCCCTCCCATGCCCCCAGGGACACCCCCTGTCACCCTTGCCCAGCCCAGGAGGACACCCAAGGCTGGAGGGACCCATCCCAGGGACATTAAGGTAAGTTCCGGTAAGTACTTTTTTTTTATTTTTTTTGTGGCATGGGGGGCCTGATTTGTGCCCCCCTACATGCCACTATGCCCAATGACCATGCCCAGGGGACATAAGTCCCCTGGGCATGGCCATTGGGCAAGGGGGCATGACTCCTGTCTTTGCTAAGACAGGAGTAATTTCTATGGGGGTTGGGAGTCGAAAAAAATGGCGCAAATCGGGTTGAGGCGAAAAATTTGCCTCAGCCTGACTTGCCCCATTTTTTGACTCCCAAGCTCCATATCCCCCTATGCCGGCGCTGCCTGGTGTACGTCGTTTTTTTCATGCACACCTGGCGGCGTTAGCGCAGTTTTGCGTCAAAAAGTATAAATATGGCCCTTAGTGAATTGTATCTTTAAATGGGAGGTAGGTGGGATGCATATTGAGGGAATAGATAGCTATATATTGACAGGTGGACTAAACTTCTTTCTAAACCAAAGTAGGATATGCCAGTAGTATGTAGGGGATTTCGCACATTTTACTATAAATGTGTTTGTGGCTCACTTCTACGCACTGCCTGCATATTATATATTGAATGCCAGTGTCCCTGTTTTGTTTGAGAGGATAATGCGCTAATGATATTGTCTTGGAGCTGTAATGAGGTTTCAGAGTTGATCTGCTTTAAGTTTTAGAAACTGGGCTTCCGAGAATGGGCACGCATAATACAGTTGCGCCAGTCTAATACTATTTACAAGATGTGTGGAAACTCTTAGGTCCTTATTATAAGTTGGGCACAGTGGAAGTCCTGTGTGGAATTCTGCTCCCCCTCAGGGCCTCATTTACAAGGCCGTAGTGGCACACTGTGCCATTTTGTTTACACTGCAGTGGCAAAGTGTGCTGGTCCATATTTTTTTTAAGGTTATGCTAAGCCACCATGCATGGCTTTTCATGGCCTTGTAAATATGGCCCCCTTTCACACATAACTCTGCGTGAAAGGGGCATTCCTTGGGTGTTGCTGTGGGTGTTCCCACACAACAACCATGGATCCTGACCAGAATTTGACTCATTCCCAGATTTACAAGGCTGGGAATGCGTCAGCTTCCTATGCCACCTCAGGGGTGGCATTTAAGCCGTGCATTGGGGAGAAATAACATTATTTCTCCCTGTTTTTTCCTCTTTCTATGTGTGCTGCATTCTGTAGCACGCATAGAAAAGATGAAAAGCCATACATGATTGTTTATGTGCGGGGAAGTTGTCCCTTCCTGCATATAAACAATCATACCTGCAATGCAGGCACTCTTGCTCCATGGTGCAAGGATGCCTGCATTGGCACTAGGCAGAAGTTTGTGCGCCAATGCTGAGGAAAGTACAGGAGTGTGTTGTATTTTTGTAAATACGACGCATCCCTTCACTTTCAAAATGATCCAGCACAGCAAGCTGGCTTGCAGTATCATACTGATTAATTTCTTTGTAAATAAAGCCCTCAGTTTTCCCAGGTGCAGGAAATTTGGACCTGATTATACAGTCCTGAAATATGGGCTTGTAAAGTAGCTTTACACTTTGGTTGAAACACCAGTCAGGTCTCGTTCACAGCTCCACCTGACCTCCTGTTCATCAGGGGTAGAGCATTCAATGCTTCCCCGGCCAGATCACTTCGTCCCCTTCCCTCCTTCATCCTCCAAGCTCCTTTCCTCCACCCCCGTCCTTCACAGTAGCCTCTGTTTTAATTTACCAGATTCTGAGAGCTGGTAGTCAATGTGAGTATTAAATAACACTGAATTGAGAATTCTGTGTGAGTTTAGGTCTAGTGAGGCCGTATCTCTGCAGTTACTCCCCTTCCCATGGTGTTTATCTTGAAATTGAATGGTACTGATAGGGTTTACTGATTTGTACTGGTAATTACAGTGGCCAATTCTGTACCCTGCTAGTACTGTGCAGCTTGTAATAAGGGCCTATATGTCATTTTGATGCATGTTCATTGCAAGGCATATATTTAGGGGCCTATTTATGAGTCCAGTTGCTTTGAGCTTTCACCATGCAACATGTTGCAAGTGCAACATAGCTTAAAACAGAGATTTATGAAGCCACGCAAGGCCACTTTGCATGGTCTTGAGTGGCTTTATAACTCTGAGTAAAGCAACGCAGCACAAATCTTTGCATTGCCTTACTCTGCCCTGAAAAGGCATTCCCTGGGTGTAGTGTGGGTGTTCCCTGGCAATTCCCATATTTTTTTACGCGTTCCCAGATTTAACAGAAGTGATAGAACAGGGAATGCACCAAAAAGACATGCCTTCTCAGGGGAGGCGAACGAGGATAAATATGTTTATTTTTCCTCGTTACTGCCTCTTTTTGTGTGCTGCATTCTGCAGCATGCATAGAAAGAGGAATATGCCTCTCTGGATTGTTTTTGTGCAGGAAAGTGTCCCTCCCTGCACAAAAACAATCCTGCATGCAACATAGGCACCCTTGCACCATGGTGGAAGGGTGCCTGCGTTGGCTCTGGGCAGCCCATTGTGCGCCAGCGCTGGGGCAATGAGAGGAATGCACCGTATTGCACTAAATATGGTGGAATCCTGCCCTTTCCCTATAGCGTAGTGCAGCAAAGTGACTTGCGGGGCACTGCGTTGCATTATAAAATTGTGAGTAGGCCCCTTAGTTTAAAGCTGCACATGAAGGAAAGTTGGAGGATACAAATCCTTTTGACACCTCTCGACCTTTGGGAGCAGTGCTGCTTGAAGGAAGAATGCCATTTCAAGTCTGATACTGATATGAGGCGAATACTAAATACCACACCTCGCACTATTGCTGTTGGCTAGCCGTTAATGAACCCCTAATTAATAAAATGAGGTTACATCGAATGTATAAATGGAAAAATGAATATAAATATTGCTTTTATGCGTTTTGCCAACTTTTTGATACTTGGACCCCTATCTAACAAACAGCCTAAATTATTCGAGTTTGAGGAAGTCAAAATTGAACCCATATTTTGTAAAGCAGAACACTCACTTGTGTTAGAAATAATGCTTTGAGACTGTTAAGTATCAACGAAGTATAACTTTGTCAATGACTCGACAATTGAATATATTATATTAGTTGTTCCTTACAGCATGTATTACTAATTAAATTTGAGTAACTTTTAAGGTTTTCTGAATAGGAGGTTATTAAATTATGTAATTGATTTTATTTGGTGTGTTAAAAAATCATGTGTAATGATGAATTGATGTTAACGTAGTTTAAAGCTTGTCGTACGTGTCCAAATTAGGCGCAAATTTACTAACTGTGTTCCAGTGGGGTAGAGTGTGACAAATTGAAGGACAATTGGGTAGGGCCAAATCTACAAATGGTCTAGCCAAATGATGTCCGCGGTGGTATATTTACTAAGATTTTGGCCCGTGTTGCATCAAAAAAGTGACGCAAATTGACTCAGAATATTTTTTTACATTTTAGTTTCCAGGGCAAAACCTGTTTTACGCTGGAAGTTCACTTGAAATTCACTTGCAAGTACCACGTCTTGTGCTGCTTTGATTTTCTGAGTTGCTCCAAGAGGGCGTTCCATGGGTGTTGTATGGCCTTTCCATGTCTTGCCCCTTGCGACCCCTGGCAATGCCTTTGCGAACCCTAGACTCATGGGTGGCAAATTCAGTGCCAGGAATACAAGAGGAGCTCGTCCTTATGGGCGTCGGATGCAGTTACATTTTCCTTGTTTTCCGTCAATTATTTATCATAGTAATAGTCAATAATATTATAGACTATAATAGAATTATTATTCACTATCAGTGTAATAAAAAATGTATTAAATTAGCTGGAATATAACCCTCCCAGGCAGCTAAGTTAAGTAAAAAATGGTTTTAAATATATGTATTATGCGTGCTTGCGGTTGACAGCGTTTAAGTAAGAGTATGTGTAAGTGTGAATTTGTGAGTATATTTAAGCATGTATGCGTTTGTAAGTGAAAGTAAAAGTTAAATGTTATGTGATGTCACTTCCGCTACCCCTGGCATTTTGGTGAATTGGCGTTCATATGCAACCACCCATGATTTTGAACACAAAACCTTGGGGTATGTTTACAAGGATTTTGTGACATGTTTGCATCACATAAGTGACCCAAATTGACGTAAATATTTTTTTCCAATTTACCTTTCAGCGTAAAACTTGTTTTGTGCTGGAAATTCACTTGAAAGTCATGCAAAGTAGCACCTAGCTTTACATTCCTTAGTGCTAAGAGGGCTTTCCGTGGGTGATGCATGGGGGTTTCCATGCAGCCAACCATGAATGGATTTTGATGAAAAACCCTATCTACTGAAAAAAGTAGTCAGGGTTTTGCATAAAATAACGCCTCTTTGAAACAAGCACTATCAAGGAGAAATGCTTTTATCTCTCCTTTTTCAACTTTGCATGTTTACTGCACTGTACAGCACACATACAAAGTAGGAAAAGTTTTAAAGTTAGTCAAAGTTTAGTATTTCGTACTGGATGGATACCATTCCGGTACAAAACCTATGCTATACTCATGCAGACACCTTTGTGTGTGGCGCTCGGAAGACTAATTCTTCTTTGGAGTTATGGAGGAGGAAAGTGCCATATCTCGGTAGATATGGCGCTATCCTACTCCTTCCTTCTCACGCAACACAGTGAGGCATTTTTGTCTGCTGCGCGGTATTGCATGAGAATTTAGTAAATAGACCTTATGATGTTTGTGTAAAAATATGCTGGTGTAGAGTGACACTAAACTTTGCGCTATGGCACAAATGCAAGGACGCAAAGTCCTACATGCAACTGCTAATCTAGGTACACCCTTAGGGACTCATTTACTACAAACTGGCGCATCGCTCATGATGCACCAGTATGCTTGTGCGGTCCTACGCCTCCCTAACGACACCATGGTAGCGCTGTATTTACAATACAGCGCACCATGGCGCTCATTAGCACAGCTGTGTCAGAATTTCTGACGCAGTTGTGGTGCTTTACTGAACTAGCATCAACATTACATTTTGATGCTAGTCCAGCAATGCCCGGGGAGGCCCATAGAATAAAGCACAGTGTCACCTAACGGTCTGCCATGAGCAGCGTTAAAAAATGATGCTAGAGTGACGCAGTAAAATCTTGTAGATTTCACTGCCCCATTCCTAAGGGCCTCCTTGCTGGGCCTCCTCTGCATACGTTATACCTGGCGTAGGTATAATATGGCCAAGGGTTTACAAACTGGCACAATGATAACATTGCGCAAGTTTGTAAATACGCCACAGCGTGGGGGACTCCTCTGCACCACCGTAGCGTCAGAAAAAATGAGGCTACTCCGGCACAAGGGGCTTGCAAATGAGCCCCTTAAGAACAAATACCTATGTGAGGTCAACTAGCAAAGAGTACGCTACGTAAAACGAGTGGCTTTGCTTAAGTTACACCTGAGGGGTGGTAGTAAGTACCACGTGATGTTCCGCTTGCCTATTGCTTGATTGGGAGTTTGGATTTTATGCAAACCTAGGTCACTTTTCAGTTAATTGACTTTCCGAATCCTAACGCTGTTTGACCTGGTCCGCCCCATCACACCCACTTTTCACATAGTAGCTTGGTAGGGGCGTTGGTACTGAGGAACTTAAACCGTTTTTGGCAATGTAACTTCGTCAAGTTGGCTGCACCACTTTGTCACGCGGCATAGTTTATCGTCCACTGGGGGACTCTATACTGTAGTAAATTTGGGCCCAAGTGAGAGTTTTTTAGCTCTTCCTAGATGCCAACATTTAGAAGAGGCAAGTGGTAGATTTAAACAAGTAATTGTAAGAATGTATTTCTGACTTCTATTGAAGGGGCGGCAATTTCAGACAGGAGACAGCCAAAATAAAGCCAATTTTGGCTACAAAAATATATTCGCATGTACGTCTTAAATGGGGAAAAAGATGCGCAACTTTATTATCATTTTCTTCACTGTCTATTAAATTTACGCAATTGTTTTGTTATTATTGTAAAGGCGACGGTCGGATATAATTAGTACATCCTAGTTGGGCTAGGTTAACCACCTTACTGATTATCAGAAAGGTGAGAATTTTATGTAAGAGATTACCACCGTTTATGGACTTCCGGTGTTTTTTGGCGGCGCTTTGCAAGATGTTTTACTTTGCCACTGAACAAGGAGAGTTTCTGTCTCATTCACAGGCAGCTTCTGCAAGTCGTATGCGTCTCAGAGTGTAAGGTCACTGAGACACATGGAACTATAGTGCCACCCCATGGCTTATCCTGTGAACTCCAAAGAATTATACTAGTCCGAAGGAGTAAATAGGCGGCAGCAGAGCCTGTACGAGAGGGACTAGAAAAACAAACCCAAGTCAGTTAAATTAAACTCTCACAGGCATGCCACTACCAAAATCATTCGGGATATTTGCTGAGCTTTTGCGCAGGGACGTAAATCGATGCAAAATCTTTGGGCCGGATTTACAAGGCCCTAGTGCCTTTTTTTTACGCTAATGTGGCAAAAATCTCTGCGCCATGTTTACAAAGTGGCCCAATGCATGCATTGCACCACTTTGCGACCCCTTGCTCCACATTATGTCTGCGCCAGGCATAATGTATGCAAAGGGAGCGTTCTGGCGTTAGGAGGCCCGCAAAAACGGAGCACTGAAATCTACAAAATTTAATTGCGCTGTTTTTGGCATAATTTTTAATGCCTGCTTGAAGCAAGTGCTAAAAGGATGCACCCATTTCAGTTAATGCCCTCCTAGCACTTTGCTGCACTAGTGTCAAAATCTTTGAGGCTAGTGCCGCAAAGCGCCACTATGACATCAAACATGTTGACGCTATTGGCCTAACATGCACCATGGTGCACCGTATTGTAAATACAGTGCACCCATGGTGTCATTAGGTGGCAGTGGGGGAGGGTGCAAGTAATATGTCGCATAACTAATTATGCACCAGATTCTTGTAAATCTGGGACTTTGTTTTCCAGTTTACTTTCCAGTGCAAAACATGTTTTGCACTGAAAAATTCCTTCAAAGTAGAAGAATGCGGGTCTAGCACTGCTTTGCATTACTTAGCACCAAGGGGTGTTTCATGGGTGGTACATGGGATTTCATATGCAACCACCCATAGTTTTTGACACAAAACCCTATGTACTAAAAAAAAAACCTAGACAGGGTTTTACACAAAAAATAACTCCCTTCTGAAGTAGGTGCTCCTAAAGAGAAATGCTTTTATTTCTCTGTTCTTTTTCAACTTTGCATGTGTGCTGTACAATACACACACATAGTAGGAAAAGTGTTAAAGTTAGTCTAAGCACAATATTCTGTACTGGAAGGGTACCCTTCACGTACAAAGCCTATGCTAGACTCATGCAGACACCTTTGCACTATGGAGCAAAGTTGTGTGCATAGCGCTTGGCAGCCTGATTGGCACCGGTGCTAGGGAGAGGGGAGGGAGTGCCATACCTCTATAGATCTGGCACTATCCTGTTCCTCTTTCTCACACAATGAAGCACAGCATTTCTGGCTGGTGATCTGCATTGCATAATAATTTTTTTTAATAGTCTCCCAGGGGCCTTAAGCCCATTGTGATTTTAGTTAACAAGACCAAAGGCTTTTACTTTCATAAAGGAGACAGACCGGAGCAAAGAGACTATGCAGAGAGACCCTGCTCACTCCATTGCTGCTACATTTCTGATTCTAATAAACTGATATGTAAACAAGGTTACTATGTAAAGTCACCAGTCACACAATTTTCCAGTCCTAGGCTTTCCTTTATTTATTACATTATTTTTCAAAGAAACAGCAAACAGCCTACGCGTTTCACTCTCCAACACTGAGAGCTTCATCGGGGCTACAAAAATACAATCATTTTTTTTTTATTTTACATCTTTTTCTTAAAACCCATATATTCAATACATTTACAAAATAAAAGCTCACTGTGCAACACATATACAGTTATAAAACTGTCAATACAAATCAAAATGATTTATGATACTTGACCATTATTGCTTCTTATAACTAGCAATTCTATATTACAGTATCCATACGGTTCATCACTGAAATGAACCTAATCTGTCCAAACCTACATATCTGCTATGGGACAAGACTATAATGGCATAACATCACTTATGAATTACATTCAGTCTATATTCATAAACATTCCAAAACACTAATACAAAGGTCTAATATTATCTCATTTCATAATCACATAGTGTAAAGAAACAAGCTTTTTGCAGGTTTCTCCCCCATCTTTGCTCACATTTAGACCATTACTTGCTGGTTTTTGACTCTGAGAGTGCAGTAAGGCCTGCTAACCAGACCTTAGTGCCAGGCTTCGAACCCCATACAGTTGCATCTCAAATTGGATACACCCAATTGGCAAGGCCTGGCTCACTTATAAGTCCCTAGTATGTGATACCCAGGGCATGTAAGACAGAGTGTCCACTCAGGACTGAAGCACTGTTTGTGCCACCCTTCGTGTGACAATGTACAAAATGGCTCCCAGGCTCCAACAGCAGACAGGAAGGGCAGTGTTCACACTTCCAGTTCCACTAAGGAAAGCCTATCGAGTCCTATGGCAGGGAGCAATATTTTGCTACATAAGACATGTTTTATAATATGTCTAGGCAGCAACACTTCCAATTGTTGTGTTGCTGCAGGGAAAGTTGGTAGCCCCATTGGCTAATATAGGGTTACTGCATGACATCCCCACCCAGCTAGATTTTGACTGGGACTACCAACCTGGCTCATGTGAGGTATCTAATTAATCATGTCATTACATGCGGCCTGATGCCCAGGTCGAAATTAATGTCACTATAACAGCGGGCAACTTTTAGAATGTTGCACCTCTGTGCTGTGCTTGTCCATCAGCCTCACAAAGGCATGCATATTCAGACAGGTTTCTGACCTCCTGGGGAGATATGTGAACAACTCTCAGGCTCAGGAACGAAGGGCAATGTCACAGCAGCAAGGCTTCCACTCCTATGCCCAGATGCTCACTCAGGGTGTTGGCCCAGAGGCAAGTTTCCAAGGGGAAGCCACCTTTGATGGTTCACCTAACCCAACTCCCCTGACCAAAATGCCATTTGTACCTGCAGACAACATGGAGACAGGGTTAGAGAGGGGAAGTTTGTCCCCAATACATGTTTTACTATGGGCGTGTTGCCACTAAGTAGCCACTCCTCTAGTGTGAGCTACCTTGCTCCAACTGACCAAGAAAGGGTTGTGCTAGCTTGAAAGGGGCAAGGATGTGGCTTTCTGGGATTGCCAGATGACATACATCACAGGAACCTCATCACTAGGTAGGAGGGGACCCAGTAGCCCCTTGGCTAGTGACCGCGTGGTCACCTCAGGGTACTTTCCTAGGATTATTATGACACCCCTGGCACATTGACCCTAAGTACTCACTATATTCGAAGAACAGGAAGAAGACCACTTTGCAGACGCTGAAAGCGCACAAAGAGAGGCTGCGATGCTGGAGCAACTGCACCTGCTGCACTTTGGGCTAGCAGAGTTTAGACCCTGTTCCTCATGCCTGGCTTGGGGAAAAGTTGATTCCCTGGCCCAGTCTGAAGCAGAGACTTCAAGGGTCAGTGCCTCCTCCCCACCCCCCTCCCCCCAGAATGGCACTGGGGACATCAAAGCTGAAAGAGCCCAAGACGTACCTCTGATATCCACTGCAGAAGTTTTGATGAACTCGTAGGTGTTGTTTATGACTGGTTTCATCACCCAAGACGGACACCGGCCTCCACCAAAGATTTGCACTGTGACCACTGTGTTGCACAAACCCAATGTCTGCATCTTCACACCTTGGAACCATACAAAGAGGACTTTGCAAGACCCCAAAATCCATGTACAGTGTCACCCCCACTCATCTGTGGACCGAAGACTCAACCAGAGTTCACCCCTATGAACTGCACAGCATCAGGAGCATCCTTGAGCATCTTTAAGTCTGCATCCCTCGGCATCAGGGCCACTCCATTGTCGCCTATGGTGGTCATCCTGTAAAGTTTGGATCTTGCTTTAAAATTATTCTGGTGGCCAGATAACTGTCCAAAGAATCCTTTCTGGCACTCTAGGCCTCTGTCCTTTCAGACTTGGTCACCCAACGAGGGACAGAGCAGTCAAACTAACTGCTTCAAACTTTTCAAAAGTTTCCTAACTTTTTGTTGGTCAATGCCTGTTTGCATTTGAGTTAAAAGTTATTTAATGTTTCTAAAATCTGTATCTCCTGAACTCTCTGGTGTATTCTGACGATCAAGGCCTTTAAAAATTCTTAAAAATAAGCTCTATTTTTATAAATTATTGTCTTAATTCTTCTGTGTGGTGTGACTATCTTATTTTGTTGTATGTTGCAGTTAAATGCTTTACACATTGTTCCTTTACTAAGCCTTACTGCTCGCAGCTACAGCTATCTATGGTTGAGCTTAAGGTTGAGTAAACATACCTGACTGGACCCAAGATGGTATCTGTGCATGCCCTGCATGATAAGGCTACTTCACATATCATAGAGTACATCAAAATCCTCACACATATGGAATCATATAAAACGTAATGTACCTCCAGATTCCAATTATATGAATTGTTTCCCGTTCAACTGAGCATAAAGTACTTTGTCCACTCTGTAGATTTGTTCTTTTTATATTAGTGTGTCATGGTAGCTTCAGCTGTAATCATGAAGGGGATACTACAAATAACTTATTAAGCATAATGTATATCTATGTATGTCGAAAGAGAACTAATGGTCACATTCACTTCACATCCCCATTCTCATAACTAACACAGCATATATGCTCAAAACACCATTTGAGGCACTTCTTTATTAAACATCCATTAGGTATCTCTCTCACCAAAGGGAAATCAAGAAAACTGTTTCTCTAAATGGTATGGTCACTCTCAAGGACTCATTTTCTAATTCCTCATATTTGTTATCCCAGTATAATACAAGGTGGCACATAATTGCTACCAGCTCTGCCTCCAACAGTCATTTCTTTCTTGCTTAACACATTTCTGTATTATTCAGAGCCACACATAGACTCTACATGTGTCCCTCATGCTCTACACAGTTTAAAAACCTACAAACACAACTCAGCAGTGGCAATGTTATCTATATTGTGAGCTTCCACATTACTTCTGCATGAGCATACAGCAAAAATATATATATATACTTGTACAACCCATTAAGGGTAGAGCATGCAATGCTTCCCCTGCCAGATCACTTCTTCTCCTTCCCTCCTTTATCCTCCAAGCTCCTTTCCTCCACCCCCGTGCTGCACAGTAGCCTCTGTTTTAATTTACCAGATTCTGAAAGCTGGTAGTAGATGTGAGTATAAAATCTAACTGAATGGATAATTTTGTTAAGCAGACTCTAAAGTCAGGTCGTCAGTTAACAAACCTCTCTCTTGCACTTTTTTTGTACCATTGGTTCTTTCTATCAGCTTGTGTCTAATAATTTAATCTTTAAAATCTCAATAATTGCAATTAGCAGCTAATATTGTTAGTGCAGCTACAAATTCATCAACAGGTTTACCAAGAAGTTGCACAAGATGTAGGAACTTATCAGCCTATTCATATAAATATGCTTGGAGGTTAATTTCTCATCCTCCCCTATCTTTTCTGCATGAAGATCTCCGATCTGACTGTGGAGCTCTCTGGACACATAAGTATATTGTTTAATAGTAAATGTGAGAGGACCAAAGGGGGAATAAGGAATACTTATTAATAAAGGCAAGGGCTTAAGGGACGACTAGAAGAGATTTAGGGATGGGTAGGGATGGGTTTAGGGAAGGAAATACATTCACCGACAAAAGAATAAACCCATTGTTTTACAAAAGCTGCCCTTCTATAGATACTACAGCCAAAACGGACACAAAACAGTAAATGCACGTCAGCTCAGAGCTGGAGTGTGTCCAGTCCCTTCCAAGGTCAACCACTGGTAATGCAACACCCTCCCATCTGCAATAATGGAACTAGTGACTTAAAACAAAACCCTAATATGAAAAAATTATAAAATAAATTAAATAATTTAAACTATTTAAAAATATAAACAAATGTAATTAATTCCTAAAATAAATATCTAAACAGAAAGCATATTTATTATTTTATTTTTACATATGTTATTAACCTTTTAAATTTTTTAAAAATGTAGCCTTAACTTATATAAAAATAAAACATTTCTTTAAAATAGTTCTATACTTCATTTTGATCATGTTTAATACATAATAAAGAATATGTTTTTTACTTTATGTTGGTTTTTCTTATTTTAAACTTTAAAAATATGATTTGATTTAAATGTAACATATAAATAATTACTTTTTATCTGAAATGTAAGTTATCAATGCTGCGGCATTTTTTCATATTGTTCTTCATTAAAGATATAAAATTAGTCAATGCTAATATTTAACATAAATATATGTTTTGTACATTTTTCAAAGCTTTAATAAACCTTAAAACTTTTCTTTATACTTTACTATAGGGACGTCTCTGTCGCATGGGCAGAACGTAAAGTAAAGTGACTACTGGTAATAACTTAACTGTTGTATTTGATGTTCTTAGTGATGTGATCCCATGTTTTGGTAGTGAGGACATGTAAGTTGACACTTTTGAGTAACTATACACTTGTTAATGGTGAATAGCTAAAAGTAGTTGTGACTCAAAAGTGTAGGAGTAAAGTTACATGTGGTAAATCTACACATGGAAATTTACCTTTTATAAATGGGTTCAGTATGTCTTCCTAATACCATATTTTATCTAGGATTGAATCTCCTATCAAGCATTATTAAAACAGATGCATAATCATCCACAATTTTAAATGATATGCCACCCTCCAAAACCTCAGTTTGAATTTTTACTTCTGCTACACATAATGTTTTTAAAATACTTCTTCACTCAAGGCTGAGGTTGTCAATTAATAGTGTATTTTCTTTTTAGATGTAAATGTGTCTAAATAAGCTTCAAATGCTTCTTTATATTCTTGCCAGGTCAATGTACCAGGAATTGCTTGGAAAGGAGCAGGGGTGTAATACCTTCCATGACATACTAGTGTTGAGACTTACGTAAATCATTGTAATCTGGAATGGTATTAAATTGGCAAATATGGCAGTGAAATTATCATTTGGAAGAATACAATATTTGTCAACATCAATTCTCCTTGGATTTACCAGCAATTGTTTGTTTTGTAATTATCAACAGTGAGACTTTTTTTATAATGAATAAGGCAAAAATTGTCACTTGCTACTAAACTTGTAGTCCATAGACCATGTTTCTAGTGAGGTTGGGGAACTCAACAATTCCACAGAGAAGCATGTCCACAAATAACTAAAAAAGGATGTGATATACGCTACATGTGGACGCTCACAATGCATTGACATCAATCCACTGTGACTCTTGTTTCTGAATGTTATGGTTGTGTCTGGCCTGGTTTAGTCTACTGCTGAGCCTTGATTAGAACAACGCATTCTATTTCTGTGTGGCTTTTAGCATCAGAGACCAATTTGTTGTGAGAAGCTACATAGAGAGCGGAGCCGGTTAGTTTACTTCAAGGGTTGCACTTTTCCATAAGACATCAACAACCAAAGCAATGCATGATTACTAAGAGATCTGCCAGAAGCAGTTTAATATAAACTTGGTTGTTCTACTTTATTTATGTTGTCAATGCTTGTTATGTTAGTGGGGCTCTGGATTTGGAATGTTGTGGGGTTCCACAGTGTTTATTCTTGGGGTGGCAGTTGCACCTGGTCTCTTGGACTGTGTGGATGTATCGGCTCGTGGTTCCTCAACTGGATGAAATAAACAAACTAAAGTTTATGGACACTCTTGTTCGTCTGGAAGGTTATTTTATTGACCATATTCTTGCAGACCCCTGCTGCAAGCAGCCAGTGAACTCATCACCAGTGTAAAGATGAATTCCACAGTTTATTAAAGGCTATAAATTCCTAATCCCACCTGCTTCCATTCAATATCATTATAAAATAGTGGAAAGGTGAGTTACTCAAGTTGAATACTTATTAACGTAGGTTCTACCATCAAACGAGGCTGGTTTTCAGCTAATGGATAGCATACTTGGCCACTCTTTGGTGGTAAAATATTTTTATGAGAAGTATGCATTCATTGGAGGGGTGCATCTGTATACTTCTTCATTCTGTCTTAGCAAAACAGTTGACATATATCAGAATCCACCTCTGTAAGTTGGCATGAATAGAAGTTTCCTCTTGCCTCCTTAGTCTAACGCTGTGCCTAGATTTACGAAAAAGCATCACAACTCAGCAACTAAAATTGCCACACTGCGTCACGTCAAAGGGAAAGCGCAGAACTGCATATCAGCTAAGCCTGCTAAGATATGATGCTGTTTTCCTCTCTCCCTGAGCTGACACACTTTAGGCTGCTTTCCCCCAAAGCACATAACCTTGCGCTATAGTACAAGAGTGTGTGGGTTCTATAAGGAATTGTTTTTTTACCGGAATGGGAGTGTTCCAGTACAAAATTATCCTTTGCCACTTGTCCTACTTTATATGCGTGTTGTGCATTGCAGCATGCATGCAATGTAGGAAAAAAGAGGAGAAATGAAAACGAAATTAAATGAAAGACGTAAGATATATCTGTCAATTAATGATTGTAGATAGGAATTTGCATCAAAACCCATGGGTGGTTGCATGGGAATGCCCATGTATCACCTATCACCCATGGAACCCTCCCCTTAGTCTCTCAAGGCAATATAATTCAAAGCAGACCAAAGAACAACTTTGTGTTAGTTTAAGAAACTAGCCAACGCACATCATGAGTTGTGTTGAATAGTAAATCCCTGCATAAGACTTTGAGTTGGGTTTGCGCTACAGAAGGGAATGCAAACCTGGAACAAAGTGAGGGTAAATCTGGCCCCAGTGTTCTACTCTAGGATTATTAACTATATTAGGTCAAATAAAAAACGCACTATAACTGGTTATTTCACTTTTAATCACGGACTAAAGTAAGGTTATTAAGGTTTTCATGGTCCCCATTTTTGCTCATATATTTTTTTTTTTTGGATGATGCCAAGGATCTTTTAATATACCCTGTCTTGATGGGAAGTCAAATTCATCTTTACTGTACGAATGTGAAGCTGTTGTATTTGATCGATCTGGTTCTAAAAGGTCTCAAGTTTAAATTGCGAAATGCATAGGACTAGTTGAAAAACATGACCCTGGCTCTTCATCAAAGCATGACAAAAATAATGAGACTTAGGGGCATATTTATACTCTGTTTGCGCCGGAATTGCGTCGTTTTTTTTTACGCAATTCCGACGCAAAACTAACTCCATATTTATACTTTGGCGTTAGACTCGTCTAGCGCCAAAGTCCATGGAGTTTGCGTAATTTTTTAGCGTGGACACCTACTTTGCGTTAATGAGATGCAAGGTAGGCGTTCCCGTCTAAAACATTGACTCCGAGGCATGTGCGCCGTATTTACACTCCCGGGCAAAATTCACGCCCGGGAGTGGGCGGGTCAAAAAAAATTACGTACGGCCGCCTTTGCGCCGTTTTTTAGCGCCTGGACAAGGCAGGCGTTAAGGGACCTGTGGGCTCGGAAGGAGCCCAGAGGTGCCCTCCCATGCCCCCAGGGACACCCCCTGTCACCCTTGCCCAGCCCAGGAGGACACCCAAGGCTGGAGGGACCCATCCCAGGGACATTAAGGTAAGTTCCGGTAAGTACTTTTTTTTTATTTTTTTTGTGGCATGGGGGGCCTGATTTGTGCCCCCCTACATGCCACTATGCCCAATGACCATGCCCAGGGGACATAAGTCCCCTGGGCATGGCCATTGGGCAAGGGGGCATGACTCCTGTCTTTGCTAAGACAGGAGTAATTTCTATGGGGGTTGGGAGTCGAAAAAAATGGCGCAAATCGGGTTGAGGCGAAAAATTTGCCTCAGCCTAACTTGCCCCTTTTTTTGACTCCCAAGCTCCATATCCCCCTATGCCGGCGCTGCCTGGTGTACGTCGTTTTTTTCATGCACACCTGGCGGCGTTAGCGCAGTTTTGCGTCAAAAAGTATAAATATGGCCCTTAGTGAATTGTATCTTTAAATGGGAGGTAGGTGGGATGCATATTGAGGGAATAGATAGCTATATATTGACAGGTGGACTAAACTTCTTTCTAAACCATAGTAGGATATGCCAGTAGTATGTAGGGGATTTCGCACATTTTTACTATAAATGTGTTTGTGGCTCACTTCTACGCACTGCCTGCATATTATATATTGAATGCCAGTGTCCCTGTTTTGTTTGAGAGGATAATGCGCTAATGATATTGTCTTGGAGCTGTAATGAGGTTTCAGAGTTGATCTGCTTTAAGTTTTAGAAACTGGGCTTCCGAGAATGGGCACGCATAATACAGTTGCGCCAGTCTAATACTATTTACAAGATGTGTGGAAACTCTTAGGTCCTTATTATAAGTTGGGCACAGTGGAAGTCCTGTGTGGAATTCTGCTCCCCCTCAGGGCCTCATTTACAAGGCCGTAGTGGCACACTGTGCCATTTTGTTTACACTGCAGTGGCAAAGTGTGCTGGTCCATATTTTTTTTAAGGTTATGCTAAGCCACCATGCATGGCTTTTCATGGCCTTGTAAATATGGCCCCCTTTCACACATAACTCTGCGTGAAAGGGGCATTCCTTGGGTGTTGCTGTGGGTGTTCCCACACAACAACCATGGATCCTGACCAGAATTTGACTCATTCCCAGATTTACAAGGCTGGGAATGCGTCAGCTTCCTATGCCACCTCAGGGGTGGCATTTAAGCCGTGCATTGGGGAGAAATAACATTATTTCTCCCTGTTTTTTCCTCTTTCTATGTGTGCTGCATTCTGTAGCCCGCATAGAAAAGATGAAAAGCCATACATGATTGTTTATGTGCGGGGAAGGTGTCCCTTCCTGCATATAAACAATCATACCTGCAATGCAGGCACTCTTGCTCCATGGTGCAAGGATGCCTGCATTGGCACTAGGCAGAAGTTTGTGCGCCAATGCTGAGGAAAGTACAGGAGTGTGTTGTATTTTTGTAAATACGACGCATCCCTTCACTTTCAAAATGATCCAGCACAGCAAGCTGGCTTGCAGTATCATACTGATTAATTTCTTTGTAAATAAAGCCCTCAGTTTTCCCAGGTGCAGGAACTTTGGACCTGATTATACAGTCCTGAAATATGGGCTTGTAAAGTAGCTTTACACTTTGGTTGAAACACCAGTCAGGTCTCGTTCACAGCTCCACCTGACCTCCTGTTCATCAGGGGTAGAGCATTCAATGCTTCCCCGGCCAGATCACTTCGTCCCCTTCCCTCCTTCATCCTCCAAGCTCCTTTCCTCCACCCCCGTCCTTCACAGTAGCCTCTGTTTTAATTTACCAGATTCTGAGAGCTGGTAGTCAATGTGAGTATTAAATAACACTGAATTGAGAATTCTGTGTGAGTTTAGGTCTAGTGAGGCCGGATCTCTGCAGTTACTCCCCTTCCCATGGTGTTTATCTTGAAATTGAATGGTACTGATAGGGTTTACTGATTTGTACTGGTAATTACAGTGGCCAATTCTGTACCCTGCTAGTACTGTGCAGCTTGTAATAAGGGCCTATATGTCATTTTGATGCATGTTCATTGCAAGGCATATATTTAGGGGCCTATTTATGAGTCCAGTTGCTTTGAGCTTTCACCATGCAACATGTTGCAAGTGCAACATAGCTTAAAACAGAGATTTATGAAGCCACGCAAGGCCACTTTGCATGGTCTTGAGTGGCTTTATAACTCTGAGTAAAGCAACGCAGCACAAATCTTTGCATTGCCTTACTCTGCCCTGAAAAGGCATTCCCTGGGTGTAGTGTGGGTGTTCCCTGGCAATTCCCATATTTTTTTACGCGTTCCCAGATTTAACAGAAGTGATAGAACAGGGAATGCACCAAAAAGACATGCCTTCTCAGGGGAGGCGAACGAGGATAAATATGTTTATTTTTCCTCGTTACTGCCTCTTTTTGTGTGCTGCATTCTGCAGCATGCATAGAAAGAGGAATATGCCTCTCTGGATTGTTTTTGTGCAGGAAAGTGTCCCTCCCTGCACAAAAACAATCCTGCATGCAACATAGGCACCCTTGCACCATGGTGGAAGGGTGCCTGCGTTGGCGCTGGGCAGCCCATTGTGCGCCAGCGCTGGGGCAATGAGAGGAATGCACCGTATTGCACTAAATATGGTGGAATCCTGCCCTTTCCCTATAGCGTAGTGCAGCAAGGTGACTTGCGGGGCACTGCGTTGCATTATAAAATTGTGAGTAGGCCCCTTAGTTTAAAGCTGCACATGAGCTTTCACAAGAAGGAAAGTTGGAGGATACAAATCCTTTTGACACCTCTCGACCTTTGGGAGCAGTGCTGTGCTGCTTGAAGGAAGAATGCCATTTCAAGTCTGATACTGATATGAGGCGAATACTAAATACCACACCTCGCACTATTGCTGTTGGCTAGCCGTTAATGAACCCCTAATTAATAAAATGAGGTTACATCGAATGTATAAATGGAAAAATGAATATAAATATTGCTTTTATGCGTTTTGCCAACTTTTTGATACTTGGACCCCTATCTAACAAACAGCCTAAATTATTCGAGTTTGAGGAAGTCAAAATTGAACCCATATTTTGTAAAGCAGAACACTCACTTGTGTTAGAAATAATGCTTTGAGACTGTTAAGTATCAACGAAGTATAACTTTGTCAATGACTCGACAATTGAATATATTATATTAGTTGTTCCTTACAGCATGTATTACTAATTAAATTTGAGTAACTTTTAAGGTTTTCTGAATAGGAGGTTATTAAATTATGTAATTGATTTTATTTGGTGTGTTAAAAAATCATGTGTAATGATGAATTGATGTTAACGTAGTTTAAAGCTTGTCGTACGTGTCCAAATTAGGCGCAAATTTACTAACTGTGTTCCAGTGGGGTAGAGTGTGACAAATTGAAGGACAATTGGGTAGGGCCAAATCTACAAATGGTCTAGCCAAATGATGTCCGCGGTGGTATATTTACTAAGATTTTGGCCCGTGTTGCATCAAAAAAGTGACGCAAATTGACTCAGAATATTTTTTTACATTTTAGTTTCCAGGGCAAAACCTGTTTTACGCTGGAAGTTCACTTGAAATTCACTTGCAAGTACCACGTCTTGTGCTGCTTTGATTTTCTGAGTTGCTCCAAGAGGGCGTTCCACGGGTGTTGTATGGCCTTTCCATGTCTTGCCCCTTGCGACCCCTGGCAATACCTTTGCGAACCCTAGACTCATGGGTGGCAAATTCAGTGCCAGGAATACAAGAGGAGCTCGTCCTTATGGGCGTCGGATGCAGTTACATTTTCCTTGTTTTCCGTCAATTATTTATCATAGTAATAGTCAATAATATTATAGACTATAATAGAATTATTATTCACTATCAGTGTAATAAAAAATGTATTAAATTAGCTGGAATATAACGCTCCCAGGCAGCTAAGTTAAGTAAAAAATGGTTTTAAATATATGTATTATGCGTGCTTGCGGTTGACAGCGTTTAAGTGAGAGTATGTGTAAGTGTGAATTTGTGAGTATATTTAAGCATGTATGCGTTTGTAAGTGAAAGTAAAAGTTAAATGTTATGTGATGTCACTTCCGCTACCCCTGGCATTTTGGTGAATTGGCGTTCATATGCAACCACCCATGATTTTGAACACAAAACCTTGGGGTATGTTTACAAGGATTTTGTGACATGTTTGCATCACATAAGTGACCCAAATTGACGTAAATATTTTTTTCCAATTTACCTTTCAGCGTAAAACTTGTTTTGTGCTGGAAATTCACTTGAAAGTCATGCAAAGTAGCACCTAGCTTTACATTCCTTAGTGCTAAGAGGGCTTTCCGTGGGTGATGCATGGGGGTTTCCATGCAGCCAACCATGAATGGATTTTGATGAAAAACCCTATCTACTGAAAAAAGTAGTCAGGGTTTTGCATAAAATAACGCCTCTTTGAAACAAGCACTATCAAGGAGAAATGCTTTTATCTCTCCTTTTTCAACTTTGCATGTTTACTGCACTGTACAGCACACATACAAAGTAGGAAAAGTTTTAAAGTTAGTCAAAGTTTAGTATTTCGTACTGGATGGATACCATTCCGGTACAAAACCTATGCTATACTCATGCAGACACCTTTGTGTGTGGCGCTCGGAAGACTAATTCTTCTTTGGAGTTATGGAGGAGGAAAGTGCCATATCTCGGTAGATATGGCGCTATCCTACTCCTTCCTTCTCACGCAACACAGTGAGGCATTTTTGTCTGCTGCGCGGTATTGCATGAGAATTTAGTAAATAGACCTTATGATGTTTGTGTAAAAATATGCTGGTGTAGAGTGACACTAAACTTTGCGCTATGGCACAAATGCAAGGACGCAAAGTCCTACATGCAACTGCTAATCTAGGTACACCCTTAGGGACTCATTTACTACAAACTGGCGCATCGCTCATGATGCACCAGTATGCTTGTGCGGTCCTACGCCTCCCTAACGACACCATGGTAGCGCTGTATTTACAATACAGCGCACCATGGCGCTCATTAGCACAGCTGTGTCAGAATTTCTGACGCAGTTGTGGTGCTTTACTGAACTAGCATCAACATTACATTTTGATGCTAGTCCAGCAATGCCCGGGGAGGCCCATAGAATAAAGCACAGTGTCACCTAACGGTCTGCCATGAGCAGCGTTAAAAAATGATGCTAGAGTGACGCAGTAAAATCTTGTAGATTTCACTGCCCCATTCCTAAGGGCCTCCTTGCTGGGCCTCCTCTGCATACGTTATACCTGGCGTAGGTATAATATGGCCAAGGGTTTACAAACTGGCACAATGATAACATTGCGCAAGTTTGTAAATACGCCACAGCGTGGGGGACTCCTCTGCACCACCGTAGCGTCAGAAAAAGTGAGGCTACTCCGGCACAAGGGGCTTGCAAATGAGCCCCTTAAGAACAAATACCTATGTGAGGTCAACTAGCAAAGAGTACGCTACGTAAAAAGAGTGGCTTTGCTTAAGTTACACCTGAGGGGTGGTAGTAAGTACCACGTGATGTTCCGCTTGCCTATTGCTTGATTGGGAGTTTGGATTTTATGCAAACCTAGGTCACTTTTCAGTTAATTGACTTTCCGAATCCTAACGCTGTTTGACCTGGTCCGCCCCATCACACCCACTTTTCACATAGTAGCTTGGTAGGGGCGTTGGTACTGAGGAACTTAAACCGTTTTTGGCAATGTAACTTCGTCAAGTTGGCTGCACCACTTTGTCACGCGGCATAGTTTATCGTCCACTGGGGGACTCTATACTGTAGTAAATTTGGGCCCAAGTGAGAGTTTTTTAGCTCTTCCTAGATGCCAACATTTAGAAGAGGCAAGTGGTAGATTTAAACAAGTAATTGTAAGAATGTATTTCTGACTTCTATTGAAGGGGCGGCAATTTCAGACAGGAGACAGCCAAAATAAAGCCAATTTTGGCTACAAAAATATATTCGCATGTACGTCTTAAATGGGGAAAAAGATGTGCAACTTTATTATCATTTTCTTCACTGTCTATTACATTTACGCAATTGTTTTGTTATTATTGTAAAGGCGACAGTCGGATATAATTAGTACATCCTAGTTGGGCTAGGTTAACCACCTTACTGATTATCAGAAAGGTGAGAATTTTATGTAAGAGATTACCACCGTTTATGGACTTCCGGTGTTTTTTGGCGGCGCTTTGCAAGATGTTTTACTTTCCCACTGAACAAGGAGAGTTTCTGTCTCATTCACAGGCAGCTTCTGCAAGTCGTATGCGTCTCAGAGTGTAAGGTCACTGAGACACATGGAACTATAGTGCCACCCCATGGCTTATCCTGTGAACTCCAAAGAATTATACTAGTCCGAAGGAGTAAATAGGCGGCAGCAGAGCCTGTACGAGAGGGACTAGAAAAACAAACCCAAGTCAGTTAAATTAAACTCTCACAGGCATGCCACTACCAAAATCATTCGGGATATTTGCTGAGCTTTTGCGCAGGGACGTAAATCGATGCAAAATCTTTGGGCCGGATTTACAAGGCCCTAGTGCCTTTTTTTTACGCTAATGTGGCAAAAATCTCTGCGCCATGTTTACAAAGTGGCCCAATGCATGCATTGCACCACTTTGCGACCCCTTGCTCCACATTATGTCTGCGCCAGGCATAAGGTATGCAAAGGGAGCGTTCCGGCGTTAGGAGGCCCGCAAAAACGGAGCACTGAAATCTACAAAATTTAATTGCGCTGTTTTTGGCATAATTTTTAATGCCTGCTTGAAGCAAGTGCTAAAAGGATGCACCCATTTCAGTTAATGGCCCTCCTAGCACTTTGCTGCACTAGTGTCAAAATCTTTGATGCTAGTGCCGCAAAGCGCCACTATGACATCAAACATGTTGACGCTATTGGCCTAACATGCACCATGGTGCACCGTATTGTAAATACAGTGCACCCATGGTGTCATTAGGTGGCAGTGGGGGAGGGTGCAAGTAATATGTCGCATAACTAATTATGCACCAGATTCTTGTAAATCTGGGACTTTGTTTTCCAGTTTACTTTCCAGTGCAAAACATGTTTTGCACTGAAAAATTCCTTCAAAGTAGAAGAATGCGGGTCTAGCACTGCTTTGCATTACTTAGCACCAAGGGGTGTTTCATGGGTGGTACATGGGATTTCATATGCAACCACCCATAGTTTTTGACACAAAACCCTATGTACTAAAAAAAAACCTAGACAGGGTTTTACACAAAAAATAACTCCCTTCTGAAGTAGGTGCTCCTAAAGAGAAATGCTTTTATTTCTCTGTTCTTTTTCAACTTTGCATGTGTGCTGTACAATACACACACATAGTAGGAAAAGTGTTAAAGTTAGTCTAAGCACAATATTCTGTACTGGAAGGGTACCCTTCACGTACAAAGCCTATGCTAGACTCATGCAGACACCTTTGCACTATGGAGCAAAGTTGTGTGCATAGCGCTTGGCAGCCTGATTGGCACCGGTGCTAGGGAGAGGGGAGGGAGTGCCATACCTCTATAGATCTGGCACTATCCTGTTCCTCTTTCTCACACAATGAAGCACAGCATTTCTGGCTGGTGATCTGCATTGCATAATAATTTTTTTTAATAGTCTCCCAGGGGCCTTAAGCCCATTGTGATTTTAGCTAACAAGACCAAAGGCTTTTACTTTCATAAAGGAGACAGACCGGAGCAAAGAGACTATGCAGAGAGACCCTGCTCACTCCATTGCTGCTACATTTCTGATTCTAATAAACTGATATGTAAACAAGGTTACTATGTAAAGTCACCAGTCACACAATTTTCCAGTCCTAGGCTTTCCTTTATTTATTACATTATTTTTCAAAGAAACAGCAAACAGCCTACGCGTTTCACTCTCCAACACTGAGAGCTTCATCGGGGCTACAAAAATACAATCATTTTTTTTTTATTTTACATCTTTTTCTTAAAACCCATATATTCAATATATTTACAAAATAAAAGCTCACTGTGCAACACATATACAGTTATAAAACTGTCAATACAAATCAAAATGATTTATGATACTTGACCATTATTGCTTCTTATAACTAGCAATTCTATATTACAGTATCCATACGGTTCATCACTGAAATGAACCTAATCTGTCCAAACCTACATATCTGCTATGGGACAAGACTATAATGGCATAACATCACTTATGAATTACATTCAGTCTATATTCATAAACATTCCAAAACACTAATACAAAGGTCTAATATTATCTCATTTCATAATCACATAGTGTAAAGAAACAAGCTTTTTGCAGGTTTCTCCCCCATCTTTGCTCACATTTAGACCATTACTTGCTGGTTTTTGACTCTGAGAGTGCAGTAAGGCCTGCTAACCAGACCTTAGTGCCAGGCTTCGAACCCCATACAGTTGCATCTCAAATTGGATACACCCAATTGGCAAGGCCTGGCTCACTTATAAGTCCCTAGTATGTGATACCCAGGGCATGTAAGACAGAATGTCCACTCAGGACTGAAGCACTGTTTGTGCCACCCTTCGTGTGACAATGTACAAAATGGCTCCCAGGCTCCAACAGCAGACTGGAAGAGCAGTGTTCACACTTCCAGTTCCACTAAGGAAAGCCTATCGAGTCCTATGGCAGGGAGCAATATTTTGCTACATAAGACATGTTTTATAATATGTCTAGGCAGCAACACTTCCAAATTGTTGTGTTGCTGCAGGGAAAGTTGGTAGCCCCATTGGCTAATATAGGGTTACTGCATGACATCCCCACCCAGCTAGATTTTGACTGGGACTACCAACCTGGCTCATGTGAGGTATCTAATTAATCATGTCATTACATGCGGCCTGATGCCCAGGTCGAAATTAATGTCACTATAACAGCGGGCAACTTTTAGAATGTTGCACCTCTGTGCTGTGCTTGTCCATCAGCCTCACAAAGGCATGCATATTCAGACAGGTTTCTGACCTCCTGGGGAGATATGTGAACAACTCTCAGGCTCAGGAACGAAGGGCAATGTCACAGCAGCAAGGCTTCCACTCCTATGCCCAGATGCTCACTCAGGGTGTTGGCCCAGAGGCAAGTTTCCAAGGGGAAGCCACCTTTGATGGTTCACCTAACCCAACTCCCCTGACCAAAATGCCATTTGTACCTGCAGACAACATGGAGACAGGGTTAGAGAGGGGAAGTTTGTCCCCAATACATGTTTTACTATGGGCGTGTTGCCACTAAGTAGCCACTCCTCTAGTGTGAGCTACCTTGCTCCAACTGACCAAGAAAGGGTTGTGCTAGCTTGAAAGGGGCAATGATGTGGCTTTCTGGGATTGCCAGATGACATACATCACAGGAACCTCATCACTAGGTAGGAGGGGACCCAGTAGCCCCTTGGCTAGTGACCGCGTGGTCACCTCAGGGTACTTTCCTAGGATTATTATGACACCCCTGGCACATTGACCCTAAGTACTCACTATATTCGAAGAACAGGAAGAAGACCACTTTGCAGACGCTGAAAGCGCACAAAGAGAGGCTGCGATGCTGGAGCAACTGCACCTGCTGCACTTTGGGCTAGCAGAGTTTAGACCCTGTTCCTCATGCCTGGCTTGGGGAAAAGTTGATTCCCTGGCCCAGTCTGAAGCAGAGACTTCAAGGGTCAGTGCCTCCTCCCCACACCCCTCCCCCCAGAATGGCACTGGGGACATCAAAGCTGAAAGAGCCCAAGACGTACCTCTGATATCCACTGCAGAAGTTTTGATGAACTCTTAGGTGTTGTTTATGACTGGTTTCATCACCCAAGACGGACACCGGCATCCACCAAAGATTTGCACTGTGACCACTGTGTTGCACAAACCCAATGTCTGCATCTTCACACCTTGGAACCATACAAAGAGGACTTTGCAAGACCCCAAAATCCATGTACAGTGTCACCCCCACTCATCTGTGGACCGAAGACTCAACCAGAGTTCACCCCTATGAACTGCACAGCATCAGGAGCATCCTTGAGCATCTTTAAGTCTGCATCCCTCGGCATCAGGGCCACTCCATTGTCGCCTATGGTGGTCATCCTGTAAAGTTTGGATCTTGCTTTAAAATTATTCTGGTGGCCAGATAACTGTCCAAAGAATCCTTTCTGGCACTCTAGGCCTCTGTCCTTTCAGACTTGGTCACCCAACGAGGGACAGAGCAGTCAAACTAACTGCTTCAAACTTTTCAAAAGTTTCCTAACTTTTTGTTGGTCAATGCCTGTTTGCATTTGAGTTAAAAGTTATTTAATGTTTCTAAAATCTGTATCTCCTGAACTCTCTGGTGTATTCTGACGATCAAGGCCTTTAAAAATTCTTAAAAATAAGCTCTATTTTTATAAATTATTGTCTTAATTCTTCTGTGTGGTGTGACTATCTTATTTTGTTGTATGTTGCAGTTAAATGCTTTACACATTGTTCCTTTACTAAGCCTTACGGCTCGCAGCTACAGCTATCTATGGTTGAGCTTAAGGTTGAGTAAACATACCTGACTGGACCCAAGATGGTATCTGTGCATGCCCTGCATGATAAGGCTACTTCACATATCATAGAGTACATCACAATCCTCACACATATGGAATCATATAAAACGTAATGTACCTCCAGATTCCAATTATATGAATTGTTTCCCGTTCAACTGAGCATAAAGTACTTTGTCCACTCTGTAGATTTGTTCTTTTTATATTAGTGTGTCATGGTAGCTTCAGCTGTAATCATGAAGGGGATACAACAAATAACTTATTAAGCATAATGTATATCTATGTATGTCGAAAGAGAACTAATGGTCACATTCACTTCACATCCCCATTCTCATAACTAACACAGCATATATGCTCAAAACACCATTTGAGGCACTTCTTTATTAAACATCCATTAGGTATCTCTCTCACCAAAGGGAAATCAAGAAAACTGTTTCTCTAAATGGTATGGTCACTCTCAAGGACTCATTTTCTAATTCCTCATATTTGTTATCCCAGTATAATACAAGGTGGCACATAATTGCTACCAGCTCTGCCTCCAACAGTCATTTCTTTCTTGCTTAACACATTTCTGTATTATTCAGAGCCACACATAGACTCTACATGTGTCCCTCATGCTCTACACAGTTTAAAAACCTACAAACACAACTCAGCAGTGGCAATGTTATCTATATTGTGAGCTTCCACATTACTTCCGCATGAGCATACAGCAAAAATACGCACATATATATATATATATATATATATATATATATATATATATATACTTGTACAAAAGTGCGAGTCAGGTAGCTACATGCTCTATAAGTGGCACATAGAGTAGAATAGAATCCCAATTTTCTTTTGTTTTGCTTCCTACTTTTGAAGTATACGTGCTAACTTTTTAGGGTTGAGCCTGTGAAAGCATGCACATGTGTATCTCTTGTGAGATGCTTTTGTAGTTATTAAATGACTTGGAGCCCGCCTGTCGCTCACCATTTGTTCCCTTGAGTGGCAGTCCACTTCAGGCCTGGCATCATTTCTGTTCCTGGCCGTGGAGCAGGGACTAAGTATTGATTGATTTAACTTAATTAGTGCCTGTCCGCTGCTCTCAACGTGATTGAGGTACTATTTCTTCCCACTCCCACTCCTGCTGCTCCCTCATTAGCATTTTTTTTTCTTGTTTGGAATGCCTTTTTAATCACTTAGTAGCACAGTAGACCACCCTGTGCACCTCTTTTTTCATTGCAATTTTAGTTTCATTTTGTCCCCATTTTGCTTTTAGTACCTCCTTCTTTTTAGGGTCGAGCCTGCATTGCATGCGCTCGAGCATGCGTATCTCAGCAAGACGCTTTTGTATTTAGAAAAGGGCTCGGAGTCCTGTCAACTTCACGTCAGTGTTTTTTATTGGTTCGTGGGCTTGCCTTATAAAATCTGCTTGCTTTCATTTGTTGAAGGCAAGCATACATCATGCCTTTTCCAGTGGCTAGCCCTCCTCGAGCGCAGCGACCAAGTACAGAAAACATGCGAGGCTTGCTGTTTTCCATCGGGCTCGTGGACTTCTTTTTCTCTAATTTATGAGCGCGATCTCACTTGGCAGAAGTCGAGTGCTTTACATAGTTAATTTCACTTTTTCGGGTTGTGTACACAAATGCACTTTTGCCCGATAGGTGAAAAGTCGGGTTAGGAGTTTACAACGGGATCAGCTCTAACATGAGCAAACGCGAGACCCGTTGCATTGTAAATGCTTGTTTACATATATATTGAACCTCATGTTTAAGGACTCTTCTCTCCCTCCTCTGTCATGAGACTGAGCCGGACCCAGAGATGCTCATCGCGCCTGGGGGAGTTGCATTGACTAGGAGCTGGCACCCCCGTCAAAAACCCCTTTGTGCATGGACTGCGCTTCACCCTGCTGCAGAAAGCAGAAGTGGGTCTTCTCATGCGTGTTAATCTGCTTGAATGTGCGCAACTCTGTAAATAAACATGTACTTATCTCTTCGATTCTTGTAACATGCGGGCAGGGCCCCAGGAACATGTCTCATGATGATCTGTGGAGTACCAGATCAATATACTGGATTTGTGTCCCCTCTATATTGACCGAGGCTTTCCTTCAGACATGCACGTCACATGCGCATACCATTCAAAGAACTTCAAGTACCTTAGCTACCCAATGCTAACTGCACACACATTCTTCAACAATGTACAACATTATTTTACATGCCAAAGGGCACAGCTCCTTGTCCATGGTTAATTCACATCTGCCTGCACAACTCGGACTTGTTTTGACGATTGATCGCCTCTGCCTTTATATCCTGAGCGAGACGAGATGCGCGTGGGCTTTCACGGCGTATATTACACAAGCCGGCCTGACATGCTGGTGCTCATGCATAATGCAGCATGCCCGCCCCTGGGATGCCAAGCGGGCACTATGTGTGTGCACAGCGGGCCCCTTGGGAGGAGAACACACCGGTGCGTGTGCCTGGCATCTGTGGAACCCAGAGGTTTCCCGTGGAGACAGACCCCCCCCCACCCACGCTTGGAAAACAGCAGCCAATGCCTGCACCCTGCTGGCACGCCGAATTTACTTCACTGCTGCCAAAATGTCAGTTAGGACACTCCTTGGACACCAGTTAGACTCATTGTGTATGTCTCCATAAAACAGCCCTTTGCCAGACCTCAAGCTAGAATGCCAAAAGTGATTGAAATAATTGCTATAAAATATACCACAACATATTCCCTTGTTTCACAATATGTTTTCAATATAAAATGAACCACGCATATAGCTGCCCTGCACCAGTATAGCAGAAGTGAGGAGAATTTGGAAAGTTTTATATAAGCCTTATTTACACAAACAACAAATGCTGAGAGGTGCGTCCACAGTTTTTTAAATGTAGGCAGCCGGTACCCTAGTGCTGTCATGTGAAAAGCATGCTGGAATAAATTCCATCTGCCACAGGTGCACAAGTTAGCATCTGCAGAACTATTTCAGAGTTTCTGAATCGTTGTACAAAGGTTATTTAACCTCTGACCTCGACCACAAACCAAAAATTGCTTCGAAGCATACTTTCCCTCTTTTTTCATTTTAGTAAAAATAGCCGCGACCAGCTTCCCATCACATCGAGAAAGTTGTCACATTGCAGGTAAGACTCGGAAAATGGTATTGGGGAGCTGCACATGAAGTGTAGTGGTGGACTCCTGTATTTGTTATACATTGTAATATTTATTCTGTTTATTCCTATAAAATGTCTACAGCGTCGGGTACTGTGAAAATATTTGCTAATAATGAATGCTTATCATTGGATATCTGCCTGTAGTGCTTTTTTAACGTATCTTTATTTTTGATTGGTGCTTTGTCTTTACCCATTTCCTTTTCCTCATATTGTTCGGCAGTCTTTAGTCAGCCTTAATGATTGATCCTTTAGTGAACCCTGACTACCACATCCTTCGTTATGGATGGAACCAATGTTGGAGACCCCACACAGCGATCAAAATCATGTTGTGCTTCAAGTAGGCCAAGAACTAAGGTCTTATTGGGATTGATTACAGTTCTTTAATTATTTAGTGTTATCTCGTCTCCTTTGATTTGTTGTGGTAACAGTCATATCTGCAATAGGAAGTTTAGGCCCATATTTATACCTTTTATGTACTGCATTTGCATCATTTTTTGACACAAAAGTGGTGCAAACGTACAAAATACAATTCTATTTTTTGGACGTTTGTGCTGCTTTTGTATCAAAAAATGACGCAAATGCGATGCAAAAAAAGGATAAATAAGGGCCTTAGGCCCATATTTATACTTTTTGACGCTAAACTGCGCTAACGCAGTTTAGCGTCAAAAAGTTTTGCGCCGGCTAACGCCATTCTGAAGCGCCATGCGGGCGCCGTATTTATTGAATGGCGTTAGCCGGCGCAAGCAGACCGGCGCTGCCTGGTGTGCGCGAGAAAAACCACGTACACCAGGCAGCGCCGGCGTAGGGGGCAAAATGGCGCATGGGCGTCTTAAAATGGGGCAAGTCAGGTTACGTCGAAAAAATCGTCGTAACCCGACTTGCGCCATTTATTTTCGACGCCCATCCCCCATCAACATGACTCCTATCATTGTAAAGATAGGAGTCATGCCCCCTTGCCCAATGGCCATGCCCAGGGGACTTCTGTCCCCTGGGCATGGTCATTGGGCATAGTGGCATGTAGGGGGGCACAAATCAGGCCCCCCTATGCCAAAAAAAAATATTAAAAATAAATAAAAAAATACTTACCTGAATGTCCCTGGGGTGGGTCCCTCCAGCCTTGGGTGTCCTCCTGGGGTGGGCAAGGGTGGCAGGGGGGGTCCCTGGGGGCAGGGGAGGGCACTCTGGGCTCATTTTGAGCCCACTTGTCCCTTAACGCCATGCCTGACCCAGGCGTTAAAAAGCGGCGCAAATGCGCCGTTTTTAGCCACGCCCACTCCCGGGCGTCTCTTTTGCCCGGGAGTATAAATACCACGTAAAGGCCTGGGAGTCATTTTTTAGACGGGAACGCCTCCCTTGCATATCATTAACGCAAGGAAGGGGTTCACGCTAAAAAATGACGCACATTCCGGGAACTTTGGCGCTATTCGCCTCTAACGCCATAGTATAAATATGGCGTTAGTTGGCGTTAGTTTAGCGTCGAATTTGCGTCGAAAAAAACGACGCAAATTCGGCGCAAACGGAGTATAAATACGGCCCTTAGTTTTCACAATTAGACAATTAGGCCTTTTACAAATTGGCACCAGTGTGGCAGCTGATGCTTATATTGGGGAAGCTGCTGGAACTATCTTCAGTATAAAAACATACATTATCATAGCAGTCACTAGCACGGAAGAAAACTTTGTGCATGTGCAAATTGTTAAGTAGCAGAATACTTTCTCTCACAGTAATGTTAACAACTGGCTGAAGTGTGCTGACCCATTCCCCCATGCTGTGTGTTGTAGTGGGCAGAAGAACAATGTGAATGACACAACAGACCTCAGAGCCATTGGAATAATACAACAGCGAAGGGCCATAGCAGTACAGCACAGAAAAGGCAAATCATGTGGTGTAACGCAGCACATTTTGTGATAGAATTACTTAATTAATTTGTCCTTTTTAGGATCGAGCGTTTGATAGCATGGGCTAGCACATGCGTATTGCTTGCAAGATGCTGTTGTAGTTATAATACGGCTTGGAGCCTGACTGTCCTTATCATTTGTTTTATTGCGTGGCACTCTTCTTTTCTGCCTCACAGTTGGTCATGGCTGGCATTTCATCCTTTCCGTTCCTCTCTGTGGTGCAGGGACCAAGAAATTATTTATGCAGCTTAATCCGTGGCCGTCCACTGCTACTGATATGAGTGAGGTACTATTTTGTTCTTTTTAACTCCTCCTGCCCTGCAATCAGAAGGTGGGTGACTGACAAAAACGTGCTCACCAGGACAAACAAAATTTCAACGTTTTATTTTTATGGTTAACGTTTGTTTTATTTTGCCAAGTTTTCTTTTCTTACCTTCCACTCATGTTTTTTTTGGTTTGTGTCATTTACTATGCTTACAGCTCCAAATGCATGACCTATTGCAGTGCAAATGCTTGTTTAACTAATTTTCAATTATCTCATGAAATACATTATCCTTCATATGTCCCACAGGCACACCTCAAAAGTGGCACAAATCTCCACCAGATTCTCCACTCGTATCCTTTGTACTACAAACGTCGACATCCTTTACTTCAGCATATATGAGTAACAAAATACACATGTATATACTATTACAAAGGTGCGGGCCAACACAAAACAGTCTCCTCATGTCCACGATCACAAACAATTCCAAACGCCTTACCCATGTTTGGCGATCTATTCTCACGTCTCGAGTGTTCAAATCGTCTAACTATGAGCCTTGACCAGCCTCCTTCGTTTTTCTTCAGGTCCGTAAGTCGTGCATGTGCCCTACATCCCGAAAGAGCCACCAAAACCGGCGACATTTTAGACTAGTAATACTTAATCTCAATTTTCTTTCCATTATAAATCAAACAATCCTCCATAATACACAAGCAGACCCACATCTCTAACTACTTAACCATGTTTTGAAAAGAATATTCATAATCGATCCCAAGTGAGAACTATTCAAGAAAACAGTGGAACTCTTTTAAACCACATTCAACTGCCCACAATCTGCAAATCCATCTTGGCTCTACCAGTCTTAGCCAAAGGGCCCTGTCTCCCCCTCTTAGATCCGGTTTAATGTGGTCAAGTCCATGGAATTTAAAGTTCTCTCTTGCACTACTATAGGGGCAGGCATGTGTAGCCAAAAGATACATAGCATCCTTAGTCCTGAACTCCCCCCTATGTTCTTGGATTCATACGCATAACTGTTGTGCTGTGCACCCTACATATATCCTTTAACATGCACATTGACAACAAATGTACTCTGACAAATAATGAAATGTGTGATGTCATAACTTATGCCAGTATTTTATCTGAAGTTTTTAAACTTATAATCACCCAAAGACCATAGTGTAACCCTCCACATGTGTAAAATCCAAGAGGCTGAGGTAACCGCTGATCAGTGGTATTTGGTTTCGGTAGAGTATAACGAGAGCTCACAATTTCTCTAATCATTCGGCCCCATGGATGTTTCTAAAGATATTTCAGAAACAAAAGGCATAAATCCTGGAACTTCCTTTAAAGTCCCCACTGTCTCTTTGAGATCCTGTAGAGCCCATTGCTATTCGTACAATAAGTGTTGATAAATGAATCAGTAATAGGGCAGGGAATCCCTCTGCACTTCAAATGGGCTTTGGTATCCCTCCTTCCCTTCATAGGCAGCATCCTGGTCCACTTCAAAGGAACTGAGGAATGTTCTACAATCTACATCCTCTTATCTGACTCTCGTCATCCTCTGTTGTATGTGCCATTCACATACAGAAGATCAACGGATTCCTGTCCCATACATTAAGGTAATACAGATGCACACCCTTACTGACCATAATCCACCTTCACAATATGTACAACGCACATGAAGTCTACATACACACGTCCCCAACAACCTACCCAGTGCTCCTTATACTAGCTGCACTCAAGCAACGGGTACTGTGTTAAAAGATGGGCACAACAGCTTACACCTCATAACCAAACTAATAGATCTTATAGTGGGTGAGACTCTGTTGAACCTTTCAGCTCTTGGTGTGGTTTCACCTGTCTTTTTGTTTCTGACCTCCTGTTTTTAATCTTGTACTGATTTTCATTTTTGGTGGCTTTAGGACTCTGGGCACTTTACTGCTGCTTGCCAGTGTTAAAGTGCAAGTGCTCCCTGTCTAAATTGTATTAGTAACTGGGTTGTCCATGAATGACATATTTGATTTACTAGTAAGTCCCAAGTAGAGTACACCAGTTGTGCCCAGGGTCTGTAAATCAAATGCTACTAGTGGACCTGCAGCACTGATTGTGCCACAAACATAAGTAGCTCTGCAAACACATCCCAGGCCTGCCATAGCAGGGTCTGTCTGTGCAGTTTTAAACTGACAGTTTGACTTAGCAAGTACACGCACTTGCCCGGCCCAAACCTTCCCTTTTACTACATGTAAGTCACCCTTAAAGTAGGCCCAAGGCAGCCCTATGGGCAGGGTGCAGTGTATTCAAAATGTAGGCATCTACTGGTGTGTGCTACATATCCTGATAGTGAAATACTGCTAAATACGTTTTTTTCACTATTGCAAGGCTTATCTCTCCCACATGGTAACATGGGGATTGTCTTGAAATACATTTCAAGTGTCATTTCCCATTGGAAGCAGATAGAGATTTGGGGCCAGATGTTTTCATTATATCCAATAGAGATTACCTAATTACAGGGATAGTGGCCTGCTGGGCTCAGCAGACCACCACGTTTGTGATTGCTTTTCAATAAAGCAATCTTTTTCTTTTTAAATGCAGCCCGTTTTCCTTAAAGGAAAACAGGATGCGTGTAAAAATGGAAAATGAAAAGTTTTCTTTTCATTTTTTAAGAGTAGGCACTGGTCCGTGGGACCCCTGCCTGCTCTTAAATTTTTTTTTTGCATGCGTACACAGAGGTGAAGGGGTCCCTTGGGGACCCCTTCTCGTTTGTGAATGGGTTACCACCAATTTGAAATTGGTGGTAACTGCGATTGTTTTGCGACTGCATTCATGGTCACAAAACAATCATACATACCTCTGCGATTCGGTATTAGGAAGGGACGCCCTTGAAACGCCTTTAATCAGTATGTAGTCGCAAATCCGATTTGCTATTCAGTAACAAGTTACAGAATCACAAATTGGATTTGTTACATACCAAAATGCAGTTTTTGCGATCGCCAAAACACTTTGATACATCTGGCCCATGGAGTTTGGGGTCTCTAAACTCACAATTTAAAAAATGCATATTTTGTTGAAGTTGGTTTTTGAATTGGTCTCCTAGAAACTAGACAGCAGCAAGCTCGTGAGTCCCGCACCAACCCCAATATATTAACAAAGGCGCCTTGAACAAATGATTTTGTTAAACTTTGTGTGCACTTAAACCAAACATCTGCTGTGGTGTAAAACCTTTTTTGGAAAAAAAGGGGAGAAAAAACAAGTTGTAAAGAATAATGGTAGTGCACCAACCAAATATTATTCAAAATAAATCTTATCAAGATATTCCTCATTATCAATTCCAGATGGCAATCTAGTCAGAAAAGGATAATATTAACACACTATTTGGCCAAAAGGTAAGTTTGACTGTGATGTTAAAACAATTTGCTCATACTTATATATATTGTATTCATTCATAACACAATTAAACATTTGGTCATATTGGAATCATATAACAAGAGATTAGACAGGTCTAAGGACACAATATTCATCAGGTTCATTAAGAATTCTGTCAACCCATTCGAATATACATCAGAGATACATAAATGACAATTTATAAAAAATAATGAAATTCGGCATCCGTGTTGTCGCCCATTTCAACAGCTCGCAGGCGACAAATCCACGTCGCCTCTTTTTGACGTAAGGTGAGTTCTCTATTTTCTTCTCTCTGGTCAGGGGGTGCATAATCCACCCCCTGAAACCAGATGCGAGCATCCTCAGAGTGGTATAACATCATGTGGAGTGTTAATGGATACCTGGTGTCTTTATTCTTTATGGCACGTACATGTTACTGTATTCTTAATTTCAAAAGCCATACAGTACTTCCCACATAAATTGTGTTACATGTACAGCCCAGATTATAGACAACATATTTTGTCTTGCAATTAATAAAATGTCTGATAGTGTATTTTCTTGTTGTATTATAGCAAAAATATTTTGATTTATCCAAGCCCAGCAGGCAGATATTACATTCATGACAAACATAGAACCCTTTGGGTTCATTGGGAAGGCACATTTCATTCTTAGTCATAGTGATATAACTTGGACACAGATGGTCCCTTAAAGTCTTGCCTCTACGGTAAGTAACCTTAGGTGATTTCGATATACACCCCTTTAGTCCTGGTATATCAATAAGCAGATGCCAATGACGTTTTAGGATCTTAAAGATTTCTTGACTCAAAACTGAATATTGGGTCACAAATGCCAACTGATCAAGTTTTTTCTTATCGTCCTTAAACCTTACATACAGTGTCTCCTTTCTGGTCATCTTCATGATCTGTTTTTCTGCCTTTAATAGGATTTTATTATCATATCCTCTCTTTCGGACTCTCCGTTTAGTATTTTCAATCTGTGTCAAAAAGATGTCAGCAGTACTACAATTACGTCCTATGCGTACCATTTCCCCAAATAGGATATTATGGATAACTGACTTAGGGTGGGCACTTGTTGCATGTAAGATGCTATTACAGGCTGTAGATTTTCTGAACATTGCACTCTGTATCTTATTATTTTCCACAAAGAATTGGATATCCAAAAAATTTCCTTGCTATGTTGCATACTTAATTTGACATTGTAAGGATTGTCATTAAGGAAGGCATGATACATTATCAGTTGCTCTACCATCCCATAACATAATAATGTCATCAATATACCTCACCCAAAAAACAATAAAATCTGTCCAGGCGTGTTGTTTTTCGTACCAACCCATGAAAAGGCACGCATACGATGGAGCAAATTTTGAGCCCATCGCAGTGCCTTGTATTTGTTGGAACCACCTACCATTATGTAAAAAATAGTTTTTCGACAAGATGATATCAATCATTTCTATGATCATGTTGTGATGCTCATAATGGTCAGCTGTTCTAGTGTTTAGAAAGAATTCAATGGCTTTAATTCCAAACTGCTTCTGTATACAAGTGTATAGACTATTAACATCCATTGTAAAAAACATCAGATCTTCTGACCATACGAAATCTTCAAATTTATTAAGAATATCCTTGCTGTCTTGTATAAATGCTGGTAAGTTACATACAAACTTCTGCAAAAAGGAATCAACATATTCAGACAACCTTTCAGTAGGAGAGGAAATACCAGATATTATGGGCCTTCCAGGCGGAAAGTCACCTCCCTTGTGTATTTTTGGTAGAATATATATACACGGATACTGGGGATTTTTAACAAATAGATATTTGTATTCTTCATCAGTAATAAGGCCACATTCCCACCAGTCATTAAGTTTCATATTTATATATTCAGCCAACCTTTGCATCGGATTATCAGTAATATTTTTATAAAAAGCAAAATCAGCCAATTGTCTCTCTAGTTCCCCAACATAATCACATTTGTTCATTAAGACCACATTCCCTCCTTTATCTGCTTCACGGATCACTTATTTTTGATCAGATTTTAAAGACAAGAGGGCTTTTCTCTCCATTTCGGTTAAATTACCACTTCTATACTGTTTATCCATCCGTTTGGCCAAACATTTATGTAAATCTTTTGTAACTTTACTGACAAAGAAATTGATATTGTGATGTGTTTTAACAGGCACAAATTTAGAGTGTGATTTTAATCCACTATTTACCTCCAAATTCTCCTCAAAGCCTAAATGTACCCTCAGATCCTCAATTTCCATTTCCTTATCATCCTTCAATGACATCACAAGTTGTAAATCATATAAATCTGAGACAAGATGCATGGGTGCCTGTAGACCTTCAGTCTGTGTGCTGGCAGGCACCTCTCTAGGAGCAATTGTTCCTTGGGAGGAACTGAAGTGATCCTTTAATTTAAGTAGACATGTGAATTTAAACAAATCCACAAAGACATCGACTGGGTCATTCATTTGGGTGGGACAGAATCCTAAACCTTTGCTAAGTAGATCAGATTTTTCCTTTTTGAGAGGGTGGTCCGACAGATTTACAATGACCAAATCACTCTCACTTGTTGCTTGTTCCCAAACTTCCAAAGTGCCTAGTTCCTCTTGGACCGTGTTTGCACTCCCTGTTTTACGGGTCCTCTGTCCTTGTTTCCATCGCTTCCCACCCCTTCTGGTCTTTGCTCTTTTTGAGTCAGCTTTGTTCCTAGGTGTAATCTTTCCATTTCCACAAAAGAAATTGGATACACCTTGAGGAGTGGATGTGGATGGACCTGCTCCATTTGATTTCATACTATCTAATGAAGTCACAGAACTCCCACTAGTCAAATCTGTGTCACTTGTTTCCTCACATATTCTTTTTCCTATATCAGGAATTCTCACATTGTCATATTTACGGGCAAAGGTATAAACTCTGCCTTCTTTATAATCTAAATCATCTCATTTAACCTTTTATGTGTTATGTTACAGCCCTGAAGAAGTCCTTTGTTGGAGGATGAAACGCATTGGCTGTTGCTGCTATTTTATATATGACTGAAAAAGAGAGAGAGAATAAAGAGAAGCCTTTTTCATAATCTCACTTAAAAGGATTGGACTTCTTAAAAACAAAAATGTTTCTTTGAAGGGTGGTGCACTACCATTATTATTTACGATTGGTTTTTGAATTGTAAGTTTGAAAATGCCACTTTTAGAAAGTGGACATTTTCTTGCTTAACCATTCTGTACTTCTGCCTGTCTGCTGAATGCACGTCTGTGTCAGGATACCAATTGGACTGATTGTGCATTCACTCTGTCACTCTAGACAGTCACACAAAGGGGGCTGCGGTGTGCCTTGAATTTCCTGATTGGTGTTGCTGAGCTAGAGTGGTGGGAGGAGCAGACACCTGCACCTGCCTGTCCTCAAACAAAGCAGTCTCCAACCCCCTGGAGTGTGTCTGGGGCAAGGGCAGGCAAAAGCAGAGTCTTGTGTACTACAAAGACTTCTCTTTGAAGTTTGCCTACTTCAAAGACAGAAATAGGTATAAGTACTAGACCTCTGTCACCACATAGGTAAAACACTTCTGGACTGAGGACTTTCTGCCAGGAAGAAGAGCTGGATGCTCTAGGAGGGACTGACACTCTGCCTGTTGCCTTGTTGTGCTGGCCTGCTTGCTGCTTCTGTCCTGGGAGTGAAAGGACTAAACTTTGCTTTCTACATCCTGCTTTCCAAGGTTCTCCAAGGGCCTGAACTGAGCTTGCCTCCTATTAAGAAGTTTCAGGAACATCAAAGACTTCACCTGCCAGCTTCTGGGCTCTCTTGCTGAGAGTCCTGACTTGCAAAGTGGTGCCAAATCCAGTTCCATGGCCCTTGGAAGTGAGCTCTGCTGCAACCAAGAAGAAACCAAGCACATTGACTCCAGAGGGACTTCAGTACTGGTGCCGGCGTCCGACTCCCTGCCGCAGTCTGCTCCGAGCCGTGGTCCCTGCTGAGTGCAACAACTGCGACCTGCAAACCAGGCTCGACACCGCTGCAGCACTTCTGAAGTCCTGCCACAGCGAGAGTCCTGAGTGCCCTGTCATCAACGTCAATGACACCCAACTCCGACTCTGCTGCAGCGCCTGTGGCCTGCGGTGTGATCACAACACCACAAAGTCGACGTCTCACATCTTGCCCCACTGGATTCATCGACCCCGCAGGGTCATAAGGAAGCAACGCCACCAACACCACATCACCTCCCCTGAAACCATAAGGAACCAACGCCTCATCTCCGTGGCTCTGTGCAAAATCTTTGTTTCCTCTTCATTTTCCAATGTACTGTACCTTGGGTCCCTGCAATTCTGTGACCGGCCCGCACTCCCTCGCTAGTGGCATCAAACTGTTAGGAACAACTCCATCAAGATGCCATGTTAGCCCCAGTGGAAACTATTGTGTTTGTAAGTGCTTTACTAAGATTGAAACTTTGAAAATGCGTATCTTTACTTGTGTATGTTGGATTTTCGGTCTTTTGGTCTTGTTTTACTCAAAATATTGCTTATTTTTCTAAACTGGTGTGGAGTACGTTTATGACGTTTTCACAATATTAGTGTGTGTGTGTGTGTGTACAATTACTTTCACATTGCTGCTGAGATAAGCCTGACTGTTTGAGCCAAGCTACCAAGGGGGTGAGCAGGGGTTACCTTAGCTATGTGACTCCCTTACCCTGACTAGAGTGAGGGTCCCTACTTGGACAGGGTGCAAACCACTGCCAACTTGACACCCCATTTCTAACAGACTACATTAGGGATGCTCACCACAAAGTAGATGTCCATATACGAGGAGCCAGAAAGTGAAAAAGTGAGGGTTTTCACCAGTTGGAATTCATCATTCTTACATTTGACCTAGCTCAGTGGTTCCCAAACTTTTCACTTCTGTGGACCCCCATTTTATCAATACTGGAGCCCGGGGACCCCCACTGAATCATTATTGGAACCGGGGGACCCCACTGAGTCAATACTGATAACTGGGACCTAATATTATTACATTTTTTAAGCTGCCGCGGACCCCCTGACGTGGCTTCGCGGACCCCCATGGGTTCCCGGCCCACAGGTTGGGAACCACTGATCTAGCTGATAAAAATGACTTGAAAGAACCTTTTGGAAATCCGTTCATGTATATCAAATTTAAAGCAAATGTCTGCCTTTTTCAGTGAACGCGCCCCTTTGGAATGTTTGTTATCTTATGGTGATAAAAGGAAGTGGATGTTAAAGATTCTAAATACCGTCTTTGCAGATGTACAAAATATATTTTCTTCCAATGCCTTTATCTAGGGATGTGGTTTCGCACAAACTTGTTGGTGGTAGCCCTTTACATTTAATTAAAGAAGTTAGCCACTACTTTTGCCCTAATGCCATGAATGATTGACCTTTGCAGAGCCCTGTTTGAAAAATCTTACTACTATCACTACAGAAGAGAGAGAAAAGGGTGGAAGGGATACAAGGACTCTGAGGTGTGAGAGGAGGACCCAGGTCCTCATTCTGAGCAGCCAAGGAATACTGATGGAGTGTTTCCACACCCATAATTACTGATCCTCCAAAGGATCGTTACTTCCATGGTGTCGAAATATAGGGCCTCATTTACGAGGCCCTTGCACCACTGGACCATCACTTTTAGCGACGCATCAGTGGTACAATGCCCTTCACCATATTTACAAGGCGGCATTAAGCCACGTTTTGTGGCATAACACTGCCTTGGAAATATGGTACCTTACATGCATCACTTATCGTGAAAGAGGCGTGCAGTGGGTGTTGCTGTGGGCATTCCACCACAACACCCATAGCATTTTGACTCTGCCCCAGATTTATGATAAATCATAAACCTGTGGCAGAGTCAAAAGCTAACACCACCCCAGAGATGGTGTTAGCATGGCACAACAAGGAGAAATACTTTTATTTCTCCTTGTTTTTGCTTTTTCTATGTGTGCTGCAGAATGTAGCACACATTGAAAGAGCAAAACACCATGAATCATTGTTTATGTGCAGGAAGGTGTCCCTTCCTGCACATAAACAATCATTAAATAATGATGATTTGCTCTTTCTATGTGTGTTGCATTCTGCAGCACACATAGAAGTAACAAATCGCCATTATTGATTGCTTTTGTGCAGAAAGAGACACCTTCCTGCACCTAAACAATCAGGACCAGATTTAAGAGGGCCTAGCGCCATTCCAACGCCACATTAGCGTCATTTTTTTTACACTAATGTGCCGTTGGAAGGCCAAAAATGCTGCACCATATTTACAAAGTGGCACAATGTTTGCATTGCGCCACTTTGTAACCCCTTGTGCCACATTATGCCTGCGCCAGGCATAATGTATGCAAGGGAGGTGTTCCTGTGCTAGTGGGGCCGTAAAAATGGCACAAGGAAATCTAATAGATTTTGAAAAATGATGATGCTAGTACCCGTGACTATCGCCATGGTGCGCTGTTGTTTAAATTTGGTGCACACATAGTGGCGTAAGGGGGGCGCTAAGGGGCACAAGAAAAGTGGTGCTGCACTAGGTGCAGCACCACTTTTAATAAATCTGCCCTTTATTCCCTACAACGCAGGCCTATGTTTCCGCTAGGCAACTAATTTTAGCACCAGCGCTAGGGGAAACACAAGGGTGCGCCCTATTTTCATAAATACAGCGCATCCCTGCGTTTCTGAAGTGACTCAGCGCAGCGCTGCCAATTATGGATATTTTCCACAACAACATTTCACCAGGTGTTTTGTTCTTGAAACGCCGAGGGAGCACAGTAGACATCAGGACTGAGGTTTGCACGTTATTTGTAATGCTAACTCAACCTTTATGCTATCAACCAAATCTTATTTAACAGCCAACTCAGAAAGCTGGTCCCTGTGTTATGAGAAATAGCTGCAGATAATCAGGTCATTCCTGCATTCCTGCCACTGCATGACATGCATAAACATACGTGTCTTGGAAAGTTGCCATTTTGCCAGCTTGTAATTTTCAAACTTGCTTGATAACATCCAAACACTAACTTCAATCTTGTTAATGAAGGCAATTGTTTTTCTGCCTTTATTTCAAATCCTTATACAACGGAAAGTCATTCATACGGTAGAACATTGCATTTTATAAGTAGGCGCACAACACAATTATTTGATTCTTTTGGATGTTGCCCGAAGGGGTACTGCAAAGAGAAATGGGTTTCATCAAACAGAAATGCCAGTAAAAGAGTTTTCGAAAGAATCACATTGGTTCGCCTTGCAGCAGGCAACAAAATGTTTTAAAAAAGGCACGTAAATTACTTCAAACCAAATATCTAAGTAGATTCAAGAGCTACTGTATTTCATGTTTAGTGAACAAAGGACACAGAAAATAATTATACCTTAGAATGCTTTTTATTTTATCGGAGTATTAAATCTGTTTTTTAAAATCCATTAGCAAAGAACTTTGTTCTTCAGCCTCGAAATTAAAGGACTGTCGGTGTGCGGTGTTATCAATCAGTAGACGGAACTGCCTGCTCTTCAGGCAGAAGAATGAATATATGGGCTGTTTGCTGACACGTCCTCCAGGGGATGGTCTTGGGAAACAAAAGCTATAGTTCGTCATCAACATGTTATGTTCACTTTGAGAGCAGTTTGAAAAACATTTGTCTTCAAGGAAGCTAGTAGGAGCTGCGCAGAGAGTTTTGTTTAGGCGACATTTGTGTTAATTGTTTTCTTATGTTGTCCCCTAGTGTTTACTTGGAGGTATAACAAATGAAAGATTTGAGCAATTATTCATTCAATAGGTTTTCGTTATACCCAAATGCCGTGTAGAACAAAGGCACTCAGGTTTCAGCGTTTCTGAATAGCAAATCAAATGGCAACCGATTTCTGACCGCAATAATGGTAATTGCAAAGTACAACATTTGTAATTCGTAAAATAGTTCTGAATAACGGTTAAATTAAAAAATGTGAAATGTGAGGGAATTTTTTGAAAACCAGCATCCGCATGTAAACATTTTTTTTGCTATAGCAAACACTTCGATTCACAAAATCACAGGGTTTCCCACCACAAGAATGCTTTTCTTTATGTCCTAAAGCCAATTTATGAGTCGGGACATTTTTTCGGTGTTGCCAAAGGACTTTTGCAATCCTTTCCGAATCGCAAATAGGAGTGGACATGAAAGGGACGTCCCTTCCTACTTCTGATTCAGAAAGGCACCTATTCAAAGGTTTGCAACTGCAATTGCCGTCAAATGATTGAATATACTGACCCCTAAATTGAGGTCGTAATTGACCCGCAAAGGCGAGGGAGTCCTACTGGAGGGGCCCGCGGAGAGAGAGACTCGCTCTAGTCTCTCCACGGGTACATTCCGGAGAGGGGGAAGTGACGACGCGGGGGCAGGATTGGAGACAGGTAGGTGGGGGTGGCACTAGGGAAGGGAAGATAAAAGGGGTGTGAGGGGAGGGTGTGGGGGGAGGGACCGACCTCTTTCCGCGCTGTGAGGCCTGCTCCCTTCATAGGCTAACATTGGGACTGTCCTCATATATTGTTTAAGTGGTAGCTGCTGAACTGAAAGGAGTAGGAAGGTCATATTTAGTATGGCCAGAATGGTGATATAAAATCCTCCTGACCGGTGAAGTTGGATTTAATATTACTATTTTAGAAATATCACTTTTAGAAAGTGAGCATTTCTCTGCACTTAAATCTTTCTGTGCCTTACAATCCACGTCTGGCAGGGTTTAGTTGACAGCTCCTTGTGCATTCACTCAGACACACCCCAAACACAGGATACTCAGCCTCACTTGCATACATCTGCATTTTGAATGGGTCTTCCTGGGCTGGGAGGGTGGAGGGCCTGCTCTCACACAAAGGACTGCCACACCCTCTACTGGGACCCTGGCAGACAGGATTGAACTGAAAGGGGACCTGGTGCACTTCTAAGCCACTATTTGAAGTCTCCCCCACTTCAAAGACACATTTGGGTATATAAACAGGGCCTCTGCCCCTTCCAAGTCAGACACTTCCTGGAGAAGAAACTTGTATCCAGAACCTGCATCCTGCCCAGAAGAACTGCCTGGCTGCCCAAAGGATTCACCTGACTGCTTTCTGTGAAGGACTGCTGCCTTGCTGTTGGCCTGCCGCCTTGCTGTTGGCCTGCTGCCTTGCTGCTATCTGGCTGTGGTGAAGAAGTGCTCTCCAAGGGCATGGGTAGAGCTTGCTTCCTGTTCCCTGAAGTCTCAGGACCAAAAAGACTTCTCTCTTGCAACTGGACTCCTTGTGCAGCGAAAATTCGACGCAGAGCTTGCTAAAACCGACACACAGCCTGTCCCACTGTGAGAAATTCACTGCATGCGAACCGGAACGACGCAGCCCAACTTCGCAAGGAAAAGATCAACACGGTGCCTGCGTTGCGACCGGAACTTCGATGCACGGCCCACCGGATCGATGCACAGCCGACCTGGGATGATGCAGCCTGACTTCCAGAGGGGAAATCGACACAGCACCTGCCGTGCGGGAGAAACTTCCCCGCAACGCCCACTGGAACAACGCAGAGCTTGTGACTTCGCTCCGCAAGCCCAGGATTCCACACACAGACGCGTCTGAAAACCCCGCAACCCAAAGAGGATCCACGACCGAGTGCCGGAAATCGACGCACAGCCGTCCCTGCGTGGAAACTAAACAACGCATCACCGTGTGCGGCCCAAGAAATCGACGCACACCCCTTTGTTTCCACGCTTCTCCTCCTCTGCGGCCCTTTGCAGTGATTTTTCATGCAAAGCGGGTACTTTGTGCTTGAATGAGACTTTGTTTGCTTTTAAAAGACTTAAGACACTTTTATCACTTTTCAGTGATATCTCTACATTTACTTATTGCATCTTTTATCATTTTGACCTGCAAATATCCAGATAAATATTATATATTTTTCTAAACACTGTGTGGTGTATTTTTGTGGTGCTATATTGTGTTATTGTATGATTTATTACACAAATACTTTACACATTGCCTTCTAAGTTAAGCCTGACTGCTAAGTGCCAAGCTAACAGAGGGTGGGCACAGGATAATTTGGATTGTGTGTGACTTACCCTGACTAGAGTGAGGTTCCTTGCTTGGACAGGGAGTAACCTGACTGCCAACCAAAGACCCCATTTCTAACAATGGATATTATAAGGAAAGCCCAGGTGCACTTCAGTGGCTTTGCCTGGTTGAGCTATGACGAGGAGTTCAGGGCAAGGGTGAGTGTTAATCCTGATAAGCCATGGGGAGACTTGGATCCGGAATTATGGATGCAGTGGATGGCGTCATCGCAATCCACGGCATCTACTCATACCGCAAGCGGCATGCCAGTGGTTTACAAGCCTTTTCAGGCCTGTTCCGCCCAAGGAGGGGCGGGTGTGGGTCAACGAACCCTGGTGCCCACAACAGGAGCCTGTTGGAACTATAATAAAGGTTTCTGTTCCAGACAGCCCTGCAAGTTTAAGCATGACTGCTCCAAGTGCGGAGGAAAGCACCCGGTTACACAATGTTTTTCCCTCTCCAGCCCAGCTAAGCAATGGAGAGCATCCAATGGAAGAGGCATGCAGGGCGCCCCTGCGCCAAACGGCTCCTACCCCAAATAAGTTGGAGGTTCTTCTGCCCTGGCTACATAACTATCCTAATAAGGCCACGGTTTGTAAGTTAGCATGGGTTGTTTTCAAGAAGGTTTTCGAGTCAGTTATCAGGGTCCAAGAATGAGGCAGCAGGCAGACAATTTGCGGTCTGCCAAGGAAATTACACAAGTAGTAAAAGACAGAGTGGATAAAGAGGTGTATTTGGGCATAATTGTAGGGCCCTTCTATGAATGGCCAAGTAAGAATCTTATGATCTCCCCTTTGGGAGTAGTGTCGAAAAAGGCACCAGGTGAATTTTGCCTGATTCATCACCTGTCATGGCCAGAGGGTGCCTCTGTCAATGATTTCATTCCACCAGAAGATATTAGAGTGGTTTATGCATCTATGGACAATGCCATAAAATTGGTCAGGTGGTGTGGCAAGGGAGCAGAGTTGGCGAAATGCGACATCCAAACAGCCCTCAGGCTGCTGCCTATACACTCAGAGGATTTTGACTTGTTGGGTATGCAATTTGATGGGGCCATTTATGTTGACAGGGTTCTCCCAATGGGTTGCGCCATCTCTTGTGCACTTTTTGAAGCATTCATTACTTTTCTACAATGGTTTTTTGTCAAAATGAGTGGGCATCGTACGGTGACTCACTATTTAGGTGATTTTCTTTTTGTAGGGGCAGCTATTTCTGGGGCTTGTGGGAAGGCTCTGTTTGCTTTTCAGGAGCTATCACAACAGGTGGGGATGCCTTTGATTCCCGAGAAGACCGAAAGGGCCACAGTCTGTTTTAACCTTTTTGGACATTGAATTAGATTCAAATGCTTTTGGTTGCCAGATTACCAGCGCCTAAAGTCAAAGAAATGCTGGAATTGCTGGGTAACATGCGGGTTTTGCGCAAAATTGATCTGTGCACAGCACAGAAGCTGCTGGGTTACCTTAACTTCGCTTGCAGGGCGGTCCGGAGTGGTAGGTGTCTGGATCTAGCTGTGTCTGGATCGGTACTGCCACACCACAGAATACATGTGTTGGTATGTTTCAGAGAGGATGTCAGGGTGTGGGAAACCTTTTTGACACATCTTAATGGCGTCTCCATGTCTTTTCTGCAAAGACGAGACAGTTAGGCAGTTGCAAATCTTTTCAGATGCAACAGGAGCCACCGGTTTTGGGCTTTTTTGGGATGGTAGGTGGTATGCAGAACCATGGCTCAGACAATGGTTGCAGCAGGGGAGGAGCATTGCTTTCCTGGAATTCTTTCCCCTCCTGGTGGCATTGACGGTATGGGGGCATGAGCTCACAAACAGGACAGTGGTTTTTCAGGTTGACAACATGACAGTGGTTGACTTAGTCAACAGACAGAGGGCGAGCGATCTCAGGGTGTTGCGCTTGTTGCGTCAGTTCATACTTCGATGCTTGTCTTTAAGTGTGATTTTTAAAGCTGCTCACATACCTGGGATATACAACAGGATTGCAGATTCCCTGTCTCGTTCACAGTGGCAACGTTTTCGCAGCCTGGCACCAGGAGCAAAGCTGAACAAGACTGCGGTCCCGGCAGACATTTGGGAGTAGGGGGCATGATGATCACAGGGCTGGCGGAGATGTCCTTAGCAGAACCCACTCAGCAGAGTTACCGGCTGGCATGGTTGGATTTTCAATCCTTCAAGTTGTTTTCGGGATATTTTTGGTTGCAGAATGCTAAAGAACTTGAGTTACGCGCTTTGCATTTTGTGCTTTTCATGATACAGAAAGGTCTGTTGCCCGCTACCATTGGTAATAAATTAGCAGGGGTTTCCTTTTACGGGAAGTTGTTTTTTGGTTATGATCCAGCTAGGGATGATTTGTTGGGGAAAATGCTGAAAGGCAGGGGTAGGGTCAGATCATTTTCAGATAGGGCGGCAAGAGACCTGTTGCTGGAGCTATTACATGTTACAGCTATTACATGTTTTGCCTGTGTGTTGCACAGATGATTGCGAGTTGGAGCTTTTCCGTTTATGCATGGTGTGTTTTTTGGTGCCTTTGGGGGTAAGGAGAGAGGTAGGTGTGCGGGTCACGGAGGTATGTCTGCATGGGGGTCGTTTGGGAATTTGGCTCAGGCGATCCAAGACTGATCAGTTAGGGAAAGGCACATGGGTGTGGCTAGAAAAATGTGGTAATGTGGTGGCTTGTCCAGTTTTGGAGTGGCTGAGCTTCCGAAGCGTGCGGGGTGTTTCAAGAGAGACAGGAGTGTTTGTGCATAAGACTGGGGCTAAGCTTACAAGTTTCCAGTTCCTACAGGTTGTGAGAATGGCTTTAAGGCGGACGGGTCGCCAAGCTCTGGATTTTGGCACACATTCATTTCGGATTGGGGCGGCTACTGCTGCGGCACACTTGGGATGGGACTGAGCAAAGATCAGGGCTATAGGAAGATGGAAGTCTAGATGCTGCGAGCGTTATGTGAGGCCTTAATAGCGTTGTTTGCTTTTGCAACTGTGTAGGTTTGTCATCTGTGGGGCTTTTGGGGTGGGATACATTTTTTAAACCATTATTACAGCTCCTTTTCTTTGCAGGATGTGGGTCCAGTCCACCTAAGGACAAGATGGTCACATGGCTAGTCGGCCATTCCTTTATCCATTGGGCAGCAAAGTTTGCGGAGAAGCAGATTTATGGTCGAGTGTTGGGACTCCCCAGTAACCAGCACAAAGTTTTTTGGTGGGGCAAAAGGGGCAACAGGTTGGGAAATCTGCTTCCTTTCATAACTTCTAGATTGCCGAACTGGGGTTGTCCTGATTTACTACAGATTTATCTGGGTGAAAATGATCTGGTGAAACTGTCAGGGCTCACACTACTGCAACACATGCAGAGAGACTTGGAGCTATTCAAGCTGAGGTTGCATGGAACCTTCATGGTCTGGACTGAGTTTGTGCCTCAACGAGTGTGGAGAGGGGCCATCAAGCATGGAGCCATGGAGCAGGGTCACAGGAAGCTTAATCGAGCTATGAGGGTTTTCTGTTGGGCCTATGGGATAAAAATCTTAAAGCATGAGGATATCACGGAGAAGGATGGGGCACTTTTCAAGGCAGACGGAGTGCACTTGTCTGGGTTAGGAAATGCTTCTTACCTGACTGATCTGAGGCTATTGGTTGGGGATTTGTGGGGAGAGAAGATGTGGCTCAGAGAGCAGGAGTAAGGCAGTCAGGTTGCAGTAGTGTGGTTTCTTTTTTTGGTGGGGCAGCAAAACCCCAAATGGGTTTGTGCTGGATGGCAGTAGATGGGGGAGGGTGGAGAGTCAGATGCGGGCTTGGCCACCCTTCCAGGGGACAAACAAGCAGGTGAAGGATCAGAGTGTGGGGTACGCACGAAGCAAGTACGGCATGAAAGGAAAAGGGGAGAGTGTAGGGGAATGGAAACGAAAAATGTGGGTTTTGAGTGAAAGGATGAGCGAGGAAATGTTAAAGGGTGGGCTTTATTAAAGTTAGGTTTTACATTGAAAAGTTAAGGTTATTCATTATTGTTACAATCCTGTCCTAAATAAATGACCTTTTACACTAAATGGTTTGTGTCACTGAAGTATGTCCCGATGGAGGGGCCCGCGGAGAGAGAGACTCGCTCTAGTCTCTCCGCGGGTGTGTTCGGGAGGGGGGGAACTGACAACGTGGGGACAGGATTGGAGACAGGTAGGTGGGGGTGGGACTAGGGGAGGGAAGCTAAAAGAGGTGTGGGGGGAGGGACCAGCCTCTTTTCGCACCGCTCAACACGCGGTTCGGAGTTTGGCCACCCACCCACCCGGCAATCGGCAAAAGGAGTAGGGGGAAGCAACAAGGTATGGACATAATGAGGGAACATAGGTAGGGGATTTTGAACGTCAGTTAGGGCAGGTTTGTGGTGAAAGGTGAGACAGTAGATGGGGGAGGGTGGAGAGTCAGATGCAGGCTTGGCCACCCTTCCAGGGGAAAAACAAGCAGGTGAAGGATCAGAGTGTGGGGTACACACAAAGCAAGTAGGGCATGAAAGGAAAAGGGGAGTGTGTAGGGGAATGGAAGCAAAAAATGTGGATTTTGAGTGAAACGATGAGCGAGGAAATGTTAAAGGGTGGGCTTTATTAAAGTTGGGTTTTACGTTGAAAAGTTAAGGTTGGGCATTATTGTTACAATCCTGTCCTAAATAAATGATCTTTTACACTGAATGGTTTGTGTCACTGAAGTATGTCCCGATAGAACCTATTCCTTTTCCGGATTCATGTTGGCAGCTTCAGTTAAAGAATTCAGTGGTCCAAGTGACCAGTACCTGCTCCACCACATTTCAGCCTTGTGTCCTTCTCGGGTACGAAAGCGAAGTATCGAATTGCATCTCCAGGATCACAGAAGAAGACAATGAGGTTTTCTTTGAAACTGAAGAAGAGACATGACAAAACCATAATAGATTGGTTGATAGCTGAAGGAGCAATTCTAAAAGATCATTGGTAGGAAGCCTTGAATGATGATTCCAAAATTAAACTGATGTTGGTGTATATTTTAATTAAAAACTGTGAAACACAACAAAACTATAAAAATCTGCCTCCACCATTTTGTAGCCACTTATGCAAAGATCATGATGGGAGTAAAGACGAGTGACTGTGTGGTCACAGAACAGTGCCACCTACCTACAACAGCAGGAAAGCATTAAAACATTTTAAAAAAAGTAATTTTAATTTGGTCTAAAATAAAACCACTATAAAAAAGCAACACATTTGTAAAATTTGCAGCAAACCCATTTTTTCCAGCATGAAGATGATTCAAATACGGCAAGATTTCACAGAGAACTATTAAGGACAATTCTCCTAAAAAAATAAAATAGACTTACAGATATTTTCAGAAAACATATCTACATAAACAACTAACGGAGAAAATTCAATGATTAGAATTAATTTATGACACATTTTCAAACTCTATTTGCATAGGAAAAGAGCACCTCACGAACAACTAATACAAATTGTTTCAAAGGTGTGTCAGGAACAGAGGAACAGCAATTAATACTAATGCTCTTAAAACCAAAGCTATGTATTTTGAATAATAACAAACACTTCTTTTTGGTTAAAAAAAATACTTTTTTAACTAACACTGTGTGCAAAACAACATTATTCTTTCATTACAGGAAACACAGATCATTACAATATCAAGTATCATACCTAAACAATAATATCTCTAAATATCTAACAGAAACCTTTGCACATTAACCCTTTCCGTTTCACTATGATAATACCACTCAAAATCTAATGCTATATTTGGTACTCAACAAGACATTGAAATACTAGAAAATAGTGAAATTTGGATGATAGAAGGAACATTTGAAACAACACCCCATCCAGTCACCGAAATTCATACTGTGCATGCTAAAATAAACAATACTAACATATCACTAATGTATGGGTTATTATCAGTCAAGCAATCTTCAATGTATATATTTTAAGGACAAAACCTAACTGTGAAAGACCTGAATAAATTATCATTGACTTTGAATTGGCAATGTTTGTAGTGATTAAAAAAGTATACGCAGACACCCAAATTCAGGGATATTTTTTCCACTTTACCTAGGCTACTTGGAGAAAAGCACAAAATGTGTCCCTTGCAGTAAACCACAGTTTCAGGTCAAGAAAAAAACTATTTGCTTTAGTTTTTTCAACTCCTTAACAAGTAGCTTATTTCTACCCGACAGTTATACAATCAGAATACTTTTCAAGCAAAAACGAAAGTCTGGGCATTGTTACTAAATGATTTCAAGGATACATGGATTGGCCCTCTAAGCAGTTTGGGTCACAGGACTCACTTTCATATTTAGAGATAGAATTGCTACTTGGCCTGCTTAAGGGGAGGTGTCAAAACTAACACGGACCATCAATAATTTCCTGGATGTTTAGAAAAATGATCAACATTTCCAGAAAATGCACCAAACTTAAGGGGTCATTATGAAAACGGCGGTTTTCACCGCCGTGTTCATGCTGGTGGTCTTTCCAGTGACCGCCAGCCCCCCTGGAACCCTGCCGGCTGTATAATATACATTCTGCTGGGCCGGCAGGCAGAAACATTGTTTCTGCCCGCTGGCCCAGCAGAATGCCTGGCCGGGACATTGCTGGTGGCTCCACATGGAGCCGCTGTCAATGCCTCTGCGCGGCGGGTGCAGCTGCACCTGTCGCGCAGATCACTGCTCGTAAATCGGGCATTGAACTGCGCGATGGGGCACTGCACAGGGACCCCTGCCAAGTGCATGGGCAGTGCAAGGGCCCCCAGGGGGGCCCCAGAGCACCCCTTCTGCCAGCCTTTCCCTGAAAGGCTGGTGGAAATGGGATCATTATCTGAGGGGCAGCAGCGCTGCCCTGTCGGATAATGATGCCGTCCACCACCATGCTGCCTGTCGGAGGCAGCTTGGCAGCGGAGGAGGGCCTATGGCAGCCCTCCCTCTCATCACTATGTAGCGGTCTGGGCCGCCATGCCAGATGGCGGGATTTCCTGCCACCACCTGCATGGCGTCCCAAAATGCCAAGTCCATAATGAGGGCCTAAGTCTTTTTCAGGGAGTTTACAGCCCATTTAGTTAAAAAAAACACGAAAGAAAAAAATAATAATGAATCCACCCTTAGCATCAACAGTTTGACATGTTTAATGGTATAGAATACATGGAAAATCTTGCATAGCTTCTCTTCATTACTAATTTGTAACTAACAGTTGTCTTACTCACCTTCCTTACCTTTTAAAATAGAAATTGGCTAAAACAGTACTCTTATCTCTCTCCCTGCCCAATTTATTAACCCATACACACCAATACACATTTACATTTAGAAACATCCTTTAGAAAATAAATACAAAACCAAGGGATGTCTTCTTTTTTTGAAGGAACAGGGATTTTATCAACTCTATTTACAGTCACTCCAAAGTATTCCAAAACATGCATCCACCACTCAAAGAGAACACCATCCAAACCCCTCCAAAATGTTTTTTGTTATAAAAACACTGTTCCAAGAGAACCAAAAGAGGAAAATCAGATTTAAACAGTAAGCATGTTAATGTTATAATAACCTACAAGCTTACATCTATTCGACAAAAAAATCCACTCCTTTAAACCTCATTCTCCACACATTTTCCTTAAAAACCTGAAAAAAGTATAGGCATAACACACTCATTTAAAATAGTTCCACTACAGATGGAGAAAAGAAAGAAGGGATAAATTATTTCAGGTTTATTACCTGACAGCCTCCCTACACTACACCCATCCTTAGCACCAAGAATTAAGTGCAGCACTGGGATAACCAATGTGATTCAAAAACTCAAAAGATGCACAAAAAATAACGGTAAGAGGTGCAAAAAAAGATAAGGAAAAATAACCCTATACTTTACCACTACTCTTTATTGGCTTAAAAAAATGCTCCTGAAAAACATGTGCCTCGGTGGGGGCACTAACTCAGGCAACCTGAATAGATAACAGAAATGTAAAAAATTAACACAAAAAATAGAAAAACACATTTATTTACCAACTTGACCTTTCTTACTTGTATGCTACGATAAAGGTACCTCTATTATCCCCAGGTCCCTCCAGTCCTCGTCCCATTCATTACTAGTGGAGATTAAACTATCTCCAGGACAGAAAGAGATCGCAAGGAATGGTGATCCCCTTACCTCACGCCTTCACACCAGTAGTTCATAATGCATCCTTACCTAGCATTCCTTCAGATCTTTTTTCTGTCCCACGGCTGAATGGTGTGAGGAATGGAGTGAGCTGATTCTGCAGGGCAGGGGTGGCATCCATGGTCATCTGGTCGTTCCTTTTGCTGGGTGATAAGGATGGCTTTCCTGTGCAAGCCTCCCTGCCCGCTGAGCAGTATCTAGTAATAGGAAAACAAAAAAATTGTTTCTTATCTGACCCCTTCAGCTGCAACACTCTTTCCTCAACTGCAACTCTCCACCAACTGAAAAAAAGATGGCAGAACCAGAAACATAAAAAAATGGTAGTGGTAAAAACAAAAAATAGACAATGTTTCAATAGAAATGAATGGGAAATTGTGAGGATAAAAAGAAAAACATTGTATTTTTAATGCTTACAAAATTTACAATAATTTATACTGTGAATAAAATGGTTAATTATTTAAAGAAATTCTTGAAAAAATAAACTCTTAGAGAAATAAAATTAACTATTATAGAATATTAATGTCAAAACTTACAAGAAACATAAACATTAATTATTTTTATTATAACGAATCAAAAATGTACTGTATTAAGAAGTATAATGCATATTATGTTTTTAAAAAACATATCCTTAATTTAAATAAATTCGATTCAATTAAAAAAAATAAATCTAACAGATAAATCTCTTTAAAAAATGCCAGCCCCCGAAAATAAATGCTCATCCTGAACCCTAAAACAAGTACCCCCAATATTTAAACAATAAACCTCTCACCACCCGAGCTCTGAAAACCCTTTCTACTCCTATACTCATCCCATGCCTGAGCCCTAAAACTCCTTTCTACTCGGATTCTCAAATTATCCCCAAGCTCTAAAACCCTCTCTCTACAACTTTACTCAATCCATCCCTGAGCCCTAAAAATGCTTTCTATCCCTTTATTTAACCCATCCCTGATTAATAAAACCCATTTTGTACCACAATAATCAACCCATTCCTGAGCACTAAAAACACTTACCTCTCCATACTCAACCCATCCCTGATTTACTGAAACCTCTTGCTACCATTGAGCACTACCCATCACTGATCCCTTTTACTTACCTATACTTACCATTGCAATCTAACGACTCACAGTGAAAAGTAATGAGATGTAACAACTCCCAATGTCTACCTTCCTTGGATGTAAAAACATTGTGACAATGGTACCACAATGTATCAAATGCAAGGTAATGGTGGAATACCATGTTATTAAGGCTCAGCAGATGATCCTTGTTCTGCACAAATGTTTTTGCTGTGAGTCAGAGACTATTCAGACTCCACTCTTCATTCTTCCCCAATTGGAAAAGGGACTGTGTTATATTGTTGCTTATGAAACCATTTCTGTATCCTTCTTTTTTTATCCAACAACATTTTATTGATTGCAGTCATCAAACGTACAAATGCAGGAGTAGGAGGCTGGCCTGGTTTGTAGTGGGTACCAATGGTACTTACACCTTATACCAGGTCCAGTTATCCCTTATTAGTAGAGTGTAGTAGTGTTCTAGTAGCTTAGGCTGATAGAGGTAGCTAAAGCAGAGCCGGCAAGGCTGAAGTAGGAGACATGCAAAGCTCATGCAATACCAATTATATCATGTAGGTACTATATCATAAGAAAGACAATACTCATAGTTACTAAAAATAAAGGTACTTTATTTTAGTGACAATGTGCCAAAAATATCTCAGAGGATATACTCCCTTAGGAGGTAAGTAACATACACAAAATATACACAAATAACCAAATCAGCTAAGTAAAACAGTCAGAAAGTAGTGCAAGCACGGTAAAACACAATGGGATGCAATAGGCCTAGGGGCAACACAAACCATATACTAAGTAAGTGGAATGCGAACCACAAATGCACCGCTAGGCAAGTGTAGTGTATAGAGGGTCACTGGGAGTGTAAGAAAACACCAAGGGTGTAAAGGAGACCCCACCCCAGGACCCAGGAAAGCAGGAGTAAAGTACTACTATTTCCCCCAAAACACAATAAAGTTGTGATAAAGGATTTTGCAAGGACCACACCAGACTGCAAAGCACTGAAGATGGATTCCTGGACCTGAAGACCTGTAAAGGAAGGGGACCAAGTCCAAGAGTCGCTAAAGTGTCCAGGGGGGGCAGGAGCCCACTAAACCCCGGATGAAGGTGCAAAATGACTGACTCTGGTTGAAAGACGATGCTGGTTTTGCACCAACGAAATGAGGTAGGAGGTTCTACTTCGTGCAGAAGATGTCCCACGGTGTGCTGGTGGATGCAGGGCAGTTTTCTTGGCAAAATACCACAAACAAGCCTTGCTATCTGCAAGAGTTGCAGTTGAAGAAAAAGGGTAATGCCCGGGCCCAGGAAGGACCAGGATGTCGCCACACAGGAGGGGAGGCGGAGGGGGCCCTCAGCAATGTAGAGAGGCCACTGGAAGGAGGGAAGCACCCGCAAGAGTCCTTGAACACAGGTTCAAGAAGACTGAACACTGCGGTTGTCTTAACAGTGCAGAGAGAGGTCCCACGACACCAGAGGTCAACTCAGGGAGCTGAGCATCGCAGGACAGAGTGCTGGGGACCTAGGCTCAGCTGTGCATGCTGGATTTCTTGGAAATGTGCACAGAAGCCCTTGTAGCTGCAGATCACATCGTGCACAGGATTACTGTCTGAGGAGGGGAGGCAAGGACTTACCTCCTCCAAATTCGGACAGTTGGACCACTGGACAGTTGGGGTCACTTGGGTCCACTACCTGTGTTCCAGAGGCCACACTCGTCAGGATGAGAGATGACCCAGAGTACCGGTGAGGCTGTAGTTTGGTGCCTGCTGGAGCAGGGGGAAGATTTAGTCGACCCACGGGAGATTTCTTCGTGGCTTCCAGTGTAGGGTGTTAGAAGGAAATCTGTTAATAAAATAAGACAGATCAATTTTGACAAAGTAATATAGGTGTAATAGATTTTCAGCTGGGAACGACAGGCAGTCTCAACATAGAGGCCATGACTGAAGTTCAAAGTTCTAGTTCACAAGCAGTGGCATTTATACTGTAAAAACCACAAAAACCTACGGTCACACGTTCAGCATTGATGTAAGCAAGAACAAGCAGTACAAATAAAATAATAGGGGAGAGGTACCCCTCGAAAAGAGCACGTGCACGATTATTGGTCACCTCATGGGTGGGTAAGTAACATTGACGTCATTCAACATCTCTATCTTTCTGCACAACATGTGATTATATGTTACATGATGCTCACGGCAGCCCTGCTTTGTGCAAATGCTTATCTGACACTTACACAGTTCCCCTCACCAAGAAATGAATGACGTGTGGATTTTAGGACCATTGCACTAAGGCAGGATACAGCCTTTTGTTACACCCCATACGGGCTAAGTGAGGATTTTGAAAGTGACAGTTGGTGTAGCTCCAAAGAAAAACTCTCATTCTAATGTGGCTTGGGCCTCTTGTGTGTTTCAGCACAGCTAACTTAACAGTGCAGCATGTGTATAAGGTTCCTAAGTAGTAAGTGTTTGTTTGTCCTAAATATGACCTACCTTTTCTATTGAACCCACAGTCTGTCTTTTTTAGCATGTCATGTATTAAGCCTTTCACTACTTACATTGGTTTACAACTATCCCTAGCCTAAAATGTTTGTATTGGGGTTTGGGAACTTATGTTTGTATGTATGTGATGTATATGATGTGTTCCTATTCTTCCTACATCAAGGGTGAAGGCAGGCAGCCCCCAGAGCATGCACCACCAGGAAACAGTCTAGAAATCCGTCAGGATTAGGCGCTACAATGTCGCTGGTAGTCTTCTGTCTAGTTTGTTGCATTTTTGCAGGCGTCCTGGAGCAGTCAGCGGTCGATCCTTGGCAGACGTTGAAGAGAGAAGTGCAGAGAAGTCCTGGTGGATTTTTGCAAGTCGTAATCTGAAGAGAAGCCCACAGGAGAGACTCTGAGCTCTGAGAGGAGGATTGGCTACCTACCCAGGTATGCATCTATCAGGAGGGGTCTCTGATGTCACCTGTTGGCACTGGCCACTCAGAGGCCTCTATAGTGTCCTCACACCATTGAAAACAAGATGGCAGGGGTCTGAAACACACTGTAGGAACTCTGGGCACCACCCCTGGGGTGGTGATGGACAGGAGAGTGGTCACTCACCTTTCCTTTGTCCAGTTTCAGGCCAGAGCACGTACTGGGGTTCCCTAAACAGGTGTAGACTGGCTTATACAAAGAGGGCACCATCTGTCCCCTTCAAAGCATTTCCAGAGGCTGGGGGAGGCTACCCCTCCCTAGCCTGTAACACCTATTTCCAAAGGGTGAGGGTGCAACACCCTGCTCTCTGAGGAAATGCTTTGTTCTACCTTCCTAGGACTAGGCTGCCTAGACCCCAGGAGGGCAGAACCCTGTCTGTGAGGTGGCAGCAGCTGTAGCGGCAGTGCAAGCCTCAGAGTGTTGGTTTGGCAGTACTGGGTGTCCATAGTGGAGCCCCCAGGATGCATGGAATTGGCTCCCCAGTACCAGATTCGGAATGGGGGGACAATTCCATGATCTTAGACATGTTACATGGCCATATTCGGAGTTACCATTGTGAAGCTACATATTGACCTATATGTGGTGCCCACGTGTAATGGTGTCCCCGCACTAGATATATAGGTGACTTATAAGTTACTTAAGTGCACTGAAAATGGCTGTGAAATAACGTGTGCGTTATTTCACGCAGGCTGCAATGGCAGTCCTGTGTAAGGGTTTGTCTGAGCTCCTTATGGGTGGCAAAAGAAATGCTGCAGCCCATATGGCTCTCCTGGAACCCCAAAGCCCTGGGTTCCTAGGTACCATATACTAGGGACTTATAAGGGGGGTCCAGTATGCCAATTAGAATTGGTAAATGTAGTCAGTAGCCTATAGTGACACATTTAAAGACAGAGAGAGCATGAGAACCGAGGTTCTGATAAGCAGAGCCTCAGTGACACAGTAGGCACTACACAGGCATTCACATTTAGACCACAAACTATGAGCACTGGGGTCCTGGCTAGCAGGATCCCAGTGAGACAGGCAAAAACATACTGACATACATGTAAGATTGGGGGTAACATGCCAAGAAAGATAGTACTTTCCTACAGCAGGTCATCATTTTCAAGGCCTTTGTGCAACTGTCATGTCATTTATTTTGTTGCTGCAGCGGTGGCGTTAGCAGTGCTCTACACTGCTCCAGATTTTCAAACTGACATATTGGGAAAAATGCATTATTTTGTAAAGCCATGCATCACATAACACCTGCACTAGGTATAATGTATGAAGAGTAGGTGTTCCGACGCTAAAAGCCACGAAGAAAGGCAAAATGAAATTTAAAACATTTCACTGCATCATTCTGCAACTTTACAGCATCAGAATTTTACCACCTGCTCAGAGCAGGCATAAAATTGACACAGGGTGTTTCTCTATGGTTTCCTCCTCACATTGCTACAGTAGCATTATGTTTTTGATGCTAGTCCAGCAATGCATGAGTTTAGCACCAATAAACGCGTCAGAATTTCTGACGCATCTGTGAAAGCGTGCACCATGGAGCTCTGTATTGCAAATACAGCACATCATTGGCGTTGTTACGGAATCGTAGGACAGAGCAAGAAATCTGACGCATTGAGCCGATGTGTCAGATTCTTGTAAATGAGGCCCAGAGTTTATAACTCTTCCACAGACAAGGTTATAAATGATGATTCTTAAAGGCTAAGGGCCATATTTATAGGCCAGTGGCGTCGCACTTGCACCACGCAACATGGTGCATGCATGACGCAACTCAAAAATGCGATTGATAACGCCATGCAAGGCCACCCTCCATGGCCCTGAGTGGCTTCATAAACCTGGAGTAAAGCATTGCAGCACACTTTGCTGTGTTGCATTCCTATGCCCCAGGGAGGAGTTCCATGGGTGTTGCGTAGGTGTTCCAATGCAACACCCGTGGATTTTGATGCATTCCCAGTTTTACCAGAAGTGGTAGACCTGGAAATGGACCAAAATGATACACCATCCCAGGTGAAGCATAACAAGGAGAAATATATTTATTTCTTCTTTTGTCGCTCTTTCTATATGTGCTTCATTCGGCAGCACACATAGAAAGAGGAAAATGCCTCAGGGGTTTGTTTTTGTGCAGGAATGTGCCCCTTCCTGCACAAAAACCATCATGGTGTAAGGTTGCCTGCATTTGGCGCTAGGCTGCCAAAATGGCACCTGTGTAGGGACAAAGGGAGGAATGCACTGCATTCTTCTAAATATGGCAAAATCCTGCCATTTCCTTGTGATGTAGCACTGCAAGGTGACTTGCTGCGCTGCACCACAATCTCAGACATCTGTCCCTACCATATGAAAAATTGCGGATTTATTAAAGACAAGGTGGCTAGCATTATGCATTGCACTCAACCTTTTATTTTCTCTTCTAAGCAGTAACACTTAAAAGGTTCAATAAATAGAACTCTGAACTATTTCACAATGAATAGAACTCTCAAGTCCTCTCAAATCTTCCTCTCCACCGTTTTCTTCGTCTTTTATTTCTCTTCTCAATATGCACTTCCTCTTATTCTTATTTTTATCTTGTAAGATTCACTGGTCTGAAAAAGTAAACACATAATATAACTTTCTCCTTAAATCAAAGCACTTCATGATCTCAATATTCACATTATCTTTCTACTTCTCTTTAAAACATCCTTAACACTGTATATATTTGTTTTAAACTTCTATAAAACAAACAACCCTCACATTTACAAAAGTTGGGATGGGTGCCGTGGGATAATGCTAGCCTCCTTGTCTTTTAATAAAATCTTGATTTTTTATACAGTTAGCCTTTGAATCATCATTTTATGACAAGACGGGAGGCTAGCATTATGCATGTTCAAAGTTTCTACAAGCCCAGCATGAAACATGATCTACAGGTCTAAAATGACATTTTCTGAATGTGTCTGTATTTGGCCAATCCATTGCTTTCAAACGTCTTCCAACCTCCCCTAGACATAACTGCGCTACTCACCAAGGCACCCTTGATGGACTGTGGCTTATAGTCAGTCAAATTCATACCTGCCTCCTTCATTACAGACCTCACCCACCAGCCATGGTTGCATTTATGTTTCCTGAAATGTAGAACAACCTCATAAATCATGGAAAAGTGTGGAAATGCATACCCTTTCATCTGTGTCCAATTCTACATGGATGTATCCACTACAGTTGCACCTGCATCTGGTCTCCAACTGATATTATGTCTTAGCTGAAAAGCTAAGAGTGAAGCAAGCAGATCTACCCCTAATGGGCCAACATAATTCTGAATCAAATCAGGATTTGTAAAGCATAGCTAATCACCTGTGAGGATATTTGGGCACTGGAATTGTGAAATAGGCGTCTTTGAGATCAATTTTCACCAGTCCTGTTTCTGTAACATATCCCTTAGAAGATGAATACCATTTATCTTGAAATGTCTGTATGTTATATAATGGTTTAAATCCCTTAAATGTATTACTGGTTGCAACCTTTGCCCTTCTTTTCAACCAGAAACAGAGTACTGACATAACCTATCTGGTCTTATCCTATCCTCACTATCGCTTTTTGTCGCTAGCATTTGCATTACCTCTTCTCTTACAATATCTTCTAGATCGTTTTGAAAAATCATTCTTTGGGCTCTTTCATTTGGAAGGGATCTGAATCAAAAGCTATTTCATCACCTGTTATTGTTGCTAAGACTCATGTATCTGTCATTATTTTTTTCCTATTGTTCCACAAAAACTGTTAACCTTCCTCCCACTTTTTTAAGGTAAAACCAAAATCATTCTTCATACTCACTCAGTCCAGAATTTCCATTTTGTCCTCAAACTCTGGAAGTTCTAACTCTTCCTCCACTCCCTCTTTGGGAATACAATCCTGGTTGGTCTATAATGACCACTTCCTCAATTTTCTGTATAATTGGTCTATAGTGTCCACGGCTGAGAGTTTGCCATCTCCTCTCAACCTTCCCATGAACTGTTTCCTGCAAAAACATTTTTCATGAGAAATTGAGCCTTACCCAGACTTGTGAACGTTTAGACATATTTTACTATACTTTTCACTAGACCATCTTCAATTAGAAGCCCTTTGGCCTCCTCACTCGATTTCTTTACACTTAAATCTCCTAACTTAAGAACGATATGCATCAAAATAGTCTTGCACTGTTCTGCCAAAAAGCCAGCATTAGTGTTTCCCAGTAAACATATTGCTCTCTGACACCACCCTCTCAAAAGGCGTATATTCAAATATGTGCCCTCAAGATATGCTTTTTACACGAAATCAAAACTCCTTGCCAAAGGACCAAGAATATCCTAAACCTTGTCCTAGCATTGTTTTAACAATCTCTCTAACTCTTTCATAGGAACCTACCCATTTTGAAAAGATATGTAATCAACTCAGGGTCAATATTTGGTGTAGCAGTAACCTTGTCCTCGATTACAGGCTTTCATATCCAGTGTTTAATATATTCTGCCACATGTTCCAGTGGCCATCAATCCTTACCCCATGGGTGCCGAATCTCCTTTGGATTCACAGACCTTTCAGAAACAGCTTCGGATTAAATAATTTCTCACCCAATGGATTAACTATTGATCTAATTCATTTCTGTCTAGTCTTATTGTTGTTGTAAAATTCCTCTTCCAAATAATCTTTATAATTTAAATCTAATATGTACTCATCTAAACCGTTACATTCACCGATTTACTCAAAATCATCAAATTTCTCGTCGTCATTTGCAGTGCTAGACTTCCCATCCTGCATGTCACTCTGGATATCAAATCTGTGTGAGCCAATTAGGGCTCCTTTCATTTAATTTGCATTCCTTAAATGCGTTCTCTTTTGCAAACACGTTCCACCTGGAGTCCTATTAAAATCTCCCTCTTCTTTGGAGATTGAAAAATATTCCTCATCCTCCTGATTTTCAGACAGTATTTTTTTCTTCAATACCTCTTTTACCGTCTCTTTAACTGCCAAATGCAGTCCTTGAGATGGAATTTTCCTTAATAAATCCTCCTTACTCAAATCTCCTTGAGTCTGTTCACTCATGTTTGCCCTGAAATTGTTTTATTTTTACTCTGTTTAAATACTATGGGGGTCATTACAACCCTGGCGGTCCAAAACCGCCAGGGCTGTTGTAACGAAAGCACCGCCAACAGGCTGGCGATGCATTCCGCGTCATTGTCGCACCGCCGGGGCCGGCGGTTTTCCGCCACAATGGCCCCGGCGGTGCTAATCCGCCAGGGCAGCGATGCTAGCAGCACTGCCCAAGGGATTACGAGTCCCCCTACCGCCAGCCTTTTCCTGGCGGTTTGAACCACCAGGAAAAGGCTGGCGGTACAGGGAGTCACGGGGCCCCTGGGGGCCCCTGCACTGCCCATGCCACTGGCATGGGCAGTGCAGGGGCCCCCTGACAGGGCCCCGTGCAGCTTTTCACTGTCTGCTATGCAGACAGTGAAAAGCGCGACGGGTGCAACTGCACCCGTCCCACGGCCGCAACACCGCCGGCTCCATTTGTAGCCGTCTCCTGTGTTGCGGCCGAGATCTCTGCTGTGCCGGCGGGCGGAAACCAGGTTTCCCCCGGCAGCCCTGCGGGGATCTCAAAATTACTGCCGCGGGAGTGCGGCCGCATTTGCGGCCGCTCGGCGGTCAGATCTTGGCGGGCGGCTTCAGCTGCCCGCCAATGTCATAATGAGGGCCTATATGTTATATTATTTATTTTGCGCCTAATGCAACTTTTATTAAAGATTGCCATTAAAGCAGTCTCCTCTGAGAGCATGTTACAAGGCAACTAGATGCAATGCATGCTCTGTTGCCTTACAATTCCCAAATTTCTTTCAAAACAACACATACACAACATTGTCCAAAAGTGCTCTATATCCCGTAGAAACAACGCATATACGGCATTGCCAAAATGCGCCCTATCTCCAAAAGAAAGTATTGCCCATATGATGAGCACATCATACACGATGCACAATCCAATTTAAGATGGCAGCTGCATCACAGTTGCTGAACTTGCCTGTTCTGATTTTCTTTGAAAACATCTAGAAGAGTGTACCTCACACAGTAATGTTCCTTTCTTTCAAACCAAATTATATCCTTATTAGTATTCCCTGGATTTTCTCATCATTTAAAAAAAAAACTATACGACAATAAGTAGATCAGATTCATTTGTTATCCTCAAATTAAGCTACTTTCCTAATTTGTAACCCTTACAGAATCTAATATTTATAAACAAAGACAAACCACACCCATAAATTGAGTTATTTAAAAACTCCTAAATCAATTCAAACAAAACTGATATCCACAAAAAATACTGTAAATCAAATATCAATTTTTAACAAGTTATAAAACAATCTACTTATCTGCTCAGAAGCAGCAAACGAAAGAGGAGGACATTGGTGAACAGGGAGATTTAAAAGGACTTGAGAGTTCTATTCATCGTGCAATAGTTTAGAGTTATAATTCTGGAAAATTTAAAGGGTTGCTGCTCAGAAGGGTGAACACAAAGTTGCATGCATAATGTTAACCTCCTGTCTTGCCATAAAATGATCAGCTCACCTAAGCAAGTTACAAATAGTTTGAGAAATAAAACCTCCTCTCTTTCCTCCCACTCCACAAACAATCCAATTTGTAGGCAAATTAAGCATACATTTCATCAGAGTTGGCATATAATTACTTTACATATCTTAAAAAGTGAGTTCAAACATGTAAATCCTACACCTCAGATAGTCATTCGAATGACTCTCAGGATCTGGACAGCAATACCCAAACCTCTTAGCTGACATGTTCCAGTAGCAGAATCCACTGGCTGTCAACTTTGTGGTCTATTTTGGCAAGCCCACATGTCAACTTTTCCATAGCCAGCAATGTGAAGAGCCTTCCTCCTCATTCCTGCATCATTGGAATGACTGGGAATTTCCACTTCAGTGCTAACAGTTGCTTTGCAGCTGGGAGCATAAACATTATGAGTCCCAAGTCCACTTCTGATGTGTGAACACTTTCCAGTGGTCGGATGTCAAGAATGAGAGTTGCCAGATTTGGCGTCAGTGGGTGACCTATTACCCCATGAATATGTCTAAGTATCTCTCTCCAAAATATCATTAATTTCAGGAATGACAACCAGAAATGTAATGTGTCTCCCTCTAGCCCACATCCTCTCCAACACAAGCCCCTTGCAGAACTATACATTTGCTTTCATCTAGTTGTTGTCCCATGCCAATGCATGATTAACTTATTTATCCGCTCTCTGTTTTGAATACTTTTAATGAATGGAAATAAAGGAATGTCAGACCACAGATTTTTCCATTGTGAGGAAGTAATAGAATTCCCCAAGGACTGAGCCCACTTTTTCATGTAAACCTACTCCGTACCCAGCCTCACCTGTGCCAGGAAACTATAGATGTTAGAGATAAGCCCTTGGGGCTTTTATAAGAGGTAAACTCTCTCCTATACTGTTAAGGATCTAGTGCCCGCTAGCTTATTCAGAGGAAAGAGTGCCCAGTGAGGTAATTGAAAGTAATGCAAACATTCTCTTTTATGCAGATTGTAGTGTAATTTACATTGGATAAACTCCTTAATATTCCCTCCCTGAAAAATGTCATTTGGCATTCTACACAGCATCTGACCATTTAGTAAATGTGTCCTTTGCAGCTCTTGGTGAGAAATCTACATCATCAAACAAAGGTGTGAAGAAGCAATTAGTCCTTGGTTCTTTGGGAGTTTCATACTTCTAAGGTCGTTTTAAGTATGTCTGAGTAGTAGCAGACCTTGGATCGTGCATATATTAGCGAGCTAGGGAATTGGCCAAGGGGTAAAGCTTAACACCGCTGCATCCATATGAATCCAGTGGTGTTCAGTTTTAAAGACTGACCATTTGAGTGGGATTCTGAGTTAAGACTCTTGGTAGTATTTTTTAATGTCAGGGGAAATTAACTCTCCTGATCGATTAAATGCCCTCAACACTTACCTCGAAAATCACACCTTTCTTCCTGACCATATGAATTGATTTATGGCATGCTGACAATTTGTTTTGTTCTGTCTGTGGAAATTTGACAGAAGGGGGCTGAAACGGATGTAGCAATCTAGGCATAATATTCTGTTTATCACCGCCACCCTGCTCAGCCAGGATACATAAAGATTCCTCCATTTGAGTAGATCATGTTTACTATTGCTGAGCTGTTGGGGGTAATTCACAGTGTACAATCGTCAATATTGCGGACTAATGTATATGCCTAGTTACTTTAGTTTTTTGTAGCTGTCCATCGAAGAGTGGTCATATTCGAGAGAATCTATTTAGTGATGAAGTCTAGCCCTATACCAAGCATATCGGACTTTTCATAATTTTATTTAAATCCAAAGACTCTGATGTAGGCCTCCAGAATGTCTATGATTTTGAAGATAGAATGAATCAGGTCAGCCACCGAGTTAAGTATATCGTCAGTAAACAAGGGAATTTTATGCTAGTCCCCTCCAAAGGGCATTCGCATGACATTCACATGGCATCGAATAATTGTCACAAGTGCAAAAAGAACAAGCATTTACAATGCAACAGGTCTCGCGTTTGCTCATGTTATAGCTGATCGCGTTGTAAACTCCTAACCCGACTTTTCACCTACCGAGCAAAAGTGCATTTATGTACACAACCTGAAAAAGTGAAATTAACTATGTAAAGCGCTCGACTTCTGCCAAGCAAGATCGCGTTCGTACATTAGAGAAAAAGAAGTCCACGAGCCCGATGGAAAACAGCGAGCCTCGCATGTTTTCTGTACTTGGTCGCTGCGCTCGAGGAGGGCTAGCCTCCGGAAAAGGCATGACGTATGCTTGCCTCCGACTAATGAAAGCAAGCAAGTTTTATTAGGCAAGCCCACGAACCAATAAAAAACACCGACGTGAAGTTGACAGGGCTCCGAGCCCTTTTCTAAATACAAAAGCGTCTCGCTGCGATACGCATGCGCGAGCGCATGCAACGCAGACTCAACCCTAAAAAGTGACAGAGGGTATGCCTGGCTTGAGCCCCTATGGAGAGGGATCTCTCTCGAATTCTCCCTGTTTACAGGTACTAGCACTGTGTGTTGTTTGCAGCTGGCACCCAGCCATAATTGCAAGCTTTCGAGAGAGGATGACTGAGTCAACCCTGTTGAACGCTTTCTCCACATCCAGCATGGGGGGTTCCCACTGAGGTTGGCTTTGTCTGTCAGGTGCAGTGCCCTCCTAAGAGTACTGCCTGTCTCTGTGGGATAAAACCCAACTGGTCGGGAACCACAAGATATGACATGTGGGGCATTAGTCTATTGACTAGAACTTTTGTAAAGACTTTAGCATCAGTATTTAACAGTGCTATTGGACGGCCTCACACTTGTCAATCAGTTTACCCGGTGATATATGAGTATAATATTTGCTCAGCCATCAATGGGGATACAGTTTAGCACTGTAGAAATGAATTAAAAAATGCAACTAGGTACGGGAGTTATACAGGTTTAAAGTGGAAATAAAAACAATTTGTCAACCCATCCTGTCCCGGGGATTTGTCAGGGTGCACATCTAGTATATCTTTAGCGGCCTCCTCTTCTGTGATAGGTTCCTCCAATTTGTCCATGTTAGCCTTAGTTGTGACTGGCAAGTGAGCTGCTGAAATGAAGGTTTCCATTTCTTCATAGAATACAGCATCTGCCTGATAGAGAGATGTGTAATAGCTCTAAAAAACCCTTACCAAATCTCTTCCTCTATTTATTGTGGGGATCCTCCTATGGGGCCACCTGAGTCCTTAGCTGTTGAATAGGAAGCAACCCCATCTTATTGACTAGCTCCAAAAATTGCTTCTGCAGGCACAGCAGTGCTTTTTCAAACTTTTTTGGTGGCCAGGAGATAAATCTTCCATTTCAAGGTAGTAGCCCCCCAGAGGTCTTTCAAGGAGCCTGTGTTTTTATGGCGTTCTGATGCTGCTTTTAAATCAGGTTCTAGGAAGGCTCTGTATGTTGTGGCATATGGGCACAACTTCACCCTCTTGGCAAAACAATGCCCTCAAGAATAACGTTTTGAAAGCATTCCATACTAGCTTATCTCTGATCTTGTAAGTCTATACTTAAGAAGGGACTTACCAAATTTCAAATCAGGGCGCTTGTTGTGATTCATGTGTCCCTTTCCTTCCCAGCTAACCATACTATGATTTAATATTGCTATTGTGCTGTAGCCAATTAAGCGAGTAGCCTCTAGTATATCTGAGCTAACCCACATCAGATCAATTTATGAAAATGGTTTGTTGACAGAGGAGAACATATATTCTTTGCCACAAGGCCACCAGACCCAGAACCTTCACCTTCTGCATCAGCACCGGTGACATTGTGTTTTGTAAGTGTCTATCCATTAAGACATCTGAGGCCAGGTTAAAATCACCCACCAGAACAAGCTAGATGAGTCCCAATCCCCTATAATGCCCAGCAAAAAGTTAAGGAAGAGTTCCAGACCTTGGTTAGGATCATGTATGTTGAGAATACTACAGGGGAGTCCTTGGTATCTCCCCTGGAAGTAAATGTAGTGTACCTCTTTACTATCTTTAATCACTTTGGTTTCAAAGTGGAAATCTTTCTAAAGCCCAATAATAACTCGTCCTTCTTAATGGAAGTGACTGTGAAATAATGAGTCAGATAAAGTCTGTTTCATCAGATGGGTGTCTGAGACTTTCAATTGTGTCTTCTGTAAACACAGGGCATCTGGGAGGACCCCCTTCACGTCCTTCTATATCTTGTAGCGCTTAACTGGGGAGTTCAAACTATATATATTCAATGAAACAATTTTAACCATTATCCTGGTGGTAGGAATGGAACTGCCGATGTACATAGAGACCTTGAAGATTCCATAATATTTGTACACAGATGTGCAAAAAAACACTTTATTATGTCAACAACTCTAATAAACCAGTGAACTATTGTCATTCACTCCCAAGCCTTCCCCCCTCTCCACCCCTCCCCATCCCAATATACTCCCCACCCAAATGAGACACCCAAACTAGGGGCTCTCACTCTATGAGAGCAGATGATCAGAATCTCAAAGTATGCACTCTCTTTGATGAGAACAAAGCAGACGTGTTTTTTGTAAAACTGAGTGATGTTGGCGCCCTCCTCTTTCTCTCGAACTTTGCAAATGCATACATTGTTGGACCGTGACCTATCCTCTAGGTCAGTGCATTTCTCCCACAACAGTCCACCGTCATCTTCAGTTTTGGTTCTGGAGTCCTTCAGTTACTCCAGCTCCTGACTCATAGCAATAATGTTGTCTTCATTAGTAACCACTCAAGCTCTCAGGACTTGAGTTCTTTTGTTCCATCAGAGAGTCCAGACTCTGGGTCAGCTTTGATAGCCTGCATTTGAGTGGTCATCTTATTCAAGATTTTATTGCGCAGGTCACTTAAGCATACTTTAGTGATTAAAGCCTCACCCGCCCCCTTCTCCCACACATATAAGATGCCTAAAAGGAAGCGGGCAAAAGTGGGTGATACTCTTCTTCTCTACAGAAAAGATGCCAACCATTTAAATTGGTACCAGGTGGTAGGCGAAATGGGTAGATAACCTTGAAGGTCCAGAAGGGGTGCAATTATAGTGGGTCACACTACTATGACTTTAATAAATGAACAAGCAGGGACCATCTCTCCAACTTGTAAACTCATCATTTGGCCCATTCTAATAATGGTCTTCAGACTTTCTGGGCCCTAGGTCCCCACCTATGTTTGCTCTCATTGGCCATGCTTCCCTGCAGGCCACAATGCACTTGAGTGCCATCCTCGCTTTTAATCCTCTAACTAGCAGGAAGGCCAAAGATTGCAGCCTACACACACATCAGCCTTGGCAAAAGCTCGGCCGCAACCGCTTACTCATTATCACTCCCAGACCTCCACCAGCCTCCTCTCTTGCCCCTCTGCAATGCCAAAGGTCAGGCTCCTCTCTCCTTCATCTAGGTTAGGGGTGCCAGCACCTCTGGAACCTCTAATGGGGAAGTCTGACCACAGAGCTCGTCAGTCAGACACCATGCTCATCTGAGTGCAGGCCTGCCACACGGATCCCTCTATTTGTAGCAATTACCAGTCTACTTCCCTGCTGATCGTTTGTCCTAAGATAGTCAAAGTGTAGTCATACGCAACTTTCAGATGAATAATTCTTTACTTAATTCTGACTAGGCTGGTCTTTGTCCTCACCATAGAACAGGAGTGGCTCTTGTGGTTGTTCAGAAGGAATTTTGGATGACCCTATTTCATGCAGAGGTTGCAGTTCTTATCCTCCAGTGACAGTTACCCTCTGCAGTCTTCAATACCATGTGCCAAGCCACACTGGCAGAAATCCTAAGTGATGACACAGTGAGAGGGACAGTCTTGTAATTGAGCATCTCTTTCCTAACAAGTTGCAACCAGACAGTCTTTATGCCTCCTTTTTGGTCAACCTCCAGTCTAATGCTTTGTGGAGTTCCTTGAGGCTCCTCATTGGATCCTACAGCTTTTGGTATCTTTGTTGCTCTCCTTGCCAATTTTATCAATTAGTTCAATCTGAAATGTATGTGCTGACACTATTTACCTGATTGTCAGACTGGATGACAATAGCAATGCACCTTGCCTTAATTTTCACTCTGGCCTCATGGTAGTGGATGAATGAATGGCTAGCAACAGTATGACTCTCAGTTATGTTAAGTTATATGTTTGATAAAGTGCAAGATTACCCATAGGTGTCCTGACGCTAAAGTCTATTACAGGAAGACCACCCCATGAAATCAGATACAGGAGTGCCAACCAGAAGAAAATAAATACGGAAGGGACAGGCTTTTACCACCGTCTCAAAAGCCAAGAGGTTGGGCCTTGATCTAATATGAAGGGGAAGGCGAGTCAGCTTTTCGGTGAGTGAGAACAAACCTCCTACCTCCCCACTTCGTCCATTTAAATTTTGGAATAACAAGTGCTTTTGATGCAGAGGAGCATAAGATCCAGTTTGGTTGATACCATTTTAACTTCTGCATTAGATACTCTGGTCCAGTCAGATGCAGTGCTTTATAGGCTATGCAATGTGCCTTAAAATGAATTTGTTTCCTAATAAGGAACCAATGCAATGCCTGGATGGATGAAGCAAAAACAGGAGACAAGCAGCAGCGTTTTGGCAGGTTTGTAATTTATCAGATGTTGCTGTAACATGCCAAAGTAGATTCCGTTACAATAATCCAGTTGTGAGAGCACTAGCACCATGACTAGCATTTTCCAGGCTTCCAGAGGGATCAAAGGGAGAATATTTGTTAATAGTTTCACTGTGTAGAAGGTGAAACAGGTGACTGCACTAATCTGGTCTCCAAAAAAGAGATTATTGTCCAATATAATTCCTACATTCTTGGCCTTGTTGACCGGTGAGGTTAATGTTCCCAGGTTCTCCGGCCACCAATGTGGCAACCAGAAAGAAATCTGGTTCCCAAATAAAATCACCTCAGTCTTCTCAGAATCAGGTTTGAGACTGTTTTTGCCCATTTATTGACTAACTGCCAACATGTAGTCATGGAACCTTGTTCCTGTACTCTTACGGTTATTGGTCATAGTGACAACGATTTGTATGTTATCAGCACAAGAAGTTAAAGAAAAGCCAAAGGATTTGGTCATGGAGGCCAGGTGTATAACATAGTTAAACAATGTAGGATTCAGTGCGGACCCTTGGGGGACCCCGCAAGGTAACGAAAAAGATGCTGACATCAGATGACTCGTGGTCACCACCTGCTCCCAATCTGAGAGGAACGCACGCAGGACAGCCAGAGCAGACCCGCCAATTCCAATCGCTCTGAGGTGCTCAACTAGCAAATCATGATGAACGGTGTGAAATGCTGCTGACAAATCAAGTAGAACACGGGCGACCCTTCCACCTTCATCCAAGGCAGCTCTTATCTCTCCAGTTGCTTTAATAAGGGCAGTCAGTCTCAGTGCTATGCCCACTGTGAAAGCCGAATTGGGTTGGGTCTAGAATATAGTTACTTTTAATAAACAGTGAAAGATGCTGATTCATTGCTTTTTCAATCATGTTTGCGGGTAATGAGAAATGAGAGATATGCATGTAGATGTTAGTATCAGCTGGGCCCAAAGTCGGTTTCTTTAATAAGGGCAAAATCAAGGCCTTCTTCCATGTTTTGGGAAAATAACCTGTATTAAACATTGAATTAGAAATGAGTGTAAGAATAGGAGCAATGGTATGTGGCGCTCATCTGCAAAGAGAAGGAGGGCAGGGATTAAAAGGCAAGCCAGATTTAGCCAGGAAAAGATGTTCAGTTATTTCCTTAATGATAAGTGGAGAAAAGACAGAAAATCTTAGCTGAATTGGCCCCAGAAGGTCCAGTAATGGAATTTCCCTCTCTGTAACTTTGATAGCACTAAACGTTTGATAAATGTGCATAACCTTATCCTGAAAAAAGGTGGCAAGAGAGTTACAGAATGCTTGATTATGATTAGTTTGGCTATTTTCTGGGGGTGATGAAAGTTTCTTTACCACCTAAAAAGCTCTTTGGGCGAGTTCTTAGAGGATTCAATTATTTGAGAGATGTATTTTGATTTTTCTTTAACTAGCAGAGCTTTTTATTCCACCAAACAGGGTTTATATTTCTCTTTATCATGATTGGCTGCTCTCCACTTGCGTTCTTGTTTTTTGCATAGTCGTTTCTGCGCTCTTAGAGCTTCTGTATACCAAGGAGCAGAGGGCATAGTTCTATGTGACAGATGTGATTTGATTGGAGCTATAAACGAAACTGTCCGAGATTACCTAGAGAGAATAGTGGCTAGATCTAAATCAGTAGATAGCTCAGGATGGAACTGCTCCAGTTAAGACTGGAATTCTGTAGGACTGACCTTGGTCCAGGCACAAAACTCAAACTAATTGTACTTATGTGTATTCTGGAGATGCTTGAGTTTTAAAGGAATCTAAAAAAAACAGTGCAATGTAGTCAGACCAAGTCAAGGGCAAGGATCTTGATTGTGTTAAAAGGGAATTATTCAAGAACAGGCCACCCAGTGAGTGACCAGCCACGTGTGTGGAACCAACTATTTTCTGGGAGAGACCGAAGCAGTTGAAGAAGTCTACCTAACCTGAAGTGTCTTAATCCATACCTAATTCTAAATGAAAATTGAGATTTCCTGGTATTATAAAGTTCTTATCACAAATCCTAGTTTCTGAAAGAGAGCCTATTGTTTGCAAAAAAAATGTGGGGGGGCCAGGGAGACGATAGATTAAGAGGCCTCAAAAGGTATTCAAATTTGTAAATTCAATAATGAATGAAAGTGCTTCACAACATTGCGAGTTAAGGACTAAAACTGGCTTGTAAGCGATCACGATAGATAATCGCCAAACCCCCACCCCGCTTAGATGGTCTGTCCAGCCTGTGGTGAGAATAACCAGGAGGAATGGCATCTACTAGATAGGGCCCTTAGTTGGAGTCAGCCCAAGTTTCAGTGACAAACTTGATGTCCAGGTGATAGTTATTTAAAAACAAGGCAAACTCCATTTTATGTTTCATTAAGGACCTAGCATTAATCAATGTGCAAAACGTTTTCCCTACTATTGATAGCCTGAGATTTAGCTATAGGTTTAGTGGAAGTCAAAGTTTCTTCGACAGAGCCAGCTTTCAGATTAGTGTTAAAAATGTGCTTACCACAGAGTGTGCAAGGTAGATTTGGGGCCTGATTATGACCTTAGCAGAGGGTATTACTCGGTCCCAAAAGGGCCGAATATCCAGTCAGCTGTTTTACAAGTTCCAAAGCATATAATGGAACTTGTAATATGGCGGACGGGATATCTGTCCCGTTTAGGACGGAGTAATCCCCTCCGTCAAGGTCGTAATGAGGCCGTAGGTGTGTCTGTGCTAGCAGGATTCAAACAAGGGCAACTTACTGTTGATCTGGACTTATTGAGAGCATGTAGCTCATTGGCTATGAAGCTTCTACACTCCAAATGAGCTGGTGGCACACCAGCGTAGTGGCTGGCGCTCTGCACAATGCGGGTGTGGACGGGCGCAGACAGGTGCAGGCTGGCTAGCTTTTGGCGCAGCTTCGGTGCACTAGTGGCGCTGCACAGACGAGTTCTGTGGTGCTATAAATCTCCCAGGCAAGGATGGAGGGTGGTGTCCATAGGCCAGCGTGATGGCAATTGAGTAAAAACAGGTGCGCAAACAAAAGCAATCTAACCAGGGTCCAGCAACTCCACAGACCGATCACAAGCTCCCCTGTGAGGGACTGTTACTGGAAACAGAAAACAAATTAACTAAAAGGTAAGAACATTCAAACCATAAAATTATTTAAAAGAGTGCAAACACCCTTCACCATGGTGCCCGCAATTCCGGAGCCAGGCACCTCCGTAAAAGCAGCAGCAAGCGTGCTGTACAAGGAAATGAAAAGGGCATGGGCTGACCTGATTAAGAGGACTGCACCGACGTGTTCTGTGGCTCTTTAAATCTCCCAGGCAAGAGGGGGCATGTCCATAGGTCGGCACTATGTCGATTGAGTAACAAAAGGTGAGCAAATAAAAGCAATCTAACCATGGTCCAGCAACCCTGCAGGCCAATCACAGTCAGACAATACAGTAACAGTGTTAAGTGGTATGCACTTGATCTGGTCTTCTGTTTGGTGGTTTGATGAACTGGAGCATTACTCACTTCCATCTACAACTGTGAGAAATCTGGATGTGATGTCTGATGACAAACTTTCATTCAGTGAATGTCATCAAAGTCCTGCCCTCTTGCTTTTTTCATCTATTAGTTTGGAGAAAAATGTTCCTCTTTCTAAGAGAGAGGCTATACTATACCAGCATTTACCAAGCTGTGGCTTGCGACACCAAGGTTGGGTCACAAGCTGATTTTTGGCAGGTCGAGAAACTACAAGCATTGAATAAAGTTGCCTTTAAATTTTGTTTTTAGCATGTCAAATTTGCTGGTGCTTCAAAAACAGTGGTAAAATGCCAGGCTATGTCTTCTGACAAATTGCTGCTTATTCTTTTTATATGGTATTGGAATTTACATTTCCTTCTTTGACTGCAAAGTGAGAGGAGTTTTTTAAGTGAATTATGTGACAATCTTGCTGGAGTATAGGGAGTGTTAAAGGAAAGGCTGTAAGATATTGTTTTTTTGCAAAACACAATATAATGTAAAAAATGAACTGCATGCATTTAGCAGTTAGGGAAGTAAAAATTGAAGCACATTTTTTTGTAATTCTGTTGTGTGCTGGAAACAGAAATTTTAATCGGATCAAAACAATCAAGACACTATACTTGGTGATGCACAAATGATAAATGTTCACAGACACTTTCCACACATACGCCCTCATTACAACCCTGGCGGTCGGTGTTAAAGCGGCGGTAATACCGCCAACAGACCGGTGGTAAAAAAAATGGGATCACAACCACAGCAGAAACCGCCAACACAGACAGCCACTTTAACACTCCGACCGCAATGGCAGTAGCAACAAACACCGTGGCGGTCACCGCCAACAAACAGGCAGAAGACAATGTACCAACAACAAGTGATGGACGGAATGCTGAACATTGTCAAACATTCACCCCCAGTCACAGATCTGGGTTTAATCCATCGTTTTTTTGCTGCCCATGCCATGCCAGTTTGGACCCAGCTATATGCAAATCAGTCTTGACCCTATTCCCCATGGGAACAGTCCAGCCCGAACTGCTAGGCCAGGTCTTCCCTGGACTGGAAACAAGCATCCTGGGACCGGTTTCGGGGTTTCACCCCTCATCAGCCAGGCTAGCTTGAATCCAGTGGCATGGGAAGCACGGGACCCACGTCTGGGCATACCCTTCCCACTTAGGGCGACAAATGCAAAAACAACAAGTGATGGACGGAATACTGAACATTGTCAAACATTCACCCCCAGTCACAGATCTGGGTTTAATCCATCGTTTTTTTGCTGCCCATGCCATTCCAGTTTGGACCCAGCCATATGCAAATCAGTCTTGACCCTGTTCCCCATGGGAACAGTCCAGCCCGAACTGCTAGGCCAGGTCTTCCCTGGACTGGAAACAAGCATCCTGGGACCGGTTTCGGGTTTGCCCCCTTGGCAGTTCGGTCTGGACTGTTCCCATGAGGAACAGGGTCAAGACTGATTTGCATATGGCTGGGTCCAAACTGGGGTGGCATGGTGAGCAAAAGAATGATGGATTAAACCCAGATCTATGACTGGGGGTGAGTGTTTGACAATGTTCAGCATTCCGTCCATCACTTGTTGTTTTTGCTTTGTCACCCTAAATGGGAAGGGTATGCCCAGACGTGGGTCCCGTGCTTCCCATGCCACTGGATTCAAGCTAGCCTGGCTGATGAGGGGTGAAACCCCGAAACCGGTCCCAGGATGCTTGTTTCCGGTCCAGTGAGGACCTGGCTTGGCAGTTCGGTCTGGACTGTTCCCATGAGGAACAGGGTCAAGACTGATTTGCATATGGCTGGGTCCAAACTGGGGTGGCATGGTGAGCAAAAGAATGATGGATTAAACCCAGATCTATGACTGGGGGTGAGTGTTTGACAATGTTCAGCATTCCGTCCATCACTTGTTGTTTTTGAGAAGACAATGTACCGCCCACCACATCACAACCCGCCAATCCGCCAGCTTTTCCAGGGCGGTACCAACACCATCAAAAGCACGGCGGAACAGTGTTTGGAAGGGAGAACACTCACCACTCATGATGGTCTACCTCCTCATCTACCAAGAATACGAAAGACGGCGGCGACGACCACAGTGAGTACTGCACCTAGTACACAGGGAAGGGGGAGGAAAAAGAGAGTGATACACACACGCAACACGCAACACCCCCACCCTCACCCACAACACCATACACACAAACACATGCAGCAACAGTACATTTTCACCCCATTACTCCCTGGAAGAAAGCAAGAACAAAAGGAATAAAGTTAAATCAGTGTAATTTTAGAAATAGGCAGATTTATGTAACGATTATAAAAACAGTATCTACAAAAATATACAATGTGTACATAAGGCCGTACATTGTCCCTTCCAAATGTCATCATGGGCCAAGCCCACACTTGACTCCTGCCTCAATACGGAGACAACACTGCAGGGGCATCAGATCGAAAACACACAGGCACCTCAGGAGGATGGGGAAGAGGGGGCACCTCAGCCGGAAGATGGAATAACGCCACTGCTCCTCAAGGGGGCCCCCGATGTCCTGGGGGGTGCAAGGCTACAGTCTCTCAAGTGGGTGGTTTGCCCACTGCTTTGTCCTGGGGAGTGCAAAGCCACAGTCCCTCAGGGGGTGGTTTGCCCACTGCTTGGTCCTGGGGAGTACAAAGCCACAGTCTCTCTCAGGTGGGTGGTTAGCCCACTGCTTGGTCCTGGGGAGTGCAAAGCCACAGTCTCTCAGGTGGGTGGTTTGCCCACTGCTTGGTCCTGCGGAGTGCAAATACACAGTCTCTCAGGTGGGTGGTTTGCCCACTGCTTGGTCCTGGGGAGTGCAAAGCCACAGTCTCTCAGGTGGGTGGTTTGCCCACTGCTTGGTCCTGTGGAGTGCAAAGCCACAGTCTCTCAGGTGGGTGGTCTGCCCACTGCTTGGTCCTGGGAGTACAAAGCCACAGTCTCTCTAGTGGATGCCTTCTTTCAATGGTTCTGTCGGGGGCCTTGTGCCCAGTCTGCTTCATCCTGCCAAGGATTGGGTGAGTGGATGCCTTTCTCCATTGGTTCTGGAGGGGGCCTTGTGCCCTATCTGCTTCATCCTGCCACGAATTGGGTGAGTGGATGCCTTTCTCCACTGGTTCTGGAGGGGGCCGTGTGCCGAGTGATGCAGCACTTGGGTGGTGGCAGTTCACATTCCCTCACCTGGGTGTCTGACGCACGGATTTCCAGGGACCACGTTGCATGATAGTCCATGGAGGCAGGGCTAGACTGCATGCTGCTGTCCCTAAGGCTGCAAACTGGTGGTGTTGACAGTGCTGGTGGGGGTGCTGCCACTGGTGGTGGGAGGCTCAAGCCCATCTCCAGCAGCCTCGGACCGCCGCCCACTGGGGCTGCTGGTGCTGGTAGTGGTCCTACTGTCAGCAGTGCAGGTGGCAGTTCGCTTGCGGTGGTGCTTGCGGGTGGGCTTGCGGCGGGGCTTCTGGCGGTGCTGGCCGTGGTGCAGGTGCCGGTGCTGCCAGTGGTGGAGGTAGGCCCCAGCCCTTCTCCTGCAGCCTCGGACAGCTGCCCACTGGGGATGCTGCTGCTGACAGTAGTGGTTGCAGCGGCGGTGCAGGTGGCGGGGCTTGCGGTGGGGCTGCTGGTGGTGCTGCCCACGGTGCAGGTGGCGGGGCTGGCGGTTCTGCTGGTGGGCACCAGGCCTTCACCTGCAGCCTCCAATGGCTGAAGTGCCTTGCCTTGGGTCTTCTGCCCCTTCCTTACCTTGGCAGATGCTGTTGTGACCTTGGCTCTGGCAGCTGGAGTTTTGGAGGAGGCCTTGCTAGGTGGTTCACGCTCCTTGCCCTTGCTGCATGTCGTCCCCTTCTTCACCTTGGCAGGTGGTGGAATGGTTTGGTCCTTTGCAGGGGTTGGTGGCACACTGACTGGCCTGACAGGTGTCCCCTTTTCGCCCCTGGGTGTTGGAGGTACCACAACGGAGCCGACTTGGTGGCCGAGATGCTGGCCTGGGTTCTGGACACCCTGGCTCGAGAGGAAGGACGGGGGGGTAGGGAACAGGTCAATGTTTGCCAGGAAAAGCTTTTTAGACACACTGGGGCAGGAAGAGGGAGAGGGTTTGGGAGTGGAGGAAGGGGGCGTGGTGGTAGAAGGTGTCTGTCTGCTGAGTTTGGGTGAAGGTGTATGTGCTGGATGCTGTTGTGAGGTGGATGGCTGTTGGGTGGGTGGGTGCTTGCGTTTGTGTACTTTGGGAGGAGGGGTCACAGACACACTGGGAGAGGACAAAGGGGATGTGTGAATGGATGTGGGGGTGGTGACTGCCAGGGAGGGGTGAGTAGTGATGGGTGTGCTGGTGATGGAGGTAGTGGATGAGGATGTAGTGCATGCAGGTGTGAATGGAGACGATACTGGGAGGGAGGTGGACGAGGAAAAGGGGGACACAGTGGAGGCAGTGGATGTTGGTGTGTCTGCATAGGGATGGTGCCTGTATGAGTGCCTGTGGGATGATGTGTGCTGCTTATGTTTGCCTGAACCACTTCTGTGTGTTGATTTGGGTGAATGCTGGTCTGAAGGTGTGCTTGGGATAGGCTGGGGTTGAGGGGATTGGGACTGGGTAAAGGAAGTTGGAGGGGGAGGCTAGACACAGGGACAAGGGCTGCCATCAGTGCGGAGGCCAGAGCCTGAAATGCTCTCTTTTGGGCCACCACGCCAGAGTGACTGGCCTCCAGGTATGCATTTGGTTGTTGCAAATGCCCTGCTACACCCTGGATGGCATTCAGTATGCTTGACTGCCCAACAGAGAAGGACCTCAGGAGGTCAATAGCCTCCTCACTGAGGGCAGCAGGGCTGACTGGGCCAGGGCATGAGGTGCCTGGGGCGAAGGAGATGCCCACCCTCCTGGGTGAGCGGGCACTGTAAACACGCTGAGGGGCTTCTGGGAGTGCGGTGCTGGTGGGGGGGTGGTGGCGGTACCTGTTGTTGGGGTAGGTACAGAGGTGTTCGCCACCACCAGGGAAATTCCATCGGAGGACGAGTCGCTGTCTGTGGTGTCTCCTCGTGTCCCCGTCATGGTACTCCCCTCCCCTCCGTCCCACTGGTGCCCTCACCCTCGGTGGATTCGGCCTCCATGCCCATATGGGATGCAGCTCCCTCCGTCCCCAGTGCCTCTGCTCCCCTGCCAGATGATGCTAATGCACACAAGGACAGGGTGACAAAACAAAAAGGGGGGGGGAGAGGATACACTTGGTCAATTCCAAGAACACCACTACCGTTGGCGGACACAACACACAGGGAGCAGCCCTATGCACTGAGCCATTCCCAACCAGTTACTAAGATAGTCAGCAGCCCATGGGGTACAATGCCTAACGCCATCAGTTGTGCACCAGAAACCCACAGGACCCTGCCCAGTAGTAGATGCTCGCTAACACTATTGGTGTAGGAGTGCTTCAGAGCCTGCCCAACAAGGGACCTATCCTGCCATTTTCGTCATGGCCTAGGGGCACCAATAGCCCACATCCCCCACCCAGGTACCTTTTAACGCGTGCAAAGTCAGGAGTCAGATTATGTACTCACTCCCTTGTGGCTGCTGTGATGCCTTCAAGCGCCCATCCAACTCCGGATAGGCCACCACCAGGATGCGGAACAGCAGGGGGGTAATGGTGCGATGGGCACCCCTTCCTTGTTGGGTGGCCAGCCCCAGTTGGGCCTCGGCCATCTTCTTTGCCCAGCGGCGCAGGTCCTCCCACCTCTTGCAGCAGTGGGTGTTCTGCCTGTCAAAGACCCCCAGGGTCCGCACCTCCTTGGCGATAGCACGCCAAATACCCTTCTTCTGGTGGGTGCTGACCTGCAGGGAAAGACAGCAGCTAAGGGAATTAGTCAACCGTCAGACTCATGGCCCTACAGATCCCTCTCTTCCCCTGATGCACATACATTGTCAACCTTACATGCTGCACTCTGGCCAGGACGCCTCTGCTCCCCCCTACATGTAGCTTTCATACATAGCACTCCATACATTCATGGCCCACGCAACATGCTCACAGTGTACTCACCTGTTTGTCTGGAGGATCGTAGAGTAACGTATACTGGGGTAGGACCCCATCCACAAGTTTCTCCATCTCCTCCGCAGCGAAGGGAGGGGCCCTTTCCCCAGACACATGAGCCATTGTCGCTTCCCGACACAGGTCACAGCAGCACTTGCAGTGTAGGTCCTCTCCTGAAGGTCAGGCAGCAAGTGAGTGGATAGATAGAAAATGGCGGTCACGTCCGCGGCAGTGCGTACCGTCACTGCCGGCATACATCGCCATTGGCTCCTGAAACCCATAGGGCCCAATGATAACCAATGCGAAGTTTCACCACAGTCATCGACCGCCTACCGCGACGGCACACAACGCCAGCGCAATTACCTCATTTCCACTCATCCCTCCTCACAGGTCAGGCATCCGCCATTTCAGGGGGGCACAGGGCATGGCACCTAACTGTGTCACTGCACACCTTGGCACGGAAACTGACAGTCGGGTTCAAATTTTGTTTCTGCAAAGTAAACAAATCATCATTAGTGCAATAGATGTGGGAATATGACCCTCTGCTCACCGTTCTCTTCCATAGGCTTCAACCACTGAGGCTGAATATGAGATGGCAGCATCCTCCGGTGTACAGACCCCTGGTGGACCTTACGACAATGGAGGACAGACACATTATCATTACATACAGACTTGATCGGATCACAATCCAAGAACTGTGTGCCCAATTGGAGCCAGATCTGATGTCAGCTATCCGCCAGCCCACAGGTATCCCCCCTCTAGTGCAGGTCCTGTCAGTGCTCCATTTCCTGGCAAGTGGTTCCTTTCAAACAACAGTGGCCATGGCATCAGGAATGTCTCAGCCAATGTTCTTCAACGTGTTGACCAGAGTGTTGTCAGCCCTGCTGAAACACATGTGCAGCTACATCGTGTTCCCCCAGGTGGAGGATTTGGCCACAGGGAAAGCTGACTTTTATGCCCTGGGTCATATCCCCAACATCATTGGTGCCATTGATGGTACACATGTGACATTTGTCCCCCCCGGCAAAATGAACAAGTGTTCAGAAATAGAAAAAGCTATCACTCTATGAATGTGCAGATGGTGTGTTTGGCGGACCAGTACATCTCCCATGTGAATGACAAATATCCTGGCTCTGTGCATGACGCCTTTATCTTGAGGAATAGCAACATTCCATATGTGATGGGCCAACTCCTTGGGTACCGGGTGAGGCTAATAGGTGAGCCAAAGGTCCCCACCCAGTATAAGTTGGTGTCTGGGTATGGGGTTGTCCCTAAGGGTTAGTGTGTGTCTAACAGTTGTCCCTCGATATTTGCAGGTGACTCTGGTTACCCCAACCTCTCACGGCTACTGACCCCAGTGAGGAATGCCAGGACAAGAGCAGAGGAACAGTACAATGAGGTACATGAGCGTACAAGGAGGATTATTGAAAGGGCCTTCGGCCTCCTGAAGGCCAGGTTCCGGTGCCTCCATCTGACAGGTGGCTCCCTGTACAACTCACCCAAGAAGGTGTGCCAGATCATCATTGCATGTTGCATGTTGCACAACCTGGCCTTGAGACGCCAGGTGTCTTTTATGCAGGAGGATGTGCCTGGAGATGGTCTTGTGGCAGAGGTGGAGCCTGTGGACAGTGAGGAAGAAGATGTAGACAACAGAATCAATATAATTCAGCAGTACTTCCAATGACACACAGGTAAGACACTGTAGGTTCACTTTACATTTCAGTTTTCTATTGTACATTGTACATGGCAGCCTGATTTCCCTATGTCTATGGCCACTTACTGTACCCTTTGGCATCTCTATTTTCAGATCTCTGAGTCCCACTCTGGCTCTTGCTATGTGTACTTCTGCCCACCAAAGGTCATTCCAAAGTATATTTCACTGTACATTTGAGTTGCAATACTTTGATAATGTTGTACTAATACATTTGTGAATCATTTGACAGACTCCAGATTAGTATTTGTTCCAAGGGTGTTTATTTAGGTGCTCATAAGTAGAGGGGGATGTGCAATAGGCTCGGCTGATGGTGGAGGAAAGTCCAGGGTAGGGTTCAGTCTCTTGGTATCACAGGTGCATTGTCCAATGGAGCATAGGAAGGGAAGTAATGGCAGTTCAAGGTGAACTGGGTGACAGAGTGGGACAGAAGGGTGACAATCAGGAGAGTCTTATTTCCTGGCGGGGGTCTTGGCAATGTTCGCTGTCTTCTGCCTGGATCACAGGGACCGTTTGTGGAGGTGGTTCTCCTTCTGCAGTGGGTGGGGTGCTGGTGGCCTGTTGGTCCTGTGACGGGGCCTCCTGTCCACTAGTGCCAGTGGAGGTGGAAGGCTGTTCATCGGTTTGGCTAGTGTCAGGCACCCATTGTTGTGCCACTGCATTCCTCATGGTCTTTGCCATGTCAGCCAGCACCCCTGCAATGGTGACCAGGATGGTGTAGCTGTTAGTTAGGTCATCCCTGATCCCCAGGTACTGTCCCTCCTGCAGCCGCTGGGTCTCCTGCAACTTGGCTAGTATCTGGCCCATCTTCTCCTGGGAATGGTGGTATGTTCCCAGGATGTTGGAGAGTGCCTCGTGGAGAGTGGGTTCCCTGGGCCTGTCCTCCCCCTGTCACACAGCTGTCCTCCCAGCTTCCCTGTTGTTCTGTGCCTCTGTCCCCTGAACCATTTGCCCACTGACCCCAGGTCCCTGATCGTCCTGGGTTTGTGGAGTTGCCTGGGGTCCCTGTAGTGGTGGACACACTGCTGATTGACGTGTCCTGGGGACAGTGGCATGGGCCCACTGGGTGGGTGCTGGGGACAGTGGCATGGGCCCGCTGGGTGGGTGCTGTGCTGATGTTTCCTTAGCGGGGAGGCTCTGTGGTGGGTTGGGACTGTGGCTGGGTACCTGACTGTCTAGAGGTCCCTGAGGGACCAGGTTGGTCATCCTGATCCAAGCGTGCAGAGCTGCTGTCGTCACTGTGGGCCTCTTCAGGGGGGCCTGGATGTAGCTGGTACGTCTTCTCCGGTGACGTTGAGTATGGGTCCTGTGGGGATACAAATGCAGTGTTAATGTATCTTCGTGTGACATTTTGTGTATGGGTGTGTTTCCCTGTATGGTTGTGATTTCCCTGTCAGCTTTGCCTTGTGTGAGTGGTGATTTTGTGGGCTGGGTGAGTCTCTCTACTGGGCATGCTGTGGTGATGGGTGTCCATGCAGGTCTGTGTTGGGGGGTCCCTGCTTTGGTGTTGCATGCAGGGCTTGGTATTGGGATGGGTGGGTTGTGATAGTGGGGTATATGGAGGTGGTGGGGTGATGGGGGTGAGGGTAGGGGTAGGAATTTGTGATGGCATGCAGGTAGGGGGGGGTGAAAGTAGGAAAGATTTGACCTACCAGAGCCCAGTCCTCCTGCGACTCCTGCGAGACCCTCAGGATGCATTATTGCCAAGACTTGCTCCTCCCAGGTTAGTTGCGGGGGAGGAGGTGGTGGTCCACCGCCAGTCCTCTGTACTGCTACCTAGTGTCTTGCAACCACGGAACGCACCTTCCCCCGTAGGTCGTTCCACCTCTTCCTGATGTCATCCCTGGTTCTTGGGTGCTGTCCTACAGCATTGACCCTGTCCACCATTCTCCGCTTCAGCTCCATCTTCCTTGCAGTGGACGTCTGCTGCACCTCTGATCTGAATAGCTGTGGCTCTACGAGGATGATTTCCTCCACCATGACCCTTAGCTCCTCCTCAGAAAACCCGGGGTGTCTTTGGGGTGCCATGGATGTGGTGTGTGTGATATGTGTGATGATGTGTGGGGTGATGTGTGGGGTGATGTGTTGGGGTGTATGCTGTGAGGTGCGTGGATGGTGTATGGGTGATGGTGTTCTGTGGCTCTGATTGAGTGGGTGCTCCTGGCTTGGGTCTCTCTCTGTTGGCAATCTATTTTTTTCATTGAAAGGGTTGTGGGTAACGTGGGTGTGTGTTTTATAGCGGTGTGAGTGTGTGGGTGTGGTGTGTGTATGTGTGTCAGGTGTGTGTAGTTTGAATTGTCCAATGTGGTGGTGTTTTGTAAATATGTGTGTTTTTTTAGCGCAGCGTTATTTACCGCCAATGGTTTACCGCGATTGAAAGACCACTGCAGTGATTCATGGGTCATGATACTGTGGGCATATTCCTGTTGGCGTAACGGTGTGGGTTTGGCAATCGCCAGTTTATCGCTGACCTTTGGTCTGGTGGACTTGTGTGGGTGTCTGTATTGCGGTGGAATTCTCAGTGTGGGTCATAATACCCGTAGTGGAATATGCCGCAGTCAGTGTATGTTGGCGGCTGTCAGCACGGCGGTAGGCAGCATTTACCGCCACGGTTGTAATAAGGCCCATAATCATTTGTGAGCTGTATAGTTTTATCAGTAAACAGTATGTCTGTGCAAGGTTACTGGCCATTTCAATGGAAAATGTGCTCTCTGTAAATGACTATGCACTACCACTTGATGGTTTAGTTACATTAAAAATCACCCCTCCTCATGTCCATTAAAGGTAGGTGGGCCACAAAAATTTGTCAGTCTAAAACTTGGGTCGTGGTTCTAAAAAAATTGGGAACCACTGCACTATCTTATTCTTCAGGTCATTTCTCAATGGATGTCTTAGTACCAGCCTATATGGACATTTTGTTCCTGTTCTGCTTTTCTTTTAATGGTACCAACAAAAATCTAGGGTGGTAGAGCTTTCCCTTCCAGTCAACTACAGCAGTATTTCCCAACCTGTGGTCCGGCGACCCCTGGGGGTCCGCGAAGCCTCCTCAGGGGGTCCACGACTGCTTAGAAAACTAATCAATATTAACAGATTAGGCCCCACCTTTCAGTAATGACTCAGTAGGGGGTCCCTGGATTCCAGTAAAGATTCAGAGAGGGTCCCCGGGATCCAGTAATGATAAAGTAGGTGTCCACAGAAGTCAAAAGATTGGGACCCCTGGGCTAGAGCTTGCAAACCCCTCTCTGTAGATTTGAGGGACATTTACAACTAGCTTGATGACAGAAAGCAAGTAAAGATATGGCTTTTTAAGTGGTGATTTGCGTTGTGATGTGGGCTTGTACACTGTTAGTGATTAGCACAGGGACACCTATTGGGTAATTGTGCGCCAAACTAAATAAATACATAAATAAATATTAATATAGAAATGCCCAAAATGCTAAAGGAGCACCCAAGTGCAAACAACAATTTATAACATGCTTGATATTGCAAAAAATTGAAAATCATAAAATAAAGAGACATGAATGGAATAAATTGTTTGATGAAATATATAAATTGCCTGTGATTGATTCAACTTGGATGAGGTGGTTACTTGTAGATGTTGTTCCACTGCAAACATAAATTTGAATTTTGAGCATCATGATTCTATTCTTAACCCACCAAACCAAACTATAGAATATAAGTAAGTGTTCATCCATTTTTAGAGATATGACTAAAAGAAAAGTGTATCTATTGCAACAAAGAAAACGTTTAAATTATTGGCTTAATTTCTCATTTTGATTTCCGTTCTCTTCTCGACTTTGTAATGGAAATCAACTATTTACAAAAATGTATATGTGAAAATGAGAATCAAACAAAAACATACATGTGTTCATACATTCATATGATTATACCTACAACAAAAGTTGATTGAACAACCAATTGATCATGATTTTTATTATTGTGGTGTAATGTATTATCCATCAGATTGCAGTGCATATTATCATGAATTAAGCATACAAGGGGTAACTATATGGGATAAAATAACCGTTGACTTACATTATAAGGATATTTGAAGTCACAGAGGAGTTCCGTGAACATATAGAAGAACAAAGCCAAAAGGCCAAGTTTCTTTATGAAACTCCGAGGTGATTTGCAATATCCTTAAAATGTAAGACAGGGGATACTATGGCCCATATTTATAGTTTATTTGCGCCTCATTTGCGTCATTTTTTGATGCAAGAGCAGAGCAAACATACAAAATATAATTGTATTTTGCAAGTTTGCGCCACTTTTGCATAAAACAATTACACAAATGCGATGCAAAAAAAGTATAGATATGGGCCTATATTCCTATAATTCACAGTCACACCATCACCCTTTTACAAACCTTTTAAATCCTTGGTGTGTTGCTCTTTCAAATAAAAGAGATAGGATTTTTGCCAAACAAATATTACAATCAGCTTAATATGTCAGATTTTAAAAATGCTGCACCTCTGAACATGTATATTAACATGCAGAGAGATTCTGTCTTTCCTATAATTAATTAAAGCATGCAAAACATAAACAACTCCTTACTTCTTATCACTGTTCAACTAGAAAAACAGAGCAGAAGGAAAAGCCAGGTCTTTGTTTTTGTTGTGTAAAAAGCAGTTTTACTATTCACTGAGGCCTGCCTTTCCTACTAGCCTTTGTCTCGGTATGCTGGCATTGTGACATCAGAACCCAACTGTGATAACTTATTACAATTGAGTGTACAGCGTGCCAAAAAACGGGTCCACAGGCCACTACCATGTGGGGCTCCACCGACCTGGAGGGAAAATCCTAACTTCTCCTTCTGAGCCTGCTGCCATCCATCCCCCTGGGTGCCGGATTTGCCTTGGGCTGATGCCATGGACTGTGCTTTTGGTGCTGAGCAGCCCGCTTGGGTGAATTTGTGTGGCCACTCGATTGAGCCACGCCGTTGGGGCCTTCCAGAGACCTTCCAATTTGGATACTCTTGCCACTTTGCTTCAATCCTGTAGCTCCTGTGGGGGCCACTTAGACACTCTTGCAGAGCTGTAGACAGACTCCAAGCTGAAGCAGCAGGTGGGAATAGGAGTGATTGTGTAACGGCACTATGCCCAGCCTTTACTGCGAGGGCTGCATCCTTGCTGTGCCTCCCTTGTAGGTGGCTGAAACATCCCTCACCACATCTTCTTCCTGTCTGACTGGCATGCAGCTCTAATTCTCCTCCCCCGGCCTGGAGAACACATACTTCAGAGGCCTGCTGTCTGGCTCCTCACAGCCCTGTGGGACACACAGCCGGCTCATGCCCCCCAATACATATTGAGGTGGAGGGTTACCAGTGGATGCAGGTGCTGTGGGAGTCAGCCGAACCTATTGCCACACAACTGCTCATGTGGGTGACGTGTCTGAGTACTCCTCTCTTGGTCTGATGCAGCAGATAAGGCGGTGTCACCACATGGGGCTCATGTTGCCTTTCATGATTTGCGGCTGGCTTGTGCCCCCGGTGAGGACTAGGGAGTGGTGGGGCTACCACGGGACACCTGTCTTCTGGCCAGGTCTATGTTACTCTGCCTTGTGTACTTGCTCCTCTCTCCACATCACTGAAATTGTTGCCTGTTTGTGCCTCCCACTTGCCCATGGACCGGTTTAGCAATGGATGGGGTTGTTTCAGTGTGCCCTCTGCAGACTGCATGGTGGGGTGCCGCTCAGTATTCCACCTTCAGGTGCCTGTTTGATGAACTGGGAGCATCTGCTGCCTTTGCTGCTTCTCTCGGCATCCCTGTCTTTCTCATTCCCCATCTAAGGGTTAGAGATGGGAAATCTAGATAAGTAGCAGTCCAAACTGGTCTTTGACAAGTATTGCACCGAGAGACTGTCTGAGGATGGTGCCTCTGTTGGGTCCTCCTGCACAGATCCGAGGAGAACTCCTCAGACACCGTGGTCCTCTTTGCTGAAGTGAGAAATAGCATCAGAAGCCAAGATAGACACATTAACCAGCCACCTAGATTGCATGAGTAACCACTTGGACAAACATGACGACCAGTTCTACCAGCTGGATGGTGCCACTGTGCAAGAGGAGAGACTCCTACATATGGAAAGGGTGCTCGAGGTCATCAATGCCAAAAACAAGGATCTGGAGGCACGCTCTTGGCACAAAAACTTTAGGGTCCTGGGCTTGCCTGAATCCACTGCCATGACCTTGGTTGAAGCCTAGATTGAGTCTCTCCGCTATGCCCTTTTCAAATACCATATTACCCCAATCTTCTCAGTGGACCAGGAACATCAATCTCTGGGCCCATGTCCCCCACCCGGGGCCCGGGCCTCACCCTTACAGCGAGACCACTCCACTACCGAGACAAGGACACCATCCTGCACCTCGCTTATAAACATAGGACAATAAGACATCCAATTCTAGGGCAATAGATTATCACTCTATCTGGATTGAACCTCTACAGTGCAGGTGGCCCGTAAATAATTTTTACAAATCCCAAACTGGCTCTCAAGTTCTGTCACAGGAGCTCCCACAGACCCCAAAATACTGACTCTCCAGCTGATGTAGAGGCAGACAGCTGTCTTGATGAGAACGAATAACATTCCTTTGCTTCTCTTTCACAGCTTTTTATACATACTCTTCGTGCCACCTGTCCCGAACGTGGGATCGGTAAACCACCTGCCTTTCCATCTTCTTCAAGGGATAAGTCTTGCAAGGTGTACTATTTATGTTGTTTGTTGGGTCTTCAACTGGTTTGGGTTTGGTGGTTGAAGTGAGTAAGGGGTGGGAATGTTGGTTCACAGGATTGTTTGAAGTTTCCATGCTATCCATTATGGCTTTGTGCTTGTCACCCTGATGCACTGCTGTCACTTTAGTTTTTACCTCAGGGGTGCGCTCTTTAACGTGTTTGCTTTGTTTACCTGCGCTGACCTGGATTTGACTTGACAATAAACACAGACTTTACCTAGATGCCACCTTCACAGTGAAAGATATAGTTCAGGCCAACAGTAGCATGTTTTAGGGCAAGGCCCCAGGCCCAGATGGTCTTACCGTTGTTTCTACAAGGGATATGCAAAGTTACTGGCACCCTATCTCCTTGCAGTGTACAAGAAAGCCAGGGAGACTGGGTACTTTCTACCCTCAGTGTGGGAGGCACTCGTAGTCATGCTCCTTAAACCTGACAAACCAGCCAATAGCTGCAATTCTTATCACCACTTTCTATGAGCAATCTGGAAAACAAAATACTTGCCAAAATGATTGCAGCCCATTTTATGCCCCTCCTACCTGTGATTGTGAACTGGACCATTTGGATTTTGTCCCAGGCTGTTCAACAAGTCACAATAATATTTGCACTCTTTTCTCACTGATCCACACCTTGAACCCACAGATTTTGGCAGTTGTTGCCTTACATGATGCAACCAAGGCGTATCTCTTCCCTCCCGTTCGGTGTATGGGTTTTAGTCATGGCTTCCTTGGTTGGATCAAGCTACTCTATACTTTACTGAGTGCAAACTGCGCATTAACAAGAAAGTCTCTGAGCCCATAGCCATAAATAGCGGAAATAGCTGTACTATGCAGGGCTGCCCTCTGTCCCTGATCCTCTACACCATCGCATTACAAATGTTGGCAGCATGCGTGCAGCAGCTGGATGCTGATCGAGGTCTCTGCTATACATCACAACTGCTGGTGGTGTCCTTGTATGCAGACAATGTCACCCTCTTCATGAGGAACCCTGCCATGAATCTTGCACCCCTACTGTGTGAGTTTATCCTTTATGCAGCCCTCACAGGAATGGTGAACGATTGGTGAAAGTCAATGTTATGTTCACTTACTGACTACACTGAGTACTTTCCCGCCGAGTATCCTTGAAAAATGCCCACCAACAGTGTCCGATACTTGGATATCAGCAGGGGTGTGCACATGTTCCTAGTCTGCCTGGGAGCGCTCTGGCTGGGCACTCCCAGCCAATCCTGACGCAGCTTTGAGCAGCGTCAGAATTTGCCGCATGGAAGGCTGGGAGCCTGTGGCTGCAGCATCCGGACGAAGGTGAGGAGAGGAGCGGCTCAGCATGGGAGTTTTTTATTTTTGTATTTTATTTCATTATGAATTCCTCCCGTGACTCCCCTCGCCCCCACATGCCACCCCACTCCCAGAAACCCCTGCGAGCCACCACTGGTCACTACTCCATCTCCTAGGACGCTCATCACCTGCTTGTACTCTACAATGCAATGCAAGGCCCCTTTGCTCCATCTGATGGCCCTGAAATTGCCACATATTAGTCAGTTATTATGATATTGCATAGACCCAGTGATAGTAGACTCTCTACCTCCTACTCCCCTCATCATTCTGCTAGGGTATATCAAACATGTCCCAACAGGTGACCATCGGCTGACGGCAATGCTGTTACTCTTTGACAAAAGAAGAGTCATGGTCCACTGGGGCTGTAGGGGCAGCCAACAACTGCCTGCTTGGCTTGCTTATGCTGTGTATTGCCAAGAATGCCTGGAGGACTACTGGCCATTAATGCCTGCCAGATTTCACCCCAAGAACATATGGAGTCTTTTCAGAACTTACCTAACAATCCGGCCAGAGACAGGGTCCTTCTCCCTGGCCCCAGACTCCATAGCGACTATGCCTATTGCATCGCTTTCATCATCTGTGACCCCAATTCCAACTATTGCACGTTACTGTTTTATCTTTTATTTCATATGTTAACCGTCATTGTACTGCTGGAAAGTTCACTGTGTTCTATGGTTTGTTCTTGGTTTATTGCAATGTTCTCTCAATGTTTTATTGTACATTTAAAAAACTCAATAAACACAAAAGCAAAATAACAATTGAGTGTTTGTAATTTCTTTATTAAAGGCAACGAGTGACATCACAATTCAAGTGTAATAAGGACTATATTTACCTTCTTAGAAAAGGGGCGTTCCTGTTTGTAGACAAGCTAAATTACTAAGAACTACAAATGGTGTTAGACCAGCTCCTGTTTAAGCTTTGCTAATTTATTAAAGGAACCAAGCCACAGACCATGAGCAAAGAATCTGAGTGGGTGGTTACAAGAAAACCAGAGCACCAGTAGCAAACTACAAGGAAGGTTAACTAGGTTTTTACACAAAGCAGAGCAGCAACTAAAGTTGCTGCACTGCATTGAGTGAAAGGGAGAAAGCACAGCAGAGCCATGTCCGCTGTGATATAGCATTTTTTCACTCTCCTACTGCACTAGCGCAATTTATGCAGCCTTGCACCAACGCATACACCCTTGCATGCGAGTACAGGGAGTTAGGGTGATGTCAAGAACAGATTTTGTACTGGACGTTTACCCTTCTAGTCCAAATACTATGCTTAGACACAGTTTAACATGTGTCCCACTGTGCAGTGCAGCACACATACAATATTTGAAATGTTTTGAGAAAATAAATCTGTTCTCAAACATTATGCCTACCTCAAGAATACGTTTATCTTTTGTGCAAAGTCCTGTTTGCCGTTTTTTGTAGATGGGGGTTTGTGTAAAAATCAGTGGGAAAGCCTGTGCACCATCCATGGAACGCTTCATTGATGCATAATAGCACAAAGTAGCAAAAATCGCTACTTTGCATCATTTTAGGCAATTTTCCAATACAAATCAGGATTTGCGATGGAAAGTATATTAAAAAACAAGAATTTGCTCTGGTTTGGATAACTCAGCACTGATTTGGAAACTCACAATGATGTATTCATATTGAACTAGGACTACACTTGCTATTATGGAAGACGTGCCCTTAAATAGAATAGACTGATCATAATCACCAATGCAGACCAACTGAATTCCATTTTCAAACTGCATGAACCAGATATGTTTTTACAAATTTGAGCAGAGATTTACTTGCTGCCTAACGGTAATTAACACAGGTTTTCAACATGAAATTTGTGGAGTCAAATCCCAAGCATACAAATGTCCGCTTTTTCTTTGAAGGTCTTTTTGATTACAATTTTATTTTTATAAGGTACACCATACCCCAAAAAAACAAATTAACATATTTCACTCTCTCAGTCTCTGATGCTCTCTTTTTCTTCCTCATTTTCTCTAAATGATGTTAGGTTATGACTATTTGTAGAGCGCACATCTCACCCAGGAGGGTATACAGGTGATAGAATAGGAGGTGAATGAGCTTGCTAAGTCTGAGGTCTATGTAAAGAGCCATGTCTTCAGTTTCTTGCAGAATTCAAGGACTGAGGAGGCATCTCTGATGTGCAAACAGAGGTTTTTCTATGTCTTGAGCGTGAGGTATGAAAAGGCATGACCACCAGCTCTGACTCTGTGTTTGCGCTGGATGTAAGCAAGCAGGAGACCAGACAGTCCTCGGTTTCTTCTCAGGTGGTAGAAATTGACATGGCTGTTGAGGTAAGCTGGGCCTAGGCTGTGTAAGGCTTTGTACATGTGGGTAAAGAAGAGCATGAAGAGTGTGCATTTGTTGATGGGGATCCAGTGTAGCACTTCTAGTTGCGAAGTGATGTATGTGCGGGATGAGAGCTTGAAGATGAGTCTTGCTGCTACATTTTGTATGACTTGGAGTCTCCTGATCATTTGGGTGGTGAAGCCAACATAGTGCACGTTGCCACAGTCCAGTTTGCTGGTGTTAAGGGCCTGAGTGACAGTTTGGTGAGTATTTGGTGAGGCATTTGCAAATTTTGCTGAGGATCTTTAGAGTGTAGAAACAGGATAAGGTGACCTCATTGATTTGGCTGGTCATCAAGAGGTGGTTGTACACCACTGTGCCCAGGCTCTTGGTTTGATTGGCCAGGCAGGGTGTTCGTCTGACATCTTCTGGCCACCAGTCGAGTTCCATAAGGAAGAATTCTTATGGAAGATTGATTGTCGATTGAAGAATGATACACTTTTCTGCTTCTAATCACCTTCTTGTCGAAGATTGATTGTAGATTGAAGAATGATGCAATTATCTGCTTCCAATCACCTACAAAGAGTAATTGAATACGATACTGAACATACTTTATGTTAAATACTAATGTAAGCTATTTTTATGCATTTATTTTAAATATTGCTACCAGCCAGCCACACTATTCACTTAATTTTGAATCAAATATTAATTTCATTTAAATGTATTAAATGAAATAAAAAATATTTTTCTGAAGCTTAAATTACAAAAATAATTCCCACCTAAAGTATTTTTTTTATTATTCATTAATATTTATTAAGGGTGATGTACATAATTATTTCAAAGCAATATACTTATACTTAATATATTTTAATGTTACATTAACTTATAATTTTAAAATGGTTCTTAAAATGTTTTGTGATTAAATAATAAATGTTTTATTTCTAGATTGTTTTTAACATTACATTATATTTACTTATAAATTAAATATTTTAAATAATTTTATTTAATTTAACATTATTTCCTATGGGGTAATATTTAAAGTCCCTATTCCCATTTTTGTCAATGGGAGGATGTTGCAATACCAGTAGTTGGTCATGTGTACAAAAACAACTGTACAATTTCAAGGGTCAGAATTGTTGATTTTCACATTCAACAGATTCAATAGAGGCAAATATATATCCTTGGAAGGAGATTGGGGCAATACACAACAGTACGGCCTCAGAATCAGGATCTACAAAGGCAAGCAGTAATGAGATCTTCCAAGATGGGAAGAGTGAGGCAGTGTATTCGGAGAGGGTAAGGACCCCCTGTAGTCCATTCAAGACTGCAGGGACACTCTGCAGGTCACTTAGCAAACGTGGCCCTCATGCTGTGTTTTAAATCTGGAAGCAACATGATGCACTCCATACGGTCAGACGTGTATGCCATTAGAGGTGTTACAGCTCTGGCCCTTGACTATGAGTAGGCATCTAGGAAAAACAATATTTCTGTGGCAAAAGCTGTGGGTGTCCAATGCAAGCAGAGCCAAGAGTTGTATACTGTAGTGCAGTGTGTATTATCCAGAGGGAGGAGAAATTACTAGTCATAATACTCAGGGCCACTGGAATTATGCAGCAGGGGAGGGCCAAATTATGCAGCAAGGTTGAGGAAATTATGCATCAAGAAAATGCAAATTATGCAGCGTAATGTAGCACATTTTGTGACAGTATTACTTCATTCTATTGTCATTTTTACACTTGTTAACACTGTTTAGACATTGGTGGCACCTCAGTAGTACCAGTTTAACACCCAAATAGAGCAATAAGCAGCAGAAAGGTGACAAGTCAATGTTTGCAAAGGGTCTTCCACTGCGTGGTAACGCATGTCACTGTGGTTTTAGTGAACCTGTTGAGCCAGAATAATTTTTTGTAAAATCTGCAGATTATGCAGCAGAGGATGGATTATGTGAAAAATGCGGCAAATCTATAATTATGCAATAAACACTGTGGCCACAGAATCGCATACTTCGAGTGGCTTTGATGATACTGTTTGAAACCGCTGTCATATGAGCCCTTTTTTATAGAAGCTCTAACACTACGCTAGCCATGTAGGATGCAGGTTTTGTCATCTGATTATAATCATCCAATTCTATATGCATACCCTCTTATTGGCTACGTTGTGCAAAGTGGCACATGCTGCACTAAAACTACAGCAGGTAAAGGGTCATACAGAGGTACTCTACACTCTCATGTAGACATTTTTAGACTCCTAAATGTTTGCATTACCAGAGATCTTATGTAGCAGTGTACATTATCACATATGATTTGTATGAATGTAGGAGGATTCATAGAGGTTGTGAGGGATCCAGACACAGATGTTAAAGTCACTGGCCTGTACACATGGAGAGAAGATGGTCAGTATTGGTGGGTTGCAGTACTGTGGTGTGTAGAGGTGAAGAACATATTCACCTAGCAACTATTCACCTCCAAGTTTTCTTCTCATGAGGGAGCCATTGCGGTATAAAGTAGAAATGTCACTTAGGGACTGAGCCAGTATAGTATGCATAAGGTATCCCACATGACCTATACATGTTAAGAGTTCTTCTCTATCCTAATTTGACACCAGTGGGCATTTGCTGTTGGTGGACAGAGCAAGAGTTAGATCCCCCATATGCAGTCTTTATGGATCAAATCTGTTTATTGGCTTTTCAATTATAAAACATCACAAATGCAACACAGAGGAGCAAAAGAATGAAATTGACATAAAGCTTACTCCATGCACATTCTCAGAAAAAAATTAATACAAAATTCAACTTTGTTTCCCCGCAGCTAGCGAACAATATGAAAATCAATCGGTCCCAGGCCCCATTACAATACTATCGCAGTCCCGTATATATGTTCTAGTGCAAATTCACCCCCAATCTCTCAGTTCAAGTTCAGAACCCTCAACTAGGTCGGACATGTCAACTCTGAAAGCTCCCCCGACAGTATTTGTAAGAATGGTTGCCATAGTTCCTTAAAGTCCGCACCTCGCTGCTGAGAGGTCAGAGTAAGCTTTTCCATAGCGAGGATAAACCAGAGCCTGTGTAGCCATGAAATTACTGTTGGGGTCTGGTCAGTACCCCACATGGATAGCAACAGCTTTAATGCCGCACTTAGAGCTAAGACCATCTGCCGTCCCTTCAGTGATCTAAGGGGGAAAGTGAGAGGGTTGGGAAGGCCGAGCAGAATGTACGTAGGGAGTCTAGGGATCTGAGTGTCAAACACCATATCAATTATGTCTATTATGTTTTCCCAGTACCGATGGAGCTTAGGGCAGTGCCATAGTAAATGGACAAGCGATCCTCCACCCCCACACCCCCTCCAACAAAGGCTTGATTTAGCAGGATCCCAAGCGTGAATCCTTGCTGGGGTGTAGTACCAAGAGGAGGCCACTTTATAAGCTGTCTCTGTACCTGCTGCATTGTAAGCTGTGTGGTGTGCCCTGTAGAAAATGCTCTCCCACTCCTCGTCTGAGAGCTCCCTTTAAAGTTCCCTCTCCCACCTCAGTTGGCCCTTAGTCTTAGACGGAAGGATCCCTCCACGCAGAAGAGCGTAAAGCTCCGAGATCACACGTTTATCGCCCTTTTTCATTAGGAGCCATTTTTCAAACGGCGTTAACGGCCTGTCTATTAATGTTCTATTAGCTGGTAACATGGCCCAATGTCATATTTGATAATACATCATCCTGTCAGCCTCGGTTAGGCCGTATGTCTCCCTCAGTTGGTCAAAGGGGATCACCCCCTGCTCATCAAATAGATATCCTACCCTTTTACAGCCCCCTTCATGCCATCAACGTAATGCTTCCGACTGAAGACCCGGAACAAAATCAGGGTTCGCTCCCAAGGGAGTCATTGGGGACGGGAAGGTCGTCAAGCCCACCCTGTTGGCCACCCGATCCCACACCCTCATCGAGACCCCCGTGACCGAAGATACATATAAGCCCCACGCTCTGTGACGGCACCTAAGCCAGGGCTCCTTCCAAATATGAGAGCCAGCCACTGCCTGGTCCATGAAGTACCAATGCTTCTTGGAAGACGGTCGGCTCCATTCCAAGAGGAAACGCAGTTGTGCTGCTTGAAAGTATCGAAGTAGGCAGGGGACCGCGAGTCCGCCCTCCTGCTTAGGGCGATAAAGCACCCGTCATGGTAGCCGCAACACCCTCCCTTCCCATATAAATCTTAGAACCGCTGTTTGGAGGGTTGCTATCGTTCGTGGCGGGGGTTCTACCGGGAGTGCCTGGAACACATACAGTATATGTGGCAGGATAGTCATCTTCACTGCAGCCACCCTGCCCAGCCAAGACAGTGTAAGTCTCCCCCAGATCTCTAAGTCGCACTGCACCTCCTTGATCAATTTAGTGTAGTTCAACGTCGCCGTACGAGTGACCGTGGAACCCAGCTCGACCCCCAGGTACGGAAGGCCCGAGGAAGGCCATATAAAATGGAATCGGGCCTTCATATCCCTTTCATGCTCAGCACTAATAAACTTGCCCATAGCTTGCGATTTTTGCATATTTATCCGGAATCCCGAGACCCGCCCGAATTCCTCTAGGACACCCATTAGTACCGGTAGTGAGGTCGCAGGTTCCACCACAGTAAGAATGACGTCATCCGCATATAATGATATGATATGCTCATCACCCCCAAACTTCACCCCCGTAATCCTAGGGTCGTCCCGGAGCCTCTGCCCCATAGGCTCCAGATAAAGCGTGAACAAGAGGGGCGAAAGCGGGCACCCCTGCCGGGTCCCTCTTTGAACCGAGAATGGTAAAAAGAGCGTTCTATTAACTCTGACCGCCGCCCGAGGCGCCTGATAAATACAGCAGATCCATGGCATAAAACCCGGGCCTAATCCAAAGCGCTCTAACACCTTGAACAAGTATGGCGAATGGACCCTATCGAACGCCTTTTCAGCATCGATAGATAGGAAGAGCACCTCCCTACGCGAGCGTTCAGTTTTATCCAATAGGTGAAGCAGTCGCTTAGTGTTATCACTACACTGCCTATGCGGTATAAATCCCGCTTGGTCGGGATCCACAAGCCCCGGCATATAATAGTTGAGACGGTGTGCCAGAATGCCAGTGAATAATTTGGCATCTATATTCAAGAGGGAAATCGGCCTGTACGAGGCACATTCCTCGGGATTCTTCCCCGGCTTCGGAATAACCACGATAGTGGCATCTAACATGCTCGGCGTAAGAGCCCCCGTGTCCCGAAAGGAATTAAAAAGTTGCACTAAAACGGGTACAAGTTCCATACAGAAGGACTTATAAAAAAGCACGGAGAAACCGTCAGGGCCAAGTGACTTCCCGGATTGTAGGCTCGCAATTGCTGATATAACTTCCTCTGCCCTTATAGGTTGATCTAGCAGAGTCGCCTCCCTCTCAATCAAGGGAGTAATTGCTATGCCCTCTAAGAAGGACTCCGGAGTTGAGTCACCAGGCTCCTCAGCCCCATACAATCCCTGATAGTATCCCGCAAAGGCCTCCGCAATCTGGTCGCTCGTGCGCGCTTCCAGACCCGAGGGTGAGCGAACAAGTTTTATCATTGAGGGTGCGCACTGCGCTCTCAACCTGTGTGCCAATAGCTTCCCACATTTATTACTTCCGACATAGTACTTGTGTTTAAGGCGGACTACTGCATACTCTGCCCTGTCCCACTCCAGCCTCCTCAGCTGCTTCCTAATTTTCTCAAGCTCTCGCCATATTCTTGGTGCACCTGTGTGTTTATGTGAACGCTCCAGCACCCTTACTCGCTGTTCTAGATCCTCCCTGAGTTGTCTCCTCGCCTTATTATCCCTAGCCGAGAGCGACATCACCTCACCCCGCACAACAGCTTTCAATGCCTTCCACAGCGTCGCAGTGCTTGTTGTCCCATCGTTGTTAAAGCTGAGATAGTCTGTTATTGCCTTTCGAATCGCCTCTAACATTGCCCCATTATGAAGCATTGAGTCCCTAAATCGCCAGCCCGATGCACCTACGCGCTCCATATTCATATGAATCTCAACTGTAACCGGGGTGTGATCTGACTGGGCTCGAGGCTCAGTCACTGAATCCCTAACCCGGGGAAGGAACTCCTGCGAGGCCAGGGAAAGGTCCAACCTAGCGTATGTTTTAGTCGCTGCCGAGCAAAAGGAATAATCTCTTAGCGTGGGGTGCGCGCTCCTCCACACGTCCACCAAGCCACACTCACTCAGCCACTGACGACCAGCCACCATCATAGACCCCGTCTGCCCATACCGGTGACCTGAACGGTCCAGATCCCCATCCATCACCAGATTAAAATCGCCCCCCACCAGGATTGCACCATCAGGGGATTGCAGCAGCGGAGTCAAGGCCTGTTTTAGGAAGATTTCCTGCTGGGAGTTAGGCGCATATAGGGAAGCAACCGTAAAGGAAAAAAAAAACAATCTCAATCTCATGGCTATAAGCCTCCCCGGAACCTCATGCAATTGTGATATCACTTCTCCAGGGAATGAGCGCGCTAGAAGTATCGCCACCCCTGCATGCTTTGATGGTAACGACGACCAGTACTGCCTGGGAAACCTCTTAGATCGCATACGATAAGTATCTTTTGAAAGAAGGTGTGTCTCCTGCAGAAGGCATATATGACTCCCCATTCTCTCTAAGGACAACAGGATGGCTAACCTCTTGGTAGGGTTATTGAGCCCCTGGGCATTCAAGCTTGTACATTTAATAATCATGTCTTAAAGTTAAGGAGCATGCAAAGAGAAGGGAGCCCGCAAGAGGGCCACCCCGTGTCAAAATCTAGGCCACCTATAACCCCAGGGCCTGGGAATATCTCTACCAGAAGCCAATATTTCAGGGAAACCCAACAACATTCAACTGATATGCACAACAGGTGCGTAGAACACAGAAGTCCTCGAACATCCATCTTCACGAGGTAGAATCTCCACGGGGCATTATATCCTACCATGTTTAGTAACCAGGGCCATCGCCCCCGCCGCCCCGACCCACTTCAACAATCAGAATGCCAGTAGGAGCAGGGTCCAAGGTCATCAATGGCACCCCCACTCCCCGTCTCTAAGCTGAAGTTCCGGCGGCCACGCTGTTCAAAACAGATTCCCTCTCTGACCTCAGCTCCGAGGCCGTTGGGCGTCGCAGCTTCCCTCTCTTCTCCTTCCGCCGGCGCACAAAGGCCCCCCCCCCTGGCAGGGCCACCTTATCACTCGCCTCTTGGTCTGTGTCCTCCAGACCCAGGATACGGCTTGCTTCCAAAACGGATTTTACCTGCCGAAGTTGATCGTCCCAGCGGAAGACCAGGCGGAACGGGTGGCCCCAAGAATAGGACACATTGTGCGCTCGCAAGTGATCCGTAATCGGTCTAAATTCTTTCCGCCTCTTCAGAGTCCGCACAGAGAGGTCGTGAAATAGCTGGAGTTCATGCCCTCGAAAAAGTACCTGTTGAAGATTACGAGCCCGCTGAAGAATCTTTTCTTTAAGAGCAAAATTATGAAGACAGGCTAGAATGTCAGGAGGGCGATCCCCAGGGCCCCTGGCGCGGCCGACACGATGAACTCTATCCAGGACTACCTCTTGTGTCTCGTCCGGGCCAAGCAAAGAGTGAAACAGGCCCTTCACATCGTCTCCTCTGATGTGAATATTTTGTCTCCTCGAGCGATTTTCCAAATCCTCGACCGCTATCTGGAGGACATCCTGCTGCTCTCGGAGGCGAACTACCTCTTGCTGCAGGCCCGCCACTTCCTCACCACGGTGGATCTCACCATCTTCCAGCTGCAAGACTCGCTCTCCCAAGGAGGAAACCTCTCCTCGCAATTCCTTCAACTCTTGGGATATGTACCTACGCAGCTCTTGGATGTCGCTCCGAAGCGAATCAAACAGGGAGGTCAAAAAGCCCTTTGTAACAGGTGAGCCCTCGTCTGGGTCCGTCTCCACCCGACCCTCCAGGGTCCTCGTGGCAAGTGAGTCCTCAGCCATTCCCCCGGATGTCAGGCGGCCCCCGTCAGCATTTCCCTCACTGAGCGCTCTCGCTTGGATTTAGACGTCACCATGTCGCGCCAATCTGATCTCGATTTGCTGGGACAGTCCCTCAAGTCTCTCCAAAATCTCCTTCTGAGGCGAGTCACCAGATGCCGCCGTGTTGAAATCCACACCTGGGCCTAACACCCGGAGGCCACCTCCTGCGCAACGCGGCCTTTGCTGCCTCTGCCTCCGTATGCACGGGCCCACAGGTACTCACACTCCCAGCAGGTAAGTGTCGCAGTACTGAGATAGAGCGATGGGGCCCCTGGTCGATACTCGGGCCTTAGTCTTTCAATCCGCCCCTCCAAGGGGTGCCAGAGTGGGAGGCATCGGTCTCCAGCCCCCTCTCTGGTCCCGTGTGCAGGGGCGCCCTCCGCGCCGAAAGCGACCGTGCAGCCTGGGGTCGCAACCCCCACCACGGTCCCGCAGCTCACAGCGTTCAAACCAAGCCCTCCAGGGCCCCGGTCCTCCCGGCGTCAGGCTCAGAAGGCCGCCGGAGAGGGGCCCGCCTCGTGGCCCAGGCCGCCACCCACGCCGCTCCGCGGCCCCGATCGAATCTCGGGGCCGGCCGCCGCACACCGCGGGAGCAGCGCGGCTCTCCTTAGGGCCCTCGCCAGGCCGCAGAAAGCCCTCAGGGGTGCTCTTCACCTCGGGGCGGCGGAGCTCGGACAGGAGCGTCCTAGCGCGCCGCCATCTTGGACACGCCCGCCATATGCAGTCTTTAACAAGTGAAATTGGTTGTCAGCACCAAGATACCCTTGCGGGTGAAAGTGCACTTCACAAATACACATAACATAACAAGGAATAGCATTCTAGGACTTTCCAACTGCCATGGTGACTGCTGACTGGAATCTCCATTTTGGTAGACGGTGCAAAGAACACAAACAGATACGATACTATTGTTTGTCCTGCCATAACAATTGATCATTCTCTGGGATCAAATCAATATTGATGTGCATGCTCCATCTGCAATACCTACAACCTTCATAGTTATGCTGTCAATGCAGTGTAACCCTTTGCTGATATGCATACTTTCAGACACATGGCATTAAACTGCTGTTAAAGTATCTTTTACCTAAATCATTTACAGAGTTTGTTTTTCTCTGGCAGGAGCACAGATGGGAGGTGGGCAATTATGAGCAATACATTGAATTCCTAGCACCCAAAACTTCTCTCATTAACTTTCAACTTCAGAGCGCATCTTTGTGTTTGGCAGCAATACGGGATGCCTAGGGCTATACTAATCTATGTGGATTTTTAGGTCAAACTTGACAGTGCAACTGTCGCCTGACCTTATGTAATCAACAAAAAAGAGCATTCAGTGTATGGGCTCCTCCCATAAGTTGGTTTCCCAGGGTACATGATTTGATTGGGCCAAGATTGTGTGCTTTCACTAAAAAAGCTACATGTATTGCACTTTTTGGCTATGGAAAAAATTATACTTAATACAGCAGGACTGATTTTGTTATGGTGGCAAGCCAATGATCATGGTAATAGGTGTGATCTGTTTATTATGAGCATATGTTACAGTCAATAGGCATGTAAGTGTGGCTTGTTATTACTCTACGTATATTAAAGCCTACACATAGCTATTATGTTACACAGAATCTTAATGATTATCTTAGTAGGTGAGGGGTTTGATATTGGTTACATTACATTACAGTAAACCTGATGGTTGCCTTCTGTGAAGGCGTAGGATCAACACAATAGGTCAGAGTTGGTTATGGTGACAAGACAATGATAAAAGTTATATGTTTGGTTGTTTATTATGAAAATTTACAATAAAGGCACTAGGCCTGATGTACTGATTGTGAAAAGTGGATGTTGAAATGAAATGTCCCATGTTACCTTTGTAGGAAAGGATTTGGGACTGATACCACCTCTGACAAACCCTAGAGTGAGATTTGTATTGTAATAATTCTTGCCAAAATCTCTTCTTAGCTCTCTGCAATGATCTTGTAATTAAAAAAATAATTATAATGCATCCATATATATCCATATGGATACAGAGTGGGCCTTTGGGTCAGCTATTTTTTGCAATTGGTCTACCTTAGTGTCTATTACACTCTGCTTGTATCCAGGACAGTGTAGTGCATGGGATAATGGTTCGGTCCACATCAGTCATTGTCTCTCTTGCCCTATGAATACTGCATTTTCTGATCATGTGTACATCCACCTGAAAATTAGTGCGCTTCACTGTCAGGGCTGATTATCCAGTCATTTAATTTTCGATTTTCATTTTCGCCCTTTGCAGTTCCTCTTTCATTTCTTTGCTTCACCTCTTTTTATTTTAATGCTTCTTAAGAGTATTGTACAGCTCTCAAGACAGTGCTAAGGGGTCCCTTGTTTCTTCTCTAAACCAGGAAGCCATTATGAAATGTTGCTGCCTGTAGTGTATCATTATTTTACTATTCCAAGATTCCTGTGATGCTGGGTCGAAATGTGGCAACCAAGGAGGAACTTTAAAATTAATACAGACTATTTACAATATCTGAAATATGGATACCTGCTGCCATGTTTCGTTTTATTACTGTAAGCAGATGCGCTACATGTTTAGACAGCAGCATGTTTTAATTTAGTTTCTTATTGTATTCTTTTTATTTTGCATATGTTGCTGAGTGTGCATGTGTTTTATTGTGGGTGTGAGAGGCTGAATGGAAAAATGAGACAGTGGATGGATGAATGAATGCATGCGTGCATATGTGACCGGGTGCATGTATGTTGAATTACCCCATCAATGACAGAAAAGGCAATTTCATTCATAAGCCACGCTTGTTCATTAAACTGAAGGCACTACTTTTGCCCCTTGACTTGCCTTCTTAAACATCTTACAACTCTCTCCTGCTCCCACTCCTCCCTAATAGCTTTCACCAACGCCCCTACCCATGCTTGCTCCCTGCATTCACGTTTCCACTGTGTGGTGTCAATTAATGCACTAGCAGCACAGGAGGCAGTATCCATTGTTGCACATTATCCTTGATCCGATCTCTGCATTCTGCTTCTCTAGAAATTACAGGTTTTGTTTCTGTAAAGAGGAAGATGGTGAACGTCTCTGACCATTGGACAAACCATTGCCTGTAGGAGCACTGGGGCATTGGCTGAGGGACCATGGGAAATTATAGGATGTCTGGGCTTCTGTGCGTCCCTGTACACTCTGCCTTTCTGGGAATGGTTTTGCACTACAGTAAAGGCCCACTGAACTTGTTCCTTTTTCTTTATTTTATAAGCGCTGTATTTCAGAAGTCAAAAAGTTAAAACAAAAAACATCAAGTTGTAAGTCTGCAGGAATTGCACACCTTCTCATAACCAATATCCCACTACTTGAAGTCCTGTTCACACACAACTTTCAGGTACTCAGAAGGCGTAATCCTTCCTTGGGACGGTTCCTAACCTACCCTTTTAAAGGTCAAACCTTTATCAAATACTATTGAGTCAGCCTGGCACTTCTAAGAGGTGAACAAGACAGTACAGACAGGTCGGAAGTCAGATTGAGTCTTCCGCAATCTCTCAAGATCCATGTCCACTTTGATTATCACCAAGTTCCATCCATTCCATGGTAATGTCTGTCGAAGGCCTGCAGGTGTCTGTTCCTTAACTTCTGTTTATCTCCTTGGCTTTAATCTCCTGAAGCACACTGTGAGTCATTGTGTAGTGACTATATAAATGTGCACATACTTGTCTCCATTCTTGTTGTTACAGAAAAATTATGCAAACAGTGATATGCTAATCTACAGACCACTTGTCCCTTCCTGACACAAGTATTAGTGGATGTTTTCAATATTAGCTGATAATCCACAATATGTGTATCTCTATCTCAATTGTAGGGATCACAGCAAGAACTGTAGCTCATGCTACATCTTCACAGACCACTACAAGCACAGCAACTCCAACTATAGCTCTCCGGCCCCCTCAAGCATGACAGCTCCTACAACAGTTCAACTGACCACCATAAGTCCTGCAACTGCTACCACAGCTCCACAGACACCCACAAGCACTGCAGCCCCTACCACAGCATCTCAAAAAACCACAAGCACCACAGCTTCTTTCACAGTTCCACAAACCACTAAAAGCCATGCAAATCCTATCAAAGCTTGACAGACCCTCCAAAACCACAACAGTTTCTACTACACCTCCACAGACCACCAGCACCACCCTATCTCCAATCACTGCACCAAAGACTACCACATCCACTTCAGGAACAACAAGAGCATATGAGGTCACCAAAATTACTTTGAGCCAATCTACAAGATTAGCGAGCACGACAATTGTGGAAATATCTACCATAACAGCAACTGCCACAGTAATAGCTGTAGCAGCAACAACAACTGTGGCAAGATCATTGCAAGCACTGCAAGACTTAGTACAACAGTTAAAAGCATCACGACAACAGGAGCCACCATGACAGCAGGAGGAATCACAGGAACCACTGTAGCTTCTACCACAGGATATAACCACAATAAAAACTGCCGGGCATCCAACAATAGGAGAAACCACCACAAGCACTATTTCACCTATCACAGTAGATGAGACCGCCACAAATATGGCAGGACCTTATACAAGATGACAAGGAGCTCTGCAGCACTTAGTGCAAGAGCGGAGGCCACCAAAAGAATCACAGCATTTATATGGGGCAGAGTCTACCACAAACATTAAAGCACCTTCCACATGAGCACATGCCACCACAAGCACTTCAGTGCCTGACCTACAATAGCAGATGCAATTATCATTAGCTCCGAAGTCTCTGGTAAGATTGCAGAGAATAAGTCAAACACTGCAGCACCGACTACCACAACAACTGCAACAACAACAGTTAAGATATCAGCAAGCACTGCTGGTCTTAATGCAGGAGCAGAAAGCTTCTTAACCCCAGAGCAATTACCACAGCAGGAGGTGTCACCAGAACTAATGCAGAATCTTTCCTGGACGATAAGGACACTACAAGCTCTTTTGCATCTACCACAGAAACAAACTTCTCCACAAGTAAGACGGTACCTTCTACAGTTGCAGCAGCATTTAGCACAAAATTCACAGCTGCACTAACTACAACTGTATGAATGTCCACAACTACAGCAACAACTGCCAGCAAGCTCACTCCAAGCATTACAGGTTAAAGTATAGAAGCAGATCGCACCACAACCACTGCAGCAAATATCACAGTAGGGGGAAACAGCTGAACTACTGCAACATCTACCACAGCAGTTCTGACCACTTCAAGCACTCCAGCACTTACTGCAGCAACAGAGATCGAAAAAACACTGCAACAACGTCTATAGGAGAAGAGCCCAACACAAGCTCTGATTCACCTGGCACAGTAGCATGAATGACCACAAGCAAGGCAATTCTTGTTACAGGAGCCTAGACCATTAAAAGTATGGCATACCTGCTGCAGGAGCCGAGACAACAGAAAGCATTGGAGCACATAAAACAAGAGCAGAAGTCACCACAATCACTCCAGCACTTACCACAAGAGCAGAAACTACCTAAAGCACTGCAGCATGTACTGTCACCAGAATCACCACAAGACCACAGCAGAGAGCACTACAATAAGTACAGCACCTTTCACAACTGGAAGAACCACCATAGCAACTGTAGCACCAACAACAGCAGTCACAATCAAAGTACAGCATATCTAAGTACAGAAGTGGAAACAAGACAACCACTGTAGGAACAATGCCACTAGGATGCATTACTGCAGCACCTACGAATGAAGTGAAGACCACTGTTAGTTCTTCAGCACCTACCACAGAACCAGAGACCACAAAAACATGTTGCCACACCTATCACAGGAGCAGATGCCAACAAAAGTACTGCAGTACTTACCACAGTGGCAGATGTCTCTAGAAGAAATGTCACACTTCCTAAAGGAGTAGAGGAAGGCCACCACAAGCACTGCTGCACTTACCAAAAGGGCAGAGACCACCACAAGCACTGCAGCAACATCAACAGCAGGTGTGATTATCAATACTTCTGCAGGCTTGAAAACAGCAACATGGAGTATCACAATCATCACAGCATGGACCACCACAGCTTGGATGATTACAGCTTCTGTATCAACAACAAAAGCTGGCAAGATCACCACAAGCACAGTAGGTCTTAGTACAGGAATGGAAAGCAATACAACCACTACAGCAAAATATAGTACCAGGCATTACCAAAACTAATACAGCATCTTGCACAAAAGCTAAAGTCAGTACAAGCTCTTTTGCACTGGCCACAGAAAAGCAAGCCACCACAAGTACTGTAATATCCACAACAAGAACAGAGACCACCAAAAGAATGGCACCAACAACTACCAGACCAGAGGTCACCACAAGTACGGGAGTACTTTCAATGGGTGCAGAGGCCACCACAAAGACTGCAACAAGTATAACAGCAGGTGCAGCTATCACAAGTCTTTATCCTGTACCACAGAGAGCACTGAATGACATAAACACAGCTGCAATGACTACACAAAATGGACAGCTCAACAACTGCATCAACAACAATGGCCAGGAAATCACTGCAACCTGTAAGCTGAAAAGAGTTTGTAACAAGGTCCGTTACCTACAAATAATTTGAAGGCGGTAGATAAATTGTAAATGAAAGTTATAACTATAACTTTAGAATTTTCAAAGTTTGTGTAGTTTAAACTTGGTTTGTATAGGGAAAATATTTTTTTCTAACTATAACTAAGCTTTACCCTTAGTTTTTTTTTTCATGGAATTTCAATTTTTTTTTCTTAATTTAAAACAAAAGTGTTTCAAAGCATAGAGTCCAGTGTCACAAGTGGAGAGTTGTTATGTGGAGTGTCGCATAGTACAGCGGAAGAGAGTGTTGTAAAGTATATTGTCATAGGCTGGAGTATTGTAGATTGGAATCAAGTAGAGTAGATTTAGTAGCATATTGTACAGTATGGTAAAGTGTTATATAATGTAGAGGCATGGTGTATAATATAGTAGAGTCAAATATTGTAAACTGGGGCAGCGAGTTGTACAGTGAAATGACATGTCCAACAGTAGAATAGGGTGCTGTAGAGTGTCACAGAGGGCAGTAGAGTGTTTTAGAGTAGAGCTGGGTGAAGCAGATTGTCACAGTGGGGTATTGTCAAGTGAAGTGTCATAGAGTACAGTGGAGGAGAGTGTCGCAGAGTGGAGTGCCATGTCATATAGTGGAGTGGTGTATCAAAGAGAGACATTGAGTGGTGTGGAGTGTCATACAGTGTAGTGCAGTAGCACAGACTGGATGGGCACAGAATGTAGTAGAGTGTTATGGGGCATAGAGTGTAGTACAGTGTTGTAAAGTCAAGTTACATAGAGTGAAGTATGGTGTTGGAAAGTGGACCAGCATATAGCAGGGTATAGTACTGTGGTGTATATTGGGATAAAGTGTAGTAGAGTTGAATATAGTGAAGTGGAGTACACTGGAGTGGGGTAGTGTAGAGTAGTGTAAAATGTCATACAGTTTCGTACAGTGGAGAGAAGGGGTACAGACAGGAGTAAAGTGTCAGAGAGTGGCAAACAGTATAGTAGAGTGTTGTAGAGTGGAGTTGCATAGAGTACAGTAATGTGTGAAATAGAGGAGCTGCATAGTATAGATTATTGTATAGTAGCACTGAGTGAGTTAAAGTCTCATACAGTGGAGTAGAGTTGAGCGGAGTGGTGTAACATACTGTGGAGTAAAGTAATATAGAGTGCACTGGTGTGTCGTACAGTAGAGCGGCATGGAGTGAAATACTGGTGTAGTGTAGGTAGTAAACTGTTACAAATTGGAGTGTACTCTGGTTCAGTAGAGTGGAGTGCTGTATCATATAGAAAAGTGCTGTGTTGTGGAATAGTGTTGTACATTGAAGTGTATGGGCATAGAGTGTAGTATAGAGTTGAATGATGGTGTGCATGGTAACAGAGTACAGTAGAATATCTCAGAGTGGCATGAAGTGTGGTAGACTTTTATAGAGTGCAGGTATATAGAGTGGACGAGAGTGCCATACAATGGAGCAGTGTAGACTAGAGTGGCATGCACTGTAGTGGTGTAGTGTGGATTACCCTAAAGTGGAGTAGCATACAGTAGAATAGTGTAGAGTAAAATACTGTACAGTGGAGTGCAGAAGAGTAGAGTGGCATAGAATGGAATAGCTTAGAATGGAGTGGTGTACAGTGGAGTGGCACAGATTGGAGTAGGGTATAGTGGATTGGCATAGAGTGGGATGGCATACACTGAAGTGGTGTAGCTTAGAGTAGAGGAAACATAAATTGGAGTGGTGTCTCATACAGCAGAGTGGAGTGCTGTGTCATACAGTGTTAGAAACTATTGTAGAGTGGAGTAGAGTATTGTACAATAGAGTGCACTGGTATAACGTTGAGGGCAAATTTGAATAGTGGAGTGTACAGGGATAGATCGGCATACAGTCTAGTAGAGTGGCATAGAGTGGCATAGAATTTTGTGGAGTTATAAAGAGTGGAGAAGAGTACACTGGAGTGGTGTAGAGTGGAGTAGAGTAGAGTGAAGTGGATTAAAGTGGATAGCATAGAGTGGAGTGGCATAGACTGGAGTGGTGTAGAGTGGAGTGGCATAGAGTGTAATAGCGTATAGTGTAGTAGTGTACAGTGAAGTCTCGTAAAGTTTAATAGCATCTACTCTAGTAGCATACAGTGGAGTGATATACAATTGGAGTGGTGTATTGTGGGGTGGGGTAGAGTATAATAGCATACACTGGAGTGTGTTAAACTGGAATCCCACACAGCAGAGGGGCCAAGATTGAAGTTGTGTGCAGTCTAATAGCTTAGAATGAAGTGGTGTACAGTGGCATAGCATACACTGGAGTACAGTGGAGTGGCGTAGGGTAGAATAGGGTAAAGTGGAATAGTGTAGAGTAGAATAGTGTAAAGTTGAGTGGTGTACAGTGGACAGGTATAGACTGGAGTCGTATACAGTGGAGTGGGGTAAAGTGAATTAGCATTTAGGGGAGTGGGATACAGTGGAGTGGCGTCCAATAGACTAGCATAGAATGGAGTGGTGTAGAGTGGAGTGGTGTACACTGGAGTGGTGTAGAGTGAAGTAGCATATAGTGGAGTGGCATACAGTGGAATAGCATAGAGTAGAGTGGCATACAGTGGAATGGTTTAGAGTGAAATAGCATATACTGTAGTAGCATACAGCGGAGTTGCATACAGTGGAGAGGTGTACACTAAATAGGTTTAGAGTAAAGTTACATACAGTGTAATAGTGTACAGTAGACTAGTGTAGAGTGGAGTTGTGTACAGTGTAATAGCGTAGATTGGAGTGGGGTGGAGATGAGTGTTGTGCAGTGAAGTGGCGTGGAGTGTAATAGTGTACAGTGGATTAGCATACAGTGGAGTAGTGCATAATGGAGCAGTGTAGACTCGAGTGGTGCATAGTGGTGTGGGGTAGAGTGTAAAAGCAGAGTGGAGTGGCATACATTGGATTGTGGTCCAATCAAATAGGACAGAATGAAGTGGTGTAAAGCAGTGGTTTACAACCTTTTGAATTCTGTGGACCCCCACTTTAACATTACTGGAGCCCGGGAACCACCTGAATCTTTCTTGGAATCCGGGGACCCCCTACTGAGTCATTAATAAAAGGTAGGTGCCTCATCTATTAATATTATTTAGTTTTCTAAGTAGTCGCGGACCCCCTGAAGAAGCTTCGCAGACCCCCAGGGGTCCCCTGACTACAGGTTGGGAACCTCTAGTGTAGCGTGGAGTACCGTACACTGGACTGGCAAAGAGTGGAGTATTGTACAGTGGAGTGGCATACAATGAAATATCATACATTGGAGTGACATACAATGCAATAGAGCACAGTGGAGTGGGGTACAATAGAATAGCAAGGAGTGGACTAGTGTATAGTGGAGTAGCATCCAGTGGAGTGGCATAGACTGTAGTGGTGTACAGTAGCATTGCCTACAGTGTAATAGCAAACAGTGAAATGGTGTAGACTGGAATCTCGTACAGTGGAGTAGCATATAGTGGAGTGGCTACAGTGGCATTACATATGGATGGATGTGAAATTTAGCAGCAATTTAGATTATGGTGTGCAGAATAATACAAAACAGCGAATTGAGCTGCCTTGAGTTTCTCCAAATTTACCAATCAGCTCAGGGCCACGTATAGTGGCCATGAGCTACTTTGTAAATCTGACTCAAAGTGACGCAAGGGTACCACAATCCAACAATACAGCTAGGCATTGATTATATTTTGGTCTATAATATACTATGCTAACTTAGAGTATACCATGATACATGGCGATCAGAAGCCAGAATATAATTGGATAATGGCTGTTTTTTGAGAATGAAAAGGCAGCCATATTGTTTTTACTACACTTCGGCTGTGTTCAGTGTTAGCGCATTCGATATAGGTAAGTAGTAGGTCCCTAATTATTACCACTTTATTAAAGTGATAATAAGTAAGGATTTTTTTATATTTTTTAATATATATTTAAATGTGTTTACAGCCATGTACTGCAGTAGCTTCACAAAACGTTGTGAAATTCAGCAAAAGTATTGCAGTGAGAGATGTCACAAAGTTTAAATGCCTCATAACTTAAAAAATACTTACCCTGCTTAACTGCAGTACCTAAAATCATCATCTCTGTACCATAACGTATAATCCTGCCAAATTTCATGTAAATCCATTCAGCTATTTTCACTCTATGTCAAAGACAATAGTCTGTGGAAAATGTATTGGTGGAAGAACCCGTTTTAGGAACCCCATGTTTATCTTTGCAGCCCCTAAATGATTCATGACAAAAAAATTACACAATCTCAAAATGTAGAAAATGCTGTGGGTCTGGAAAGTTTTGTAGCAATCTGTAGGAAGTTGGCTCTGTATATACTATCTCAAAGTAAGAGATAGTGTGCACAGAGTCCAAGGGTTCCCCTTAGAGGTAAGATAGTGGCAAAATTAGATAATTCTAATGTTCTATTTTGTGGTAATGTGGTCGAGCTGTAGGCTTATCAGAGGGTAGTGTTAAGCATTTGTTGTACACACACAGGCAATAAATGAGGAACACACACTCAAAGACTTAACTCCAGGCTAATATTTATATAGAAAAATATATTTTCTTAATTTATTTTAGAACCACAAGATTCAAGATTTGAAGTGAATACATAAAATGCAAGGTACTCCACACAGGTAAGTAAGGAACTTTGAACTAGAGCAATTACATACACAGTTTTAGTTAAAATGACAATAAGCTATTTTTAAAGTGGACGCTGTAAAAATCAACAGTTCCTGGGGGAGGTAAGTATTGGTTAGTTTTTCAGGTAAGTAGGGCACTTACAAGTTCAAGTTCCTGGGTATAGGCCGCCCACTGTTGGGGGTTCAAGGCAACCCCAAAGTCACTGCACCAGCAACACAAGTCCGGTCAGGTGCAGAGGTCAAAGGAGGGCACAAAACACATAGGCGCCTATGGAGAACAGGGGTGCTCCTGGTTCCAGTCTGCCAACAGGTAATTACCTGCATCTTCAGAGGGTAGACCAGAGGGGCTTTGTAGAGCACTGGGGGGGGCACAAGTAGGCACACAAAACACACCCTCAGCGGCACAGGGGCAGCCGGGTGCAGTGTGCAAAGCAGGCGTCGGGTTTTCAATAGGAATCAATGGAGGGACCCGGGGGTCACTCTAGCGGTGCAGGCAGGGCACAGTGGGGCTTCTCTGGCCAGCCACTGACTGGGCTAGGCAGAGGGCCGCCTGATAGTCACTCTTGCACTGGAGTTCGGTTCCTTCTGGTACTGGGGGCTGCGGGTGCAGTGCTTGGTCCAGGCATCAGGTTCTTGGTTCCAGGCAGTCGTGGTCAGGGGGAGCCTCTGGATCCTCTCTGCATGTGTCGCTGTGGGGGTCCAGGGGGGTTGTCTCAGGTTACTCAAGAGGTCACAGTCGCCTGGGAGTCGTCCCTGCAATGTTGGTTCTCTGGATCTCGAGCCGGGGGCGTCGGGTGCAGAGTTTAAAGTCTCACGCTTCCGATGGGAAGAGTGAGTTCTTTAAAAGTTGCAAGAAAGTTGCAAAGTTGTTGCTGTTTTTGAACAGTGCTGGGAGTTTCTTGGTCCTTCGGGTTCAGGGCAGTCCTCTGAGGCTTCAGCGGTTGCTGCTCTCTGTCGGATGCGTTGCTGTGCAGGTTCTTTGAGTCTGGAGACAGGCTGGTAGGGCTGGGGCCAAGTCAGTTGTTGTCTCCATCGTCCCTGCAGGGCTTTCAGGTCAGCAGTCCTTCTTCTTGTTGTAGGTTGCAGGAATCTGATTTCCTGGGTTCTGGGGTGACCCTAAATACTAGATTTAGGGGTGTGTTTAGGTCAGGAGGGCAGTAGCCAATGGCTACTGTCCTGGAGGGTGGCTACACCCTCTTTGTGCCCCCTCCCTGAGGGGAGGGGGCACATCCCTAATCCTATTGGGTGAATCCTCCAATCTCAAGATGGAGGATTTCTAAAGTCAGGGGTCACCTCAGCTCAGGGCACCTTAGGGGCAGTCCTGACTGGGGGGTGACTCCTCCTTGTTTTTCTAATTATCTCCTCCCACCTTGCTGCCAAAAGTGGGGGTAGTGGCCGCAGGGGCGGGCATCTCCACTAGCTGGGATGCCCTGGGGTGCTGTAACAAAAGACATGAGCCTTTGAGGCTCACCGCCAGGTGTTACAGTTCCTGCAGGGGGAGGTGAGAAGTACCTCCACCCAGTACAGGCTTTGTTCCTGGCCACAGAGTGACAAAGGCACTCTCCCCATGTGGCCAGAAACTTGTCTGGTTGTGGCAGGCTGGCAGAAATTGGTCAGCCTAGCACTAGGAGTCGGACGGGTATTCAGGGGGCATCTCTAAGATGCCCTCTGGGTGCATTTTACAATAAATCCCACACTGGCATCAGTGTGCATTTATTGTGCTGAGAAGTTTGATACCAAACTTCCCAGATTTCAGTGTAGCCATTATGGAACTGTGGAGTTCGTGTTTGACAAACTCCCAGACCATAAACTCTTTATGGCTACCCTGCACTTACAATGTCTAAGGTTTTGCTTAAACACTGTAGGGGCATAGTGCTCATGCACATATGCCCTCACCTGTGGTATAGTGCACCCTGCCTTAGGGCTGTAAGGCCTGCTAGAGGGGTGACTTACCTATGCCACAGGCAGTGTGAGGTTGGCATGGCTCTCTGAGGGGAGTGCCATGTCGACATAGTCATTTTCTCCTCACCAGCACACACAAGCTGTGAGGCAGTGTGCATGTGCTGAGTGAGGGGTCCCCAGGGTGGTATAATACATACTGCAGCCCTTAGAGACCTTCCCTGACATCAGGGCCCTTGGTACCAGGGGTACCATTTACAAGGGACTAATCTGTGTGCGAGGGCTGTGCCAATTGTGGGAACAAAGATACAGTTTAGGGAAAGAACACTGGTGCTGGGGCCTGGTTAGTAGGGTCCCGGCACACTTTCAATCATAACTGGCATCAACAAAAGGCAAAAAGTCAGGGGGTAACCATGCCAAGGAGGCATTTCCTTACACAATCTAGTTTATTTTTTGGATTTCCTTGATACTTTTAGTAGTATTCGGTTACAAGGTATCACTAAGTTGAAAAACGTTATAACAAAACATTTACTTTCTCTACTTACCTGCAGTAGCCCTACAGAAACATCTACACCCCTAATACGTCATACTGCCAAATGTCATAAAAATCCAGCTGACATTTTTTGCGCTCAGGAAAATACAAAAGTCTATGGAAAATGCAGTGGATTTTGAATCAGTTTTGAGACACTTGTTTTATTTTTGCACCCCCTTGGCCAAACGCTGTGAAACTTTAAGTCCTTCCAAAATGAAATGGGGGCAGCAAGTCTGCAAAGTTTCACACGCATTACTCAAATTGGTGCAAAATTATAAAGGGCCAAACATAATGCAATAGGTTGGGACACCCACGATCTCTCCCGAAAGTGGCCTTGGGAGTGCCATTCCAAAACACTCAACTAGGGGAGGATAGGAATGGGTGGGGGCAGGCACTTTGGGGAGTCGGTCACCTCCTTAGGAGGTCCATGCGACAGGGCTCCGGGGGTTGGAGGTATAGGGGGCACTTTAGGGTGGAAAGAAGCAGATATAAAAATGCACAGGGTTATCTCCTTTGTAGGATGCAAGGCTTCAGTCTGCAGGTGTGGTTGGCATTTGCTTGCTGCAAGTCAGAAAGCAAGAGAGGGGGGCTGCACTGAGTATGTCTGGTGTGAATCAGACATCAACTCTCGGTTGTTTGAAGGTGGTATCCTGTAATGCCAGTGGTGTCAACAATCGCATTAAATTGAAGGCAATTTTAACTTGGCTAAAGGCTTATAAACTATAGGTTATGATCTTTCAGGAGAACCATCTTAAAGCTTTGAGTAAACAGGCTACTATCCCAGGATTCATTTGTCATGCTTTCTATGCATCTGCCAGTGCTGCAGTGAGGGGTGTAGTGATATTTGTAACTTGTGATAGTCAGTGCGAAGTTTTGCAGGTCTTTCGAGATCTTTGAGCTACGTGGGTCGTGTAAGAGTAAGGGTAAACTCCCAAACTATACACATTATTAGCTACTATAGGCCCATTGAGGACCAGGTTTCCTCTCTTAAAGCAATCTATGATTATATGCAATCAGGAGAGGGGTGGTTGTAATAGGGTGAGATTCCAATTTAAAACACAATGTTAAAATGGATTGTTCGTGCTGCAGCAAGGTTCAAAATAAGCCAAGAACTGTCTTCTGGGTCGATACTTTGTATTATGATTTTGCCTTACTGGATCCATAGCGAAGCAATCATTTGCAAGAGAAAATGTTTACATGCTTTTCGAAGCAACACAATTCAGTTTTTAGTATAAACTTTGTTTTAATATACCACTTGTGGAACAGACTGGAGTCAGGCATCTTGGTGAATCCCTTCTCCGACCACTCAGTTCCATTTATTGAGGTGACAATGAGGGAACAGCGGGCCCAAAGGCCTCGCTGGCATTTCGATAGTTCAATCTTGACCGAGGAAGGCTCGGTTGCGGCAATGTGTTCCTATATCAATGCTTTTTTTTAAAGAACTTTAAGCACTGCATCGTCTTTTGTGGTGTGTGTGTGGGGGAGGCGGGGATGGCTTTAAGGTGTTTTTAAGGGGTGAATCAATCTCCTTTAGAGCCCAAATCAATAAGGTCAGGAGGGAGCAGGCTACTACTTTCTTTACAGTTTCAATTAGATCAGGCTTTATTTATACATATTTCTGGCCAAACAACTCAAATGTTTCCTGCGCGCCAGACTCTCAGGGATGTTTTTTACATCCAAAAAATTGTAAATCAACAAACCCACTTTCAAAAACTCTACGAAGAACGCAATCATATAGGGCACATTCTAGCACGATCTCTTAGGAAAAAACAGAAACAATGAGACCATTAAGTCAATCTATGATAAGTTAGGAGGTGAATGGTCACCCAGTCGGAACAAGTGGGCGGTCTTTCTTGACCACTATACAAAAACATATATCACTTCCGAGAAGCCTTCACTGGGTGATATTAATGAATATTTGCATTCCATTCACCTGCCAACATTAGCTAACGAGGCTCTGGCTAATATTCTTTGACCCATTACATCTATTGAAGTACAGAATGCTATTCGATTTTCAACTAACACCAAAGCTTGTGGCTGTGACGGTCTGCCGGTAGAGTTTACCAAGACTTCTAAGCCCAAATAGTGAATTTCTTAGTTACTTTACTCAATGAAATCCTAGCAGGAGATGAAATACCTAGCTCCTTTACACAAGCAGTAATAGTGAGCTTTTTGAAAAAGGATAAGCCCCTTGACAACCCCGGCTCTTACCAACCCATGCCTTTATTAAACAGCAGTTCATAAAATATTTGCGAAAATAACTGCTTCCACAGTGGGTCCACTCCGAACAAAGTGGATTTTTGCCAGGCAGACTAATATCATCTAAAACCAACTCTCTGCTACAGGCACATTACTACTAGTCAAACAAGCCCATAAATGTGGAAATCCTTATGTTTGACACTGAAAAAGCTTTTAATTTAGTGCAACGGCAAGTTTTATTTTTGATTTAATTGAATTTTGGTTTTCCCCAAAAATCTGTCAACTTAATAGAGAAACTCGATCAGAGGGCCCAAGCTGAAATCATAATCAATTCACAGATGGTAGGAAGTGTCCCTATTCAAAGAGCCATAAGGCAAGGGTATCCGATGTCACCAGCTCTGTTTGCGTCGTTCATAGAATCTTTGGCTGTAGTGATCAGGCAGGATGTTCAGTTAAGACCCCTAAGGACAGAAGTATCCAAGTTGAAATTATTTGTGGACGATATGATCCTCTTTCTGGTGACGGAGGAGCAAAATATTGCTAATGCTCTGGTTAGAGGTAGAATTCAGACTTTTTCCGATTTAGGGAGCTATAAAATAAATCATAGTAAATCTGGATCTCTTCTTTTTAATAGCTTTCCATGGGTCTTACTTGCTACCATGCAATCCCAATATTCTGCCACACGTACAATCAGATACCTTGGCATATATGTTACTCAAAACTTTGCAGACCTGTATCTATTGAATTACATTACTACCTTAAAAAATGCTCAAACTCTGCTGCAGTACTGGCAGCACTTGCCCCTTTCCATAATAGGCCATGTAGCCTTAGTTAAAATGGCAACTCTTCCGCTTTTTGTTTTTAGTTTGAATTTGCCCACTGGGGTAATGAACTATGTTTTATTCTTTTGTTTGGCTTCAGAAACCCACTTGGGATATAACTTTAAAATGTGCAGGACTACCCTTACCAAGATGCACTTTGCAGCTTACTTGAGGTCCGCTGGGACAGAACTGGTATTCAACTGATATCAGGTGCCTGCAATTAAATCTGCTGAGCAGCCAGGCAGTTGGCCTTTGAAAAAGGAAGGAAATGTTTGTTCGATGCTGATGAAGGGATAAACACAGAAACACATGTCCAGGAATGCTTGAACATATAAGGCCTGAAATAATGAAAATGCCAAGGAATTCTCTGTAAGTTGCTGACTTTGCTACATTCCATAATGGCCTTTTGTGAGTGCGGGTGTGACACCTTCAAAATAAATGCATTCTTGGCCTGGTAGTTGGGTCTAGAGACCCTACGTCAGGTCTGTTATATCTGTGTTGGTTTTTCTCCTTGTTCTAATTTCATTATGAGGTTTTAACATGTTCATTTTTGTTAGATCAGGAACTTAAATATGTATAGTGACAGGTTTACCAAAAAAGGGTTGTATAACAGAATCATGCATGCCAGAACACTGTATGCCTTAACAACGTGGTTGAGCCAAATAAAAAAATAATTCTCAAACCACCCCATTCCCGCCCCCCCAAAAATAAATAGCCCCACCCCCGAACCCCAAGCCCTAAAAAAAAAAATACCCACCACCCCCAAACCGTGGTCATCTCACCAATCTACTCTGGGACCCACCACTTTATTAGTTAGGAGATTTGAGATTCAAATGCCCTCTTAATCTCACTTACTATGCCCCTGTTCTGAATGACAATTTGTCTAACCACAGGTCTCAAACTGAGTAAGCTATAGTGCCAGGCCTAGAGGATCAGTCCTTTCGTTTTCCGTGTTTTCCTTTTATATGTTCATTTCTTTCCTTCTCTATTTATTTTTATTTTTTAGAGCATACTATAGCTACACAACCAGTGCTAATAGGCTGTTTGTCACTTATTTCATCTGCACTGCATCGTGTTCCAGCTGACCACTGTCTCTAAACCAGATGACCATCATTGAATGGTATTGGTCATAGTATTATTAATGTTTTATTATTTAAAGTTGTCCGACACATTGGTTCTAAATGCTATGTTAAATTTTGTTATTGTAAACATTATTCTGCGGTGTTTAGACTTTTGCATGTTTTCTTTTTTTCACTTGTATTCTTTTAATTTATTCTGCGTATGTTGGTAAGTTTGTGGATGGCTGTTTTATTGTGGAAGTGGATGACTGCAAGAATGAAACAGTGGGTGGATGAATGGCTCATTGAGTGCTAAGATGAGTAATAGGGAGCATGTAATATAATATCCCTTATACCTCAAAACTGTCCTAAGATTTATATTCATTTTCCGACTGCCATTACTCCACTAAAAAGAAGATTTCTATATCTATTAATTGTGGAAAAACTGTGCTGCAGGAAAAATAAAATACAAACGCTTATCTCATTTAACTGTACTACAATGCACATATGGCCTCATTCTGAGGACCCCGCTATTATCTGTGGTGATATCACACTTGGTAAATAAAGTCGGTGGGGGAGGGATTTCCCACCTGTCCCACAGGTCCAAATGAACTATAACACGTTAACTGTGCTTCCGCGTCCAATTGCAATCGTTTTGCGTCTTTCGGGCCATTTGTTATTGGACAAATCTTCTCTCCAACGTGTCCTTGGTGAAATGGGTGTGCAGTAAATATTACAAAACACAGAATCCCAAATCAGTGGTGAAATACCTGTACCTGAATCAAGATATGTACAGCACTCAGAATGAGGGTCTATGTGGGATCTCAGTATAGATCCATAGAGGGAATTCTGTGCTTAATTCTTGACATGGCAGACTCACAATTTCATTCCACTGAGGATGATAGAAACTGATAATAAAAAATGCCCTTGCTAGCTAGAGGGAACGTTTCAATACTATTAAGGGCATGGAAGAGAGGATTATACATTTCTTTCTTCACTTTTTATTATCCAGCAGCTTCAAAGATTATCAGTAAAAATAAACATTCACTACATTTACCATGAACCACTGGGAATAGGTAGTCATAACAACCAGTAACCAATCATAACACAGTATGATGTATGTATTGACGACATCTGTTTTTCTTTCTCATTCTTCACTGCTTTTCAGTTAAGTCCCTTGCTTTATTTAATGCCAGTTTGGTTGATAAGTAGTAGCAGTGGGGGAAAGAACTGTATTCCCTGTCATTTTGTCCAGAATAATTGTTGATTGGCGTCATTGTGACTGCTTAAACGCAGTATGCTTCAGCCCCAGTGCTTCTTTTTGATACTTCACAGTTCCACTTGGTGGCGCTGTTTCGCACCACTGAAGGATTCTGTGAGGAGCTGTGCACCATGTCAGTGCAGCTTCTTGCACTCAACAGTCCTGCGATGCACGTTAGGGAGGCAACTGAGATTTCTCCTTTATTGAGGATTTCTTGAGTTGTGTTTTTCCCTACCAACCCTCACAAAGACATCCCCTGCGGCGGTCAGTGACTATTACTTGGCTCTCCTAGCCACTCTGCTTTGACACTACTTGGTGGCTGAATTTATCTTTAAAATGTCATTGAGCACCTGCGAGGGGGTTGCCCTTCATAAAATTAAAGTTAAAGGGCGTACTATACATGGGTTTGGTGCTCACGCCCTCTCAAGCATGGAATCCTTTAGGGACCATGAGTACACGCCAACTTTCAAGTCTGAGGAATGGCTGCTTCAATGTTGCTTTGGTACAGATGGTGGCAAGGTGCTCTCCCAAGGTATTTCTAGAGCTCTTGCACCATCGCAGGACGAGGTAGACAGGCTAATGACACAGGTGACTGAGGGCTCTAGGAGAACTAGTGATCTGAGGGCAGGGCACAGCAGTCTGTCTTCCTCAGGGCCACACAGTGCCCAGCAACGTGATGTAGGGCACCTGGAAGGTTTGGCTCCGATCCTGACATAGAATCCTTTGTTTAAGTGTTCTTACAAGGAAAGTGAATGGAAGTGTGTAGGCTTATGCACAGAGTAATAAAATCATACATGCCAACATTTTAGGAGAGGAAAGCGGGAGATCTTTAAAACATATTTAGAAGAATAAATGTCCCCCATTGGCATATGATCTCCTGCAATTCGGCTGAAGGTGTAGGACATCAAAGTTCTCCCATTAGGTTTCTTTTATCCTTCAGCCTTGGGGTTACTGTCAAGGTTCGCAACAATGTCCATCACTATACCAGGGAGAGCTTAGTTTTTCATAATATGGGGTTATTTAGCGACACTGGGACTCAGGAACTGGCTTCTGCCATTGGGGGACCTAGAATGTTATGATTGACAGAGAATGGATCTGAGTGGCCCTCCTCAGAGTGGTTAATTTTTAAGTTGAGGTTTAGAATAAGGAAGTAACCGTTCTGAAAATTTGCAGCTGGAACATAGCCAGGTTGGGCAATAAAAGAGAGGATCAAGCCTGGCTAGGAAAAAAAATCTAAGATTTTGACATCGTGGGAATGCAGGAGACCTGGGAATCCGTATCTAATTTTTGCCTTGATGGATATACTGCTTTTTCAGTACTAGCAGAGCTGACCTGTGTAGGCGGAGCGAGTGGAAGTCTGCTTCTATTGATATCACTGGGCATAAGGTGTACTTCGTCCCAGATTGTGCTTGGCTCTAGGCACTTGCTGGCTGTTAAATTAGATTTTGAGGGTCTTCCCGAGCATTCAGCTATTAAGCTTCCATAATTCATACAAGCTGGAATTTCCCACCGAATATTTAAGCACCCTACTTTCTGCCTTACAGTCCTTTGAAGGGAAGTATAAAGCTCTTTATTCTATTATCTTTTTGGGTGACTTTTTGAGTAATCACTTTGAGCACTCAGTTGAGGGCAATTTCTTGGATAAAGTCCTGGCAGATTTTAACTTGGCACACACTGGAAAGGGTATGGAAGGGTCCACAGTCCCAACCTTTGAAGGTAGAGGGGACAGTACAATTATTGATTATATATCTGTTTTAATCTTTTTGGCGCAATTTGTTTATAGTTTTGAAGTGCAGTGGTCATCATTTAGTGATCACAATCTGCTGGCCCTTTTTATGGACTGGGGAACCCAACAGGCTATGTTAGCAGAGAGAGGCCCTTCAAACAAAGAGATTATTCCACATGATCTGAGCCGCAGATTAAAATTGAGCAATGTTCCCTGTGATTCCTTCCTAGATGACCAGTATAATATGTGACACAGACCTTGAGCTGTGCTTGAACATTTCAGGGAATGACGGATTGCTTCTGGAGACTTTTGGTAGAATATGTAAGCATATCAACAGCAATCTTAGTGTCATTGGGAGTCATGGTCAACCCTTAGGTGAGAGATGGTTTGACTCCAATTGCACTAAAGCCCTCCACAACCTGAAAGTGGTGCTAAAGGATGCTCCCAGAGATGGGACGCAAATCGCAAGAAGACGGAAGGAGTAAAAGCTAGCTATCCAAGCCAGCAAGAAAGGGATCGGGAAACAAGCCTGGGAGGATCTGGTGAATCCTCTTAATTTAAACAACAGTGCTAGATTTTGGTAAATTTTCAACTGCCTCTTTTTTTCAATCATTCCAGTGGACGGGTGGGTAAAGCACTTCTCAGGAATTTACGCCAGTTCAGTAGAGAGTAAACCCCTGTAGTGTTGAATATTCCAAGGTGGATGCGGCCACTTGCTGTATAGAAGAGGAGATTGGGACTGCCATTGTAGCTATGTCTAAGAACAAGGCCCCTGAGCCTGATGGGGTGCCTGCTGATTTATTTTGCCATGACACCCGGATTTGGACAAAGGTCCTAACTCATGTATTTAATGCAGCATGGAGGAAAGGCCCTCTCACTACTTGCTATTGTTAAATCATCATCCCAGTGTTTAAAAAGGGGGTCAGGTCGTACCCAAGGTGCTACAGGCCGATCTCACTTATCGACTCATCTGTTAAGATCTTGGGTAGGGCGATCTTGGCCAGGCTAACAGATTGGCTAGAACAAAGGAATGTGATCTCCTGTTTTCAGTATGGGTTTAGGCGGGGTAGGAGTATCCTTGACAAGTGCCCTGAACCTGCACTTGACTGTGGGTAAACCTACAGTGGCCAACAGAGAACGGTTACACCAAGCATTTATGGATTTCTCTTCGGCGTTTGATCAAGTCCACAGAGCCAAGCTATAGTCAATGTTAATTGATATGGGTCTGGATAGTACCATTATTAGTTTCCTGCATGACCTTCATCGGAACCTAACAGCAGTAGTCAGATATAACCGTGAAGGGTCCTTGATGGAACTGATAAAAATCCTTAAAGGGGTGAGGAAGAACTCTATTTTGGCCCCATTGTTGTTTACTTTATACATCAATAACTTGTATTCGGTACTATGTACTGTCACTAAGGGTATCCCCGGGTTGGGTCATTGGTGTATGCAGATGACCCAGTCCTCTTATACAGAACCTAGGCTGGGTACAAAGACTTCTTGACTCCTTCATTGAAATCATGTTCTCCCTTGATATGGACTTAAACTACTCCAAGTCTCATACCATAGTAGTTGGGAATTCAAACAAGCGCCATAAGGAAATTTTGGGGTGTGGTCAGGAGGTGATGAGGATTCCATTTTTCCATATTTAGGGGTTATTTTTGATGAGAGAGGATCTTGGGCCCCACAAAGAAGAGTAAGGAAAATGTGTTGGTCAGAGCAGTGGCCTCGGTTTTTGACATTACAGGTAGACTGGGGGCTACATCAGCACAAGCAATGATGAAAGCCTACACAGCCAAATGTTTGACGATAGTGAGCTACAGAATTGTGTTATGGGGCTACAAGGACTGTGGTGAAATTCAGGGAGTGGAGAATGTCTTTGCAAAAAGATTACTGTGTCACCCGCAGTCAGCTCCCACCTTTGTTGCCCATGAGGAACTGGGCCTTGACTACATCTCAGACAAGTTGGCTCTTTCCTCTATAGTTAGATGATTTAAAGTCTGGTCAAGCCCCGAACTGGAATTGAATCAGGCTATTATTAGAGATTGTCTTGCCCTCGACAAAGGCCTCAGTATTCTCTGGTTGTATTACAATAAAGATTCCCTGGAGAAGCTTGGCTGCTCAGCACTTTTTGAGGCACCTGAGCAAATTAAGGAAAAATATGTTCTTTGGATTAAAAGCAGTTTATGGTAAGAGACAAAACTGAGAGAGAGGCCGGTGAGCTGCAAAACTGCATGGTCAGGTCTTATGTACTCTTGAAAACAGATATAAGTATGGAGACCTATCTCTGAGAAGTGAATTCTCCTCATCACAGTTTTTTATATTAAACCTTTTACATTGGTTTTTAGGAGAACCCCAGGTCTCTTATAATGGAGATAACCGGAGTCCATGTTCTTGTGATAATATTTCAACTCAGGACAAAATGCACTTTATCTTTTTTTTGTGCTCACTATAGCACCTTGAGACACCATTATATACTACCTCTTTTGGGGGGGGAAAGATTTTGCCAGGTAAAAACCGCCTTGATTTATCTACAAATGTTGCAATGCCCTGCAACTTGCTACAATGTGGCTAGTTTTTTGGCAGGTGCACCTAGACTTAGAAAACAAAAAGTTATCCTGGGTTTATTGCATTTTAATATATTTATCAATGTTTTACCTGTTTAAATCAATTTATTTTACTTGGGAAATCAAACACGTTCTGGTCTAATATAAATTTAATATAGAACATTGAGGTTAAACATTTTAAGAAGCTTTTAGGAGTCTTTATAATGTGTATTTATATTTATCAGTGTGATATTAATAGGAAGCTCATGTTGTTTCCCATATCTTGATGATTATTGTTACTGTGTGCTTTTATGGATTTGTATTAATCTGAAATAAAGAAAGAAAGACTCTCCCTCTGTTGACCCCACACATTTGTGGACTGTTATAGTAGCCAATCTACCCTGATGGCAATGTGGTCCTCCTCACTGAAACACTCCTCTCCTACACATGTTCAATGACATGTTGTCCTTATGGACTCTCTCTGGATATCCACTTGCTTGAAACATTTGTTGGGGTTGTTGTTTCATGAACTGTCCCTCTGAACAACATATCAATTTTCACTTGTAAATAAATGCCCTAACTACAACCTGTGTGTTGTATGTGCCTCTAAGAGTGCTCCGGACCCCTCCGTCATCCGCCCCAAATTGGCCCGCCGTTCCTGTGTCCTCTGACTCCTTACTTGGCCCTTGCACGTGGGGTGGCCTACAGGAGCAAGGGAGGGAAGTGTGCCCTCGGATGGGCCATGACGGGGCCTGTGGAGAGGCCCGACCGAGAGGTGCCGGCGCTGGCGGCATGCTCCTGGGCTAACTGGAGGTAGCTGAGTCCCGGCAGGGCCGTAGTGGCCGTTCGGAGCGGCAGGCAGTGGGAGTAGCGGCATCCCGTGAGGAAGGGGCGCTGCTGGCCCCATAAACGAATCGAAGAAGGACGAGACACCCCCACCCCCATCGGCGGGGGATTGAGGCCGGGGCTGTGGCCCGGGGGAGCACAGAGGTGGAGGAAAGACCGTTGGCGCACGGAGCGTCCGGGCCCTGTCGTCTGAGTGGGTCCGCACCCCAAGACACGTACAGAAGACCTCCCCGTCGGCCGGATGAGCAGTGGTGAGTCCAGCTGGTGCTGGTAGTCGGCTAGAGAGCCTGAGGTACACGAGAGGAGAGGTGCTGGGAGGTTATGAGTGGCCCAGAGACTGGGTGCTGGGGAGCCCCCCACCCGGATGTCATTGGGGCCCCCACTGAGTATGTGGTGAGCCGGGGGTGCCTCCTGGGGCCGAGTACTGATACATGTGGGCCCCTGAGGGAAACACGGCCTAGAGCAGATTAACTTACCCCTGGAAGGGCAGTGGGGAACAGCGAACAGCCGAGGGGAGAGCGGCCGGATCTGCCACGGCCTGCCCTGAAGGGGAGATACGGGTCAGCGAGTGGTGTGGAGAGGAGCAGAAAGCCCCGCCTGAGGTGAAAACATACCCAGGCGGTGGGCGGCAGCGGCAAAGTGGTACACCAAGGTGGGGATCCCAGGGAGCGGAAATCAAGGAGGTGGGCTGACGGCCTAGAGGCAATCCGATCTCGGACCAAAGCACAGAGCAGTCAAAGACATGGGGAGAGACAAAACGAGTAAGCAGCCACCCGCGTCGCAGCAGCGTATTGTCCAGTTCGCCACATGAGGTGGGTGACCCGGTGCCGGAGACCACTGCGGCGGAGGGTGTCAGCACGATCCTGCAGGCTATCCAATCCTCGCAGCTGGCAGTTGAAGCCAAGGTCAGAGAGGTGCGAGAAGACGTGGGCCTGCTGCGACAAGATTTGCGAACAGCAGTGGGGCGAATTACGGAAGTTGAAAGCCGAGTCTCCCAGGCAGAATGATGAACTTGCGGACCTCAAAGCCAAGGTCGCCCACCTACAGACCCATACAGGGCAGAGGTTGCTGAAAATCACTCCAGACATAACAGCTTGCACTTTGTGTGTTTCCCAGAGGACGCGGAAAAGAACTGTGCAATAGATTTCCTGGAGAATTGGATCAAATCGTGGGTCCCGGATCAAAGACTCTCCCCTTGGTTTGCTATTGAACGAGCTCACAGGTCCCTGATGCCCCAGCCCCCTCTGGGTGGCCCGCGGCAGCCGGTGATTGCAAGATTCCTCAATTTCAAGGATAGAGACGTAATCCTTAGAGAAGCAAGGGCACAACCAGACCTCCGCTGGGAGAATCATAACATTCTTATCTTAACAGACTACACCCGCGAGGTGCAAGCCAGACGCCGTTCATATGAAGGGGTTAAACAGAAGCTTAGAGCGATGCAATTGACTTATATGCTCCTCTTCCCTGCACGCCTTAAGGTCCTCATGGATGGGAAAGCTTTCTTTTTTGACTCGCCAGAGAATGCATGGGACTGGCTGACAGAGGAACACCGGGTGGCCCGGAGAGGCCCCCCCGACCGGGAGATGGCCGACTGGTGTTGGACTCCGGCGGCCACCAGGGAACAAGTGGAGGGCACGGGTGCACCCGATCCCGCCGGAGAAGGTGGAGTGGCCAAGGCAATACATTCGAGACAGAGAGACAACTGAGTCCAAACCCAACCGGAGACGAAAGTACATCAGGAGGCCCAAGTGGGGGGGTGCTGGCTCCAGCCCCGGAGGGAGAGCATCTTAGTCAATCTCCCCTGCTCACCTGAACCTCATCCAAGGTCACACTGTGTTGCAGTGAGTCCGAGATAGCGATGCACTTCTTGGCACTGGGAGTGGAGCGGCGGTGAGCCGCATTGCAGAACTCCGACTCAATGGAGGGGTCCACCACTCCAATCTTGTATTTGACACTTTGTGGGCACAGTTTAGGGTGACAGATGCTTCTGGGTGGGGGCCAGTTGGGGGGTCAAGTGGGCACACTTAGTTATAGTTGTTCAATGTGGGGTTAATGTGGCATTTCTTTGCCCTTGCTTAGTTGGTCGTGGTGGGATGCTCGGACAGGCACACTTCCCATAACACTATTGTTTCCCTGCACAAATCAGAACAAGCTAACCGGGTCCTCTCCTGGAACGTAAACGGGCTCCTTGACAAAATTAAGCGATCCGCAGTATTCTGCTTCATCTGTCGTTTTACCCCGTCCGTGGTCTTGCTCCAGGAGACGCACCTGCTAGGCACTAGGGCCCATATTTATACTTTTTGACGCAAAACTTCGCTAACGCAGTTTTGCGTCAAAAAAATTAGCGCCGGCTAACGCCATTCTGAAGCACCATGCGGGCGCCGTATTTATTGAATGACGTTAGCCGGCGTTAGCCGCCGGCGCCGTCTGGTGTGCGTTAAAAAAAACGACGTACACCAGGCAGCGCCGGCGTAGGGGGATATGGGGCTTGGGTGTCAAGAAATGGGACAAGTCAGGTTGAGGCAATTTTTTCGCCTCAACCCGATTTGTGCCATTTTTTTTCACTCCCAACCCCCATAGACATGACTCCTGTCTTAGCAAAGACAGGAGTCATGCCCCCTTGCCCAATGGCCATGCCCAGGGGACTTCTGTCCCCTGGGCATGGTCATTGGGCATAGTGGCATGTAGGGGGGCACAAATCAGGCCCCCCTATGCCACAAAAAAAAATAAAAAAAAACACTTACCTGAACTTACCTTAATGTCCCTGGGATGGGTCCCTCCAGCCTTGGGTGTCCTCCTGGGGTGGCCAAGGGTGACAGGGGGTGTCCCTGGGGGCATGGGAGGGCACCTCTGGGCTCCTTCAGAGCCCACAGGTCCCTTAACGCCTGCCTTTTGCAGGCGCTAAAAAACGGCGCAAAAGCAGCCGTACGTCATTTTTTTGACCCGCCCACTCCCGGGCGTGATTTTTGCCCGGGAGTATAAATCCGACGCACATGCCTCGGAGTCGATTTTTTAGACAGGAACGCCTACCTTGCATATAATTAACGCAAAGTAGGTGTCCACGCTAAAAAATTACGCAAACTCCATGGACTTTGGGGCTAGATGCGTCTAACGCCAAAGTATAAATATGGAGTTAGTTTTGCGTCGAAATTGTGTCAAAAAAAACGACGCAATTCCGGCGCAAAGGGAGTATAAATATGCCCCTAGGTGTCCCATGCTTATGAGGGGGCTACAATAGAGTTTACCACGCAGGGTTTTCTAGAGGTTCGAGGGTTGCAGCCGTCTTGTTACACCGCTCTCTGCCCATGGTGGTGACGGTAGCCCGATCTGATCCACAGGGCCATTATGTGGCAGTCTCTGGACTGCTCAGAGGTAACCCAATCAATATACTCAGTATCTATGCCCCCTCGGGAGCACAGGGGTGACTCCTCGCAATACTTAGGGATGTGGTGGCGGGACTCCCCCCCGGAACTCACCATATTGGTGGGGATTTCAATTCAGTGCTTTATCCAGAGATGGATGCTGCTGGAACCACGTCTTTGGGCCGAACCCTCGGAGAGGTCAGGCTGCATAAGTGGATGGAGGGCCTCGGCCTATGTGATGCATGGCGGACTTGGCACCCCCACCAGCGGCAGTACGCTCACACATAGGCAGCGCATCACACCCATGCCAGGATAGATCTCTTCTTTGTACCAGCCCTCGATATTCCCTGAGTCACGGGAGTGGAGATACTTCCCCAGGGGGTCTCAGACCATGCGCCGTTGCTTCTTCATTTGGACAACATTGACGCAACCAGGCGACCGATATGGCGGCTTAACGCCTGGTACTTGCAGGATAGTGACTATGTCCAGGCCCTTAGAGAGCACCTCTCGGACTACTTTGCCTTTAATCTCGGGTCCATATCCTCACTGGGTACGATTTGGGCTCCTGTAAAGTCATTCTCAGGGGCCATGCTAGGCACCTCCTCTGGGTGCGGGAGCGCGCACGCCTTCAAAAAGTGTCGGCACTTGAGGCTAGAGCGGTGCGTCTGGAGGGCCTCCTCTTCGACTCTACGCAGACACCGGTTACGCGGCAATTAGCGCTAGTTAGGGAGGAAATTCTAAACACTACTCTGGAGGCGGCGAAGCACATGTGGCGAGCCTCCATGGCCTGTGTGTATGGTTGGGGAGTCAAAAATGGCAAGCTATTACACTGGCTTGCGACTGGACCGATGGCAAACAGAGTCGTGCCAGAGGTCATCAATGAGGCAGGTGCCATTTCCCGGACACAGAGCAGAGCTTTGCCATCTCCTATAGGAAGCTCTATGAAAAGCGACTTAGGCCCCAAGTCGAAAGAGAAGCCCTCCTACTGGAGGAGGTGTCCCTTCTGAGGATTTCAGTGATGGGTAAACAAGATCTCGACAAGCCTATAGGCCTCAACGAAATGGAGACGGCCATATTGGAGTTGGCTGCGGGCAAGACGCCAGGTCCCGATGGTTTCCCGGCAGAGTGCTATACCAAGTTTTGCAATATCCTCACTCTCCACCTGCTCACTATGTTTGAGGAGGCCGAAGGTAGAGGAAGTCTCCCCCCTGGTCTGGATGTGGCCACTGTTGTGGTGATCCCAAAGACTAACCCCCTTTCGCGGTGCTGTGTGGAGTACCCCCCCATTTCGCTGCTTAACACAGCACTCAAGGTACTATCCACAGCCCTCGCCACAAGATTGAAAAGGGTGCTGCCCACATTGATCCACCCGTACCAATGCAGCTTTATGCCGACTAGGAGCACCAGACATTGTATTCGGCGACTACATGTGGCCTTGGCCAACCGGAACCTTTTGACCTCTCCACTAGCACTTCTCCTTCTCGACCTCAAGAAGGCCTTCGATACGGTGGACTGGTCCTAACTTCAGCGAGTACTGTTGAAAGCCGGACTCGGGCCGCGATTCCGAGCACTAGTCGGACTCCTATATTCTAACCCAACGGCCCGAGTGCAAGTGAACAGGGCGATGTCTGACCAATTTCCTATTCGCCGGGGTCCGTGCCAGGGATGCCCCATGTCCCCACTCCTGTTCACCCTGGCAATGGAGCTGCTCGCGAAGCTAATCAGGGAAGACCCCTTGATTGATGGCTGGTCATGGCCTACTGGCATGGAAGACAGTTTTGCATTATACGCGGATGATGTACTTTTGTTCCTAGCCAACCCAGTTAGTAGTGGCCCTAGAGTGATGCAACTGTTGGATCTGTTCACTGAGGCTTAAGGCTTGAAGGTCAATCCCAGTAAGTCTCTTTTGATTCCACTTTACCCGGCTAGAGACTGCTACAACTGGCAGAGCACTATCCCCATCCGTCGCAACAGCTTCCGGTACCTGGGCGTGCAAATAGCGTTGTTGCCCGACCTGGCATGGTCCCTTAATATTGAACCATTAAGCCGGAGAATCAGGGAGGACCTCCAGAGATGGCAGTCTCTTTCCCTCAATGTCCTGGGCAGGATAGCACTCTACAAAATGATGATCCTCCCCCAATTCCTCTATTTGCTCCAAAACTACCCCTACTACATCCCCAGGGGATGGTTCAGAGACATGGAGACCGTTGCGTGGCAGTTCCTGTGGCGCAACGCCCGCCCCCGCTTGGCGTTTCACAGTGGCCAGGGCGATGTCTATGAGGGTGGAATGGGGATGTCCAGCCTCTACCTTTACTACCTAGCAACGCACCTGCTAGTAATCAATGATTGGATGGGAGGGGGCTGGTCAGACCCTGCCTACCAACTAGAACTCTTGACCTTCGGGTTCCCAGGTTTGATGGGGATGCTATACGGCAAGCCCTTGCCGGGTACACTTCCAAAAGTGACGAGGGTGGTGCTGATGGGGTGGAGAGCCGCACAGAGAGAGACGGGGTGGTGGTGTCGACTCACAGAGAACACCCCGCTGTGGCAGGGAACATGGCTAAAAGACAACTCAGCACTTGAGGGGTTTCGTAAGTGGGACCTTATTGGTATTTCATCGCTCTGTGACGTCTGGGCGGGATCACAGATGAGGTCCTTTCAGGAGCTTCAGCAGCAGTTCTCACTTACTCGCTCTCAGTTCCACAAATACCTGCAACTTCGCCATGCACTGCATGTACATGTTCAGTCTGGGACGGTCCTCCCAGAATTCAGCCCCGTTGAGGCCAAGACGCTGATGGGGCACCTGGGTAAAGGGGGAGTGTCACGCATATATCGTACACTGATTACAAACACAACACAGAATCTTGACAAGCTTCGTGGGAGGTGGGAGCGGTGGACAGGCCCAATGGATGACGACGACTGGAGAGACACCCTGATGGCTCCAAGGATGTTAGCCATGTCATACCGTCTCCGAGTAGTACAGACTTATTTTTGACACACTGCATATCTCACCCCTATGAAACTATACAGAATGGGCCTCCGAACCCAGACTGATTGTCCATGATGCGCGGGCCCAGACGCAGACTTTCATATGTTGTGGACTTGCCCGCACATTATGTCCTATTGGCAGGCGATAGTGGCAGAAATAGCCAGGGTCTTGCAGACGGAGGTGGAGTTGACTGGTGAGCGCAACAGGAAAAGCTTGTATATGAGGCAAGGGGCTGTCCCAATAAACATAATAAGGTGTGGGGGAGATGGATGGGGACCTGGGGAGAAGAAACCGCGGGCACAGGGTAATCTCTGCCTATTAAGTGCAGTGCCCTAATCCTCGATGACATTTCTTGATCATATGTTTCTGTTATATTCTTTAATCTGGTGTAATGCTTGGTTTGCGCACTGCCACTGCGACCTGTTGGGCTTGTTGGTGTTACTATACAAACTCAATAAAAATGTTTATAAAAAAAATATATATGTAACTAACACTACCTAAATACAATTCCTAACTATCCTAACCTACGCTAACTTATATTAACTACTACCTACAACGATCTTAACTTAACCTACCTCACACTATACATTAAAAAAAACACATAATATACATCAACTTCCACACCCTTAAACACATCAGCAGACAAAGACAACAGTAACTATCGCTATACAATACTGAATAAACATTTAGGCCTAAACAAATATATATGTTTTTGTATTTTTTTGGAGGGGGGTTCATTTTTTAAAAACACATAACTCACACATCAACCACTCACCCACTAAAAACACCTAAAAAATCAAACTTCTAAAATGTACCCATCCCTATGAAAAACTACAAACTACTAACACTACACTACACTAACGTCCCTAAAATAAGCTATCTAAAAAGACCTACAATAAAAACAATTATCTACAAGGGGAAGGGAAGAAAGGTTCCTTGTCGCTCATCTTGCCCGTTAGTGTATCTGCACTGCCTGCTAAGCCTCCCGAAGCAGGATGAGTACATTGCCCATCCAGGCTGGCAACACAAAACTTCAGGTCTGCAACTTATTTTTGCATGTCCTGATTGAAGTACTGTGTGATTCCTTGGGTTTCAGCGTGGAAGACAGTTTAGTGAGTGTGACTGCTGGTGGAAGTGGATGGTCCTGCTCCTTTTCTGGACACTTTGCTGGCGGTAGGCGTTTCCATCATTGGTATACCTTGTGGGAATCCCTCACTATCTTCCTAAATGCTTTGAACACTTCAGGAATGTGCCGGTAATGGTGTGCCGGTAATGGTCCTCCCTTACCTTGTGCTGCTTTTTTGGGCTGGGGTCATGTTCCATATGTAATCATAAAGAAAACATAACATACAAAGGTTAACTTGGTAAATGATCACCATCCATGATACATAAGTACTATCTTCAGACATCACATGTTGCGCTTTAGATATCTCAAATAAATCTTGAAGGTTAAAGTGATCATACAAATGTTGCTTAATAGTAATGCACCATCTTGAAACATCTAGGCATGACCATGTCAGCATTGAATATGCTTAGGAACAATGCTGTTTTGAGACCATGGTATGGCACACACTTCATGTTGTATTGATCATCAGTGTCCTCTCTGTGTCCTGCAATGCCCTTGATTCCATTGGCATTAGCTGAAGTAAGATGAGCAAGAACTGCAGATTAAGGCCCTCATTACAACCCTGGCGGTCGGTGATAAAGCGGCGGTAACACTGCCAACAGGCCAGCGGTAAAAATATGGAATCATGACCACAGCAGAAATCACCAACACAGACAGACACTTTAACACACCGACCACCACGGCAGTAGCAACAAACACCGCAGCGGTAACCACCAACAGCCAGGTGCAAGACAATGTACCGCCCACTGCATTACAACAGTTCTATCTGCCACCTTTTCCGGGGCAGTACTATGGCCATCAAAAGCACAGCGGAAACAGTACTCTGAAGAGAAACGACTCGCCTCTCGACACTCAAGGAAGAACCACAACGCCATGGAGCCCAAGCTGCACTTTTTTCCAATACTGGTGTATCTTGTCATACACCAAGAACACGAACGCCGGCGAAGAAGACGACAGTGAGTACTGCACCTAGCACACAAGGGAGGGGGGGAGGAAAAAGAGAGTGACACACACACGCAACACGCAACACGCAACACCCCCACCCCCAACACCACACACACAAGCGGATGCACCAACATTACATATACACCCCATAACCCTCAGGAATAACGCAAGGACAAAAGGAATGGAATAAAATGAGTGTAATAGTACAGTTTTAGATATATACGTCCTTAAACAATAAACGGTATGTACAATATATACAAAAGGAGGGACAAAGCCCACTTCAAAATGTCGGTGGCCCACGGGCCATAACACAGAGGCCAAGGCCACACTTGACTCCTGCCTCAATACGGAGAGAACACTGCAGGGGCATCAGGTCGAAAAAACACATGGACCTCAGGGGGACGGGGAATGGGGTGCACCTCAGCCGGAAGATGGTACAATGCCACTGGCCTGGAGGGGGCTCCATGCCCACTGCTTGGTCCTGGAGAGTGCAAAGACACAGTGTCTCAAATGGGTGACTTGCCCACTTCTTGGTCCTGGGGAGTACAAAGCCACAGTCTCTCTAGTGGGTGACTTGCCCACTACTTGGTCCTAGGGAGTGCAAAGCCACAGTCTCTTAAGTGGCTGACTTGCCCACTGCTTGGTCCTGGGGGTGCAAAGCCACAGTCTCTCTAGTGGGTGGTTTGCCCACTGCTTGGTCCTGGGGAGTGCAAAGCCACAGTCTCTCTAGTGGGTGACTTGCCCAATGCTTGGTCCTGGGGAATGCAAAGCCACAGTCTCTCAAGTGCGTGGTTTGCCCACTGCTTGGTCCTGGGGAGTGCAAAGCCACAGTCTCTCTAGTGGGTGACTTTCCCACTGTTTGGTCCTGGGGAGTGCAAAGCCACAATCTTTCTAGTGGGTGACTTGCCCACTCCTTGGTCCTGGGGAGTGCAAAGCCACACCCTCTTGAGTGGGTGGTTTGCCCACTGCTTGGTCCTGGGGAGTGCAAAGCCTCAGTCTCTCTAGTGGATGCCTTCTTCCCCTGGTTCTGGAGGGAGCCTTGTGCCCAGTGTGCTTTATCCTGCCAAGGAGGGGCTGATTGGATGCCTTCTTCCACTGGTTCTGGAGGGGGCCTTGTGCCCATTGTGCTTCATCCTGGCAAGGAGGGGCTGAGTGGATGCCTTCTTCCACTGGTTCTGGAGGGAGACTTGTGCCCAGTGTGCTTCATCCTGGATGGGCAAGGTCACAGTCTCTCACCTGGGTGTCACACCAAATACCCTTTTTCGGATGGGCGCTGACCTACAGAAAAAAAACAGCAGAAAAGGTATTAGTCATACCATCCGGACTGTTATACTCATGCCCCACCATATTCCCCCATTCCCTTATGCACTTACATTGACCACCATACATGCAGCACTCTGCCCAGGACCCCTCAGACCCCCTCCTACACGAGGCTTACACACACAGCAATCCATACATTCATGCCCCACACATCATGCTCACAATGTACTCACCTGTTTGTCTCCAGGACCATAGGGTAAAGGGTACTGTGGTAGGACCCCATCCACCAGTCTCTCCAACTCCTCCGAAGTGAAGGCAGGGGCCCTTTCCCCAGACACTCGAGCCATTGTCACTGCCAGACAAGGGTCACAGCAGCACTTGCAGTGTAGGTCCTCTCCTGTTGAAGGTCAGGTAGCAAGTGAGTGTACAGATACAAAATGGCGATCACGACCATGGCGGTGCGTACCGTCACCACTCGTGTACATCGCCATTGGCTCCTGGAACCCATACGCCCCAATGATAACCAATGCGGTGTTGTATGGAGGTCGTCAACCGCCGACCGCAATGGCGCACAATGCCAGCGGAATTACCTCCTTTCCACTTGTCCCTCCTCACAGGTCAGGCAGCCGCCATTTCAGGCGGGCACAGGCCATGGCACCTAACTGTGTCACATACTGTTTCTGTAAAGCAAAAATTGCATATTAATGTTGAAATATGTGTGAATATGACCTTCTGCTCACCGTTTTCCCCCTAGAGTTCTACCTCTGAGGATGTATAGTAGATGGAGACATCCCCCGTGTACTGACCCTTGGTGGACCTGGCGACAATGGAGGACAGGCACATTATCCTGACCTACAGACTTGATAGGGCCACAATCCAAAAACTGTGTGCCCAATTGGAGCCAGACCTGATATCTGCTATCCGCCACCCCACAGGTATCCCCCCTCTAGTGCAGGTCCTATCAGTGCTCCATTTCCTGGCAAGTGGTTCCTTCCAAGCGACAGTGGCCATGGCATCAGGGATGTCACAGCATATGTTCTCAAATGTGCTGACCAGAGTGTTGTCTGCCCTGCTGAAACACATGCGCAGCTACATCGTATTCCCACAGGTGGAGGATTTGGCCACAGTGAAGGCTGACTTATACGCACTGGGACGTATCCCCAACATCGTTGGTGCCATTGATGGTACACATATTGCATTTGTCCCCCCCGCCCGGAGAAATGAACAAGTGTTCAGAAATAGAAAAAGCTTTCACTCTCTGAATGTGCAGATGGTGTGTTTGGCAGAGCAGTACATCTCCCATGTCAATGCAAAGTATCCTGGCTCTGTGCATGATGCCTTTATCTTGAGGAATAGCAGCACCCCATATGTGATGTCTCAACTCCAGAGGCACTGGGTGTGGCTAATAGGTGAGCCCATGGTCCCACCCAGTTGACGTAGGTATATGAGTGTGGGTTTGGCCCTAAGGGTTAGTGGGTGGCTAACAGGTATCCCTCGATATTTGCAGGTGACTCTGGTTACCCCAACCTCTCATGGCTACTGACCCCAGTGAGGAATGCCAGGACAAGGGCAGATTAATGTTACAATGAGGCGAACAAGTAGGATCATTGAGCGCACCTTTGGCCTCCTGAAGGCCAGATTCCGGTGCCTCCATCTGACAGGTGGATCCCTGTACTACTCACCCAAGAAGGTCTGCCAGATCATCGTTGCATGTTGCATGTTGCACAACCTGGCCTTGAGACGCCAGGTGCCTTTTCTGCAGGAGGATGAGCCTGGGGATGGTCGTGTGGCAGCAGTGGAGCCTGTGGACAGTGACGAAGAGGAGGCAGAGGAAGAGGATGTGGACAACAGAACTACACTAATTCAACAGTACTTCCAGTGACACACAGGTAAGACACTGTAACTTCACCTTCCATTGCAGTTTTGTGTTTGACATTGTACATGGCAGCCTGATTTCCCTGTTTTCATAGCCACTTACTGTACCCTTTGGCATCTCTATTTTTAGATCTCTGTGCCCCACTCTGGCTCCTGGTGTGTTTAATGCTGCCCACTACAGGTCATACCTATGTGAATATTACAGTACATTTGAATTGCAATGTTTACAGTTTGTAAAACTAATACATATGTCAAACAATTGACAGACTCCATACTTGAATTTGTTCAAAGGGTGTTTATTTAGGTGCTAATAAGTGGAGGGGTTATTGCAATGGGCTGGGTTGCCGATGGAGGAAAGTCAAGAGTAGAGTCCAGTCTATTTGTATCACAGGTGCACTGTCCAAGGTGGCATAGGAAGGGGAACAAAGGCAGTTCAAGGTGGACAGGGTGACAGAGTCGGACACAAGGATGACAATCAGGAGATTCTTATTTCCTGGCGGGGGTCTTGGCAATGTTCTCTGGCTTCTGCCTGGATCGCAGGGACCGTTTGCGGGGTGCTTCTCCTTCTGCAGGGGGTGAGGTGCTGGTGGCCTGTTGTTCCTGTGGCAGGGCCTCTTGTCCACTACCGCCGGCGGAGGTGGAGGGCTGTTCTTTGGTGTGGCTAGTGTCAGGGGCCCGTTGGTGTGCCACTGCCTCCCTCATGGTGTTGGCTATGTCAGCCAGCACCCCTGCAATGGTGACCAGGGTGGTGTGGATGTCCCTCAGGTCCTCCCCGATCCCCAGGTACTCTTCTTCCTGCAGCAGCTGGGTCTCCTGCAACTTGGCCAGTATCTGGCCCAAGGTCTCCTGGGAATGGTGGTATGCTCCCAGGATGTTGGTGAGTGCCTCGTGAAGAGTTGGTTCCCTGGGCCTGTCTTCCCCCTGTTGCACAGCAGACCTCCCAGCTTCCCTGTTGTCCTGTGCCTCTGTCCCCAGAACTGTGTGCCCACTGCCACGGACCCCAGGTCCCTGATCGTCCTGTGTTTGTGGGGTTGCCTTGGGACCCTGTAGTGGTGGACACACTGCTGATTGACGTGTCCTGGGGACAGAAGGATGGGCCCGCTGGGTGGGTGCTGTGGTGGTGTTTCCTGAGGGGGGAGGCTCTGTGGGGGGTTGGGACTGTGCCGGGGTAACCGACTGTCCAGAGGTCCCTGATGGGCCTGGTTGGTCATTGTGATCCAGGCGTGCAGAGCTGCTGTCATCACTGTGGGTGGGGGGGGGGGAATGGATGTGGCTGGCACCTCCTCTCCGGTGACGTTGAGTGGGGGTTCTGTGGGGATGTAAATGCAGTGTTATTGTTTCTGTCATCTTGTGCATGGGTATGTTTCCCTCTATGGTTGTTATTAGCAAGGCTGATTTGGCTTGTGTGAGTTGTGATTGGTTTGGCTAAGTGATTGTCACTAGTGTGCATGCTGTGGTGATGGGTCTCCATGCAGATCTGTGATGGGGGTCCATGCATTGTTGTTGCATACAGGGCTTGGTATTGGGATGGGTGGGTTGTGTTGGTGGTGTACATGTGAGGTGGTGGAGTGATGGGGTGTGGGTAGGGGTAGGAGTTTGTGATGGCATGCAGGTGGGGGGGGGGATAAAATAGTAAAGATTTGACTTACCAGAGTCCAGTTCTCCTGCCACTCCTTCCAGGCCCTCAGGATGCATGATCACCAAGACTTGCTCCTCCAAAGTTGTTAGTTGTGGGGGAGGAGGTGGTGGTCCACCACCAGTCCTCTGTCCAGCTATCTGGTGTCTTGCAACCACGGAACGTGCCTTCCCCTGTAGATCGTTCCACCTCTTCCTGATGTCATCCCTTGTTCTTGTGTGCTGTCACATGGCGTTGACCCTGTCTACGACTCTCCGCCATATCTCCATCTTCCTTGCAATAGATGTCTGCTACACCTGTGATCAGAATAGCTGTGGCTCTACCCGGATGATTTCCTCCACCAAGACCCTTAGCTCCTCCTCTGAGAACCTGGGGTGTCTTTGTGGTGCCATGGGTGTATTGTGAGTGGTATGTGTGAGGGTGTGTGGGGTGATGTGTTGGGGTGTGTGCTGTGAGGTGCCTGGATGGTGTATCGGTGATGGTGTTTTGTGGCTCAGATTCAGTGGGTGCTCCTGGCTTGTCTCTCTCTCAGTTGTCAAAATCTTTGGGTCGTAAAGGGTTGTGAGTAGTGTGGGTGTGTGTTTTATATTGGTGTGGGTGTGTGGGTGTGGTGTGTGTATGTGTGTCAGGTGTGTGTAGTTTGAATTGTCCAATGTGGTATAGTTTTGTTAGTGTGTGTGTATTTTGAGCGCAGCGGTCTGTACTGCCAATGGTTTACCACGGTTGAATGTCCGCCGCAGTGATTTGTGGGTCATGAGGCTGTCGGCGTATTTCTGTTGCCGTAAAGGTGTGGGTTTTGGTACCGCCATTTTATCACTGACCTTGGTCTCGCAGACTTGTGTGTGTGTTTGTATAGTGGCGGATTTCTATGTGTGGGTCATAATACGGGTAGCGGTATACCGCCGCGGTCGCGTAATGTTGGCGGCAGTCACCATGGCGGTCAGCGCCACTTACCGCCAATGTTGTAATGAGGGCCTATATGTATTGTGTCAAAACATTGGGTACCTGATATGGCAAGGACACATATCTGGACACATTGCTCCATATAATGTACATGTGACAGGTATCATATGTGAGAATAGAGGGTGGTTAGCTCACTTGCATCACACAGACATGTATGAAACAACTCCTATATGAACCCTGTTAGTACATGTTGGGCTGTGCCATGACTTCTTACATATTCCCAAAGTAACTGCATGTGTCCCACTACATTGCCTGTATATATGTGTCATATATTCATGTCATCTTGCTACACACCAGCACGCAGCACAACCATTTGACTGGTGTGTGCATGCATGCCCTACATCTCATCTGCACAGGGATATTGGGGTGGCAATGGCTAATGCTGTTCATAGTATGATCCTGTTTGCAAAACATTTTGGAGACTATAATATCCAGCACTATCTGAACACGGATTGGGAATTGGCTTGTCATATGACTATGCTGTGCAGACATTCCTCTGGACCAACACACATAGGCATATCTGTGATAAAGGCAGAGGATAGACATATTGATCCATCTAACATAAAGTATGTGGTATCACACAACATGAGTGGGCACTTCAACTGCATTCCCAAGTGTAGAATGTTAACATCTGTCCTGCTACACTTAGGGTTTTATTTACAAGTCATTCAGACCCAAAAGAACATAATTTCTGTGATGGTCCTTTGGCACACACAGCAGGAACATAAGTTGAAAGCTACATGATGCCTTCCTGCATGGCTTGTTGGGACCCTGTAATTCTGGCACATAGCCTTACTGGCATTACTCTCTTGAATCATTCCCCCTGTGTGGGTTACCCATACACAAAAGACCTATATTACACTGTGCCCATAAACAGCATATCTGTGGATCTCAAATGCATTTGTTAGGTATACCATTCCCTGCCTTGTTCACCTATGAATCACTACTATTTATGTTCACAGAACCTAGCACTGTGGTCATTTCTCTATGGTCATACCAACAAACATGTGGCCCCTCAGTGATAGCAATCAGATCCTTCTTGACATTAGTCAGAGGCAACTGCACATCCAGAACACAACCTCTACCTTCTTATACAGATTTATATGTAGCACATGGAGTTTGTTTTGGAATAGATGCACATTGAGCATGTCATTGCACAAAGCATGCAACATCACACACAATCCTTGCTCTACCCATTAAAGATACAGGCTGACACTCACAGGTAGCATCAGAGTCTATGAAGGTCTCAACCTCTCCAGCGGTGTAAGGCTCAGGTCCAACTGCAAGACATAACATCAGACATTGCACTGTGATTGTAGAACACAAATACTGTGGTCAAAAAGTCAACATTACACATGAATTGCATTTGGCTATGGAACCATTCTGGTTGTAACAAGTTAAAAGGCTCATTTGACATGCCTCAATGATATACATTGGTAGGGAGGCTGACATGTACACACAGGTGATGAAACAATACATGCATCTGTTGAGCACATTATCAAACTATTTCAAATGACTCACTACCCCAATATTTCACAAGGGTGGCAGAGTTTCATGGCACTCTGCATCTAAATGACTGACAGACCACACTCTGCCAGGAGTGGCAATACCCATGCTTTATTCTTTTTTTCACATGTACATAACTATGCTATATACATCACAAATTAGCCTCATTTAATGGGCAACGGTATCTGTCAGTGCAGCATAGTCATACACATCGAACATACATGTTTTGTACATCGCAAAAGCTCAATATTTTAAAATCTGACACACGTGTGAGATATATTCAGATGTATAACAGTCCACATGTCAGATCTATGTACAAAGTTACATACATCAAGCCTCATTTACATGACACTTGATCAACTGGTGTGTCACAAAATAGGACAGCTCCTGAAAAAGCACGCCCCCCCGGGGCAGAACAAGTTAGAAAATATCCTGTCAGCAGGCCTTGAATTGTAACGGGAAGGTGTCGCTTCCTGCACATAAACAATCATCCCTGCAAACAAAGCACCCTTGAATCATGGCACAATGGTGCCTTTGTGGGCGCTCTGCAGCAATGTGTGTTCCAGCACAGGGGACAAGGACAGAAATGCACAGTATCTTAGAGATACAGTTCATTCCAACCCTTTAATTTGGATGCAGTGCGGGCAGCAAAAAGACTTATGGCTCTGCCCTGCGTCAACATTTAGTAAATGAGGCCCTAAGGCCACCAAACATCTATATGCACATGCAGTCTACAGATTTCTTCACAATGCATGTGTACTTACCAACAGTTTCACCAACTTCTATTCCAAGGTAGTCGATGAGGTCACGCTCCCTGCTGATCAATTCCACCCAGCGATGTTTCAGTTGGTGGCTTGTCCGCCCCAACTGGAATAGCCGCTGCATGTGGAATCAGTCCTTCTCCCACCATTGCTTGTGTGCCTCCGTCTTAATTCCTGTATAACTCACCATTCCATGGCCACCATGTTAGGCAGGTAGTGCGTCACCAGCCAAAGGAACCCTCTAAACTCCTCGGTAGACATGGTCGTTTCTCTTCCCTTTCCCAACATGTCAATCCCTAAATACTTTATGCACAACCCAATAAAAAAAAGCCCAAAACTACCCCCAGCTACCCCACACAACTATAATATCCCAAAGACATATACCCGACAAAACACAGTACAGTAAAATACAACATACAAATACAAAGGACAATGAAGACGTGAGGGACACAACAGTGAAAGCTGACAGCAGAACAAACTCCAACACCAGTACTCCTCTCTCTAGCAACACCACAACACAACCTCTCCCAAGCACTGACAAAAGGACTGTGAGTTGAAGAGAAAATGAAAACAACTTCACAGTTCCTGGTTTGCAGCATGGCGGATCCACTGCATCACTTCCTGGGCATATGCAGCACGTTTTTAGCTAATGTGTTGATTTTTTTTAATGTTAATGCCACAGCCAATGTGTAAGTCTTCTGACGCCACAGACTTGTCATGAATGTCCATACATATATGTGCAGTGCCTTCATGTATTTCCATGAACCCCAGGGGACCACAAGTGTGTGCAAAGGGCCATTGTGCACCTGCAGTACTTCCACCACTTAGGACTTGCTATGCACTTGCTTGCACTTAGGGTGCCATTTCCAAATGGAGTAGCATGTGAAGGTTCCCTGATAGTCCATTTCACATCATTTGTGTTGCACATGATTTTCATTCATGCAGATGGTGCAGTGATAGACCACCATGCATGCCTTTGCATGAGCTCTGACATGCTAAGGTCAGAAAGGCATTTTACATCACATTGTTACTACACTCTGCATCAAGGTGGTGTTGCTTGTGTGTAGCAGTTGGTGTTCACATGTAATAGCAATGTAGTTTGACACTGACAAGCAGTGAGACGCACGTGGAACAGGCTCTTCCTGAAACTTGCCAAACATCCCCAGTAGAGCCTAAACAAGGATGTATCAATTGATGTGAGCTTGACCCATTTGTTTTCATGTGTCCTGCATTCTGTTGCTCACATTGGCCATGCCGGACTGTGCCATGGATGGTTCATGTGCATGAAGGTGTTAAGTGAACTGTGATGCAAATTGATAGCAGATTGGGTGGATTGGTGAGCCTTTTCTACAGCACCATGTTGGCATCCACATGTTTGTATTGCTCATCTAGATTATCCATGTTGGTTGTAAAGCACTGGTGCACCAACAAGGTCCCTGCAATTCACAAATTACACTGAGTAACACTTGTGGAACTCTTAGGGTGCGTTCAGTTACTCCATAACTATGAGTCCAGGATGAGCCACACAGCTGGACTTTGCATGGCCTCATGGATATTGTTGAGAGGCTTGTGCCACCAGACGGGCCATGACAGAGGTAACACCAGTGTCATTGACCTGTGGTACCTAGGCTCATATCTGTATAACTTGCCATCCTAGGATGCCTAGTGGTTGCAGTATAGCCAGTCGGTAGTGCCAACATTGTGTGTTGCAAACACTCTACAGTGTAATTGCCATGCAGTTGACAAACTGGCACCCTACATTTGCAATGTATGTGTGGTGGCATTATTGACCCATGGTAACGGGCAAACCAACAGCTACCAGTGAGCCTTCACAAATCCACAAGATAACACGCTATACTATACACACATTGACTGTATGGGCTTGTGTTATGTGTTGCACATTCACATGGCAACATCTACTTCTCTTTTTCTACAGGCTTACTCTTGAATTTGTGTATCAAAAAGGCTGCTTGTCTAGTCACTACTAGTACGGTGTAGCCCAATCATATATATGTTTGCCATTGGCACTCTTCACAATATGTGTCTGAAATGTGTGATTACTTGAAGTTTGGTGATGGGTATACATTCGGACATGATTTCCACCTGTGAAGTGTCAGCCACATTCAAATAACATATCTTGGGATAAACAGTGCCTGGAGCCTTGGGTGGATGTACATTGCCATTTGTGATGTGCAATGGGCAATTGTTTCATGTTCAGATTTTTGGTGTTGTGTCTTGACATTTGCATTAAGACTGTAATCATATTAGTAGCCATCATTTGTATCCGAGTGCAACACACACCAACATGGTAGGCAACATCACTGCTTTTTCCATTGACATCATGGCCTAGTGGTGCAAATATATGCACATTGTTCTTGAATAAACACTCTTGCACTGCCAAAAGTTTAATATTTAGGGGCATATTTATACTCTGTTTGCGCTGGAATTGCGTCGTTTTTTTTTATGCAATTCCGACGCAAAACGAACTCCATATTTATACTTTGGCGTTAGACGCGTCTAGCGCCAAAGTCCATGGAGTTTGCGTCATTTTTTAGCGTGGACACCTACTTTGCGTTAATGATATGCAAGGTAGGCGTTCCCGTCTAAAAAATTTACTCCGAGGCATGTGTGCCGTATTTACACTCCCGGGCAAAATTCACGCCCGGGAGTGGGCGGGTAAAAAAAAATGACGTACGGCCGCTTTTGCGCCGTTTTTTAGCGCCTGGAAAAGGCAGGCGTTAAGGGACCTGTGGGCTCGGAAGGAGCCCAGAGGTGCCCACCCATGCCCCAAGGGACACCCCCTGTCACCTTTGCCCACCCCAGGAGGACACCCAAGGCTGGAGGGACCCATCCCAGGGACATTAAGGTAAGTTCAGGTAAGTATATATTTTTTTTTTTTGTGGCATAGGGGGGCCTGATTTGTGCCCCCCTACATGCCACTATGCCCAATGACCATGCCCAGGGGACAGAAGTCCCCTGGGCATGGCCATTGGGCAAGGGGGCATGACTCCTGTCTTTGCTAAGAAGACAGGAGTCATTTCTATGGGGTTTGGGAGTCGAAAAAAATGGCGCAAATCGGGTTGAGGCGAAAAATTTGCCTCAGCCTGACTTGCCCCATTTTTTGACGCCCAAGCTCCATATCCCCCTACGCCGGCGCTGCCTGGTGTACGTCGTTTTTTTCCACGCACACCAGGCAGCGCCGGCGGCTAACGCCGGCTAACGTCATTGATTAAATACGGCGCCCGCATGGCGCTTCAGAATGGCGTTAGCCGGCGCAAATTTTTTTTACGCAAAACTGCGTTAGCGCAGTTTTGCGTCAAAAAGTATAAATATGGCCCTTAGTCTTTGTATGTGTGATATGAGATCTCCTAATAGTTTTGATGTGTGGTTGCAGATTTGTATGTTCATGGTTAGACTGTAGGTGTTGGTCGGTGTTCCCATGCACATGCTATGAGGGTCACATCTCAGTCATCATACTATGAATTGACTTTACTTTCGTCCACAAGTATGAGGACATCCAAATGGTTAGCTGTACAAGGGAAACACACAGTAATTGCACACTACCTACTTTGGCATACCATGTTCATTGTGTTTGACAATGGTGGACTTATTGGTAAAGATTTTTGCCGTGCATACTATTGTAGGTGTACCAGATGTTGTACAGCGTTGTTTGTCACACATACCTACATTTGTGTTCTGTGTGGCAAGTACAAGCAGATGTGATGTGCGTGTTCTGATGTTTACTGTGACTATGCAGGTAGCTTGCCTACACACTGGTACACAAATTCATTTAGTCATAATCTTGTGACATTGTGAAAGTTATTCAGGCATGTGCCAAACAAAAGTTCTAGAACATGGAGCATCAGCATGTTGCTGCTTCTGATGGTACATTTTGGGCTTGCTCCTCATCTTCCCCATCTCATCGTCCAGTCCTTCCCGCTCCTTATTGTCAGCGGGCCATGGGCCATTTGTCCATGCATTAATATTCTGCAATATGCAGCACACTTGTATTAGTTAGGAAAACATTGTTGGCGAGTAAAGTAATTGCCCCCCAAACATATCCTGACTCCTGAAGTAGTACTTTTGTACTCTGGAGGTCCTATCTACAATGTACCACGTCCTGTTTAGGACATGAATGTGGCTCTGCTGGTCTTTCGTATGGGTGTTTTTGTGAGGATTGCTCAACCACAGCTGCAGACAATAGCCCTCATTAAGACAATGGCGGTAACTGCGCCCACCGCCACAGCGACAGCCGGCAACATACCGTCGCCGTGGCTACCAGCCGCCCACCAGCATTATGACCTTGGATGGAATTCCGCCAGAAGGCTGGCAGAATACTGCTGACGGTCATGACAGCGGTAAGGTGGCGCTGCTGTCAGCAGCAGCGCCACGCCAGCAAAACACCGCCTACCATATCATGAGCAATGATATGGCTTGGCGGTGTTTAGCTGGCGGACGCTGCTGCTGACAGCAGCGCTGCGTCCCGTCTCCAGCCGGAGGACCCCCTGCACGCAGGTAAGTCAGGTGCTCTGACAGGAGAGGGGGGTGTTGTGTTTGTGTGTAGGGGTGTTGTGTTTGGGGGGGTGTCTGTTTATGATTGCGTGCATGCGGGTGTGAGTCGCGTTGAATGTGTGCATGAATGCCTGAATGTGAGTGTACGTGTATGTTGTGTGTTGTGTATGCATGTGTGCGGCAGAGTATGTTGGTGTGTGTTGCAGTGTGTTGTATGTATGTGTGCATGCGTGGGTGGATATGGGTATGCGTGTGTATATGTGTGTATGTGTGTGCGTTTGTGGGTGTGAAAATGTGCGGGGACAGGAGAGGGAGGGGGAGAGTGGGGGAAGACTCTGGGGAGGGGGAGGGGGCGGGAGAAACCCCTATCAGTGCCAGTAAAGGAATTCCCTGGCACTGATAGTGCCTACCGCCATGGTAAACCATGGTGGTAGGCAGGGTCATAATCCCGAGGGTGGGATTGTGACGGCCGTCTGGCTTGAGACCGGCGTCTCCAGTCCAGCGGCCATTACCACCCTGGCGAATGGAGTGGTACATTGGCGGTTTGGCTTGAGCCAAACCGCCAATGTCATTATTTGGGAAAAGGTACCACCAGCCAGTTGACAGTACCTTTCCCCAAATTACCGCCGATCGCCAGGGTCGTAATGAGGGCCTATATCCTTTGACAGCTGCACAGTGATTTGGGGTGCATTTGGTAAATAGTCATAACAGCTGATGATCCCACATCCATATACATATACAAATTAATCTGTATTCTGATTGACTCATACACTTTGCCAACAGTATGAGATCTGCTATGACATTGTTTGGCATACATGCAAGATGATTGGTGATTTGGCTGACACTCTGCTACACATACAGGTGTACTGTCCTCTGTGGCAAATGTACTATTTGCAATACATGTGAGTGCAAATGCCGTAAATGGGGTGAGTTGTCACTGTAAGAATTATTTGACCATTGAGTAGTCACATATCTCACACTGATCTATTGTCTCAATTTATTACTACTATTTTCCTATATTAGCATCAAGTTTGGACCTAATGCCCCATGTAGAGTTCAGATCTGTCTGTTTTTCTATTTTCCAAAACAAATTTGGCTGATATGTGTGTTTTCAGTACAACATGATTGTTCAACAGGCAATGCAAACATTACACTTTTCAGAGTTCAGTGCATTGTGTCTGGCACTTTGAAGTTTCCTGGATGTGGGTGAGTACTTTTTACTGGAACTGAGACATATATTACATTTTATCATTTATTTACATGTTGAAGCACCATCATACATTCACAGACATGTACTTGTGTGAAAACATTCTGCACAATGTGTGTGCGTCTGCGAGCACGTGCAGCTGTGTTTTGTATGTCGTTATCATGAGCTAGCTCTTCCTCCTCCTCCTCCCTTGGATCCTCCAGTTGCTCATCTCCAACCCAGAGGACATTCGTGAGCACACATATGTTGTGCAGTATTATACAGACGACTATCATTTTGGAGACCAGGGGGCAAGGAAGATAACAGTCTACCCCCAGAAACATCCAGGCAGCGCAACCGGGCCTTGAGCAGGCCAAAAGTCAGCTCTAGGACATTACATGTCCGGATGTGGGCCTGGTTGTTTGCCTTCTCCGGGTTCGTCTGTGGGTTTGCAAATAGGATCATTACCCACTGCTGTATCCCATATCCGAGGTCAAATGAGATATAAAATAAAAGGGACAGTGTCAATGTTTGGGATGACTGTATTGGCTAAAGTGGGTATTGGTACAGTTTGAGGTCTTGGTACTGTCTTGCACTTTTCCCAGTAATGATCATATGATGTGTCAATCATGCCAGTGTCATGATGTTTACAGGCGCGTTCAATCAATCCATGTGATGTCAAATACAGTGCATGAGCAAATACGTCATACAATTCAACACTCTGACTGTCAAATTTCTGCAGGAGATTTTGGTGGTGGCTATTTGCCATCACTCTAGTCCACTCAATGTTATGTGTACACACTACATGTGTGAGAAGACAGAATGTGGATGGGATTATTTGTTGTAGGTCCTCCTTAGGTAGATGGTAACATATCAGACATGGCTGACACAGACACATGCTTGGGTCAATGGTCATCCCCAGATGTTGGTGTTGGCCTACATAACATTGGCACAGGCATTTGAGTGTACAACATTGTCCAGGGCAGTTGATATAATGCCATCCACACAGTATGCACTCACAAATATCAATTGATTGCCATGGTGTCACAACTGTCATTGCCCAATCCATAGTTGCATGTCACAATGGGAGAACATTGTCTACATGTCTGACAGCATTGTGCCACATTTGTGCACACAACACATGGATCCTGAAGCTCTGGGAGTGGTCCTCTGCAGTCCAACTACACAAACTCCTGCACTATACAACATCTCTGGGCAGGGGAATTGGTACACAATAGTTTGAGCCTTCTGCACTTTATGGTTCCCTCCAACTAGACTTGCATTCAAGTTGCCTAGCAAGTACACATTCACACTTGCATCAGGTGTTGTAGGGGTTATTCACTGCTTGCAGGATTGTATTTGTGTGTGCAGGTGCACCTTCTAGCCAAGGCTGCTGCCTCAGAGGCATGGTGAGTGATGAGTGTGTTCGGTGTTACACATCACATGTGTCATGGGAGTTATTTGGCTGATTATTTTTCATTTATACAGTTAAATGACACATGCCATGGGCCATGGTTTGTCACCTTGCACCTACTTCCTGGTCTTGGAGCCATGACATGTCTGATGGACCTTCTGTTTTGCATGGGAACACCCCCAGTAGACATGGTACACCTCCCTTTCACACAGTGATGTTGGCCAGATTTTCTCCCTGCCATACATTGCAGTGTGCCTTTACACATGCAACTTCTGCAAAACTGGCCTGCAATGTATTCACATGTATGGCAGGGTGTTTTGCATTGCATATGTAACATGAAGCATGGTACATGCATGTGGAATAGCCTGAAATCCCTATCTGTGTAGGCAGACAGTGAGCTGTGTATTGTGTCCCCCATTTCTATATTTCTATTTGTTATTGTGTCTGTTAGGTACTTGCTGTTTGGTTACCTACAAGTAGGTCATTTTCATATTGTCCATCCTAGAATCATTTACTGATGATTGACTGTCAGAATATGTATGCATCATGCACACTGCCAGGGTATTTTGCCAGCTCATTAGTGATTGACTCATGATGATTAACACTGGCCTGCACGTTGATGGAGTGTGTGTGTTTCCTGTTGCGGTAGAGATGGGCAGTTGCAGTAGGGGGAACAAGTTACACATGCATCCGGTCCACGGCACCCAGCACATGTGGGAAGCCAACGATGGCATAGAATCCTTGTTTGATCTCCTGATGCAGTTGCTGGGTGTTGGGGAAGAGGATATAGCATGGTGTCAGTCAGATGATGGCATCCAGGACAGAGGGTAGGAATGAGGAGAATGATGGCTGTGAGATTCTAGCTATTTTTGTAGCTGTTGTCTGGAAGGACCCCAAAACCAGCATGTGTGGCACGGCCAGGAGTTTTGTCTGTGGGGGGATTTTGGTAACCCTGTTGACTGTTGCCTGTAGTCTTGGTGCAATGAGTGTAGAAGCTGTAGAATGGACTCCCTCCTCTGATGGTAATGGGTGATTACCTCTTCCTCCCTAAGTATAATTAGTGAGATACGCTGTCAATATATGCGCTCCCTTCTCCTGCACTGTCTCTGTGGTGCAGGTGGTGGTGATTATGGTGGTAATGGTGAAGGTGGGGATGATTGTGGTGTTTGTGGTGGTCTTCTTGGTGCTCCAAGATGCAGTAGGAGTAGGTCCATGGTATTCGGAGCTTGCCAGGGTGATTTGGGTATGCTCTCCTTCTGTACCTGTGCCAATGTGTCATTTTTACACCTGGTCTGAGCAGGGGTTATTTTTTTGATGCATTGGAAACTCTGTGCGACTTTTGCAAAAGGAGCGTCATTTTCTGAAAAGCTCATCAATACGGCTGTGCCAGTCCTGCATGATTTTTTAAAAAGGAATTCCTACCTTGCATCTCACTGTCCGTATCTGACACAGCTGGATCTGATACTTAGAGAAAATGCCGCACAGGGCGGAACAGTGACAGTAGAGGCCTCTAGTGTCACTTTGTATATATGGAGTTAATACTGCGCTGCTGCTACATTAAAAATAAGGATGCACCAGTGGTGCAAGCTCATTGTAAATGAGGCTCGCAGTTCTGTAGCCATCTTGGTACAACACAAATATTATACTGAGAATACCCTCCAACAACATGACAACAGTCCCTAACCTACATCATGATCTTTAATCTTCTATAGCATCCTACACTCCCTGTTCTCGACCGACTCATGATCATCCCTCACAACTTCAACATTATAATTTACTGCAACCGACCTCTTTGCATCTCAAATATCTTCATCCACATCCAGAAACACATTCCCATCATCATTTTGGCTCACTATTCCACTGTAAATGCCAACAGCATCACTTCTAACACTTTTCCATTCTCAACACAACACTCTTTTCTGATTCCAAGTCCTTCCTTCCTCTATGCTGTGTGCTATGCTGAACAGCTCTACCTCCTTCATCAGACAAGAACATCAAGTAGTGCTCTTATTAAACAAATATGTTTTTCAGTCCTCACCCTGGCACCCTAAAAGAAGTGGTCAGTTGGAACCCCTATTATTGCCACAGTTTTTTATTTAAATCCTCTTTTTCAGTTGGTAACGTTTCATCATGCCTCCCATTTTCCCATCTCTTTATCTCATCACTTAACTTTCTATGCCTATCCAGCAACCAACATTGTTACTATTTAGATGCTAGTTTCCTTCCCCACATTAACTCAAAAGATGACTTCCAGGACATATCATTTGGTGTCACCCTATAAAACAATAATCTAGTTTATAAATCCCTCCTCCAACAAATACCTGGCTTTAACGTTAGCCGGATTTATTTTTTTCGACACTCTATGAAAACATTCTTTTTATCTATTAAGCTTAGGATGATATAAAAAAAGGCAAGAATGATTTAAGTCAGCTTACATCTTAGTTGAAGTGAATTGTATCCAGTTATCAGAAACAATGCCCTCAGGAACACCTTCTCAGTAAAACACATCTTCAAGGAAACTAATCACTACATTGTAGTAAAATTGCTAAGCATACACACTTAAAGCTACTTGAAAAAATAATCAGGTAATACAATTGCAAACAATTCCTTTTGATGAATCACAGAAAATGTTCCCATGATGTCTATTGCTAACTTCCTCCAGGACCATGAGCTAATGGCACTGAACTTGCCAGGACACTTGGATGTTTTTACACTTTTGCAACACTGGTTCAAACTAGCATCAATAAAAGCCAACCAAAAATACTCCCCAGCCCTCCTCTTGCTACCAGACATTTCGCTATGACCTTCCAGACACAGTGACCCAATATCACAGTGCAATCCTTTTGGAGGCATGCTTTTGTTGACTCTCAATAGAATACGGTTGCTGAAGAAAACCCTTCTTTAACTCTCCCACATTTTCAGCGTTCACCTAAAAGGTGTCTGGTCCCACCTTGATCAAATACTCCTTCATCTTCCAAAGTAATTTTTCATTCTCCATTTTTTAAATTTACTTGCTTTATGTCAAAACACTCATTCTTAATTTTCCAACTCCTTCAAGAACATACTTGTACCTAGCAGCTACTTTACATTCATCATCCCCTTCGGCCAATCCACCCACAGAGTGCTTAGTCTGTCCAATCAGTCTTCCTGGCACAGGCTCCAAAATGTAACAAAAGGCTTCCACTTTAGACACTAAGGCCCAGATTTACAAAAGTATCACCCAATGCAGGACACCTATCAAACATACTGTGCTGAGTTGCGTGACAGAGAGAGAGAATGAGTGTGCTATTTCTACAGAGATATGGCACTTTCTTCCCCCTCTCACTAGCACAGGTGCAGAATTTTGTTGCCAAACATCAAGCACACACCTTTGCACCATAGTGCAAGGGTGTGTTTGTGAGTCTATCATAGGGTACCCTTCCAGTAAAAAAATACTATGACTAGACAAATTTAGAAACGTTTCTTACTTTGTATGTGTGCTGTACAGTGCAGCACACATGCAAAGTCAGAAAAAGAAAGGAGAAATGAAAACATTTCTCCTTTTAACAGCTGCCTTCCAGCAATGTTATTTTTTGGTGCAAAACCCTGTCTACTAATGTTAGTAGATAAGGTTGCACTTCAGAAAGCATGGGTGGTTGCATGGGAACCAACCATGTAATGTCCCTTTGCCACTAAGTAATGCAAAGCAGAGCTTTGCATTGGGTGGCATTATTTCTCCTTACAAATACACACAAATATCAATCTGTGGTGGTTGTAAATCCACAAAAAGGTTATGCTTCAGGTTTGTGTCAAAAAACAATGGTGCCCTTGTGGGAGCAACCTACAGGAGCTCAGCTGCCCATGAATGGACTTGGATCAGATCCAGACATGACGGATGCTTTCCTGGGCTGGGAATCGATGGGGTAATCTCCCCACTGCCTGTTTTCTCCCCGGGGAGCCTTGCAAACTGCAGCTTTAGCAGGTGCAAAGCTGAGGCCTGAAGAGCGATGGACGTGCCGCTCCCAAGATGGTGGGCGCGACGGGCCTGAGGGCAGAAGGCCTGTAGCTGCTGAGCAGAGCTCACTGAGTGGCCGTGCAGGCATGGGGAGGTGGCAGCGGTGATGGAGGGCGACGGTTCGCTGAGCGATGGATATGGCGGAACTGAAGGCAGGTAGCCTGTGGTTGACTGACCGGGCTGCAGGTGAGCAAGGAGCAAAGGGGATGACTGGAGCTTTGCTGGTGACACCTGGGGAGGTGCAGAGAAAGACCCGAGGCGAAGGTCCCATGGTTGATTGGCGAGGTGCTTCTGACCAGCACATGGAACGCAGACTGAACTGGGATCCACGGCGACATTACCTAAGGAGCATCAGCGACCCCTTCACCTACCCAGCGAAGAGTAATGGTGTGAGGTGTAGGTGACTGCATGGCCTGCAGATGGGGGAGGCATCCGCTCAGCACGACCTGGCAGGGGAGAGCTGGATGGGGACCCCGGGAACAGCGGTGTGAGAGAGTGACAGCCACCTTGGAGATGGCCTATTACCTGGAGTAGAGGGAGTAAGCTTTCACCAGTTGAGAACCTGCTCGTGCTGGACCGTGCTCTATCAACCACCGGAGTGGAGTACTGGAACTCACTGCTCCTTTGTACCAGAGCTGCCTGCTTGAGAAGCTGTGTGAGACAGCGGGTGAAAGAGAAGAGATCCCAAGCTAACATACAGTGAAACACATTGGTAGAGGCCCCTTACTCCTTGACTGAAGTAAGCTGCGGTGGTAATGGCTGCATTGTCTACCTGTCACTGACGCAGAGAACACTAGACAGAGGAGCCACAGATTGTGGGTCATTGAGCTGGTGACCGCCCCAGCATAGAATACATTACTTTCCTTTGATCTTTCCCGTTGACACAAGGGACTTTCCAGGCACTGCGATGGCGTCCCATCATGGGACAAAAAAAATGGCCCTCATAAGTACTTATTTCCTAAAACTCCAGCGAAGAAACCAGATCCCCACTAATATGGGAGGCACAGATGAGGCAACAAGACCAGGGGAAGAGGCCGCACCTGTCACACAAGCCTTCTTGAAGCAACTGTTTGGAGTCCTCAGAGAGGTCTTTGTCACACTTAAACAAGAAATATCAACAGAGGTGAAGGACCTGAGGAGGAACATTGGTGACTTAGGCCAAAAAGTGGACTCACTGGAATATACTCACGAATCTCGTGAGGAGGAATTGGAAGCACACAGCCCGAGCTACTTGAGCTGCGGGACATAAACTTAGCAAGGCAATATCAATTGAAAGATTTGGAGAATAGATCTTGGTGCTCTAATATCTGATTTAAAGGGGTTCCTTTGCAGGTGATAACTGAGAGCTTGGAGGAGTTCGCGATCCATCTTTTCCACCATGTAGCCCCAGAACTTAAAGACCAAACCATGATTCTAGATCGCATCCACAGGGCAGGGCGGTCTGCTCGCTCCCTAGGCCAGCCACAGAATATTCTAACTTGCCTGCACTATTACAAGCAAAAAGAAATAATCCTGGCTGCTGTCAGGGATAAGTCCACCATAGACTTTAAGGGCTTCAAGAGAGGGCTCCACAGTAACGGTGCAGCGCCACCCGGCCCTCAGGCCATTGACAGGCTTCCTCTGCAAGAAAGGAACCGATATAGATGGGGACACCCCTTCTGCATCCAATTTGTGTGGAACAAGGAAATGCAGAGTGTTTGGGCACTGGCAGAAACTCAAAACCTGATGGGCATGCCTCCTTTCTCCGAAGGCCCCTGTCCAAACCTTCAGAGCAAGCGTTGGACCCCACTGGGACAATGAGACAACGACTGCCGCACCTGAGAAAAGGGAAACTATGTAACTCTACAGAGACTGAGAACCGCAAAAAAGGGCGGTGCTGCTGCGGCAATTACAACATAATGAAAGTGTATTGGACGTGGACAGTGACCACTGATCCATTGGAGTTTACACGCTGTTACATCGAGTATTACTAATATTTTGCCCACCTTGTAGGGGGGATAGTGCCTCCTCCACTAGTGATAACACTGGGTTCCTCTAAAGACGGCACTGTTTGCGGCAGAGCTCCCACCCCCTGAGACTTGGGGCTGTAGATGGAGAACTCTACAACACACGAGTTAGACCTGTCAAGTTTGACTATTGGTGTTCCCAGGCAGGGAGCAGTTTTGTTCTTTGTTTTCTTTCCCCCTTGACGACTGTACAGCACTTACAAGACTTGTGGGTGACATTCCTGAGGCCCCTTGGTCACTCATATGTTTGGTGGCATGCCTTAACTCATTCCTATTACGAAGTCAATAGTCCATATACTCAGTATTAATGTCAGGGGCCTTAACTCCCCTGTGAAATGACTGGCCCTCCTCTCCCTGGCTAGGGAGGCCAAATGTAACATTTGTCTTACACAAGAAACACACTTAGTAAGGGTTGACTGGAAATGACTGCATTCACGCTGGTTTGACCACCAATATCTTTCATCAGGATTGGGGAAAAAAGCAGGAGTAGAAATATTGTTGGCAACACATTTTATGGGGAGAGTGACGTACATACAGAAATACCAGGGAGCGTTCTGGCCCTGCGTATTGATTTGAAAGGTTATAGATATACAGTGGCTAATGTCCACTGTCCAAACGATCATCGAGAATTATTCCTACGTGATGCACTGGGTCAAGTGCTTAACTCCCCGGACTTGTATGTTCTGATTGGGGGGGATTTTAATATTTTCCATGACACACAGGTTGACCAATCCATGCAAAGATCTGGGCAAACTGGGCGCTATCCCTATTTTTTAAGGGCTGGCTAAGGGAGGTGGGTTTGATGGATATCTTGTGACAGACATATCCCGAACAGAGGGACTACACCTTATTTTCTGCTGTACACCAGACGTACGCTTGTATAGATTACTTCTTAACGTCACCACATATCACTAAGGCAAGATCTGCAGAAGACATCGGGCTTCCCTTTCTGACCATTCACCTATTAACTTGTGGTTCACAGCCTCCACCATTTCACTGCCTACACAAACTTGGCATCTCAACACTAGGCTCCTACCACATGACAGCACACTCATGGAAATTAAAACAACTATAGAGTTGTTCCTAGCCATAAATGACATACCCAATATGCTTTCTACATTACTTTGGGATACTTTGAAGGCAGTTTGGGAGGGAAATCATTGCTATTGCAGCATGGTTCAATATAGATAGGCGTTCTAAAAGCATACAACTGGAAACTGCAGTCAGGGACTTGGAGACTACACATAAAACCACGGACTCCTTGGCGATGCAGCGGCAATTGAAAATAGTTCACAAGCAGTTGAGGGCTCTTGACATGGGAAGGGCTTTGCTACGGACAAAGCAAAATTACTATGCAGGTGGGCAATAAGGCAGGGCGCCTGCTGGCTCAGCGTCTCTGCTCACAGGTGTTACAGTATGGAGTAGCTGAGCTGAAGTCATCTGAGGGTATTGTGCTGCAACAAGATGAGCAGATTGCTGCGGAATTTGCAGAATTCTACACTGCCCTGTACTTGGCAGAAGAGATTAATAATGATAGCATAGATGTCTTTTTAGATGCAGTCCCCCTATCTAGTATTCCACTGGAGCGTGCCACCTGCCTAGATAGCAACATAACCCACATTGAGGTGCTTATGGCTTACATCGTTTTAAGCCTGGTAAGGCCCCTGGACAGGATGGCTTCAGGGAAGAGTTTTATAGAGCCTTCGGGACACTCCTGGCCCCAGTATTGGTGCAGTTATATAATTAATTTAGTGCCACTAGTTCTCTCACTCCTACTATGCAATTGGCAATGATCGAGTTATCACTGAAGAGGTGAAGGACCCCAAACATTGCTCCTTCTACTGCCCCATATCTCTCTTAATGGTAGATGCTAAAATGGCTAACAGACTGGCTCCCTTCATGCAAGGCTTGGTGGACCCTGACCAGACTGGATTTATCCCCGAAAGGAGCTGTAGTGATAATACCAAACGACTGTGCCCCCTATTGGACAGAACACAGCAAACTTGCCTACCTGCGCTCCTCCTGTCAATTGACTTGGAGAAGGCATTTGATACGGTCCACTGGCCATTCGTTTAAGGTGTACTGGTGCGTTATGGGCTGGAGCCAATGGATTCAATGCAGCTATGTCTCTCCCAAGGGGATGGTGTGAGTGAATGGTCTCCTGTCCGACCATTTTCCATAGCTAAGCGCAAAAGACAGGGCTGTCCTCTCTCACCCTTATTATTTGCTATATATATATATGGAGCCAATGGCTGAATGCATCCTCAGTCACCCGCATTTCTCTGGTATATGAATGGGCGGTAGATCACATAAGATTTCTTTCTATGTGGATGATGTCCTTCTTTATTTGACAACACCTTGAATGTCCCCGTCGGCAGTTCTGGAGGAGCTTACAGAATTCGGGGCAGTTTCAGGATTCAAAACTAGCCTACAAAAATCATCTACTTTGAATTTAACTATCCAAGAGGCAGAATTACCATCCTTAAAGCCTGTCTTTCCTTTTACCTGGGCAGCACAAGCGGTGAGGTACTAAGGATTGCAGATCTTTTCGACTCCAGATAAACAGCGGCTCACAATTATACGGCAACTGTGTCGACAGTGTAGTTGGATCTGTCTACATGGAAGAGGTACGGCCTCTCCTGGCTAGGCCGCTTAGCAGCGGTCACTATGACTCTACAGCCAAAAATACTATACATTATTCAAACACTGCCGCATATTTACCCCACCTGGTAAGCTACTATCGCACAACACAACTGCGCTATATGGCTGAGTGGTCACGCCAGACCACAGAGAAACACTGGTGCTTTACTGATCAAGCAGTAGATGGGGTTCATGTATGAAAAATACCATGGCTGCCAAAGGGGGACAGTCCACTGGGAGTATACATTTCCCCCATACTGCGAGCTACAGTGGGGGTGTTGGACAAGGAAAAAACGCAAAAAGGTCTATCCACCCCTATCTTCCCCCAAACACCAATAATAGGAAATCCATATTCCCCCCGCACTGACAGACCCAACCTATGATGCGTGACAGGAAGCCAAATGTAAATGGATCGGTGACCTCTACAACGCAAACGGCCTGATGAAATTCTCTCAGCTCCAGGGAGCCTACGATCTGCCATCCGCAGTCCATTGGCAAAACCTAGCGGTCCGACACTGGGTAACTCTCCCCTCAGTCCGCCCTTATTCTAGTAAATCTGATATTCTGTTTGAGAAATGGCTCCTCACATGCACCTCGGACAAGCGACTTCTGTCAGACATATATGCTTTCTTAATCACACCACAAACACTAACTAGGTCACTCGTACAATGTAGTTGGGAGACTGAGTGTGAGCGCGTATTTAGGAACAGGGAGTGGCGCAACATCTTATACCGCATCCGTGTATCAGCAAGTAACACAACCAGTAAGGTTCCTGTTACAGTTGTTCCATACCATACAGCTAGTTGGACATGTTTCTATTTCGTCTACAGCCTAGGTAGGTTTTACTTGTCGGGTGCCTCTCATTTTCCACAGGATACATTTTTAGACACATCATGATTTTTACAGCTATCCCTATCCAATTCACTTTCTGTTGCTCTTTCTCACACCGTGGGTGTCTTTGGATATATCATGTAGGCATTCTTGAGTTATTCTAGTCTTTTACTTTCTCTACTTCTCTCCACATATGCTATATTTCACATTTCTCCTATGCACATCATTCCACTACTACATATTCAGTCACCTCTGTCATGTCTGAGTCCTCTTATACCTATAAAACATCGATATATATACTTTTTTATTGTTTATTTTATTTTATCTTATTTCAATCTACATGCACTAATACCAACTTATACTTATGTATGCTATGTCTTTTACAGCCTTGAAAAAGTCACTGTGTGACAAAACACGTGTTGACTGTGTTTGAACACATTTATATTCCAAAGGCTATCACTCTACATGGCCTATGATTGATCCAACTATACAGAGTATTTGCTGACCCAAATACATTTTTTACTGGAACACAAAGAAGATTACTGTACTATTCACCAATGGACCTCTTACATCAGATTTCACATTTGTATCTGTAACTATATGTGCTTTTGAGTGCTGTGGTTTTAGCTGTATTTCTGATTTAAAAGCTTAAGGCTCATTTAGGGTCTAGCTGAGAGAGTATCTGAAAATAGAACATTGGGAGGGTGATGGCTTGCCAAATGTAAAGGGAGTCACATCGTTTGGCAGAAAGGACTCATTAGTCCGCAACAGTAATTCACCTGGAAAAAAGGTGGTGTAGGTCAGCTGCACTGACAGAGCCTGGAACTCATGCAATGAGTTTAAGTGGTTGCAGTGAAAAGAAAGTTTTGAGAGTGAGAAGATGCAGCAACACAACAGGTGACTTTAACAAGGACAGGTGGCCTGGGAAATGCAACAAACGGAAAAGGCCCACCGCAAGCCCTTGCTGTACCAAAGACAAATAAAGCAATAAAAAATCCAGCAATTTGGTTTGCAAAGGATCTGTTTTGCTGACACAACACCAGGCCGCAAACTTGTCCCAGTGCCGAGCATAAACAGGCTTTGTAGACGGACTCTTGGCAGCAATGATGACTTTCACAAACTGAAATGGTAGATCGATCACAGTTAACTACTGTTTTTCAATCTTCATGCATAGAAGTGTAGATTGAACAGGTCTGGGGTGGAGCACCCTGCCCTGCTGCTGTGACAAAATATCTTCCTGAGAGATTAGCCAGAAAAGAGAACAGATACTGATGCTCAGAATTTCTCAGTGCCACATAAGCATGCCACAGCCATTCAAAGCCACTAGAATGACTGACGTTAAGTCATTCCTGTTCTTCTTCAGAACTCATAGCAGAGAGGGAGCGGTAGGAAGGTGTACAGGATTCATGTGCTCCAAGCCTACCTGAATGCGTCTCCTAGCTAGAGCATTCTTGGGAACTCCAATACAGAGAAGTTTTGATATTGTGTGTTCTTAGTGGTGCAGAATAGATCCAGCCAGGGTTCTCCCCACTGTAGGAAGATGCCTTGTGCCACCTCAGGAATCAGCAGTCATTTGTGGTCTGCCAGGTGTCACATGATGAGCTCATCCATCCTGACATTTAAAGATCCCACCAAGTGGTTCACGATCGAGGAAATGTTCCAGCGCTTCAGTCAACAATAGAGGCACACAGCCTCTTGGCACAGGACCCAGGGTTCCACTCCGCCCTGCTTGTTGCAGTACCATATGACAGTGGTATTGTCTGTGAGAACCTGCAACAGCCTTTCTGTGATGGACGGCATAAAGGTCTTCAATCCCAGGCGGATGTCCTGCAGCTTCAATAGATTTATGTGGAGCTGGTTTTCTGCTGGACACCAAAGCTCTCTGATCTCCATCTCTCTCCGATAGTTTCTCCAAGCCGGTAGCGGGGCATCCATTACTACCATCAGCTCTGGGTGGGGAATGGAGAGGAGTCTGCTGCTGATCTTTTGCGGTCTCCTCTGAAACCTGTATGAAGTACATCAGGTTCCCTTGGTGTTGGATAGGCCTGAGCCAACTTTTAAATACGCCAACATAATTTTTGTAATTTTGGTAACTTTGCGTAACAATTTTTACATGAAATGACCAAGATTATGCCATTATGCCAATCTTTGTAATTTCAGGTAAAAATGTAACCTAAGATGTACCATTCGGGTAATTTTTTGACACAAGCATTTAAGGTAGATGTTTTATTTGAGTGGACTATTCGGGTAATTTCTAAGTGTGAAACTACAAATCCAAACAAGAGCAGCAGTGTTTTGAAGGTGAGTAGCATTTGTTTTAACATGGGTCTCCAATAAATATTTGCAGATGGATTATTTACCCAAGTGGATGATCTGGTTAATTTTTTAGCACAAAATTACTAATCAAATGTGAGTAGCAGCTAGATTTTTTTTCACAAGTGGACTAGTCTGTATCTTTTTAGCACAAAACTAATCATGCGAACAGCCGAGTTTTGAACACGAGTGCCCAGAAATCAACTAAAAATTACATTTTTGCATCAATTTTATTGAACTCAACATGCATTTCATGTAATTATGCAAAATTGTGCAGTCATTTTGCATGATTACAACTCAGCAAATTACAAGACTTTTGCACACCTCTAACGTAAGCCCCACTGTGAATTCATATCCCACTGCAGAGCCTGCATATGCCACCTGTTACAGTGGACAAAGGGGATGCATGAGGCCAACCAGCCAAGATGCCTCAGAGCTGTTCTCATTAAGGGCCAAGGCTGAAATATTGAGATCATAGCCCGGATGTCCTGGAGTCATTGCAATGGAGGAAAAGCACTGAACTGCACCATGTCCAGAACAGCTCCTATAAAAGGAAACGTCTGTGAAGGTGTCTCTTTAATCAAGAAACCCAGCAACGTCAGAGGGTTCACTATTGTGTGGAGGTTGTCTACGACTGACTGTGGTGAGCCCACCTTCAATAGCCAGTCATCAACATAGGAGAAGATTGGTATCCCCAACCTCTGAAGAAGGTCAGTGACCACTAACATCACTTAAGTGAACACCCGAGGGGCACTAATAAGGCAGAAGTGGAGCACATCAAACTGAAAACACAGTGCCTAAACAAACTCCTTTTTCATTAACTCAAAACAATTCCCCTGCTCCTTTCTCTACAAAAACTTTGCATTCTTTTACATTAATCAGAAAATCAGCTCAAGTTTAGACACAGACGGGTATATTTATCATTGAGCTGCATCACCCTTGTGCCACGAAAGGGGGCGCAAGGGTGACACAACTATTAAATCAGATTTATCAAGTCATGCAAGGCCACCTTGAGTGGCCGTGCATGGCTTCATAACTGTAGAGTAACGGCGCAAATCGCTGCATTGAATTACTGTGCCTCAGGTGAGGCATTCCCTGGTGTTCCCACGCATCCACCCATGGATTTTGGCGCATTACCAGATTTACCATTATTGGGAGACCTGGGAATGTGTCAAAATGCTACACTTCCCAGGTGAGGTGTAATGAGGAGAATTATTTTTCCTCTGCAGCACACACAGAAAGAGGAAAATGCCTCTCAGGATTGTTTTGTGCATGACAGTATCCCTTGCTGCACAAAAACAGTCCTGACTGCAAAGCAGGCACACTTGAACTATGGTGCAAGGATGCCTGCATTGGCGCTAGGCAACCAAAAGAGCTCCAGCGCAAGAAAAGGACAGGAATGTGCCTTATAATGTTAAATACAGCACATTCCTGCCCTTTCTCTTTGATGTAGTGCAGCAAAGTGGCTTGCTGCGCTAAGTTTGATAAATCTGTCCTGTACATTTCAATTGACCTGGAATTGAATTCTGCAAATCCTAGAAATGACTGGTCTTTTGCCACTTGCTTTGATGCCTCAACAATCACTTTGACGTGATCATCTTGAGGTTTCATTCCACTCTTAAGAGATCTTGTGCTCCCAGTATTCCACTTCTTCGCTTCCCAATTTGCTCCATTTCATTGTTGATCCCACTTTCTGTAGGCTACCAAAGATTGCCTCAAGTTCATGTCATGCTCTACTTTATCAGTGCCAAAAATAAACATTTCAGTGTAAACGACTTTTGCTTCTTTCAATCATTCCAAGCTTTACTCATTAACCTTTGAAATACAGTGGCTGGACTCGCCAGCCCAAATGGCATCCTCCCATATGAATACACTCCCTTTGGTGAAATGAATGGCATGAAATGTTTTGATTCCTGTGCCAACTTCATCCAGTGATACGCAGTAGTTAACTGTGGAGAACACTGTGATCTCAGAAGCAGGGGGAAATTGAAGAAAGCATTACCTGTAAGTTTGGTAGCAAATAAATGCAAATCCAAATGCCCTATTTCAAGGAGCTATGCAGTTTTAAACCCTCACAAACCTAAAAGGAAATTACAGGAGGAGAATGTGAATGTAAGATTTCAATGGGTTCATTATTATCATTAAGAACACAACTCTTATAAATAAACCTTTCTTAATATTCCAGTGACAAGCTAAAGGAGCGTTTCTCGTAGTTTGCCTTACTCAAATAGCATCTTGTATTATGATAATTTTGAATATTTCTAATTTACCCAACCTTCCTTAAACACTGCCGGAAACATCCAAGTCATTATACTAACTTCATGCATGCCTTTCTCTACTACAGACACTGCTAGGTTCGGTTCTTGGGTCAAGTCTTCTTCCCAAATCATATTGTATTAGCAACCCTAAAATAGTTTCTGTCTTCAGGCCCTTCCCTCTTTGAATTCTATCTCATTCCATTCCAATTGTTTGCCCTGAATAAGCACTTGGACTTATATGTCCATATGCAACAACTTCCTACTTGGCCATAGCTGATCAAACACTATCCTACCCTCAGTAGGGCACCATGAACACAAGTTTACCATAGTATATCACACAATAGTATTTACCAACTCACTAACCATACTTTTATCACAACTCTCCCTTGTTGTTCTTTCACAGTCCAACATAACTCAAACACCAATTCACAACATCCACATAATTCATATCCATTACCCAATTTATCTTTCTCCTGACACAAGACAAAACCTTTCAAAATGTCTCCACCTTTTACATCGATTACGTGTTTTGTCAACTGCACCTTTTGCGAAACAGATGAAATTGCTATATCGGTAACAGGATTTTCTATTATCCTGGGTTGAAAGTTACACCTTTCACTTCAACTTTCCTTTTTTTGACTACTATTGCTGGAAAGCACATTAACCTGAGTACTTCTTTAACATTCTTGAACATAATTTTCCATTAAATCTAAGTTCCCAACAAATCTAATAGCACCCTGAAATGTAGTGTCAGATCCTTCCCAAGGAGACGTTCTTGCACTTTTTTGGATTAAGTTTTGATTAAAATGTGATCACTAAGCATTTTCTAACAAATGTGTTCACAATTGCTTGTTATAGCCCACACTCTCAATTTAGCAACCCAGTGATCAATTGCCTTGTCTTCTTTCTGACATCCAAAATAAAACTTGTATCTCTGTAGGGCAATATTATTGTTCTTTCTATAGCCTTCCTGTAACTGTTTGACTGCTATTAGATCACCATCGAAATTGTTAATGTACTTTAGAGGTGGCAGGGTTTTAACCTATGATTGTACCCCCAAGCCGTTCCCATCCACAAGCAATGTTTCAATAAGTGTAATTGTCTTTGGGCACCACTGCGTTTGCGCAGTTTTGCGTCAAAAAGTATAAATATGGGCCCAAATATTTAAAGTTGCTACCGTGGACTCACGCACGTAGAAAGCAACATACTGTATTTTTGAAGGTACCAAGAACTGAATGCTCGCTATTTATGAATACATTTATTAACTCAACCTGAACTAATGATCTAATATTGTATTCCCTTTACTTCCTCTGTATAAAGATCACTTTGATGGTTTTAATTAACTACACTTTCAGTGGTAGAGTTAAAAGATACCATCATCTTCAGATGCTCCCAAGCGAAGAAACATAACTTGTTACAAGGTCTGGCCAATAGATTTAAAGAAAGTTTCAGAATGAATCAGAATGAATCAGAACAGATCGAGGATTATGACTTGGTCCTCTGAAAATGTCAAATGTTTTCAATCCCAATAATTTCTTGGATGCAAATAGTCTTAAGCTGCTTCACTTTGCACTGCTAGCTCCTAAAGACGCACCTACTGACGTGCTGGAGAGGGATACTCACTCTCTCTTTCTAGCAAATCAGGACAAGGCCCCTTCACTTCCCCCGAATTCCTTTGGAAGCACATGGTACTTCACGAACGCACAACACAAATAGAAAAAGATACTGAAAGTCTATGGGGAATCGCTCACATCTACAAATATTGGTGTACGCTGCAATATAAGTAACTAACGGCTGCTGGTCTTGACTGTCACTCATCACCTATCCTGGTCTGAAGTCTTTTACCATCACAGGGATCAAATGTAAACAAGTATCACCTGTGTCATGTAGGACAAACATTCGCAAATAAAATAGGTCTTACCTATGCAAGAGCTATTGGTTTTGCCAATGTGCTTAGCCATGTTGTAAACCAATGTGACTGCTGGAGTGGCAAAGAGTAGAGAGGCGCAGAGTGGACTGGCATAGATGGGAGTGGCATTTCATAGAGTAGAGTGGTGTGTCGTAGAATGGAGTGGAGTGAAGTGCAGTAAAGTGGCATAGAGTGAAGTGGAATAACTTGGAATGGCATAGAGAAGAGTGGAGTGATGTGGAGGAAAATATTAAGGAAAGGAGTGGTGTGTTTTAGAGTGGAGTAGCATGTCATTGACTGGCATAAAGTAGACGGTAATAGAGCTGAGTAGAGTGTTGTTGAATGGAGGCATGTAGAGGGGCTGGCCTGGTGTGGAGTATGCATGGTGCGGTAGTGCACTGTCATTACAGACAACACATTTTCAATTGAAATTACCATTATATTTGCAGAGACATAGTTATACCGATAAAAGTATACAGCGCACAAACAAAATCTCATCACCTAGTCTATTGATTTGTTTTAATAATAGTAAAATATTTGTTTCCACCAAACATTAGAATTACAAAAAAGAAAATTGTGCTTTACTAATTCTGATATATTCTAAAATATCTGCACAGTTAATTTACAGAAATGTAAATTTTGTTTTGTGCTAGAAAAAAGCCTTTCTTTTCACAGCAAGCTAGTCATATAAATCTTGTGCCTTTGAAGTCACTTTGAAGTAAAAGAAAGAAAAGTAAACGCCTAGATCCCTCAGAAGACAGAGCCTGACATTTGACCTAACTCTTTGAATGCACAGCAAACACTTTTAATGAAGATCTCCTGCAAAGTGCCCCTCTACGCGGCCCATCAGACATTGCAGTCTGGCGTGGAGCGGGCCCTATGATGAAGCATGACATCCACTGGATGTGTAAGGGCCTGTACTTCTGAGTATTAGAAGTGTTGGTGTTAAATCTGTACCTTTATACCTGTTGTTTAGAAACTGTGAACTCTTTGATTTGTTCAGTATTTTGGGAGGCCGTAACCTGGACTATTGTTAATCTCCCTGTCCCCCTCTTTTTTTGTCGCATCCTAAGATTGGCCAGGGGTGCTTGGCATCTAGAACTTTCCTGACTCACTTATAAACCCCTGTAAAAGGGACGGAGAGCAAGACAAACAAGTTACTTACCTTCAGCAACGCCTTACCTGGTAGAGAAAGGCGTCAGACTGGATCCAGAAATTTTCTGTGAGCAGTACACTTGTGAGCCAGTAGGCGGCGTTGTTTGTCTCCGCTCAGGCTAGAAGTGATGTGCGCAGTGCCTATATAGGCACCACTCCATCACGCTTGCGACTTTCCACGGCAGAAACACAGAGCCACAAAGAACACTGGTGTGTTAGCTAGGGTCCTTAAAAGAGGAAACAACCCTAAACTCTGAAATTCGTCCACAGAGTGGGGAGGATGGGTGGGTCAGTATGACATCTGTGGCTAGACAGAGTCTGGGGAGATAAGGAGTTACAAGAGATAAGTAGCTAGTTTATATGATAGAGGCTTTTAACCGCAGATTCATTACCTAAGAATAGATACCCAAGCAATACTTCCCCAGAGGAGGGCCAGCAGTAAGGAGTAGAGTAGGAAGCCCTGCAGGACCGAATGGGCAAAGTGATCATCAAGCTGGATCTGACTGCCAAGGCAGTAGTTTTTCATGAAGGTGTGCAATGAAGCCCACAAAGCTGTCTGGAAGATATTGGACAGGAACCCCACAAGCTAATGCAGTGGCCGCAGCCTAGGCTCTGGTAGAATGAGCTTGCAAACCTTTAGGGGGTTGCTTTCTGGCCAATGTATACCAGATGTTGATGCAGAGCACTATCCATTGTGGGATGGTCTGTTTCTGCTCCGCCGTTCCCTTCTTGGCTCCGACATACTGAACAACCTGTTGATCATCCACCTGGGGCCGTTTGTGTGGGTAAGGTAGAAGGACAATGCCATTTTTGGGTCCAGTCGATGGAGTCACTCCTCTTCTTTAGAGGGGTGAGGTGGAGCATAGAAGGTTGCCAGAGTGATGAACTGTCCTACATGGAAGGGAATTACCACCTTCGGTAAAAAGGATGCTCTAGTTCAAAGGACCAGTTTCTCCGAATATATAGTTAGGTAGGAAGGATGTGCCAATAGTGCTTGTAGCTCACTGACCCTCCAGGCAGATGTTATCACAACCAAGAAGGCCATTTTTATTTTAAGTAGCCTGAGTGGGCAGTTATGGAGAGGTTCGAAGGGAGCACACATAAGAAAGGTGAGGATAAATTAAGGTTTCAGGGTGACTTAATGAAGGCTGCAGGTGGAAACATATGCTCAAGAACTTTCAAAAAGTTATGTACAAAAGGGGACTTGAACAGGGATGGTTGATCTGGCAAACGCAGAAGTGCTGGGATGGCAAAAAAATAGACTTTCAACATGTCCAAAGCAGAGCACTGCTGGGCTAACGTGAGAACGAACAATAGAAGCCAGGAAAAGGGTGCAGAAAATGGGTCAACTTGTCTGTACAACATGACACAAACTTGCTCCAACAAAAGCGTATACCGTTTTAGAAGAGAGAGGTGCCTGGCTGCCAAGACAACATTGCAGACTTTGGGCAGAAGGTCACAAGCTGTCACAACCTGTCGCCGCTCAATCTCCATGCATGTAGACACAGTGTTTTTAGGTTCGGGTGCAGAACTAGGTTTGGGTGCAGAACCCTGGCCTGTTGCTGCGACAGAAGATCCTCCTGAAGAGGCAGTCTAATCAGAGGAGTGATGCTCAAACTCAACAGCTTAGGATACCAGAATCTCTGTGCCCAATCCAGAGCCACAAGAATAATTTGGGCCCGGTCGTTCTGGATCTTCTTAAGAACTCTGGGCAGGAGTGGTATTGGCAGAAAGATGTACAGGAGGCCTGAGCTCCATTCGAAACAAAAAGCATTTCTGAGCGAGTGCAGCCTTGGAAACTCCAGCACGCAAAACTGCTGACATTGTTTGTTCTCGACAGCAGCGAACAGATCTAACCAAAGCTCTCCCCAGTGCTAAAAGATGCCTTGCATCACCTCCAGATGAAGACGCACTTCCTTATTCGCTACGCATCGATGGCTGAGTTAATCCTTCCTGGTGTTCACAGAACCCACCAGGTTTGAACCACGAGGGGTATGCCCTGATGTTCCAGCAATGACCAGAGGTGCACTGCCTCTTGAAAAAGGGTTCACGACTACAATCCACCATGTTTGTTGCAATACCACATGGCAGTGATGTTGTCCATGAACACTTGAACCAGCCTTCCCCTGATCGAAGGAAGAAGGGCCTTCAATGCCACCCGGATCGCTTGGCGCTCCAACAGATTGATGTGGAGTCTAGAATCCCCCAAAGGCCAGAGTCCTCTGATTGCCACTTCTGCCAGATGGCCACCCCAGGCCAGAAGTGACACATCTGTGACTATAGTCAGCTCTGGTTGGGGAAGGGAGGAGTCTGCCACTGACCCTATCGTGGTTCTCTAGCCACCACTTAAAATCTTTTGCAGTTCCTTTTGAGATCTGGACCATGTCAGAGAGATTTCCCCTGATGCTGTGCCCATTGTATTCTCATATGCCATTGGTCATGTGTAACAAGAACTATGCATGAGGCCATGAGGTCCAACAGCCTCATTCAGTCTCATTGAAATCCAGAATAGAGATCGAAACATCTGAATCATAGCCTGAATATTCTGGGCTTATCGCTTGAGAGAATGGTCCCTAAACTGCTTTATGTCTAGAACCGCTCCAATGAAAGGGAGCATCTGGGAAGGAGGCAGGTGTGACTTGGGCATGTTAAGAGTGAACCCCAGCAAGTGCAGAAGCTTCGCCATAGTCTGAAAGTGGGAGATGACTGCCTGGGGCAAGCCCACCTTCAACAGCCAATCTGCAGGGTAGGGAAAGACTGGAATTGCTGACCTCTGCAGATAAACTGTGACCACCACCATAACTTTTATGAACACTTTAATGGAGCTGGTAAAGCTGAAGGGGAGCAAGGCAAGCAAAGTGCTCTTTGTCGACCATGATCCGCAGGTAAAGCCTGTAGGCAGGCAGGATGGGGATGTTAAAATAAGAATCCATTGATACTATATAGCCTCCTGGGTCCAGGGCAACCAGGACTTGCACAAGCGTTTTGAATTTCTTCTTTTTCAGGAATAGATTGAGAAGGCTCAGTTCTAGAACAGGACAAAGACCTCAGTCCTTCTTGGGCATCAGAAAGTAGCAACAATAGCAACCATAATCTACTTCGATGCCAGAACCTTCACTATGGCTCCCTTGGCCAAGAGAGCTAACACCTCCTGATGGAGCAAGGAGAGGTGGTCCTCTATCAGCTTGTTGTAAGTAGGTGGGATGGATGGGGGGTTAGGTCACAAAGGGGAGGGAGTAGCCCCTTTAGACAAACTGTAAAACCCAATAGTCTGATATTACTAACCTCCAGTGGTGCAGGTGATGGGATATCCTGCACTCCACTGGATGACCATGATGATCAGAGGGCTTACTAAAGGAGTTTGGAGGCTGCTTCTGCTGGTGGTGGAGGACTTGCTCAACCTCTAGCTGATTGTTCTACATGGTCTGTGGGAACCGCATCCTCAGACCAAGAAAAGATTGAGCGGTTTGCTGACTGAGGTGGCTGGGTGTGTAAGGAAGTGGTTGGAAGCCCCTTCTGTGACCATTAAAAGGGGCAGAAGGCCAACTGGGGTTAGCGAGGGGCCATGGAAAGGCCGAGGGACCCGGCCATAGCTCTGCTGTTCTTAAAGCGCTCCAAAACTGAGTCTGCTTTCTTTCAAACAACCAAGAGTCATCAAAGGACAGCAAGGCTTGGATATCCACAGAGAAGCCAGTGGTTCTCAGCCAGGAGTGGTGTCTAAGGGCCACCAGTGATGAAACTGCTCTGCCCAGTAAGTCAGTCGTGTCCAGTCCACATCATATTGTGAGCTTGGCTATATCCCTCCCATCAGCAATTGCTTGAGAGAGTATGGCTCGGGCCTCCTCTGAGACCATGGGCAACACTGGCACAACCAAGTCCCAGGTGGTATGGGAGTTTCAGCCCAAGACGCATGCAGTGTTCACTGGCTGCAGTGCCAGGATGGTGAAAGAGAACATTCTCTTTCAAAAGGTATTCAGCCTTTTGGATTTCCTATCCGGTGGAGTAGTAGGGAATACATTGAGCTTAACTTTGGCGCTGGAGTCCTTGACCACCAAGCTATCCAGGGTGGGTGATGGGTGAGGAAACTGGGGTCCCCTTGGGTGGGCAATAACAGCATGCAATTGTCCTATGCACAGGAGTCTCTGTGTCAGTAACAGCTTCATTGAATGGGAGTAACGGTTCCATGCGGGCAACTCCCATATGAAGCACCTCTGTCAAGATACTCGTCTTGACTGCCACTGAGGGTTGCATAAGGTCTATGACCTCAGCCGCCTTTCGCACAACCATTGCGAATGAGGCACCCTCTCCCATAGTCGCAGTGGGGAGAGAGACCAGGACAGTGTCTGGGGAGGTGTCCAGTCCCCTGGCATCCGCCAGATTCTCATACCAGTAGTCCCCAGGATCTTCAAACTGGTATCCATAAAGGTCCACAAACTCGTCCTAATGATCACCCAATCCAGGTCTGTGGTAAGAATAAGCCATTGGCTCTGAGGGCAAAGGCAACACAAACGTTTGATAAATATGCTCCCAACATTTTTTTCAAGGCCTATACGACTCTGGTGACCATGCTCCAGCAGCTTTTGCCTTTTTCCTGCAGGATTGCTCATTAACCAATTACCTTCCACATCTTCGTGCATCATGACCATATGCTTTAAGGGATCCATACAAAGATTTTAGCAATGGCTAATCTTTGTTAAGGTATTTTTAACCATTTTAATTTCTTTCTCTTTGAGAGTAGCCTCAATCCATTCCTTCTATGGCACACATCTCCAATAGTTGACGTCACATCAATTTCTTTTTCCTGACCTACAGAATTATTGTAATCAACAGCTAGGCGAGATAAGCAATTGACCATGATGTTTTTCTTTCCAGGAACAAAATTTATTTTATTTTGAAGGGGCTTGTGATATGTACAACCCATAAACTTGCTGTCCCAAATAGAGGACCTGATTTAGAACTTGGAGGAAGGGAATACTCTGTCACAAACGTGACATATCCTCCATTACCTGTATTACAATCCCTTTAAATCCTATAGAGATCGGAAAATGTTGGACGATAAATCTGTCAAGTTTGTGATGGAGTATTCCCTCTGCGAAGATCTAAATCGGGTCCATAGTATATAAAGTGGTTAAATAGCCAAAACACAACAAATGTTCCCTTTCAAGGACTATATTTCTGCATTCTGGTGCATTCAAAGTGCAAGAGGCAAAAAGCCACATTCCATTCTTAAACGTGGTCACACTGTGGAAGTACAGATCCCAGGTCATATGAATTGGTATCCACAGTGATAATACACATCTTTTCTTGGTAGAATGGATTCAATCTAGGTGCAATATATTTTTGATAGAAAAAAATGTTTCTTCTTGAGGATTTCCTCACAAAATTTCTTGACCTTTCTGTAAAAGCTCCTTAAAGGTTTTATTATTTTGGCAAAACTGGGAAAAATGTATTATTATAATATTCACCTAGCCCAGCAAAGGGCAACAGTTTGTCCTTTGTATCTATAGCAGAAACCTTCGTTATAGTTTCAGCCAAAGTGAGTATTGGAACATTGCCCCAAATAGTTTGTTTTCTAAACATAGAACATTTGTCTGCACTTAAAACAAACACACACTTAACTGTGGCAGCACATACTTCTTTTGTAAGTTCCAGGCGATCCTTTACATTTTGTGAGAAGACTATAATCTTGGAAGTTCTAGACACACGAGTCCGTGACCCCAAAGTATATGGTACATTGCCAACTGGTATACAGATGAGACAGACACTAGCCCAAAGGACGTCATTTTAAAACAAAATAAACTGAATTTTGTAAGGAAAGTAACACGAATTCTGGAACCAGGTGCAATTTCGACCTGATAAGCGGATTTTAAATACGTGTAAAACAAAGATGACCCCTGTGATCACAGTGATTATTTAATTTATGATGGGTATCACGTACTAAGTTGTTATTCAACACCTTGAAATCTACATATAAATGAACAACACCTTCACCATTCTTGCACAAAGGTATGGGAGAAACACATTCCGCGTCTACCCTCTCTTCAATAATATTGATGTCCACTGTGTCTTCCTACATCATCTCTAATTCGTACCATACTAACATGGAAATTACTCTGGGCTTCTCTCGGGCAAGCACAGTATTATTGCTGAGACTAATTTTGTGTTCGAAAGCCAACAACTTTACCATACCTTTAGAAAATATCATATGAAGGTGCATTGCAAATATCCCATAGCAGCTTTATTAATGGAGAGAATATGTTCAGAAGAGCAAGGATGTTATGTTGTACCATTTCTGCATAGAGCCCTACATCTAGAACACAAACATATTTTTTCCTACATTCATTTGTATCCAAGGGGAGCCTCCCTTGAAAGACACATCATAAAAAGATTGTTCTACAAATATTATCACTTTAGTCTTAAATTATACTGATCTGACATCAGGGTCTTACAATTAGCAATCACATTCCACAACTCATTGTGAAAATACCCTTTGCATAAGTTGGTATATGGGGATTCAGAGTCTGCCCGGGATATTTGCCTAATGAGCGAATTGTAGACGTAGGAGGGATAAAATCCTCAACTCTAACGCTATTCATACTTTTAACAAGCAGAATCATGTTCTTCAATATGGAATATTGAACGCCAATCTGAGAACTAGAATTCACCTGTGTTATTCTAACTTTAGAAATCGTTTTACTCTCCCTTCACACTTGGGCAATATATCCTTTCCTTACACAAATTTTACACTCCTTCCTTATTGCATGGCATGGACAGTCTTTAGTACTGCCACAGGAGTAATGCAATAACTTGCCCGCATATCTTCTATCATTCTCTGCCCTGGAGTGTTTGTTCAGTACAACAATTTTTTAATTAGGCAGATGTTCATTAACTACTTTCATCCGAGACACATACTGTTATTTATATGGCCTTTGGAAAAGAAAAACGCATGCAATTTGTGATTTTCCCTCGATCCATAGCATTTCTTGGATTTTTTTATTTTATTTGGTGTTTACCATCAATTGATCTTTTAACAGTTCGTAGTGAAGCACTGTTACAAGTGATAGAAATCCTCTCAAGGTAGCGAGAAACTCATCTAATGTTTCATTAGGTTTTTGGACTAGTGTTTAAAATTGAGAACATTGTAGAGTCCAGGAAATGTGGGATTTGAATCTATTTTCCAATCTTTTATGGTTTCATCAGTCATTTATACCTCCACCTGAACAAAAAAAATTCGGACACCAAAGCAGTGTAAAAAATATTTTTATACTCTCAACCGCCATTTTATCACTACTGTCTAAGTAACAAATTCTTCCTGTTACATTTTCCACAGTATATTCCGCTCACCTTCACAATGAGGACATTTTTGTGGAGGATCAAATTTCATATTAGTAAGGAATGTGGAAACCTCTCAGTTCAAATCCATGCACTCTATAACTAATAGTGATAAAGCTCTTTAGGTTTATACAAACAAGTTACTGACCTTCGGTAACAAAATATCTGGTAGAGACATATTCTAGTTGCAGATTCCTTACCTTTCAATTTCCCCAGGCGTCAGGCTGGATCCAGAGATTTTTCTTCGAGCAGTACCTCTGTGCGCCGTCAGGTGGTGTTGGCTTTCCATGCCAGTAGCGCAGAGCCATGAAGAACACAGAGTGGTGTGCCAAAACTAGGGCCCTTAGGGGAAAGTTCCTGTCCCTAGAAATCAGTTCGCAGTGCGGGGAGGATGGGCGGGTCAGTAAGGAACCTGAAACTAGAATATATTTTGTTACCGAAGGTAAGTAACTTGTACATCTGATAGAGACTTCTAGTTGCAGATTCCTTACCTTCGAATAGATACCCGAGCAGTACCATCCCTCGTGGTGGGCTGAGAACAAAGATCACACCAAAAAGTCCTGCAGGACCGAACGGCTAAAGTAGCCGTCCCTTCGGACCGGATTGTCTAGGCAGTAGTGTTTGGTAAAAGTGTGCAGGGATGCCCAAGTTGTTGCCTGACTAGTATCCAGGACTGGCACGCCCTGTGCTAGCGCTGTGGTAGCAGCAGTAGCTCTGGTGGAGTGAGCTCGCAAACCTGCGGTAGGTTGCTTTTTAGCCAGAGCGTAGCACATTTTGATGCATAAGAGCACCCATTGTGAAATGCTCCTCTTCTGCACCGCCTGTCCCTTCTTTGCACCCACATATCCCACAAAGAGTTGATCATCCACCCGGAAGTCTTTGGTATGATCAAGATAGAACGCCAACACACTTTTTGGGTTCGGACGGTGGAGTCTCTCCTCTTCATGAGAGGGATGTGGGGATGCAAAGTGATGGACTGCTTGACATGGATGGGTGTCAATTCCTTAGGTAGAAAAGAAGCCCTCGTGCGAAGCACCACGTTGTCAGGATGTATGGCAAGAAAAGGTGGCTTAGATGACAGAGCCTGGAGTTCACTAACTCTGCGGGCATAAGTAATGGCAACTAAAAAGAGTCTTTATAGTTAAGAGCCTTAGAGAACAGTTGTGAATCGGTTCAAACGGAGTACACATAAGGTATATTAAGCCCAGGTTGAGATCCTATTGGGGCATGATGAATGGGGTAGGAGGAAAGAGATGTGTGAGGTCTTTAAGAAACCTCCCAACTATGGGAGATTTATAGAAGAAAGGCTGATCTAGTAACCTCAAGAAGGCAGAGATAGCAGAGAGATATCCCTGAAGAGTGCCCAAGGTGGAACCCTGACTGCACGCAGAGGTACTGCTATAAGAAAATTCTCCGGATCCAGTCTGACGCCTGGGGAAATTCAAAGGTAAGGAATCTGCAACTAGAAGTCTCTATCAGGTACTAGTTTTAGTATTGATATATATATATATATATATACACACATATATATAAATTGTATATGAAATGTAAAATGGCTAACAGTTATAATTTAAATAATTGTAAATAATGTAAATGAACAGGTTTTCTTCTATGAAGAGCATGTATTAATAGTGCTTATATAATTTGAGAGATTACATAGACTGGCATTGTTCCTTATGTAAGAAAAAACTATTTTGATGTTTTTATGGAACCTGAGCATATCACAAAAGTAACATATCACAATAATGATACAACTGTGCATGAGGAAGAGAAGGCATTCTGTACAACTCTGTAACATTATTACTGCATGCACACTGAAGAACATTTACCGTGAGGGATGGCATACGAACTGAAATTGGTTACCCAATTACGGTTTCTTATTACTTTGTCCACATTCACATACTCTGCACTTTGTCAAACAGCAAATAGATGGTGTACGGCTGGATGGACATGGAGGTGAATAGCTGAAGAAAGTGGCTCCAGGCAAGATTAAGGCTCGACACACCATGAACTGTATTTTCACATGTGCATAGAAGTTCCAAAATGGCGCGCAAGAGTGGCCTGGACCGCAGAGTGTTCTACAACTTTATATTTTGCAAGACTGGCTGCTGTCATCGAGGTAGTGGAAGACTGAAACCCCTGACCTGCACAGATGAGCTGTGACCACCGCCATCACCTTGGCGAACACCCGAGAGGCACTGGTGAGGCCAAATGGCAGCATGGTGAACTGAAAGTGTTCGTGGCCTACCTTGAACCGCAGGCAACGCCTGTGGGCAAGCAGGACAGGAATATGAAAATACACATCCTGTAAGTCAAGAGTTATTAACCAGTGTTCTAGATCTAGAGCAGACAAGACCTGAGCCAACGTGAGCTTCTTGAACTTCTTCTTGAGGAAGAGATTTACAGTTCATAGGTCTAGAATAGGATGAAGACCCTTGTTCTTTTTTGGGTATCAGAAGATAGTGGGAATAACAACCACTGCCTACTTCTGATATCAGGACCCTTTCTATGGCTCTTGTGGCCAAGAGAGCTGTAACTTCCAGTGCCAGGCTGGTGGAAGAAAACATCTTCCCAAGATGGTCCAGCCTCCTGGATTCCCTACCCAGGTAGCAGAAGGGAATGCGCCATGGGAAGTGGAAGCTTGGACTTCCAAGCTGTCAGGGGTGGGGTGTTGACTGAGGAAGCTAGGGTCTTCTGGCGCAGGCTATCATCCTATTTACAGTAACCCCTCTGCTGGGCCTGGGCCAAGTTCCCAGCAGGACACTTGTAAGTGCTTTGTTAGAGGACAGAAGCTGTTCAGGTGTAGAAGTCCCAGGATGAAGCACTTCCATCAAGATGTTCATCTTGACAGCCACTGAGGGCAGCTCGAGGAACTCTGCTGCCCTATGCCCTACGCACCACCACTGCATAGGAAGCTCCCTCCTCTCTGTAGCTACAGTGGGGGGAGAGAGCAAGCAAGTATCTGGAGAGGTGTCCAGCCCATCAGCCTCTCCTAGCTCCTCACACCAGTCCAAACTACTCTCACACTGGTGTTCGAAAGGGCTCAGGGACCTCTTCCACTCTTCTCCCATGCCAGCTGTGCAAAATAGGCGTCAGGCAACGGTCTGGCACCTGTGGGTGCCGTATCTTCGGGAATCAGAATGGGGTTGGCGCCACCACACCGGGAGCATCGGGGTTGGAACCGGTGCCAGAGAAGGTCACCTGGGTACAACCTGGATCTGGAATTGGATCCATGAGACCCCATCGTAGCCCAGGCTGAAGCTGCCAGCATGGGACCCGATGGGGCCTCCTCAGACTCAGTCAGGCTCGAAGGCATGCCAGAGGGTCGGCCTGCTCGAAAACATGGCACACTGTCTCGTAAACTGCTTTGATTTGAATGGGTGTTCACCGGCTCCTGGAAACGGGTGTAGGCGTGGAGTCAAACTAGGCAAGGCCTGTAGAACCATGCCGGGAACGCAATGTTCCCCACTTATCTCCTCAGCCGAGATGAAGTCGAAGTCTTCTTGTTCTTCTTTGGCCTCTTCCCTAAGCGTCCTGAGGACCTCGAAAACGAAGACGACTTGGGGCTCCTGGAGTGGTCCCACTACTTCCTTCTTGACTGGAACCAAAGACCTCCGAGGAGTTGTACATGCCCATGTCACTGACTGCAAACAGCTTTAGGGACCGCTCAAAAAGCGACAGAGGGGAAGCTTTCTTTGGATCTATGCTAACTGGCACATAAAGAAAAGACCTGACACCCGCATGCCTGGGTGGCACCTCACGTGGGGCACCAACTGCGCCACGCGGAGCCAAATGGAGCTAAACGACAGCATGTGCAAGGGGTATTGCTTGAGCAAAAGTTTCCACACTCAGTTTGACACCTGAGAAAAGCAAAGGTAAAGAATCTGCAGCTTGAAGTCTCTATTAGCTTGGTAAAAGCATATGCGTAGTAAATTTTTACAGGTAAGTACAGGTATGTATATATATATTTATATATTTATTTTTTTAACAGAAAAAAACAAAGGTTACAGAGACGTTATAGTTAGGCTCATATTTAAATGTACAAAACCACAGAAATTTGGATGTTATAGTTAAGAGTTATTTCAAGTAACTATGACTTATACCCTAAGGTAACTATAACTCATGCCCCTATACATAGTTTTCTCATGAATAACTTTACATCAAATGTTAAAATGACATTATAAAAGATGTCATGAGTGCTGTAATATCTTGGGTAATTAGCAGTGCATGGTGAGGGTGTGAGTTAGAGTTACCTTAGGGCACGAGTTCTAGTTAGCTCAAATAACTCTGTAATAGCTGCATTTCTATGGTTTTATATGTTTAAATATGAACCTAAATATAACGTCCCTCTAACCTTTGTTTTTTTAAATACATTTCTATGCTTTTTTTTTAAAAAAAAGTCTATTTCCTAACTATAAAATTTCCCTGTAACCTTTTTCAGTGAATTTCTATTTATTTATTTTTTAAGTTAAGTAATTTTAATTACTATATGTTAATCCAACCTCCGCCACACACTGCCTTTGGCCTTGCGCAGCAGGGGTTGGCCGCAGACCCACCTTCCAACCTCCTATAACCACATCAACCATGCACGGTTGGGGTTGGCCACAGGGCCTGGCCCAATCCACCACTTCCCCAGGGCTACATTTATTAAATATAAGGGGGGGGGGGGGGCTGTGTTGACCACCACTTTCTCTGGGCTACATTTATAAAAATATCAGGGGGCCCACATGCCCACCTCCTGGGCCCTCAGAACCACCACCTCCCTGGAGCATCATTTATTAAATATTAGGGCAGCGGGCACATGGATCCTCCTGCAGCCCCGGGGACAACCACCTCCCTGGGGCTACATTTATTAAATATAAGGTGGGTCTGGATGCCTCCACAGCCCCGGGGCCCACCATCTTCCCGGGGCTACATTTAATAAATGTAAAAGGGGTCTGCGCAGACCGTCCCAGGGACCACCACCTCCCCAGAGCTACATTTGTTAAATATAAGGGGGAGGGATGTGCAGACCCTCCCTGGGCCCCAGGTGCCACCACCTCCCCAGGGCAAAATACTTAATTTAAAAAAGGAGGGGGCACACATTCCCCTACCTAGGCCAATTTCAGCCCCAGGGCTCATCCACGTACTCCTGGGTGCCCTGGCCCCACCAACGGCACCCAGTATAAACTCATAGGGCCACGAGGGGAGCTTCAAGGCCCCTGGGTTCCAGCCGGCTCACCTCTCCTACGAGAGCCAGTGTTGAATATATATATATTTATTTTAGGGAAAGGTTATTTTTAGTGTTTAGGGTGGGTAAGGGTATATGGGTGGTAAGGGTTTTTTAGGGTGGGTATAGGCTTTTGGGTGGTAAGGGCGGTTTTAGGTTTTTGGGTGGGTTTGGTTTTTGTTTTGGGTGGTTAGAGTGGTTTTAAGGTGAGAGAGTTTTTGGGTGGCAAGGGCTTTTTAAGATTTAGGGTGGGTATGGGTTTTTGGGTGGTAAGAGGAATTTTAGGGTGGGTGTGGGTTTTTGGCTGGTAAGGGGTTTTTAGGGATTAAGGTGGGCATGGGTTTCTGGGTGGTATGGGTTTTTAGGGTTTAGGTTGGATATATGTTTTTGGGTGGTAAGGGCAGTTTTTGGGGTGCGTTTGGGTTTTTGGATGGCAAGGGTATTTTAGGGCCGTATGGGTTTGTGGGTGGCAAAGGTATTTTAAGGGTTTGGTATGGGTTTTGGGTGGTAAGGGCATTTATTAGGGTAGGTATGGGTTTTTGGATGGCAAAGGTATTTTTAGAGTTTAGGGTGGGTGTGGCTTTTTGGGCAGCAAAGTGATATATATATATATATATGTATACACATTTATGTATCTGGATTATACTTACCAATTACATTTTTATCGCACTTATGCCTTTACCATCCATGCCATTGCATTGCAATTTTTATAGTAAAAATATTTGTTGTAAATGCATGCATGTTTTGTAATGACGGCGTTACAGGACAAGTTACTTACATTCGGTAATGCTCTATCTGGTAGAGACAATATCTAGTTGCAGATTTCTTAACTTAGAATTTCCCCCAGGCATCAGTCTCGATCTGAGATTTTCCTTGAGCAGCACCCGTGCGCACCAATAGGTGATGTCGATCAGCTCCTAATCCATCCTCTGGATTGTTAGCACTGAACATGGTGTTGCAGGACCTATATAGGTTCCACCCAGGTGAGATGATGTCAGTTTCTTTTCACGACTTTCCACGCCAGAAGCACAGAACCATACAGAAACTGACTACTGGTGCGTCAAAACTAAGGCCCTGAAAAGGGAGTCCCTGTCCCTAAAAATCAGTTCATAGAGCGTGGATGATAGGTCGGTCGGTAAGGATTCTGCAACTTGATATTGCCTCTATCAGATAAGGCGTTACTGAAGGTAAGTACCTTCTCCATCTGATAGTGACACCTAGTTGCAGATTTCTTACCTTAAAATAGATACTCAAGCAATACGATCCCTGTAAGCGAGTCTGCGAACTATCATACTAGAAAGTCCTACACCTTATAACGGGCAAAGTACCCATCCCTACAGACCTGACTGTCCAGGCAGTGGTGTTTGGTGCAGAGGTGCCCACGCTGCTGCCTGACAGATGTCAAGGACTGGCACTCCACATGCTGGCGCAGTGGTCGCAGCTGGTAGAATGAGCATGCAAAGCTTCAGGTGGTTGCTTCTTGGCCAGTGCATAGCAGATATTAATGCAGAGAATGACCCATCAGGAGATGCTCCGCTTCTGCACTGCCCAACCTTTCTTCACACCCATATAACCAACAAAGAGTTGATCATCCACTGGGAGCTCTTGTACGATCAAGGTAGAATGCCAATACCTTTTTTGGGGCCAGGCGGTGGAGTCTTTCCTCTTCCTTAGAATGATGTGGGGGTGCACAAAAAATAGGCAAGGTAATGTTTTGGCCTACATGAAAGAGTGTGACCACTTTTGGCAAAAAGGAAGCCCAAGTGCAAAGTACCACTTTCTCAGGATGTATGGAAAAATAGGGCGGCTTAGATGACAATGCTTGCAGCTCAGTCACCCTGTAGGCAGGTGTAATGGCCACAAGAAAGGCTGTCTTTAATGTTAAAAGCCTGAGATGACAATGTGGAGAGGCTCAAAAAGAGTGCACATTAGGAATGCCAGAACCAAATTCAAATCCCTTGGGGCATTACAAATGGGGATGGAGGAAACATGAGTAAGACCTTTAGGGAACCTAGTAATAGGAGACATAAAAAAGAAGGTTGATCAGACAATCTAAAAAATGCAGAGAAAGTAGATAAATAACCTTTATAGGGGCCATAGCAGAGCCCTGCTGGGCCAGAGAAAGGATAAACAACAGGACCTCATAGAGTGGGGCAGAGAGGCGGGTCAACAGAGTTGTCTGTGTACTATGTCAAAATTTATCTCAATGACAGGAGTATACCGTTTTGGTGGAGGAATGCTAGGCTGCCAAGATTACATTACAGACTTCAGACAGAAGGTCAAAAGGTGTCAACTGTTGCTGCTCAATCTCCACATAAGAAGGCGGAGGCTGGACAGGTTCGGGTGGAAAACCCTCCCCTACTACTGGGACAGATGATCCTCCCAAAGGGGCAGTCTGTTCAGACAATCGATGGTCATGCTCAGTACCTTAGGACACAAGACTCTCCGTGCCCTGATCCAGAGCCACAAAAATGACTTTGGGCCAGTCATTCTTGATCTTCTTGAGAACGCTAGACAGAAGTGGAATGGGTGGACAGGCGTGCAGGAAACCTGAGTTCTACTCCAGACGAAAAGTGTCAACGGGTGGTTGAAGCCTGGGAAACTCAACCGTGCAATACTACGGACAGTGCGCGTTCTCTGCAGAGGCAAACAGATCTAACCAAGGCTCTCCCCTCTGATAAAAGATCTTGTGCCACCTCCGGATGGAGACACCATTCATTATCGACTAAGCACTGCCAGCTGAAATCATCTGCTCAGGTGCACAGAGTGTACGCCAGATATAGAACCACCTGAGATATGCCCTGTTGTTCCTGTCATGTCCAGAGGGGCAGAGGCTCCTGACAAAGGGTCCACAACTCCACCCCACCCTGCTTGGTGCAGTATCACATGGCGGTGGTGTTGTCAGTGAACACCTGCACTAACCTTCCCTTGAGAAAGGGAAGGAATGCTTTCAAAGCTAGGCTGATTGCATGGAGTTCCAACAAGTTGATGTGGAGTCCAGACTCAGCCAGAGCCCAGATGCCTCTGAATTGTGTCCCTCCCAGATGGCTGCCCCAGCCGAAGAGAGACACATCTGTCACTAATGTCAGTTCTGGTTGGGGAAGGGAGAGGGATCTGCCTCTGACCTAATCGCTGTTCATTAGCCACCACTGGAGAACTTGTGCAGTTCCCTCCAAGATCTGGAGCCCTCTGGAACTTCAGGTCCCACTGCAGAGCTCTCATATGCCATTTGGCATAATTCGCCAACAGGATGCAGGAGACCATGAGGCCCAGAAGCCTCAGACATTCACAACAAAATCCAGGATAAAGGCTGAAACATTGGTATCATAGCCTGAACATCCTGGACTCACCGCTAGGGAGGATATGCCTGAAACTGCACTATGTCCAGAACTGCTCAGATGAAAAAACATCTGAGAGGGAGCCAGGTGTAACAGCACGTTTATAGTGAACCCCAGCAAATGCAGGAGATCTGCCATCGTTTGGAGGTGTGGGATGACAGCCTGGAGAGACCCCGCCTTCAACAGTCAGTCGTCGAGGTAGGGGGAAGGCTGAAACCCCTGGCCTGCGTAGATGAGCTGCAACCACCAGCATCACCCAACACCTGAGAGGCTCTGGTAAGGCCAAAGGGGAGCACAGTGAACTGAAAGGGCTCGCAGCCCACCATGAACAGCAAGTAATGTCTGTGGGCATGCAAGACGAGAATGTGAAAATAGGTGTCCTGCAATTCCAATGCTATCATTCAGTCTCCTGTGTCCAGGGCAGATAGAACTTGAGCCAGAGTGAGCATTTTGAACTTCTCATTTCTGAGGAAGAGATTGAGAGACTGAAGATCTAGGATAGGGCAGAGACCCATATCCTTTTTGGGTACCAGAAAGCAGCATGAATAACAACCACAATCTACTTCTGGCAGGCACGGGAACCTATGGCTTCCTTGGCCAAGAGCGCCGTAACCTCCTCCTGGAGAAGAGTCAAGTGATCCTCGTCATTTAGTCATAGGATGGTGGCATGGATGGAAGGGTAGGCTTGAATGGGAGGGAGTAGCCCTTTCTGACTATCTGAAAAACTCACTTGTCTGACGGGATGGACTGCAAGTGGGACAGGTGATGGTGGACCCTGCCTGAAGAGTCAGACTAGGAAGGTTTTGAGGTAGTTGCAAGGGGGTGGGAGAGGAAATTGGCCAGACCGCTGGCTCCCGGATTCATGAGGTTGTTGGATCCCATGTCCCCAACCACGCAGAGGCTGAGCAGCATGCGCAACACAGTAGCTGGACAGGAATGGATGTGGCAGAGTGCCCCTTCGATAGCCATGAATAGAGGGAAAAGCAGACTAAGGGGGATGAGGGGCTGCCGCGAGGTCCAAGGACCTGGCTGTAGCAAAAGAATCCTTCAAGCACTCCAGCAGAGTCTGCTTTTCTCCAAAGAGACTGATGCCATCAAAGGGCATGTCCATAAGATTGGCTTGAACATCCCCTGAAAAGCCAGACGTTCTCAATCAGACGTGGTACCTAGGGGCCACTCTTGATGCAGCTGCTCTGTCCAGTGAGTCAGTTGTGTCCAGTCCACATCAGATGATGAACTTTGCTGTGTCTCTCACTTCAGAAACTGCTTGGGAGAGTACAGCCCGGGACTTCTCTTGGACCAGTGGCAGCACTTGTGCAACCATATACCACAGGGTGTGGGAATAGTAGCCTAAAAGGCATACGGTGTTCACAGACTGGAATGCCGGGCTGCTGGAATAAAACATCTTCTTCCCACGTGAGTCCATCTTCTTCCCACGTGAGTCCAGCCTATCTGAGGGTGCCGAAGAGAATGTGCCTTGGGAAGTGGAGGCTTGGATAACCAAGCTCTCAAGGGTGGGGTGTTGCGTAAGGAAACTCAGGTCACCCGCAAGCAGAGCAATGGCGGCAGGCAAATGGTCTGTTCACAGGAGCCCCTGTGCTGGTTTTGGACCCGGTACCCAGTAGGGCACCCATAAGGGCTTCATTGAAAAGAATAAGGGGATCAGAAGATGAGGCTTCAGCCTGAAGCCCCTCTGTCAGGAGTTTAGTTCTGACTGCCACCGAAGGCAGCTCAAGGTCCAGGACCTCGGCTGCTCTTCGCACCACCATACAATATGATGCCTCTCTCCTCCGTAGCCATGGTAAGAGGAGAAAGCATTCCAGTATCTGGGGAGGTGTCTAGTCCACTGGCATCATTTAAGTCCTTAAGTCAGTCCATAGGGTCTTGGAGCTGGTATCCTAAAGGGTCCAGCAACCCCTCCCATTCCTCATCATACACTAGCCTATAAGCAACAGGCTCCAGATTCGACATAGGAGGCGTGGCTCCTGCTGGCTCCAGAGTCTGTGTCGTACAACACCCATTTGGCTCTGTGTCTGCCATGAGGGTGGGGACGGCCACGCCTGGAGGCCCGGGCTGCACCGGGAGTGTGGATGTTGCAACCAGCACTGGGGAAAGATGAGATGGTACAACCGATGCCATGCCGATACAAGCATGGACCCATGGGTGCCCCTTGGGGCTGAAGCCGCCGGAGCTAAACCTGGAGGGGCACTTTCCAGCTCCGCGAGGCCTGAAGATGCTCCAGCGGTGTCGTACTGCCCAAAAAAGAGACATTTAACTGGGCAGGGGGTTGCTCTGGCTCCCAGAAACTTGGGGAGGTGCAGAGTTGGTTCAGACGTAGGCTCTGCAGACATAGGCCAAGAATGACGAGGCACCCCCTTCTTTGCTGGCCGATGGACAGGGTGAAGTCGAAGAACATTTCATCTTCTTCGACTTCTTCTTGTGCCTCGACTTACCCAGGACCTTCCTCTCGACCGGGACCTGGTCAGGCCGCCATCAGCTTCAGGGACTGCTCCCCAAGCCTTCAGATGCATGGCCCGAAACTCGGAGCACGACTTCAGGTAGTGATCACGCTCCAAACACCAAAGGCACACAAGGTGCTAATCCATCACAGACATCGCCTAATGACAGGATCCACAGGGCTTGAACCCGTTCTTTCTGGATAGCATGCTAGACACCCCTGGAGTTAGCAACTCGAAAAAAACTCAAAAATAATAATAAATCACGTACAAAATGACTGAGGGGTAGCTCTCTTCGGATCAGCCCTAGTTGGCGTAGAAAGAAAAGAACTGATGTCAGCTCCCCGGGTGGTGCCTTTATAGGACCCATGGCATTATAACTGGAGAAGACGATAGACACAGAGCCGATCGACACCACCTAATGGTGTGCAGTGGTATTGTTCAAGAAAAATCTCTGGATCCCGACTGATGCCTGGGGGAAATTCCAAGGTAAGGAATCTGCAACTAGATGTGTCTATCAGATAAGGAATGCGTGGTCATTGCATGCGTAGTTCCGTCATACAACCGCAATGGACACCACCACCAAGATTTACAGGTAAATAGGCAATGATAGCTGTAGACAAACTAATTACAGAATATGCCACCATATCTGAGCACTGTAGAAGAAATCACATTAGCACACAGATGGCACTGGTTGATTGGCGTACCATGATGCTGCAGGTATCTGCAGGACACTAGCAGAAGGATAAACTCTGACCTGTGATGGAACGGATGAGAGTTTTTATCAGTAGGGGAAGTCTCTCCCCCACCCCAATCCCTCCATCCCGCTCCACTCTGTTGCTTGCTCTGTTTGTTGCTTGCCCTGCTCTGCCCTCCTACCAATCTGGTGCTTGCCCTTGCTGCCAGAAAGAAAATACGCAAGGGCCATTGGCTTTCTATATGTTTTTAGCCATGTTTTATAGCAGCGAGGATGATGTGCAGCATGGCTGAAAGTTTACCAAAAAAAAACAGTGCTGTCCGTGCCATAGCGTTTTTTATATTTTCAAGGGTGCTACTCAGGTGCTGTGCTGCTATACACCATGGCTGATAAGGTCAGACATATGGCTTTGCCAAAAATTGTTAAATATAATTTTATGTTTTCCTTGTTACCCTTACAACAACGGCACAAGAGTACCTACTTTCATAAAACTCTGTTAGCAAATGTCTCTACTTTTTAATGATTAGTAGTGTGAATAATGGATAATTTAACACTACAGCAAGTAAAGTGCAGAAAAGAAAGGTTGTATAGTGGACTTTGTCAAGGCTTGTAAAACACTTATAAACAAGAAATAGCAAAGGCAGTACTAGCAGAAAAAATGTACTTCTTCTAAGAATAAAAGCAATAAGGTTGAGCTGCCTGTACAATGTAAGGACTTTTACCCTTCCGTTGCAATAAGCAGCTTAACATACACATACCTCAGTGCCATTCTGCTCTCACTCTTGTCAGCAACCTAAAATGGGGAAAAACACTAACCCATTAGTGAAACAATCAGCTAATATTAACCGTCCTCAAGTGGCTGTAAGAAAAGACTTATTTTTTACAAATCAGCAGAACTACTGGTTAACTATTTGAAAGTCTGGCCTTGCCACATGAACCTAAGGTGGGGTCAAAATCAGGAAATATATGCATCTTAGAGGTAAAGCTGAACCATCCAATCTGTCCAGAGAACAATGTCTCTCAGAAAATATATATTCCTTTTTCTCAAAGTACATGTATCGGAGCTACCACTCAAATTCATCACACCTAAAATTGTAGCTTTTCTGTTAGCCAAGATACTGCTAAAAAAAAAAAAAGGATTTAAGGTTATGGATCCAATTACTCCTTTTGGAAATAATACCACAGCCTGTTCTTGCAAGGAGAAATTGATCTTTCTTGGAGGGCACTCCAGTTCAAATTCTTGAATTGTTTGGAGAATCCATGTATAACTGTGGAATAAGCATCAACCCTCTCTCCCAGTTTTACATGGAGAGAAGGTATGAGGTTTAATTAGGAATCAGATGGAAAAGGTGGTTGACCTACAATACATGCATCTGCAGAAAAGAGTACACCTGCCTACTGATCTGGATTGGAGGAACTCCCTGAATTTTCTTTGTTCTGTCCAGAAATTGCGCCATATTGACCCTGAAGGCCAATTTTGGGACACTGCTGCTACAAGCAGCCAGCAGTGTGCATTCTCTTTCACAACTAACCTTTTTTAAATTTTATTTATTTATTTATATAAATTTGACACAAAAAAAAGGACAACGACAGCCCCAGGAGCGAGCAAATACAACCATAAAGAATCCATCCGTGTACATACATTGCCATTAAAATCAGCCAAGGATGTGATACAGCAAAAACAAAGATTCCCAGCGTACCCAAATCATCAGGTTGCAGTCAACACCCTGTGCACTGAACAAAGGAAATAGCATTAAAGCACACCTCTAGGATAGAATCTGAATGCTAGCACTCTCCTAGGGTATAAGAACCCAACAACGACAACAACAAGATAATGATGGGGGGCGGCAGGGCAAACTCATACAGCAGGATCACCAACCTGACAACACACACGGCACTGACGGGAAACAACAAACCAATCCACCATGTGCATGACCACTCAAAAGAAGACAAGGCCATCACGTTTCAGCTATGAGGCACCAAAAAGGAGCGAAGCGGCGCCCAAATGTCTCTAGGGCGAGAGCACTCAGGGGCCAGCTCCCAAAAAGTCGATAATTGCTCCTAACAAAACGCTGCATCACGCAGGCTTTCAGTCCTGCGCAGGGCCCTGCCCCTTCCCCAGCACATCGCCACTCTTCTCTTTGCCAGTAAGAGCAGCATGCCCACCAGTCGTCTCCACGCTGGCGGCACCTCATCCATCAGTCCAAGCAGCGCCAACATAGGGGAGAGAGGCAAATCTAAGCCAGTCATTCCCACTACTGCATGCATCACCTCCACCCAAAAAGCACGAACCTCTCCACAAATCCAAGCCAAATGCAAGAAGTCGGCATCCGGTGCACAGCATCTTTCACAGTGCGCATCTGCACGCAGCCCCATGGCACACAGAACGCGAGGAGTGTAATATAAACAATGTAAAACTTTAAAGGGAATTAGCCGCAGTCGATAGTTTGGCGACAGCGCTCTCATGTGTGCACAGCAGCTTCTCCACCTTGCCTTAGAAATATCCTCCCCAACATCCAGCTCCCATTTAGCCTTAGCAGCCATAACCACAGCGCTCTGCTGCTCCTGCAAACACCCATACAGCTTGGTAATGAGTCTACGCGGCGACTGTGCACGCCACAGCATCTCCAGTGCCTGGCAGGTCTTAGGCATTGCCTGGAAGCCAGTGAACCGCGCACGGAGCATTGCGTAAACACGAAGCACATATAGCCGATGTAGAACATTGTCGGCTCCAGCACTAAGCGCCTCCTCCAGCGAAAGCAAGCGCTCACCAATCTCCCAGCAATGACATCTCGGAAGTGGCAAGGAAGTCTCGCATCCTTACATCTCGGGACATCCTCTCATCAGCAATATCCAGCACCGGCATCGCAGGGGCAAAAGGTTCACACGTCCCCGACCGGCGTAACAAAGCCACCCAAGCTCCGGAAGTACACGCAACTGGGTCCACCCCCTGAGACCGGGTCCCAGACATGCACCCAAGTACCCTCAGCAACCTGTCCGGCCACACCGCGTAGCTCTCAGGCGCAAGGTGAGGTAAGTACTTCATGGGGCGAATCCAGTGATACACAAAATGGGCCTGTGCACAATAATAATAAAGCTCCAGATCGGGTGCAGCAAGACCCCCATCTCGAACAGCAGCGTCAGCTTCTCCCAGGCAATCCTGGGCTGTCTGCCCATACCAACCGCACCAAAGCCGATCTAAGCTGCCGCAGGAAACCTACAGTAAGCACCAACGGAAGATTAACAAAGAGATACAGGAATTTTGGCAGCAAGACCATTTTGGCAATGCCAATGTGCCCAATAAGCGAAAGCGGCAGCGAGCGCCACACCTCAATCCTGTCCTCTAGCCAGGCTGCCAACTTGCCATAATTGGCGAGCCAAAGGGTTTCTACATTGCAACTCAGCCAGACTCCCAAGTAGCGAACCGGGCCGTCCGCCCATTTAATGGGATATCGCGACGAGAAGCTTGCAGTTCCAGCAGTGAGGGGAAGCACGACCGATTCAGACCAGTTTATCATTATGCCGGAGAAGGCACGAAAGCGGACAATCTCATTAAGCAGGACATCAAGGTTCTTACTCGGTTCACGCACATACAGCGCAATATCGTCGGCGTACATCGAAATTAATATCTGGCACTGTCTGAACGGCAGCCCTCTACTGCTATGGTGCTGCCGCAAAAAGTCTGCCAGCGTCTCCATTGCGATTGCAAAAAGAAACGGTGACAAAGGGCATCCCTGACGGCTCCCCCGGGCCACCGGGAAGGGGTCCGAAATGCTACCATTCATCCGCAGCCTAGCGACCGGGTCCGTATACAACAAGCGAATCAGCCTCACAAATTGCGCGCTCATGCCCACCCTGCCCAGCAGAGCAAATAGATATGGCCAAGCCAAAGAATCAAACGCCTTTGTAGCATCTAAAAACACTGCAGCAGCCTCCTCCTCTACCTCAAGGCCACCCAACACCGCGAAGAACGTGCGCAAATTATGCATCGTCGACTGCCCCGGCACAAACCCAGATTGGTCCGGGAGCACCAGCCGCGGCATCAGTAGCTGCAGCCTCGTCGCTATCAACTTAGCCAAAATGTTATTGTCCACATTGATCATGGAGAGCGGGCGGTACGAGTGACAGCTATGGGGATCCTTTCCAGGCTTGAGAATCGTGACAATCAACGCCTCCTGTAGGGAAGCAGGAAGAGCCCTGGTTTCCATCGCCTCAGCATAGACCTCCAGTAAATAGGGAGCCAAGATATCGGAGTACTCTTTATAGAAGGCAGGGGTTAAGCCATCTAATCCCGGGGACTTGTCCCCAGGTAGCCCGCCAATTACCGCCTTAACCTCCTCCACCGAAAAGGGCTTGTCAAAATAAGCTCTATGTGCGTCTTCAAACCAAAGCAAGCTAATCTATGAAAAATAAGCTTGCACCGCTTCAGGGTTAAGCTCGGCGGGAGCTGAGTACAGGTCCATAAAATATCTCGTGAAAACCTTCATAACGCCTTCCGTTCCCGCCACCCGCTCACCCTCCAACCCATCTATTTCGGTGACATATCCACCAGCCCAGGGTTTGAGCAACATATTCACCAGAGTTCGTCGAGCTCTGTCTCCCTCCCCATAAAGCAGAGCCCTGGCATATTTCCCCAAAAAGTAGACCTCCCGTAGGGATGCCTCTTCATAGAGAGACCGTGCCGCGTACAGCTGCCAGCATCTCGCCAGCCCATTCCGCCACCAATTTCGCCTCCAGCTCCGCAATCTGCGACTCCAACTCAGCCAACTCGCGTCGCAATGCGCGAAGCACTCCATGCTGCTTAGAAAGGCACATCCTCGGATAACCACCTTGAAGGCCTTCCAGAGAGTCCCGGCCGAGGTCACGACCCACGATTCTCATCAAAAAATTGTAGGATAGCCTTGCGAACCTCCTCACAAAACACTGCATCCTGAAGAGCCCCCTGCGGCAAGTGCCAGGCAAATGGAGCACTCGGGCTCCCAGGTATCACCAGCTCCAGTTTAACCGGGGAGTGGTCCGAGAGGGTCTGGGCCAAGTGCTCCACCGACTGTGTCCAAAGCTCCACATCCCTCGTTCCCAGCGATTGATCTATACGGGTCCAGCTATTGTGCACATAAATTACACACGTACCCTCTCTCTGGCTTCCATGCTTCACCCTCCATAGGTCAACCAAGGCACCATCATTCATTACAGTCATTAAAGCAGTGGCAGCAGCGGAGTGTCGCGCCAGAGTCGAGCTCTCCCGGTCTCTCTTCGGATCCAGGACCACATTGAAGACCCCTCCCCAAATCACAGCCCCACTCCCCATTGAGTCAATCAGGCACCACACCTAACACAAGAATTCAGGGTCATCGACATTAGGGCCATATACTGACACAAGCTGACAGGGCCTATCCAACAGCGTCACACTCAACAAAACATAACGCCCATTCGGATCCACAATCGCTCGATGCGTATGCCATTGCAGCCCCCTGCGCAGCAGAATCGCCACACCTCTTGCATAACGCGGGTACACCGCGCCATGACACTCACCAATCCACCTAGCCCTCAGACGATTGAGCGTGGACGCCACCAAATGGGTCTCCTGCAGCATGCATACATCTATTTGATGGCGCTGGACGTAAGCAGACATGAGCCACACCTTGCGCTGGTCATTCAAGCCACGCACATTCCAGGTAAGGCAGCTAACCGCCATCATCCCCACCAGCCCCGTCACCACAGCACATACATATGCCCCGCCGCCGAGCCACTCTCCGCTGCCCACCAATCACACCCAAAACAGGAGGACAGTAATAGGAAATCCAATCAACACAGAAAAAAACAAACCTTAACGAAATCCCACCCCCACCCACGCAGACCCCCCAAACAGGTCAGAGCAAGGAACCCCGCCATCCCCTAAAAGAGGGGATCAAAAGCCCACAACATAGTAAGAGGACTCATCCAGGGATCGTAAGGCTAGCCACCCAACCCGCCAACCGAGCAGATGGGCTGGAAAGGGCTGAGGGCTAGAGAAACAGGTATGCTGACATAGCAGCTCATAAAAAGGGAAATAAAGGCACCACAGCAATATCGCCGGACGGGCATCAGGGCCAAATGACACTCCGGCCCGAAGGACAGTCAATCAGTGTCACTGATGTTTGCCTGCTCTAAGCCAGGATCGCTCGGACCCTTGGCCGAAGTCCTCCGGGGAATCGTCTTGAACTTAGCCGCCAGTTTTGGGTCCGTAAAGAAATGCAATGTGCTGCCATGCTGTATTCGAAGCTTCGCTGGGTAGATAAGAGAAAAACGAGCAGCAGTCAAACTTAGGGAACGCTTGATCGGCAGGAACGCCCTGCGCGCCGCCTCCCCACTCGGAGTACAGTCTGGGGAAAAAGTGCAGCTCTGTGTTCCTATATATCACCGGGCGCCTCTCTCTAGCCAGCCGCAGCACAGTGTCTCTATCGGGATAATTCAAGAGGCGATAAATAATGGGTCACGGCGGGGTCCCAGGGGGAGGCCAGGGACCCAGCGACCTGTGAGCCCTCTCCACCACCAACATATGAGAGAGCTCACCAGGAAATAAGTCTGCAAGCATTTTCTCCATAAAGGCTTCCATCCTGCCCATGTCTGTGGACTCCGGAAGGCCAATCATCCTAATGTTGCGCCGGGACAGCGCTTTCAAATCTTCATTTTTATTCCTGATTACCTCCAGCACCCACTCCATCTGCAACAAGCGTTCTCTCTCGCCATGCCGCTGATCCTCCATCTCCGAGGTGCGCGACTCAAGCTGCTCGAAACGAGCGTCGTGATCATCCACCCTGGCCCTGATGCGATCCATCTGCTCAGTCAAGTGGTCCAGCTTAGCATCTATGCCCGCCAAGCTACTCTTAAGATCCAAAAACATAGACTTTACATAAGCGTCCGAAGGCCCATCCTCCATCTGCACCTCCCCAGACTGCGATGCAGACGCACCGCCCTTCCGCTTACCGCCATCAAAGGAAAGCTTTGCTTGCCGCTGCTCCGCCTTACCCATAGTGATCGCCACAATAAGCCCCTGCCATTGGCGTGCCACTAAACTCCAATAGGGAGAGAAGGCCGCACACAAAGTGTGTCTCTTGGGCGGCAGCACACAAATCAACCCCAGTAACAGTTCGGTATCCTCCAGCCACACACTCCCAGATGTGAACTCTGTGTACCTTCAGAGCAGGCTGCTCATCTTCAAATTGGCATCAAGTGTGGAACAAAGTCCCATGCAGGCCTCGGCAATCTCTGAGACGCCACCTTCAGCCTCCAACAAGAGCATCAAAATGCGGATGCATTCAGAGAAATGCCAACATGCAAAGACAGGCCCGGAAGAGCACCCCGGCCCGGCCGGGACAGGTCACTCCAGCAGGCGCCCACCACCAGGAGGCCCAGGGCGAGCCCAGGTCCCCCTGCAGCAGAGGAGGACCACCGAAGCGCTAAATCCAGGGGGCCCCCACCGCCGAAGTCACCACTGCCCAGAGGGCCCTCTCCAGCCACCTTCAATCCCGGCCCAGTCGCGGCCACCGATCCTACCCGCGCCTCTCCACTTCAGGCCGCGCGGCCCAGCAGCTGCCCGCCACAAGGCCGTGGGGGCCACAGAGGTACGTGGGTCGCGGCCCGACAAGACCGCCGACCGGCCCCCCCAAACAGCACCCCCTCCGCAGCCCACTCCAGTCGGCTCTCGGCAGCCGCCTCCTTGACGCGCTTCCAGCAGCACGTGGCCGCCGGCCAAAGCCAAACGCGCCCACAACGCAGCAGGCCCGACACCGGCCGAGCCCTCCTCCATGCTACCGGTCGTCAGGGCCTCGGGCAGCCAAAATTGCGGGACGGGCAGATGCACCGTCCCAGACAGCAAGTCACCCGGCCGGGGGGAGCTCTATTTCCGCCGCTCCGTCAGGATAAATGAAAAATAAAGCCTTAAGCCCGGCAGAGTCTCACAAAGTGATGGCCATCTTGCCGGCAGGCTAGCCATGCCCCACCTCTTTCACAACTAACCTTGCTACAAAAAGTTCACTGAAACCTGTTTTTCATTGCTTATTGAACCTTGACCACGAAAGTGAAGGTGTTGATGAATTTTCCTAGCTCTTCCTAAATTACTGAAAAGGAGCCCAACAACCACAGATCCCATCTCCAAAGCAAAATTCCGTAACATAGGGTGAATCTGCTGAGGACTGATTGTCAGCTATTCCATCTTTTTTTGAGTTGTATCAAACCTGCCAGACTATGATGGTCTACAAGAACACCCTCTTCCTTGGAGTCAACCGCCACATCAAGTATCGTAGCAATTGGGTCAGTCGAGTCCAGTACTTTTGTGGCATCTCATGTAATTTTCCAAATAAGTGTGGACATCTTTAGACAGACCTACTTGCCGATGGCTCCAAGCAGGTGCACCTGCAAATAAGCCATTTTGAGGTATTTGGGGGTTCAGTCTGTAAGAATCCATTTTGAATTGATCCTTTTCCTTTAACACGTGTAAGTTTGAGCTCTTTTCTCTCAGAACGCTCTGCCTATCACATATGTTATCTTATGTATATTTGTTTAAGTAAAATAAGCCTGGCTCCACACCACAGGCTTGCAGCTGGTTTCTTTCCCTAACTGGGGCACGTTACTCATTATAATCATGTGGTAAAAATAATTAACTGACCTCGGCTGTTGTATTTTGGGGAGGGAAAGGCCGATATCTATACCTTTGAACCACGCAATCCTTTGAAGGGTCTCAAGAACGTGGGGAGTCAGGCAGCTGCAGAAGGGAGTCGAGGAAAAAGCTGGGAATGGAACCGGTGAGTGGAAACTGATTACCTCCTTAAAATATCTGTATGACGTATATCATTATTTACATACTTATTGTATCCTTTGAAGTATGAGTATAAATATCACTGTTAAACGCTCCATGGGAGCACACTTTACTTCGGGCCAGGGATGCCAGTGGTAAACCTGTCCTCTTTTGCTGCAGCAAAAACAAACAGACCTTTGGTCATTGATTTTTCACTCCGGCTCTCCGTGTCAAAACTCCTTTGTAAATGCATTTGTAATTATCTACAAAAACGTGCTTGACAAGTCCATACACCTGGAGTTGGTCTAAATCATCATAGTGCTGCAGAGCCAACTTCAAGGCCTGCGCTTGCCTCTCAGAACACTTATGCAGTGCATCAAAGTTAGACTTTTCTTGTGCTGGTTATCCCCATTAAAGGGCTGCTAAAAACCAAGCCACTAAGTATTGTCTTCCAAGGATGTTGAGCGCTCTAAATCCACATTGCCTTAGCCTTCGTATTTGGTTATCATCGATCTCCATGTTACTGTGCCACTAAAGCCCGCCACCTCGTCATCAGTAAGTTCATGAGGGTTGAAACTCCAGATTAAGAAAGCCTCAAATTTTGAAATGCATTATGATGCAGTGTTTTATTGGTTTTCATGTAGCCAAACTCTGACAGGGTTGCAAAGCCTTGGCACACCCATCTACAGAGAAAGCTAATTTAGGACCGCCTCCCTTGCCCTACAAACCATTTCATTCTGGATGAAAAGTTAGACTTAAAATATTTGCTGAGCAGTTTCAAAACCATCTGTAATCGATTTTTGCATGGATGGTTAAACTGTTCTGAAAATGGCCTAAGAGACTTTCTTCTAAAGTACTGGAAGAAACATTCACCTGTACTATACATTCCAATTGAAAGCCTTCTGGCTACGATTAGTATCTAACATATAACAAACTAGAGCTTGGCTTGAAACTTCACAGCTCTCCCCCCACCCCACCACCCTATACCCCCAAACCTCACCCTTTTAGTATGTGGGGCATGTTGGACCTGGCTTTTTGACAGGGTCATCCCCAAACTTTTTGCCTCCTTCCTCCTAATTGTTCTGACCTGTTGTTGTTGGCTTTTGACCTCTGGGCACTTTACCACTGCTAACCAGTGCTAAAGTGCATATGCTCTCTGTGTAAATGGTACTTTTGATTGGTTTATCCATGATTGGCTATTTAATTTACTTATAAGTCCCTAGTAGAGTGCACTATATGTGCCTAGGGCCTGTAGATTAAATGCTGCTAGTGGGCCCGCAGCACTGGTTGTGCCACCCACTTCAGTAGCCCCTTAACCTTGTCTCAGGCCTGCCATTGCAAGGCCTGTGTGCAGTTTCACTGCCACTTGGACTTGGCATTTAAAAATACTTGCCAAGCCTAGAACTCCCCTTTTTCTACATAAAAGTCATCCCTAATGTGTGCCCTAGGTAACCCCTAGAGCAGGGTGCTGTGTAGGTAAAAGGCAGGACATGTACCTGTGTAGTTATATGTCCTGGTAGTGTAAAACTCCTAAATTCGTTTTTACACTACTGTGAGGCCTGCTCCCTTCATAGGCTAACATTGGGGCTGCCCTCATACACTGTTGAAGTGGCAGCTGCTGATCTGAAAGGAGCAGGAAGGTCATATTTAGTATGGCCAGAATGGTAATATAAAGTCCTGCTGACTGGTGAAGTCGGATTTAATATTACTATTCTAGAAATGCCACTTTTAGAAAGTGAGCATTTCTTTGCACTAAAATCTTGTTGTGCCCTTCAATCCACGTCTGGCTAGGTTTAGTTGACAGCTCCTTGTGCATTCACTCAGACACACCCCAAACACAGGGTACTCAGCCTCACTTGCATACATCTGCATTTTGAATGGGTCTTCCTGGGCTGGGAGGGTGGAGGGCCTGCCCTCACACAAAGGACTGCCACACCCCCTACTGGGACTCTGGCAGACAGGATTGAACTGAAAGAGGGCTTGGTGCATTTCTTAGACACTCTTTGAAGTCACCCCCACTTCAAAGGCGCAACTTAGTATAAAACAGGGCCTCTGCCCTACCTCATGAGACACTTGCTGGAGAAGAAACCTGAACCAGAAACTACATCCTGCCAAGAAGAAATGCCTGGCTGCTCAAAGGACTCACCTGTCTGCTTTTCTACAAAGGACTGCTGCCTTGCTGTTGGCCTGCTGCCTTGCTGAACTCTTGTCTGGCTGTGAAAGTGCTCTCCAAGGGCTTGGATAGAGCTTGCCTCCTGTTCCCTGAAGTCTCAGGACCAAAAAGACTTCTCTTTTTCACTTGGACGCTCCGTGCGCCGAAATGTTTGACGCACAGCTTGTTCCGCGGCAAGAAAAACGCCTCACACCGACGCTGATCGACGAGACGCCTTCGGGACGACCGAAACTTTGACGCACGGCCTCGCAAGGACAACGCCGCCCGACTTCCAAGGAGAAATCGATGCGACGCCTGCCGTGAGATCGAAACTTTGACGCACGGCCTCGCAAGGACAACGCCGCCCGACTTCCAAGGAGAAATCGACGCGACGCCTGCCGTGAGATCGAAACTTTGACGCACGGCCTCGCAAGGACAACGCCGCCTGACTTCCAAAGAGAAATCGACGCAACGCCTGCCGTGAGATCGAAACTTCGACGCGCAGCTCCGCAGAACGACACGCAGCCGGAAAACAAGCAGGAAAATCCACGCACAGACCCGGCACATCTGGTACTCCCCGCGATCCACAGAAAGAGACTGTCCGCGCGCCGGAAAACGACGCATGACTTCCCGCGTGGAAAATAACGACGCAAGTCCGTGTGTGCTGGGGAGAAATCGACGCACACACCAGTTTTCCACGTATCTCTTCTCCTGTGGCCCTCTGAGGAGATTTTCCACCAGAAACCAGGTACTTTGTGCTTGAAAGAGACTTTGTTTGCTTTTTAAAGACTTAAGACACTTTATATCACTTTTCAGTGATATCTTTACAAATTCATATTGCAACTTTGATCGTTTTGACCTGAAAATACCCAGATAAATATTATATATTTTTCTAAACACTGTGTGGTGTATTTTTGTGGTGTTATATTATGGTGTTGTATGATTTATTGCACAAATGCTTTACACATTGCCTTCTAAGTTAAGCCTGACTGCTCGTGCCAAGCTACCAGAGGGTGGGCACAGGCTGATTTTGGATTGTGTGTGACTTACCCTGACTAGAGTGAGGGTTCTTGCTTGGACAGAGGGCAACCTGACTGCCAACCAAAAACCCAATTTCTAACAGGGCACCTTTACCCTAGGCTTCATTTTCAGAATCACAGTAGGATTATTGGTAGAAAGAACTACCTATCTGTGTCCTACTTGTGGTAATGCTGCCAACTACAATTTTACAGTACAATTGTGATCGCTCAAAAACCTGTGGTCTTACAACCTACACAGATACCAAAGCCAGTCGGTGCTGTAGGTCCCCACACCCCTACTCCCCCAGTGCATAATATGTTGTCTTAAAATAGTGGACTACGCATCAGGTTAGGGGACCTTAGCTCAGACTGCTGTGATTGCATGAGCTGACAAAGCTCTCACACACCAAAGATAAAAGGCAAATTTAGTTTACAATGGACACTGCTATTGAGAAAAAGGAGCCAAGTAGCCCATATGCTTTACGTATAGACACTCTAGATTGCAGAAACACCACTATAGGAAATGATAAGCAATACATCAAACAGTAGACCACAGAATGCAGTCAAACCTACCACTTTAAAAAAACAAAAACAAAAAAACAAGCACTGGCAAAGCCAATCGACATGGCCTTTCACATAGCTACTGTTACCTCAAGTCCTAGATGTTCCTTCCAAGTCAGAAAAAACTGTGTGAAGTCTTTAACAATACTGCTGCCTTTCAGACGTTTGCTTATTGTATCTCTCAAGGCACAAGCAACTGTTTAACAACTCCGTCACAATGTTGCAATAACTCATGCTGTTACTAAATGTCCCCCTTGAGTAAAATGCAATTACTTAAAATTTCTTCTGGGAGTGCCTTCAACATTGAAAAGCACATACACACTTTCATTACTCTAATAAAGCTTTGACATTCTTTCATGAAGGTGCAGTTCTGCAAGCTATTACTAGGTGTCCTTCACAAGTCAAATGCAAATGTACTGAACTTCTTACATGAAGCTGCATTTTCTCTATTCATTACTAGTGTCCCTATCTAGTCCGATACAAAAGCACTGACATTCTTAAATGAAGCTGCAGTTACACTAGTAGTTGGTAGGTGTCGTTAACAAATCAAATGCCAAAGCATTGAAATTCTTGCACAAAGCTCAAGTTCCACTAGTCATTAGTAGGTGCCCCTCACAAGCCAAATGCAAAAAAACCTTTATTGAAGGTGAAATTCCACAGGTCATTACTAGGTGTCCCTCACAATTCAAATGCAACAACATTGACATTTTTTAATTCTAGGCGAGCCTCTAAAAGCCCAATACAAAAGCTTTGAAATCCTTGCTTGAAATTGTAGGTCCGCTAGTTGTTACTGGAAGTCCGTAAAGCCAAATGCAAATACACTTATATTGTTTCATAAAGGTCCATTTCTACAAGTCATTACCAGGTGTTCCTCACAAGTTAATTGCAAAAGCACTGAAATTCTTACATGAACCTGCAGTAGTTCCACTAGGTGTCCCTCAAAGGTGGAATGGAAATGCACTGAAATATTTTCATTAAATTGCAGTTCTACAATTCATTACTTATTGTCACCTTCAAATCAAATGCGAAAGCATTGAAATATCGTCGTAAAGCTGCAGGTCCACTTGTTAATAGAATTCCAGCTCAAGTCAGAAACAACTGCTTCAAATGACCGGCACCAACCTGGGGGGTGTCGCTTTAGTGTAGAAATTTGCATACACACTTGCCATTTTAAGCAGTTGTGCTGGTTTTTGTATAGGTTTTTGGCAAAGCTGGTTCATAATAACGCTCCAAAATACAGATTTCAATACATTTCTTTTTTTTTTTTTTTTTTTTTAAAGTGTGTGTTCACATCTCACTATTTATATGAACTTTTATTCACTGGTAATTATAACACAAAGTTTATTTTGGGTCTTTATGTTTTGGTGACAGGAAGGTCTTGCATGCTCCATTATTTGTGTACTCTCAATCTAGGAGCCAATGGTGTTAGTGCAGCCTTGTGAAGCTTCCTCTAGGGGTAAGTGGTGTTAATGCAGTCATACTGACACTTTCTCTAGGGGGTGAGTGGCTTTATTGCAGCTTTGAAAAGCTTCCTTACTGCAGTCTTTTGATGCTCCAAGGCTCCCTATAGGGGCAAGTAGCATTACTTCTGTTGTGTGAGGCTCCCTGTATGGAAGAGTTACATGAAAGCAGCTGTGTGAGGCTCTCTAGGAGAATGAAACATTTGTGTCTCATACTAGGGCAACAGTTCTCAAACTGTGGCAGTTTTGACTCATCATCGGTACAGCAGATGGTGAATATGCCCTCTGCAAAGAATTATATCGTGCAAAGAAAATTATTTTTTTGTGCATAGCACAGTGGGTTACTGCTTTTGTCACAAAGATTCTTTTGTTACTATGCAGTTCATAAGTTACAATTTTAATCTAGCACAGTGAGCTATGAACTGCCATCAATGAGCTGCAAGCAAACTGCATGGCACAAATTACTAAGTTTGTTTTTGTACTATCCAGACTTTTCATTATCCTGATATTGCTAAAAGAAAAAAAGGGTTGGTTGCATAGAAATATATTCTTATTAATAAAGTCAATGCTAGCCACCGTTATGTTCTAAATTCTTAGTTTGTGCTTCTCCAAAGTACTTCTAGAAAATGCCTACCAGTGTGGATGACATGTGAATCCTACACCATCTTGTCCCCTATAAAAGTGCTCCAACACCCTACAGTGGCATGAGAGGTGCTAGAAAACAAATTAATTACATGTGACAGAAAGACCATGGAGATATGAGAGGCCCTTATGGTTTTACTTCTTTTACACACCACATATTTACGTGAGAAGGCTTTCTCAGATCTTAAGTACCCAAAAATAAACACAGAAATCACTTGGGAAATGTAGAATCTGAAAGTTAGTCGCCGAGATGTAGTGCTAACATTCCCATTAACATTTTTCGATTTTTTGTATATTTTTTCAATATAAAATTATTATACCTTTAGTAATTTAAGTATTTGTTTGGTGCGCACTTGTTTGTGTATTTTTAGCAAATTACTGTTTTAATGTTTGAAATGTAAATCGCACAAATTGCTTGGGGGTCTATGGTTTCCGGTAGTGATTCAGCGGGGTCCTCAAGAGTCAAAGGGTTGTCAACCACTGTTCAATGGGAAAGAGGGAGGTCAGTATCAGGAAAAGACGCCAAGCATCTTCAAAATTCTTTGATTTGTGAGGAGTGTTTTCTGCACACTCACAGTGCTTGTACAACACTCCAATAGGGGAGATGCTACCCCATAAGTAGTTATGAGAGGGCTCTCCCATGTCAAGTACAAGTGGTTGAAATGTCAATCACAATGCAGTAGGATTGTGGCTTCAACCTGAAAACCTGCATATACATTCTAATGACTTGTGCTAATGCTCAGTAGGATAAATAAATATACCAATGGTGGTTTATAGTGAGGAATGAATTTTACATAATACATTGAGAGTTGTGAAAATAGTCCCTAGCTATAGAAGGGCAACTTCAACTATCAGTCATTGGTAAGTGTCTAACAATTTCTAATCTTGGAGAGGGAACTATCTACTAGGGAGCATGTGTGCATGTGCAAGTGAGAAATGTAGTCACTCAAAATGAAAGCATCCAATGACTGAGAGGTGAAAGGGTGTTGTCTGGGAGCTCCTATATTTGTATGTATTTTCTGCATGATAATGTTTTGGAAAACACGAGGGTGGCAAAACATTGAAAGTTGTCTTTAGGCCAGGCCTAAAAAAATACATTCTCAACATCAGTAAAAAGGACAAATAATCCAAAGACATGACTGAGACTAAAATCCACTTATCTAAGACTCATGAGTAGCAAAGAAAGATGAAGTTTGAGATAAGAAGAGAGAAACTACAGTTGTGCTCTAAATGTGAATGGACTACTGAGCTGTGTGATTTGTAGTCAGTTTTCTTCTAGGATGAAGGAATATGGAGGTTTTAGCCTTTCATATATTGAGTTTGTTTCTGCTTTTATAAGGCTGCTATTAAAAAAATACAGTGCAAAAAGAAAAGCCTATTTGCCACCTTCAGCCCGGCATGGAACTTCTCCTTCACTCCCAGAAATAAAGTACAGTGAGACACTGGAAACCATACTTCACACAGATAAGTAATGTCCCGAGAGAACTGCTACCTATACAGAGCTACCTGTTTTTATACTGAAGCAATGGTACAAACCAAACACTCAACCCAAGGTTTAGGCGCTTGACTTTCACTGCACTCTTTCAGTGAAGTCCCAAGCATTCAAGAAGTAAAGTGATTCTCAAGTGCCCTGATATTGTGAAAGGACTTGAGCTACACTTCTCACCCTCCCCTCAAAGGCTCGAACTCTCACAAGGGGAAAGCCTACAACAGACATTTTCCTTTATAAGTGTTAATATATGTTTTTATTATCTTTTGATATCTACTTTCATTTGTTTTTTTATTGCAATAACCCAGATGACTGAATCACAAACAGAATACTCTGGTACAAACTTCATGTAGATCTTCCCACTTCTAAATTGCCCCAAAAACTGTTTATCGCAAAAACAACACAGTTGTTTGCACCCCTTCAAGATTTTTGGGTACACCTAAAACTATAAGACAATGACACATACAAAAACATATACTATCAAAAGAAATTTTATGAGCACAGGGCATGAAAATGGCTGGTGACAGTGCCTGCCCACTGCACTATAATTAGCACGCCCTTAGAGCAGAGCAATTTAATAGCAAATTGAGGGGGATAAAAACAAACAACATGAACTATATTCAGAGGTATTTCAATAGGGAAACACCACTCTTTTTTCACATGCACCTTTTTATATGACAACATAATTAACAGGCAAATTATAGTAATTTAACTCTGCATCTTTACGTCAGTGCTCATGCACACCCTACCTTTACCTATCCCTCAGACACTTGTACAAGGCACGCACGTCACTGCCTGCATCAAGCAAGAGCATGAAACCATTCAACACTCCGTTTAAACAAGCAATGGCAAAGCCAACACGTCTCGGTAATGAAAAAGCTATTGATGTTGTCAATGTATTTTAGCCAGGTTGTATAGCAGCACAACTGCTGTACAGCATGGCTAAAAGCTGTGGAAAAAAGCACTACGATGGGCCAGGAGGGATGAGACAAGTAACACAACATGGGGTTAGGGCAAGCAACACAACACAGGAGGGGGATGGAGGTTGGGTGAAGAAGGGAGATAAAAGTAGTACCCAAAAAGTTACTAGTAGAGGGATACAAGTAATGCATCCATGCACCGGGGCATGGATGCACACGGGAACAGAAGGGAGGACTAGAGCAGCTAACCACTAAAAAGTAAAGAAATGGGAGAGAGATTCGCTCCGACCAACGATATGTAATGGGTGGGTTCGATGCCCATTATAAGCGAACAATAAGTCTCGAAGAGACAGTGCATGCACTGTGTAGCAGAGACCTAAAAGTAAAGTTTCCGCAGTTGTGTGTTGTAAACCTGATACATACTTAGTTTTACAAGCTATGCTTAAGACAGCGGCACAACAAAACCTGTCTGCACAACAACTGAAGTTTCTAGTGCTGTTGTTCAACTGCCTGGTGAGCATCTACGCTGCCACAAGGCTTTCAGGTCAAAATAATACTCATGTGTTAGTCAACTGAGAACCTCAGAGGTAGACCACCAGCATGAACAGAGACAGTGTCAGGAAATGGATAACCATGGCTATGCATCTGCCTCACCAATGTGTCTTGGTAGAGCTTGCATACGAGTGACCACAAACCTGATGTGACTGCAGTAAAGAGCATATGTCTGTGTGGGCAGCAGATCTTGCTGGCATGAACTTTGCCCTGCCACGTGAAGAATCTATTCCAGGATTCCTTGTTCGCCTTTTATTAAGAAGCCTTTCACACGACCTTCACCTATTTCCAAATGCTCCGAATTTCGGAAAGGGAGAAAAGTGGGGCCCTCGTGGCAACTGATTTACCCTGGAGCAGAGGTCAAGGGAAAAGCCGGCATGAGAAGCAGGGTCTCTTGTATCCAGCGAGCACTAGACCACGTTTTGTCAATCATAGACGAGGCAGACGTGCGATTCTTAAAACTAAACCTAGAAGATGCTTGCAACAGTATAAAGCAGTTCCACTTAAGCAGCAGCTGTGGAAGGCAGAAAAAGACAATCATCAGCCAAACCTATGGGAGAGGTATAGCAGGGATGTTCTCCACTTCTTAAAATAAAGAAGTTGCATATTATGACAAGCTCCAGAGCCTCAGAAATAGAATCGGGTGATTTAAAGTGAAATCATGTGAGTCAGAGGACATTTAAAAGAGAAAAACATTTAGCATCTGAAGTAATCAGCCTTATCTCATGACTGTCACTCTGTTATAAAGGCACAGTCTTCATTTTGAAACATGTATACGTTTTTGCATCAATCAATTTTGAAAAGCACATTCGGCTTGATGCATTTCAATAAGAAAAATATTTGTATGTAGTGCTTGTACCTGTTTGAACTATAAATAACAAGCATTACAATTATCCCATGTAATCATACTAAGTTTGCCGACCTCTGAAAGACGGCATCGAGATGACCGCCTTATTTTTGCCCGTAAATCTCAGTAGATGTCAGCAAGCGATTCAGTCTCGGGGTCATTATCCCTACTGTAAATTGAAGTTTGTCTCAATACTGACATCAGATGACCTTTTTACCGTCGTGCTATTGTGTCGTACACCATCTCTTTGTGTGCCTAGGTGTGGTACTTCACTGCGTCTGATTGCAGTGAAGGATTGTATGCAGCCAGGTGACCGTAAATGTCGTGTTGAATGTAGTGCCACTAATAGGCAGTGCCTGGCTGAGTTGTATCAAGTGCTCCTCATGGGTTTGATGTGACAGTGATGTCAGGCGGCCTATCTAGAAAATTGTTACCTTGGCGCGAATTTACGTGAGGTACTTCCTGCAAAGTGCTAACAAGACCAAGTTATTTGCAAAATAAAACATCTTATGACCTTGCCAGTATCCAAGTAGATTTAACAAGCCGTAGCAGGAGCAGTGCTGGGTCGATAGGAGGGGGCAGCGCTAGGGGCTTCATGTCGCGGCCGGTACAGAAGTTGGAAGCGGTGGCTGCAGCCCTTGTGGGTGCAGGCATGGGGGCAAACAGGAGCCAAGGCAGCAGCACGGGATAAAAAAAAAAAAAAAAAGGGTAAAATTGTCACTCAGCGCTAATTAAAACAACAGCGCTCCTAATGTGTGGTGGGACCGGTCACCCTTTATAATATTTTTTTTTTTTAAAGTAGTCCCAAGACAATGGATGAAAAAATGGCTACTGCGTAGGTTTATAGTATTTGTCCGGTGCTCTCCAGAAGGGTTAAACACCAGAAGAGGTATGTCATATGCATGCCCTTGTTAAAGGGAAGAATGAAAAATGGATCGACATTGGTGCCAGCAAATGGGAAGCCCGTGGGAGGGCTTTGAGCCCACGAAGCAAATACAGCAGTCTGAGTTTGTGACAGCACATGACCGCCATCTACAGCCGAAAACTAAAAAAGCAGCAAAAAATGCACAGCAGGACAAGCAGCAGCAGCAGTTCAGTAGGAGGCCCGTGGAGAGCAGCAGATCTTATTGAAAGGGGACACCATGCAATTGCAATGATTGTTACTTTTCCACGGTTTCTTGGATCCCAGAAGGGTCACAGAGTTCAGAGTAGCCAGCTCCTACATATGTCACTTGCTCTGTTATTATCGAGGTTGGGGCAGCAATTCGTGGCATTCTGCAGGAAAGAGTATGTTTTGATAAGAATTACAGCTCATCAGCAAATACTCGTTGTTTTCACTATTTTACGGAACTCTGAACAGGGAGCTCTGTATATACAACCCACATTGTGTCTAGACCTTGGAAATCAAATAAATGTCCTATGTTTTTCTCGAGTCATTTCACATTACGTGTCTGTCTTTGTTTACTTTAACTACTAGCCAGGGATTATTATGTAGCTCTAGAACTTTTTTAAATCCGCTTTCCCTTTATATTGCTTCCCACATTTTTCAAGGGCAGTTTTAGTGTTTCTTGGCTAATAGTTAAAGTAAACACAGACGGAATGTTCATGCTACAAATGATTAGAGACCGAGGAAGGGCTGAAGACAATCATTGAAGAGTGCAGCTCGGCCAGTCCGTGCTGTGGGAGAGGACATCTGACAGCAGGGGCAGCAGAAGGCAGTCCAACCGGTAACTGTTGAATGCTGCAGCAACCGGTAATCTCCATCGGTAGGAGGCGAGAACCGTCAGGTTGATTCTAGGGCAAAGCTTTTGACATTTTTAATATTTTTGCTCAATTATACTTCTATTTTGTGTCACGCTTACTGTGCAAGGCTACGTTGATGTATGGATTTCTTATCACATAACGTTATTTCTTAGTAGCTACAATAAACTCTGAGCAGTAGTTAGTCCAGGCGTATCCCAATTCCCATACAATAAGTAACTAATCAACTACAAAATATACCTGTTCGTTTAAGCGCTCTGGGAAAAAAGATCTTTACTTTTTCAATTATATTCAGCTGAATTAACTTTATTTTATAGGGCTATGTTATGCACACTTTTCTTTCTATTTATTTGTTTTTTAAAACCAAGTGACCCATAAACCCTGTCAAGTTTTTCAGGTCCAGGAGTGATGTGCTGCTCCAGTCCAGGTTTTTCCTTTAAATTCTGGGATTATTTATTCCATTACAAAACATAACTACAAATCCCGCAATTCAAAGGAAAAAATCTGGACTGGAGCAGGACATCACGCATGGACCTGTGAAACTTGGCAGCTAGGACCCATTTTTTACCCCAGAACCTAATTCATGCTGTGTCCTGCAATTATAACTTTCCTTCGCCAGGCCCGCTTTCCTATCTCACTCCACACTCCATGGTTTGAAACAGCATTAGTACACAGTGCTATATAAATATGCTCTAGCCAGCTTCTATTTCAATTCCCATGGCTCGTTTACACCTCTGTTACACATAGGCAGGGCACATTTGCAACATGTAGCAGCTCTCATAACTTCCTCCCCACTCACTGCCTTGAGACAGGCTCTCTGGTGTTTTACTACAGTAAAATGTAATTATGGTTCAACGTTTTGATTCCTCTTGTCTCTAAATGAGGTGTATGTGCTATTTAACAGGTCATTTCCTATGGGTGTGCACAAAACCGCCGTAATAATTTCTTACACAGAGTATTGTTTGTAAATAAAATACCCCTTGTTTGCTTTAGTTGTGAAATAGAAGTTTGGCAGCTATGATCTATATTTTACATTCTCCCCCCCCAAAACTTAATTCATGCTGTGACCTATCTCAAGACGTTTAGAATGGCGATTGCCACTGATTTTGGGAGCTTTGCGCCACATTAGCATAAATGCTCATTTTCTTACTACACATACCTTTGACTGCAGCGCTCAGAGACTTTACAATGCCGCACAGTGGAAAAAAATTAGAGGGAACATTGCTCTACATCCTTTATTTGCTCATCAGAAAGATATTTTCACGACTCGCGAATTGTTCATACAAGCTCTGTGACAATATTTTAACTTACATGTTGACAAGGACCTCCTTTTCAAAGAAAGGTAATTAACTCAACAGGAAAATGCTCCATAACCAAGGTTTGCGATTAACTTTTTCCAAATCAATACAGTCCCCTTTATCAGAACATTGTTGTAAAATACATAATCATTAAAATACTGAATTTGCTGAATGGCAATGAAAAATAAATAGTGTTCACATTTTAGAACAAGAAATAATTTTGGTAAATAATGTACTGCACTTACCAATTTCAGCAGTAGCTTAAATGTGAGAGAAAAAAAGCAGGCAGCAAAGACAGCTACCGTCAACATAGCGGCTTTTCAATCTGCTTTTTATTTACTACTGTCTTTTTAAAAATAAAAAAAATAAAAAATCGTTGAAGAGTGCTGCAAAACATCTCTGGGAAATGATGCGAGGTTTGTACTGGATGTTAAGTAAGTTTGGTACGTTTTACTCCAATAAAATGGTAGAAAGTATTCGTAACTGTTAGACATAAGCCTTTGCTAGATCAGGAGTCCTGTAACTGAAACCCAGAAGAGGAAAGAGGAAAAAAAGAAAAAAGAAAAAAGACTTTGTCCTAAATGCGATTTTAGATAACTGAAGTAAGACAACAGAGTTCCTGCTCATGCTGCTTAACTAGATATGCTGCTTCATCTAACTTTACAAAGTAAGGTAAATAAAAATGCTGCCATGACCCCTAGTCTACTATTTTAGAATGATCAAAATGCGTACAGAACAATTACAATGAGGAAAGCAAAAATAAAAAGAGCTGCTTCAATTATAAAACACTCAACAGATTCTGCTCATATTGCGTGCAATATGTATAACTATTAGCATGAAAACCTCGAAAATGACCTCTGGATGGACACTGGAAACTGACATTCAGATCAGCCTGTGGACATAACGTTTTGTATAAACCGTATAAAACGTGGCTACATTTCAAAAGAAGTACTCATTTGAGCTATTAAGATGTACTTGTTCTAGTACAGAAAGGCCTTCAAATGGTTACCTGGAAACCCCATTTCAGTCATATCTCTTCAAATGTACTCATTTACATTAGTCACCATCACACTTGCTGTAAAACATTACCCAGACAGTAGAAACAGCTCTTACTGGACAGATAGGTCATGGCCTTTATTTTCAACGTGGCCATTACCCGATTTACTTGGACAAAAATATTACTTGTTCGTTATTATAAGCCTGCCACCTCAAACAGAAAATGTACAATACATAATAAAAAAAATTAAATAGGGGGAAGGAATGCAAATCCTTCCATAAATAAACACTGTGCTGTGCAATACGCTAAGTAATTTACTTTTTCAATGAGATTTTTTTGACTGAAGCAAATACAAATACGTGGAAAGGTGTTCCTTGCATTACTCTACCTGGTGTCCACTCAGCTTGAGATAGATAATTAATACTCAAATGTTCCCTTCAAAACCAGGAAAGAATAGATCAAATTATATGGTGAATGTGCATTTGATTTTTGAATTATCAAGATGGAGGACTTACATCCAACGATTCTTTCTTTGAAAAAAAAATCAGCTCTCATTATAAACCAGTTGCGGTCATTAAATACAAATTCTGCTAGATTCTACTTTTCTTTAGCTATAACCAGTGTTGTCATTGGTGTACTCTTCACAAATCGACAGAGACAATGCTACAGCAGAGTACAATGCAGAGTGCTTCTAAATTCTAGGAACTTTGGTAAAATACAATTGTACTTGGTAAGCAACAAAGCTACAGAACTCACAAATCTTAGGACTACCATATTTTACGTGATCAGCTATAGATTCAATACACTCAAATTGTGCCCAATAGTAGAACTCTAAATGAAGAATCTGTTTGCACGTGCTTTCTGAGAACATTAATACTGCTTAGAATTGAAGCCTCCAGCGAAGTACTTTTTTGAATCCGCAGTTGATTATTATGTAAACCTGCAGCAAGTCGTGGGCTTCATTCACAGACATAAAAGCAGTTCGTGTTGTGTTGCCTTAGGCGAGTTCCTTAAAAGGACAAAGCTGAGCAACAGAAACAAAAGCCAAGACAACTGAAAATAATGGACAAGAATAATGCACAGAACAAGTGTTGCGTAAAAAGAGTCCGTCCTAGAACGTTTTTATATTGAAGATGGTTCTTCTTAATACAATGAGGTGCTTTATCTGAGGCATGTAGTTTTTTTGGGGTCCAATCCATCTTCAATGTCACTGCAGTGCTTTAACAAGGTATAGTTTTTCGCCTTGCTCACTGGTGAAGATGGGAGCCTTTTTGTAGTGTTCCACCAGTTCATCCATGCTGTTAAACCGCCGCTGACCAATGCAATAGACGCTGTCCATAAACTGCACCTTGAAATGCTTGTTCTTCCCCATCGCTTTTAAAGATACAGAGAAGTCACTGGGCTGTGAAATGGGAAAATGGACAGCACGGTCAATAGTCAGGGAAAGTGAATTGTTAAATAACTGTCATCATGGCATATTTTGATGATTACAAATCAACAACGTATCTGAAAATCAAACAATGCAGTGAAAATGTAAGCACATAGAAGTAAATGTTACTTGATGCTATCGAAAATCAACAAAATACATTAGGTACTTAAGCTTTGAAATTCAATTTTTGAAACTTCCATACAATAACCCTAACACATCTACTGATGACGTCATAAACACATTTTCGTGGTGACTATTTATTTTAGTACGTGAGTTTTGTATTTCTTCCCCAAAAATATGTGCTTACTTAAACACTCTATAACCCCTATAAATATGATGCCAAAGCTTCATATAGTTTTATTTCGTTTAAGGTATTTGTATATGACAAAATATCCGCCCAGACCACCCTGTAAAGATGCAAAAAACTAATGCAGCTGACCCTCAAAAGATGGCCACTAAGAAAAAATAACCATTCGCAAAACCCCTAGAATTGTTTTTTAAACAAGAATTGCCAAGGTCAACAGGTTTGCCTCGTAAATGAAAATGCAAGCCAGACTGCTAGTTTCAGTACTTTACATAGATACTAAATATCACTGCAGTCAAATAAACCTTCTGCTAGTAAGCCGCAATAGCTTAGTTCATTACTTAGAGTTTCCTGAAGTCAGACCTTGCTGAAATCGAGCTGTAGTACCATTTGGAATTACCCAAGGCCTCACAAGTATGCATAACTGACCCTTCAATGGGAAGGCACCAAAGCATTATAAATAGTGCCGATAAGCTTGAATGTCTTTTGTTGAAAGTGAAAAGGATTGATGACAAAGACGACTGTGCTTCTGTGTTTAGCAGTCAAGATAATAGCAGAGATGGGACTTAAATATAAATATGCATATTCACTTTTGCTGGTCTATTGATGTTTTTTCTGTTTTTTTAGGTTATACATACATATCTAATACTCGGTGGTCATCTTAATAGAGATTGTCATGCCTTTAAACGCATTCCATTATGGCCTCAGAAGTCACCCTACTGTATCTAGTAAACACTAGGCACTGACATGTGGACACGATTTTCTGTATTTGCAAGAGCAACGTTTTCTGGCAGTTTTGTTGTGGAAGGTGCTTTTAAGTAAATTGCTTTTTGACAGACAAAACATGTTTGCAAAAAAATATATGGCAAACAAAAGCTAATAGCCCAGCAAGTAAATACTCATGCCATCAGTGGAAGGTTACAGTCCACTGAATCAAGACTGAGATACCGACATGTTCCTGAGAAGAAAACATGAATAGACAGAAAAGCCATTTTTTCTGGAGCAAGGAGCTGACCCACAGCCCCCTAAGTTTATGTAAGCATTTGCAACAACAGGTAGCAACGGATCGCTACAGTGGAAAGACTTAAAAATGTCAAGTTTCAGTGACTTGTGGATTGAATGAATAGCCTCATCAACTTTTAACAAGCATTGACAATGCCAATCAGTCTTGCTAGTATGTAAAGATAAGTACGACTGACACTGCCAACGCGTGTTTGAAGTAGTATTCAATATCTGTCTACATCAAGCTTGTTTTAGTCTTCGATGTCGGTCAAGACTGATGTAATTTTATTTCCCATATTTCTCCTACAGATTTCTAAATACCACTAAGTGGCTGGTATTTAATAAGCGTAGTTGCGTTTGCAATGCTGCGTTTGGAGCAACGCAAACGACTGCTCTACCAAAGGCGAGACCAAAAAGGTCTTGTGGGGAGGGCAAACACAAAAGAAGGAGGCAACAATTAGGGGCTAGGCAAATGAGATCGACACAAAAAAACATTAAATCTTGAGCAAGTCTTGCTCTGTAGAGTATGGTATGCAATGTTGTCTGCTGGACTGAGAGATTTGAGCTGTCTGTAGCGAGACCGCAAAACTGTAATACAGGCGTCAAACATAACTTTAGTGACTACCATGCAAGTTGTCATTATGAAAAAGCACGCCATGAAATTATACATTCTACTCTGTTATATTTTGAAATGTTTTTTGAGGAAAAATACGTTTTATGAACCCTACTTATAAGTAAAGAGCAACACTGAAAAATGTGAGTAAGTAGTAAATACTCATGTACGCAGATCTGGCCTCAAAACTAGAAACTATAAAAGTTTCCGCTGGTGATTGACCACTGGATGGCTCTTTGCGCACTCTTTCTTAACTAGTCTAGCACGTCTCTAATTTCGATTTTCCTGACGTCTGCTCTCTGTACCATCTCCCAGGACCCTCTGCATATATTATAAACCGTTTGAGTCTAGAACACTTGATAAATTTAGAACTTCAGATGCCAATACAAATGAAAATAAAAATGTGTGTTGTTCCGTTTATAAAAAAAATGCTACAAAAGAAGAAAATATTAAAACCGTATTCATTAAAAAACAATTCGATAAAAAATCCTGAGATAATATTAAAAGACCATACCTGAGAAACTAATAATAAGTATCTCATAGAAAGGGCGACCAGTATAATACTGAATTTCAAAACCGGCTAGTCTTCGCAGTAATGCTACATACCATGTTAAAACTCAATGTGTGCAGTATGACACACTGCTATGACGATTTCAGTCGTTCTATATCTCACAAAATATATCAAGTTTATCACACATGACAAAATCAAGTCTATACTTGAAAAGCACACGCTTAAATTAAGTATTTTATTGTCATACATCATTTAAAGCCTTGCATATATGGCACAATCCACGCAGCCCACTTCCTACGACGAACTCGTGTGAATTACAAGCGTACATATTTTATTTTCAAAATAAAACATTAGGAGAGGTGAGCCCTTTATGTGCCGGTTGACTTCTATACTTAAGTGTTCCTACCGTGGACTCCAGAATTTTCCTTCGACTGGTATAAAGGTGCCTCAATCCGTGAGCAGTGATCCATTTACTGCAGCCACTCCTTTATCGGTTGAGCTATAGTTGAGCTACAGTGTTGGTCAGGCCATCTTTTGCAATCAAGAAACTCAGAAAAAATAGCTTTTTGGTACCCCCTCTTCGGAGAGCTAGGCCACCAGCCCCAATAAAGCTGTTTTGGGATGGGATCTACCCATCAATTGTGACAGAATACTTAGAACTCCCGACTCAGAATTTAGTACTACTGGACATGTTCATATAATGTGCAGGAAGTATGAGTAGGTGCATCTTAAACAATTCAACAGGGGTTTTTTTGTGCACAAGCCACTGGAGTGGTGATGTGCAATATACCCTTTGAAGGTAGTTGAATTTCAATAAGTGGAATTTCGCTAAGACTTCAACTTCCCTGAGTATTTTTAGCCTCAGTTCACTCTTTTACTAAGGCCCTCAACATCAAGTTCCCATTTTGTATTCAGTGGCATAGAGTTTTAGGCTCTTAAGAATCCGGGTTCTGTACATTCACGATATTCTCTTAGACTTAAGAGAGCGAGAATGTCCTCAAAAGACTGAAGTCAGGCATGTTGCCAGCACTGGAAAGATGTGTCCTTAGATGATGTCTGGTTTGTAGACATTTGTGTGGTTCAAATTTAGTATAGAGGTCTGCAAATTATATCGTATGGTAATTTTCCCAATATTACCTACTTTTAGGATTCCCATCAGATCCCAGAATGGAAGTTCAGCACTGCTGTTGATCACACCTTCCCAATCGTGTGGATGTTGCTCTGGTTATCCTACTTACCCAATACATTCTGTTCAGTACCCCCTGCCAACGGGCCACTGGTACTTTTTGTAGTTGAGGGAAAGAGTTCATTTGAGTTTGTGGTCAACAGCATGCTCAGTAGCGGGGTTCTTAAATCGAATCATGCTCTTGCAGAAATGATGAGCCATCTCTATCACTAAACATCCAATCATTCAATATGACGAGATGAGGAACCCAATAATACGCCAAGATCTCTGACATCCCAAGCACGCATTTCTTAATAATTTCTTGGGGATCTCAAATTAGTTTTCTAAGTTGCAAGGGGACACGAGGGAGAGTGACTATTGTAAAAATTCCTCACGCCCAATAGTGGAGATGGGGAGCCATCTCAGTGCTCTTAAGTGGCCCAAAGAGTGTTTTTAAGTAGTGGGTTTAGGCTCCAAGCAACACTTGGTCTTGTGTAATAATAAGTCCCAGATATTCAAAGTGTACAGTCTTGCAGCACGTTACTTTGTTAATCAGTCACCAGGGCCCTCATTTGTTACTGGAAAAAGAAAACATTTTTCCAGTTGACTTTCAGTGAGTATGTGCATCAGCCTCGTAATGGACCACTTTAACCATTGTGCATGTAAAATATAATCTGTATTCAGGGACACTATCTCGTTGAAGCACCTATCAGCCAAATCATTTGCCTAATGAATCTTGTCTGATCCACTCTTCTAGTGAATTTATGTCCCTGTCTGGGTTATTTTCAAGTCGAAGATCGAGGCAAGAATAAACCACTGACCTGAACTTATGCTGTTGGTTCCACAGACAAGTTCTAACTGCACATATGATCTTAGGGCTTTTATGCAGTTTAGCAAGGGTCAGGAACATGTAATCCCAAGCCACAGTATCAAAAGGGTTTTCCAAGTCGCTTAGCATAAGACCTCATGGGCCCAAATAAGCAGCCTGCCAGACCCAGTGTTGTGTCCCCCTAATATTATGCCTGACTGTTTTTCTTGGTCTAAATCTATTCTAATCTGGTTAGACGTGTGACCTTATGACCACCCCAGACAAGTTCTTTAGGGACCTTGTAAGAACTCTGATCTAAGCATTCATGATGGAGATGGGTCTATATGAGGCACATCTGTCAGGGCCTGGTATTACTGTGAATGGAACATATTCCAGAGGTGGGTGGAAGCCACCTGTGCCAATTTATAAATATTTAATCAGCAAGGTCATTTGGAACGTTGGGGTTACTAAGTTTATGAATTTGAGGTCCCAGATGAACGCCACAGCATGTTCCTTACACTCAATTTGTGTCAGATTATATAATTTCAAGTAGTAGTTTGCAAAGGCTCAAGCTATCTGAGGGGCTACATGGAGTAGGTGGCAATGGTCATCTATAGTCATGACCTCAGCTGATCTGCTATGTCTCTCAAAGTTAGCCATGAAATTATTTTTCAAGCTGTGTCACCAAGCTTGTACCACCGACTTTATGTGGCCAGACTGGTTAACCCTACTGCATTTCTGTGGTCTTTCTAATTCTATGCATTTATTTCTATCTGGCGTAACACTGCCTGTTCCCCAGAGTAAATTTATTTTTGTTCCAATTCCAAAATGGCTACCTCCAATGTAGCTGCAGTTGGTTTTCTTTGCTTATCTTTGATTCTATTGCAAGCATTGGCCCACCCTCTAAAAACTATTTTGAAGGCTTACTTGTGGAAACTCTAAGAGCTCCCATTCTACTGAAAGGACTGTTCTGCTTCCTTCTGGGGGAACTTTGAAATCGTTTGTCTCTGAGCCATCTTGCATTCCATTTCCATGTTTGACTTTGGGCCCCCTCTTCCCCTCCTACCCTCAGGAAACAATAGTAAATTCTAAAGTAGAGAGGTCAGAGATGCCATGTTAGAGAATGTGTGTGTATTTTGCATATTCATCAAGGCGCAAGATGGACTGTTGGGGTTCTAGAGAGAAGACTGACATTTCTTTCGGTGGCAGCATCATCAGGCATCTCGCAAACCCTGCACTACAAGCCAATAACTAAGTAATGATTTCCTACGTGCTCCTGTAACTCAGGGTAATTGTGAGTCTATTACAAAGTGCATAAAAATATTGAAATTTATGAGCCCCTGCCCGAGCAAGAGAGCTTCAAGCAGTATTTTGGTAAGCAACTCGGACAGTGACTGTCAGGGTCATTTTCACTATTGTGGGGGAACGCATATATACATTAATCACAGATCATGTTTGTCCATTCAACTTCCCTCAGTCAACAAGGTTGTTTAAATGGATGATTTTGATTATAAAAGGAAAAGTTATTTTAAAGGGTATGGCAACCCTCCAGGAACCTACTCCCGTTTGTATCAATTTTGTGTGCACATACTTGCATAAGAATATACAATTAGAGCTCAACATGTGTGCCTTTTTAGGAGATCCACCTCTGGGACTACCCTTTTTATGTGTTGCAGCACAGCACCCCATTTAGTTTTTGTAATGCAGACCACCGACCTTCTAGGTCAGTATGCAGAACCTATCTGATTTTCTCATAACACAAAGTCTATTTAGCAGTCAGGTCATCGATGTCTTATGTTACCCGAACTTAACCACAAAAGTAAGTGTTCCAATCAAACAAAGCCCCAATAGGTCTCCTCTTAATTGTCTCCCGGCCCATATGTCTACCCGAGAACATTATGTTGCACGTAGACCTTTAGGTGTCCAACTGCTGCACCAAAACCAAACCGTCCACAATCTCAAATTTCCCAAACTCCAGAAAATGTAACTTGTTACACAAACAAAATGGGGTCTCATTTGGTTTTATACATTCCACTACTGGACTATACAGTTCTGCATTCATTCACTCTGTTCAGTTATACTCAATTCAATGGACCTTTAAAGACAGCGCTCTGGAGTTTCTTCCTGAATTGCCTTTGTCAGGTTTTGCCAAGGAAGCACTACAGCCCTTTTTAGGGTCGAGCCTGCGTTGCATGCGCTTGCTTGCGCATGCGTTTCGCAGGGAGACTCTTTTGTATTTATAAAAGGGCTCGGAGCCCTGTCAACTTCACATCAGTGTTTTTTATTGGTTGGCGGGCTTCCCTAATAAAATCCGCTTGCTTTCATTAGTCGAAGGCACGGATACGTCATGGCTTTTCCGGTGGCTAGCCCTCCTCCAGCACAGCGACCAAGTACAGAAAACATGCGAGGCTCGCTGTTTTCCATCGGGCTCGTGGACTTTTTTTTCTCTAATTTATGAGCCCAATCTCGCTTGGCAGAAGTCGAGCGCTTTACGTACTTAATTTAACTTTTTCGGGTTATGTACATAAATGCACTTTTGCCCGATAGGTGAAAAGTCGGGTTAGGAGTTTACAACGCGATCAGCTCTAACATGAGCAAACGCGAGACCCGATGCATTGTAAATGCTTGTTTAATTTCAGAGTTCTATTTTGGTTTACTAGATGAACTGATCAGTATGTTTCCCTATTGTGTCTGACACCTGCTTTCACTAGGTGATCACCGCTTTGGTCATGTCCATGTTGACCTTGCTGTGATGTGCCCTGCTTGTTGTATTTATCATGTGGTTCCAGCAAAATGTAAGTGCAGGATACTGATGTGTCATGTTCTTCTTTTGATCCACGATTGCCAAGGTCTGAGTAGCTAAGTCACCTGCTATACTCCTCTAAACAGCTCACACATGCTGTTCTGGGGTCTGGGAACTGTTACTCATTTTGCAGCCTGGGGGATGAAGTTGGCAAGAATGGTCTTTCGTCTACCTATTTTGATGCCACTTCTGGTGCTTCGAAGAAGTGGGTTTTGCAGTAGGAAATTATTTTAGTTTCACTGGTTAGAGGAACAAGTTCGATGTGCACAATTTTGTTTCTCCTCCGTAAATTATTTCTGCAGCTGTTATACCTTTTTGGGATAATAAGGGAATATCATGGTGTGTTGAGAGACAAATCTAAGAACTTTGTGGTCCTGTAGTAACCAAAGAGTGTGATTTAAGGAAACCAGCACTCATACACAATAAAAAGAAAGATAACGTGAACAATGTGCGCTAGCAGTGCTTAAGGGGGAGGGATATCAACTCCACATCCCCAACCAAACAGCTAACGACAATGATACAAGCCCCCAAGCACACACATTATTATGACACAAACGGTGCAACTTGATTCAGTGATCCAAGCGTTCCTCCACTTCTTGCTTAATTCAGGTCCGTTCTTTATTAACTGAGCCTACAGCCAGCCAACACGTGTTTTGTCACATGGCAATTCACCCTACGACTCCATCAGGGCTTAAAAGTTCCAGGTACTCATCTTTTTCCGTTTCTGTGTCAATGACAGTTTGCATGCTCCCCCCACAACATTTATTATGAGGAAATCGGAGAGTACTCTGTCCATTGGCTTTTTATTTCATGGTAAGTAGCAGACTGTTGTGCCCGAGCTGGAAGACTAATCCTTAATTTTTTATAACATTTTGCAGTAGTTGGAGGAAATAAAAAAAAAAAACATAAGCGCCTTGTTTTGTAAACCTCCCCCCCCAATGCCTGACTTCAAACGTTCATATTTGTCCTTATTTTTCTCTCTTTACAAACATATGCATGCCACCTTCAAACAGTTTTTTTTTTACTAGTAATTTGTCATTTAAACTTTTTTTTTTTAATTATATTCTTAGCGCTTGTTTAGATCCTTGATCCCGCAAGTCAACTACGTATGATTTTATACGGCTCTCACATAGTTGCCCCTTAAACAATGTATAATTCATGTCAGAGAAACAGATTACAGAAATGTGCAAATTTATAAGCAGGTTTAACAGACAATTATGCTTGCCATCTGCTAGAACCACGTGGATGATTACTTGCATTTTTTTTCCCAGCGAATCTGAACTCTACAGTGCATCTCTGACACATCTGAGCTCCATATACATTTAAAAAAAACAATTTTTAATTCTAAACCTATTTGCAGCGACATGCGAGTAAGGGGTGTTGAATAAAATAAGTTAAAAATGTAGCAATCAGGTCATACAGCCCAGAATTTACTAAACTATTTAGCTCATATTAAAAAAAAAAACTCTAAGCCAAAGTTAGACAAAAAAAAGAATAATTTACTGGGCTGCACTGTAAAAAGGAAAGATACAAATCGATTTTGCCCAGAGTACAGCAAAAAGAACTTGCTTTTGAAAAAGACCTGGAGAAATGTATGACCTCCCCTGCCGTTAATCCACCAACTCACACATTGGTAACCTGGTAAAAAGTGAATTCCTAGGTTTTCACAGACGCTACTTGAAACTGAATTTTTGATAGATTAACCTTTTTAGCGGCTTACCTTTTCCACCTTGAATTGTAAGCCCTTTTTAGGTCGCAGCTGTCTGGTTTGTTAAAGACATCTTGGAGACTTTCAGAATGATGATCAAGGAATGAATTCTGCGTGTTGCTTGTCATTGGATTTGTAACTCACATTCTTTTGCTTTCTATTTGCTGGCTTTATTTGTGTTAGGCTGTCCAGCTTGCGTTCGTACCTTTCCTTGCTCAAATCTTATTTACAGTCCCCTTCCAAGTGCTCTCTTTTAGTAAAAAGGCCTGTAAATCGTGTTCTTATCCCGTCACATCTGTTATACATTCAAAGGCCGAGGTCAAACGATAGGCGCTGTCTTACAAGGGTGCTTGTTTTCTTTTTCTGACTTCCAAGTGAGAGGATTGATGTGACAATCTTGTTGGATACTAGGTGGAAGGAAATAGCTTTTTTCTAGAACACTACAACATTTAAATGAACTGTGTAAGTATTTCAGAATATATCAGAATTAAGAACACAAATAAAGCACATTTTGTGCTATTTCTGAAATGTGTTGGAAACAAATCCTTACACTGGGTGATGCCATTTCTGTCTGTGCACTCTACAGTTTTATTAGTAAAACTGTATGTCTGTGCAAATGTAATGGTCATTTCAATAGAAAATGTGTTTTATGTAATGGCAGTGTGCTACCACACCTTGCGTACTCTGCTCTATACCACTCCACTCTATTCTATTCTATTCTATTCTGCACCACTCCACACCAATGGACTCTACTCTGCGCCATTCCACAACACTTTACGCTATGCTTCTCTAGTCTATTCTATACCACTCTACTCTATGTCCATGCACCCTTTGCCCCTCTACTCTGCACCACTCCAGTCTAGGTCACACCAATCTATCCTGCACAACTCCAATCTACGCTACACTACTCAACACAACTCCACTCTGCGCGACTGTACTCTAAGCCACTCAGCAAAACTGCACTCTACACCACTGCACTCTATGCCAATACACTTTATTCTGTTATACTGAAGGCTATACCCCAGCACTCTCCACCAATCCATTGTACCCCACTCAAATCTAATCTGCACCACTGCACTTTGCAACTCTAGAGACACAAAGTCGGGAGATAAGGCAACAGACAGCACATCCTGTACTACGGCAGCCTCTATCTTAAGTACTCTTAGGGATTACTCCTCACCTTTGCTTCTTCAGGTTACTCACAGGTTTAACAGGTTTTTATGCAACTTGAGGCCATTACCCAAACATGCAATGGAATGTTGGGACCTCCTTTCTTACCTAAAACTAAAAGTAGGCTTTTTGACTGAAACTTGGCTGTGTCCTGCCACCATATCTGCCATATTGTTAGCCCTCCCAGATAACTATTGAATGCTTAAAGTTGATAGTGCTGGGCGAGCAGGGGGGTGAGATTGCCATTATTTCTCAAGATATAGTCAACGCCTCTCTCATCAAAACCTTAAACACTGATTGAATAGAGTTATGTATTTTTAAAGTAGAGTTCTCTTTCAGGGACTGCTGGGAAGGAGATTTGCTTCACTGTACTCCGGGTCCCAAAAACTTATTTTAACCACAGCCTTACTAAATGTATAGAAACCTATGTACTGTCTTCATAACACTTTCTTTTACTGGGTGACTTTAACTATCATGTAGAAGACCCCTTAGATTTAGAAGTAGCACAGCTTGTATCAGATTTAGAGACACTAGGCCTATATCAAAAAATTAAAGGCACCACCCATTCGGCAGGTCACACACTGGACCTAATTTTCACCAATTTCAATGTCAACCTGTGGGTCGCCATTACCCCTTTCTTGGACAGACCATGCTGTGATCTGTTTTCAGATCCCCAAATCGGAGGAGACTGAAAAGTCAAAGACAGCCTTTAGAGGGGTCACAAGACTAAGGCACTGTGTCAAAACCAAATTCTTTTTCCCAAATTTTTGATTTCACTATAGCCTCTGATAACCCAGAAGTAAATTAAAACTTGGCAGAATACTATAAGGCCACTCATTTGGCCTTTGATAGGATTGCCCCTTTGAAAACATGTTTAAATACCAAACGTAGATCCTGTGCATCATGGTACACCACGGAGTTGAGACTAGAAAAGAAAAGAAGTTGGAGATGCTAGTGCTTGAATAATTCAAATGATAAAGTAGCATACAAAAATGCACTCATCATGTATCACTGGAATATCAAAACAGCGTAAAATTTGAATCAATCAAATCAAAATGACCAGGTGTGAAATTCCTCCAAAGGCATTTTTAAAACTGTTAATGATTTTATTAATCTTCACACCTATTTTCAGCCACTTCAGGCCTCGCAAGAATTATGCAACTCCCTTGCAGACTTTTTTAGGATAAAATGAAGCTACTTTACCAGAACTTTATTAGCCAGACAAATCGCACTATTTCAGAGTTGAATTTAATTTCCCCTCCTGGCAATGGTGGTTACAGCAAGACAAACTGAAACACTTTCTCATCTGAACAAATACAGCAATCATTAGACAAAGATACAACCAGCTCCCCTTTGGATCCATGTCTGCCAAGGATCTCAGTGCTATTGTCTAAGCATACTGCTCCTGCAATGAGATCACTATTTCACCTATTAGTAGAGACATGGAAAACTCCTTTGTCCTGCAAATCTGCACAGGTTAGTCAAGCATAGTCAGAAAAAGGCTAATGTTGACCCCTCAATTTTCACAAACTACCGGCCCATTTCCCTGCTCCTACTTTTAGGCAAGCTGCTGGAAGGTCTAATCAATCAACAGTTGACAGATTATTTTGTAAAAAACAAGATTTTGGACCCATCACAATTGTGGTTCAGATCAGAGCAGAGCACCTAGACGCCCTTGGTTGCAGTGATAGACTTCATAAGGTGCTCTCTGGATGCCAACACTTCTATGTGTGTGCTTCTAGACCAGTCCACAGCGTCGCATGCCAAGTTACTTCAAAGACTGAATGAGATTGGGATTTATGGATCATCTTTAGTGTGGTTCCACAATTTATTTAGACGATAGATAGCAAGCCATCTCGCTGGGTGTTTGCAAGTCACGGACCATGTTGATTGACAAGGGGGTCTCTCGGGGATCATGTTTGAGTCCAACCTTATTTAATACATACTTTGCACCCCCCCCCCACCTTTGGTTTTGAAATTTTGTCTTATGCCAACAACACCCAGCTAGTCATTTCCCCTGATAAAGATACAGACAAAGTGCAGGAACGCTTCGCCACTGGGATAAACGTAATAGAGTGGATGTCAAATAACTATTGTCAGTTAAATTTAAAAAAAAAAAAAAAAAAAAAAGAGATCATGCTTTTTGTGAGAACTCAACAAATCTGGACCCCGACTGGTGGCCTTCCGAACTACGTAATGCCACTATTTCCAGTCAGGTCATAAAAAATCTTAGTGTTAGGCTAGATCAGAAGCTAACAATGAAAGAGCAGGCCCTATCCACAAGGAGTATCTGCTTTTATGTGTTGCGCCTACTGAGGAAAGCACTTCCTTTTTTCCCAATTTCAGACAGAAAAACCTTGGTACGGGCTTTTACTGTTAGCATATTGGACTTAGGTAATGCTCTATTGGCTTCAGCCAGTGAAACACTATTGTCCAAACTACAGGTCGTAAAGCAATCCTCCTCCGAGATCTGCCTCCACTCCACTTCTGAGAACATTACACTGGCTACCTGTCAGAAAGAGAATCTTATTTAAAACAAGTTGCTTAACCCATAAAGCATTAATGAAGAAAGGCCCTATCTAACTACATCAGAAGCGTAAACACTATTATCCAATTAGGAATCTGCATTCCAGGGATAAAGCAAGACGTACCATCTCCTGCATCAGATGGTCGAGGTACTGAGGCTCGTTTTTTTCTATCTGGCTCCTACCTACTGGAATGATTTGCCATTCCATATAAGTATTTGTACTGAGTACAGCAAATGTAAGAAATTACTAGACTCATTTGTTTTAACTTCTTGCTCTTTGCAGCTGGCTCAGGGCGAGATACCCCTGCGGGGGAGATTCATGCACGATAACTAATTAAATAACATAACGTAACATAACACTCTATGCCAATGCACTCTTCACCATTACATTTATGCTGTTCGATGCAACTGCACTCTAACCTGCCCCACTCCACTCTACATCACCTCACTCTTCTCTGAAACAATCTACATCACTCTTACTCTACACCACTCCACTTCACTCTACATCACTGTACTCTACGCCACTCTACAACACTGAACTCTGACACACTACTCTGCAACACTGTACTCTCCACCACCGAACTCTATGCCACTCTGCTCTGCACTACTCCACTATATGCTACTACACTCTATGCCACTGCCGCACCATGTGCCACTCTATGCCACTGGAATCTATATACCACTTGACTCTACTCTATACACTACTCCACTGCACTCTATGCCATTCAACTCCACTTCATGCCACTGCATAACTCAATTGCAAGTCACTCTACTCAGTGCCACTCCACTCTGCGATGATTCACTGTCACTGGATTCAGTGCCACTGCCCTCTATGCCACAATACTCTGCAACACTCTACACCAGTCCAGTCCACTCTATGCCACTCCAGTGTATGCCAATCTATGCGACTCCAAACAATGCCACGCCAATATGAGACAATACCTGCCAATCCACTCTACGCCACTCTCCTCTATGCCACTAACATTTTTCTACATGAGGTATCCACATCAAGTTTGCATCTATTTTTCCCAACATCCTATGGATAGTAAAGATGGTCAATGTTTGTGCATTCCCCAGTAGGGGACTGAGAAAATAGTTACAATATAGCTAAATGTTGTGTTTTTTGGGAAAAATAGGAAAAAGGTGCTTTGCCAAAAAGAGTCCTATTTTCCTAAAAATTACAACAACTAAAGGTTTGCATGTCGAGCAATAAGAGCTGAAATAAACCTATTATTTTTACCACAGTTAATGCATTTTTCAAAGAGGTAGCCCTTTTTTCCTAATTGCTTGTGGTGGAAACAGGTGTGAAACCCATGGGAGATCCTGAAAGCTATAGATTTTTTGAAAAGTAGACAAAATTCTGAATTTAGCAAGGGGTCATTTCTGTAGCTCCCTCAATGTTTACCAAAAGAAACAAACAATGGATCTAAAAAAATATTAACCCCTTCCCCGCCGTGGACGTACTGGTTATGCCGTGGCTGCGCAGCTCAGGTGCCACGGACGTAACCATTACGTCCAGGTACCGGTCCTCTGGGTAAGCGCTAGCGCTCCCCCCCCAAAGGCCACTCCAACCACCCCCCCAGGGCATGGCTGAAAGGGGAATTGCTTCCCCTTCCACCCCCGACCCCCCCAGTGACATCTGATGACGTCAGCACGCGATTGCTGACTCATCAGAGGTCAAAACCCTCATTGTGCTGGAAACATGCTTCCAGCGCGATGCAGAAGAGAAATGCTTAGCATTTCTCGTCTACTCGGGAGGAGGGGGCCGGCAGAGGCATGAAAGGAAAGGAAAGGCATTTCCTTTCTTTTCATGTCTCTGCAAGCATTTCTGCTGCCCGATCGTGGGTTGTAATTGCCATGAGGGGAGCTCCCCAGGGTGCCAAATTAGTTTTAGGCCATTTCTGCCCCCAGAAACCACTAGACACCAGGGATTTTTTTATATTTTTTTATATACTTACTCATAAGGGGAGCGGCCCCTTTGGGCAAGGGCCGCTTCCCAAGGGGCAGAAACCTCTAGACACCAGGGATATATATATATATATATATATTTTTTTTTAATTTACTTTATGTTTTTATGTATAGGGAGCGACCCCTTAGACAAGGGTCGCTCCCATGGGGGGCAAATTGTATTTAGGCCATTTCTGCCCCCCCCCCCCCCCTATTTTTGTTAGGCCGATCTGCCTCGAAGACAGGCAGAAACCACTAGGCACCTGGGATTCAATTTTTTGCACCAATTTCATGCAAGGGGAGCGACCCCTTAGGCAAGACTCGCTGCCCTGGTGGGGGGTGGACTTATTTTAGGCTCTTTCTGCTCCCCTTAGGGGCAGATCGGCCTATTTCTATTAGGCCGATCTACCCTCGGGGGTGGGAATTTATTTTAGGCTATTTCTGCTCCCCTTTGGGGCAGATCGGCTGGGGGGGGGGGGAGACACTACTTAGGCACCATGGATTGGTGTGTGTGTCTTTTGTTTGGGGGGCAGCCCCTTGGGCAAGGGTTGCTCCCCATGGGGGCACATTACTGTTGGCCTGCCTATTTTTGGAAAGTCCATCTGCCCCCAAGGGGGGCAGTAAGCCCACCAGAGACGATTTTTTTTATTTATTTTTTTTAAATAAGAGGGTGGGGGTATGGCCATACCCCCACCCTAAATAAATGGGACCAAAGTTGTTCTGCCCACCATTGGGCAGATAGGGCAATTACCCCCGATCCACACCCGGGGGGGGGGGCGTGGGGGGCGTCAGAAAGTCTACTAGATGCCAGCAGGGAATAAAAAAATAAAAAATAGTGGGGTGTGGCTACCAACCAGTATGGGCCTGGTTATGCCCCCACCACAACTGAAGGGGGTAACAGTCTTTCAGCTCTCCCCCCACACACTAAAACATCTTAGCCCACGGCAAGCACGAGGATATTTGATTATTTTGGGCTTTGGTTTTATATTTGGACCATGAGAGCTTGGCTAACTCTCAAAATCGGCCCACTTGGAATGGTGAGAAGTGCACTTTTTGGACTTTGGGACGCTGCCATGTAGAAAAATCCACAAGACCTAGACACATCTGAAAACTAAACATCTGGGTGATTCCAGGGTGGTGTGCTTCACTTGCACCCTGCACCATTTTTTTTACCCACAATGCCCTGCAAACCTCCAACTTTGCTGGAAATCACACATTTTCCCCACATTTTTGTGATGGAACCTTTCGGAATATACAGGAATACACAAAATTCCTACCACCCAGTATTGTCTCAGCTATACCAATAAACATTCTGCTGCACTTGTCAGCCTAAAAGAACGAGTTACTTACCTTCGGTAACGACTTTTCTGGTGGATACATTAGCTACCTGTGGATTCCTCACCTAATGAATACTCCCATGGCACCAGCATTCGACGGAAATCTTCTTACTAGTCTCTGCACGTCGACGAGGACGTCACTCTAGCCCACGCGACGCCGTCTGACGTCATACAGGCAATAAGAGGTCCTCGACGATGTGCGGACGTCAGTACCAATCATTTTTTACGTGCATGAGAACAACCAGGCAATGCAATGAAAGAGCAAGGCAACATCCCATTACATTGTAAAAATACACAACATTGCATGAATAACTGTAAATCTTTTTTTTTTATATATATATATATATATATAACTCTCTCTTTTTAAAATATATATATACACATCAAGTATATACACAAAGATATATACATATATACATATATAAATATATTATACACAACATCTATTGCACCCTCGAAGACCAAGAGGAGCGCACTCAAGTATTACTTGGTAAGACCAGAAAGGCAACGGGGAGGCGGGTGGGACCGTGAGGAATCCACAGGTAGCTAATGTATCCACCAGAAAAGTCGTTACCGAAGGTAAGTAACTCGTTCTTCTGATGGATACAACTACCTGTGGATTCCTCACCTAATGAATAGAGTCCCAAAGCAGTACCACTCCCGGCGGTGGGTGCCGAAATGGTCAAACCAAGAAATCCTGCAGCACTGACCGTGCAAAATGGCCGTCCCTTCTAACCTCAGAATCCAAACAGTAATGTTTTGCAAAAGTGTAAAGGGACGACCAAGTTGCGGCCTTGCAGATGTCGACCACAGGAACACCTCTGGCCAAGGCCGAAGTGGCCGACTTAGCTCTGGTGGAATGAGCTCTAATGCCCTCAGGAGGATCCTTCTTTGCCAAAGCGTAACATATTTTAATGCAAAGAACAACCCACCTGGATAGTGTTCTCTTGTGGACTGCCTTTCCTCTCCTCTTGCCCACGTATCCAATAAACAGCTGATCCTCCAGCCTGAAATCCTTTGTTCTATCAATAAAGAAGCTCAACGCCCTCTTTGGGTCCAGACGGTGCAGTCTTTCTTCCTCTTTGGAAGGATGAGGCGGAGGATAGAACGTGGACAAAGTAATTGCCTGAGCCAAATGGAAGGGTGAAACAACCTTCGGGAGGAAAGCAGCCTTGGTCCTCAACACCACCTTATCCCCATAAAAAGTTGTATAAGGGGGCTTTACTGATAAGGCCTGCAACTCACTCACTCTCCTTGCTGATGTTATAGCTATCAGGAAGACTGTTTTTAAAACCAAATACCTTAAGGGGCAAGAATGCATAGGTTCAAAAGGGGACCCCATAAGGAAAGTCAGGACCAAGGACAAATCCCATTGCGGCATAACGAATGGCTTTGGAGGATATTTATTTAGAAGACCTTTCAAGAATCTGATAACAATAGGGGATTTAAATAAAGATGGTTGGTCTGGAAGACATATGAAGGCTGACAAGGCCGATAAATAACCCTTAATGGTAGCCACTGCACAACCTTTCTGCGCTAGAGACAGAGCAAAAGACAAAACGTCCGATAGATGAGCATGCAAAGGATCAATCTGCCTCTCTCCACACCACGCAACAAATTTAGACCATCTATTAGCGTAGATAGATTTAGTGGAGTGTCGCCTGGCCGCTAATATAACATCCACTACCTCAGGTGGGGGAGAGAAGGAACTCAGGTTGCCCCGTTCAATCTCCAGGCATGTAGGTGCAGACTCTGGAGGTTGGGGTGTAGAACTTGCCCCTGCGACTGCGAAAGGAGGTCTGCCCTGAAAGGGAGACGGAGCGGAGGGCACATTGAGAGTTGGAGAAGGTCGGAGTACCATACCCTCCTTGGCCAATCCGGAGCTATTAGGATGACTAGAGCCCGGTCCTGGCGAATCTTCCTCAATACTCGAGGAATCAAGGGTATGGGAGGAAACGCGTAAAGCAACTGGCCGCACCAGGTTATTTGAAACGCGTCCCCCAACGCTCCCTGCATCGGATACTGGAGGCTGCAGAATAATGGACAATGCGCGTTCTCTCGAGTGGCAAACAGATCTACCCGAGGAAACCCCCACCTCTGGAAGATTAAACGGACTTGATCTGGATGGAGACGCCACTCGTGGTCTGCCGAGAATTGGCGACTGAGACTGTCCGCACGCACGTTCAAGACTCCGGCCAGATGGTTTGCTATCAAGCAAATCTGATGGTCCTTTGCCCAGGACCATAGTCGAAGAGCTTCTCTGCAGAGAAGGTACGACCCCACTCCTCCCTGCTTGTTTATGTACCACATCGTGGTAGTATTGTCCGTTAGGACCTGTACCGACTGACCACGAAGGGAAGGGAGGAAGGCCTTGAGAGCCAGACGTACAGCCCGTAACTCTAACAGATTGATGTGAAACATCTGTTCCTCTGGAGACCAAAGACCTTTGATCTCCAGATCCCCCAGATGAGCTCCCCACCCTAGAGTGGAAGCATCCGTTATGACTGTGGCCACTGGTGGCGACTGCTGGAACGGCTTTCCTTGTGAAAGATTGTTGCTTGCAATCCACCACTTCAAATCCACAGCAGCATCTCTGGAGATCTTGACAGTACTCTCTAGATCCCCTTTGTGTTGAGACCACTGCCTTCGGAGGCACCACTGAAGAGCCCTCATGTGCCAGCGAGCATGCGTGACCAACAGAATGCAGGAGGCAAACAGACCGAGCAGACGAAGGACCTTGAGGACTGGAACTACCGCTCCATTTCGAAACATTGGAACCAAATCCTGAATATCTTGAATCCGCTGAGGCGGAGGAAAGGCCCGACCCAATGTTGTATCCAGTACTGCCCCTATGAACAGGAGGCGCTGAGAGGGCTCTAGGTGAGATTTGGGCTCGTTCACCGAAAAACCCAGGTCGAACAACAACTGGGTTGTTGACTGCAGATGATGCGACACAAGCTCCGGGGACTTGGCTTTGATCAACCAGTCGTCCAAGTAAGGGAATACTGCTATCCCCTTCCTTCTGAGCTCTGCCGCAACCACCGACATCACCTTCGTGAAGACTCGAGGTGCTGAAGTAAGACCAAACGGAAGGACCGCAAACTGATAGTGCTGCGATCCCACCACAAACCGGAGATACTTCCTGTGTGACTTGAGTGTCGGAATATGAAAGTAAGCATCCTGCAAGTCGACAGACACCATCCAGTCTTCCTTGTTCAACGCCAAGAGCACCTGTGCTAGGGTCAGCATCTTGAACTTTTCCTGCTTGAGGAACCAATTCAAGATCCTCAGGTCCAGGATTGGTCTCAAACGACCATCCTTCTTGGGAATCAGGAAATACCTTGAGTAACATCCTCGACCCCTTTCCTGCTCTGGGACCAACTCCACCGCGCCCTTTGAAAGGAGGGCTTGTACCTCCTGTTCTAGCAACAGGAGGTGTTCTTCTGAACAATAAGGACGGGGCGGGATGAGGGGCGGGAACTCCCGAAAGGGAAGGGTGTAGCCTTTTCCCACAATACTGAGAACCCAAGTGTCCGTTGTAACAGTCTTCCATTTGGTGAGAAAATGCTGTAATCTTCCCCCTACAGGAGAGGAGTGAGTGGGAAATGGTGGAAGCCTAAGGCTGCTTCCCCTGCTGCACCCCGCCAGAGGATGAGGAAGAGGCAGAGTGCTGCTGAGAGGCTCCTCTGGTGCGGACCCTACCTCTCCCCCTAAAAGATCTATAGGGATGGGAAGAGGCAGGTTGCTGATATCTTCCCCGAAAGGAAGAGGAGGAAGAGCCACGCCCAAATCCACGAAACCTCCTGAAAAATCTGGAAGAGGCCGTGGAAGAAGGAGCTTGGAGCCCTAACGACTTAGCCGTGGCCCTGCTTTCCTTAAAACGTTCCAAGGCCGAATCAGCCTTGGCTCCAAACAGCTTGTCCCCATCAAACGGGAGATCCAACAATGTGGACTGTACATCCGCAGAAAAGCCCGAGTTACGGAGCCAGGCCTGTCTCCTTGCCACCACAGTTGTTCCCATTGCTCTGGCTACCGAGTCGGTGGTACCCAGTCCCGTCTGGATAATCTGGGTCGCAGCAGCCTGGGCATTTGAAACAAGATCCAAAAGACCCTGGGGAAGCTCTGTAAATGATGAAGAAATGTCATCCATCAGAGCATGAATATACCTCCCCAGGATACAGGTTGCATTGGTGGCTTTTAACGCCAGACTGCAGGACGAAAAAATCTTCTTGGACTGCGCCTCTAGTTTCTTAGAATCTCTGTCCCCAGGCACCGTCGGGAAAGAACCAGGCGCTGACTTGGATGAACAGGAGGCCTGCACCACCAAGCTCTCCGGCGTAGGGTGCCTAGACAGAAAACCAGGGTCAGTCGGAGCTGCCCGATACCTCCTGGCCACGGCTCTGAACTGCTGGGGAAGATGCCGGCCTCTTCCACACCTCTAACACCGGATCCAGCAGAGTGTCATTAAATGGCAAAAGAGGCTCCGCCGCAGCTGAGGCCGGATGTAGCACCTCTGTTAAAAGGTTTTGTTTAGCCTCCACCACCGGCAAAGGCAGGTCCAAAAAACTAGCTGCCTTCCGTACCACTGCATGAAAGGAAGCAGCCTCCTCAGTGTATTCTCCCGGGGACGAAAGATCCCACTCAGGGGAAGTGTCCAGCCCACTGGCCGACTCCAGACCACGCAGCCCATCACCCGAGTCCTCTAGCTCTCCTTCCTCCAGGGCTCGTTGGTACTCCTGCTCCTCTAATACACAGAGAGCACGTCTCCTCGAATGAAGTCGTTCAGTACGCGGAGTCGACAATGCCTCCGCCGAAGTCGAAGATCGGCGCCGATCTTCAGAAGCCACCGACGCCGCGTCCGGCGCCACAGGTAACTTCGGCGCCGACGAAAGAGGAGCTGAAGCAGATGGACCCACCGGAGTCACAGGCCGAAATCCCGACGTCGACGGGATGGAAATCCCCGGGGCCAATCCTTCTGAAGCCACCGGAGCGGCCACCGGCGCCGACACTGGCGCCGAGCCCACGTTCCCAAAAGGGAGAAAAGGCATAAAGGGTGCCGGCCGAAGAGGCGCAGGATCACCCAATGAAAAGGCCAAAGGCCCAGCCGGAGCACCCCCTGGAGCCATCTGTTGGAAGATGGCATACATCGCATTCAAGAATGCGGAACTATCGGCTCCAGGGGTGGGAAAAGCCGGATACTGGGGTGCCTGTCTCGGAGGCGACCCCGACGCCGGCCTCGACGTCTGCAACGCCGGAGAAAACACCTGAGGCTCCAAAACCTCAATCACCGACGCCTGTCCAGGTGAAGTTGGAGACGCCGGAGAGGGCAACGGCGTCGAAGGATGCGGCGTAACCGTGGGACTGATCTCCCATGTCCTTCGGCGCCGATCCGAAGACCTGGAACGAGTCTCCTTCGAATGACGCCGAGATTCTCTACGGCACCGGGAGTCTCTATGACGCCGATGTCTTGGAGAAGAAGACTTCTTGTGATGCTTCTCCTTCGATTTCGCCATAAACAGCTTCGCCTCATGTTCTTTGAGGGCCTTTGGATTCATGTGCTGGCATGAATCACAAGTCGAGACGTCGTGGTCGGAGCTCAAACACCAAAGGCAATCGGAATGAGGATCCGTCACCGACATCTTGCCTCCACACTCACGACAAGGCTTGAATCCAGACTTTCTCTGCGACATTATTACCACAGCGAAAGACTACACAGCAAAAATACACTGTAACCACAAAAGTAACAGTTGCTCCCTCGAAGATAACCGTTTCGAATGCACGGAAAAAAGGGAACTGACGTCCGCACGTCGTAGAGGACCTCTTATTGCCTGTATGACGTCAGACGGCGTCGCGTGGGCTAGAGTGACGTCCTCGTCGACGTGCAGAGACTAGTAAGAAGATTTCCGTCGAATGCTGGCGCCATGGGAGTATTCATTAGGTGAGGAATCCACAGGTAGTTGTATCCATCAGAAATGTTTGTTTTTCAAACTGCCCTTTTCGACCCGCTTTGGTTCCCCCTCAATTTTGACATGTTTTTGGCTCTTCCCTGTCACAGGCACTTGGCCCACCTACACAAGTGAGGTATCATTTTTAACGGGAAACTGAGGGGAATGTTGGGTAAATTTGTCCCGGTGCGGTGATCCCACACAGAAATGTGGGAACAATTTGATGTTTTAGCTACTATTGAGGTTTGCTGAGGATTCTGGGTAAGAAAACATTGGGGGATCTACGCAAGTCACACCTCCCTGGACTCCCTCGGGTGTCTAGTTTTCAGAAATGTCTGTGTTTGGTAGGCTTCCCTAGATGGCTGGTGAGCCCAGGACCAAAAACGCAGATGCCCCCCCCGTAAAACAGGTAGTTTTGTACTTGATAATTTTGATGTGTCCAGATAGTGTTTTGGGGCCTTTCCTTTCGCGGGCACTAGGCCTACCCACACAAGTGAGGTACCATTTTTATCGGGAGACTTGGGGGAACGCTGGGTGGAAGGAAAATTGTGGCTCCTCTCAGATTCCAGAACTTTCTATCACCGAAATGTGAGGAAAAATAGTTTTTTTGGTCACATTTTGAGGTTTGCAAAGGATTCTGGGTAACAGAACCTGGTGAGATCCCCACAAGTCACCCCATCTTGGATTCCCCTAGGTGTCTAGTTTTCAAAAATGCACAGGTTTGGTAGGTTTCCCTAGGAGGCCAAAATCCACAGCTAGGCACTTTGCAAAAAACAACTCTGTTTTCTTTGGGAAAATGTGATGTGTCTATGTTGTGTTTTGGGGCATTTCCTGTCCCGGGGGCTAGGTCTACCCACACAAGTGAGGTACCATTTTAATCAAGAGACTTGGGGAAACGCTGTGTGGAAGAAAATGTTTGCCTCCTCTCAGATTCCAAAACTTTCTGTCACCAAAATGTGAGGAAAAAGTGTTTTTTTGGCCAGATTTTGTGGTTTTCAAAGGATTCTTTGTAACAGAACCTGGTAAGAGCCCCACAAGTCACATTTTGGATTCCCCTACGTGTCTAGTTGAAAAAAATGCACAGGTTTGGTAGGTTTCCCTTGGTGCTGGCTGAGCTAGAGGCCAAAATCTATAGCTAGACATCTTGCAAAAAAACATGTCAGATTCCAATGTAAAAATGTGATATGTCAATGTTGCGTTTCCTGTCGCGAGCATTAGGCCTACCCACGCAAGTGAGGTACTATTTTCATCGGGAGACTTGGGGGAACACAGAATAGCAGAACAAGTGTTATTGCCCCTTGTCTTTCTCTACATTTTTTCCTTCCAAATGTAAGACAGTGCGTAAAAAAGACGTGTATTTGAGAAATGCCCTGTAATTCACATGCTAGTATGGGCACCCTGGAATTCAGAGATGTGCAATTAACCACTGCTTATCAACACCTTATCTTGTGTCCATTTTGGAAATACAAAGGTTTTCTTGATACCTCTTTTTCACTCTTTATATTTCAGCAAATGAATTGCAGTATACCACGGTATAGAATGAAAACCCATTGCAAGGTGCAGCTCATTTACTGGCTCTGGGTACCTAGGGTTCTTGATGAACCTACAAGCCCTATATATCCCCACAACCAGAAGAGTCCAGCAGACGTAAAGGTATATTGCTTTTAAAAAAAAAAAAAGACATCGCAGGAAAAAGTTAGAGTAAAACGTGGAGAACAATGGCAGTTCTTTTCACCTCAATTACAATATGTTTTTTATTTTGGCTGTTATTTTCTGTAGGAAACCCTTGTAGGATCTACACAAATTACCCCTTGCTGAATTCAGAATTTTGTCTACGTTTTGGAAATGTTTAGCTTTCTGGGATCCAGCATTGGTTTCACACCCATTTCTGCTACTAATTGAAAGGAGGCTGAAAGCACACAAAAAATAGTAAAAATGGGGTATTTCACGGTAAAATGCCTAAATTGTGTTGAAACATTTAGTTTTCTGATTAGACTCTGCCTGTTTCTGAAAGCTGGGAAGATGGTGATGTTTGCACTGCAAACCCTTTGTTGATGCCATTTTCATGGGAAAAACCACAAGCCTTCTTCTGCAGCCCTTTTTCCCATTTAAAAAAAAAAAAGAAAATGAACTTTTTGCTGTATTTTGGCTAATGTCTTGGTCTCCTTCAGGGGAACCCAAAAAGTTTGGGTACCGCTAGAATCCCTAGGATGTTGTGAAAAAAGAACGCAAGTTTGGCGTGGGTAGCTTATGTGGACAACAAGTTATGAGGGCCTAAGCGCAAACTGCCCCAAACAGCCCCAAAAAAGGCTTGGCTCCTGAGGGGGGGGGGAAGGCCTGGCAGCGAAGGGGTTAAAAATGAGTAGTGAAAAATGGCCATTTGTAACAACTGTTTCATTTGCATCTTTTTGTCCAGATGACAATTTAGAAATTACCATTACATTTGTGAGTTACCATCAAGTCCGCTAGACCATTCTAGTTGCAGGGATACATTTAGGGTTAGTAGGTTTTCCAAGAACCTGAGGTACTAAGAGCCAACAACTGAGCTGCACCATACAATGCTTTTTCACTGTGAACGCATACACAACAACTCGCATGGTAAAATACAAAAAGTAAAAATAGGTATCAAGGGAACCTAAGTATTTTTGAAATGGACATCAGATACAGAGATTGCTGGAGGCCAACAGTGTCAAATATGCACAGCATGCCCTCCGTGTATGCTTTTATTGCTGCAACAACACTGACCCAGAAATTCCTATTGCATTAGGATCAAACTCTAACTCAAACCCTGAATCACCTCTTAAGGACTTCAGAAACAAGAGAAGCACATTGACACCCTTGCACCCTCTCTGGACTTCGAGAGTGGCAGGAAGTGGCAGAATCCTGCTTTGATTTCTTCTGCTTCTTTTTTCACTCTTATGACTTCAACTGCGGCTAGGACCCACCGTGGGTACTAGACTTTTCGTATGACATCAGGCAGTCACAGCGCACAGTTACTCATGTTTAGCAATATAGAATAGTGCCTTGTAGTCTTGTATGTCCTTCGAGTTCATCACGGCACAGTATTCGCAGGCCTTGGAGTTGTGATCCGACTTCAGACACCAAAGTCATACCTGTCACGGGCATTTGTTGGACACAGGCCCTACAATGTCTAAGCAATGTTGTTTTGGGAGGTGACAATTTGTTTGCACACTGGTAAAAAAGATAATTTTAGTGTAAAGAGTCAAAGTGAGGAGGCGGAGAGCTCCAGATAAGCGTCTGAAGGTGCAGAAAGAAAGGACTGATACCAGCACACCTGGGTGGCACTTAAGTAGCTCCACTTATCACTTCTGGTGTGGAGCTGCGCAATACCATCTCTATCAGTATGCAGAGTACTGCGTTTGAGTTTCCGATACACTCCGAAACCTTGGAGACTAGTCAGAAGATGAGCAGTCTACTGTTAAACGCAGGCGTCGGTAATAGCCTTCTCTTAACTATTTCTTTCAAGACTGGCTACAAAGAAAGCAACAAGCTATAGGACAAAATGCCTGCTACAGTATAAACTAACCTACACTAGGTTTCTTTTCTAAGCTTCATCTACAGAAATGTTCTTAAAGAAAAGTAGAGGCAGCGTTACTTCTTTCTTTAGTGGAATACTATGGTATGTGCCCCACCAGAGGTTTTTTGTTCCCTTATTGATGTACAAGAACAACTAGAGACAGAGAAATGAAAAAGTTACTTAACTCTGGTGGACACTGTATCCTTCATGCAGACTCCTCACCGTATTAGTATCATACAGATATTAGATTAGATTTAGAATCTTGTTTCACAGCTTTCCAGTATCATCTGCCCAGGCCATGCAGCTTCTCCCCAAGCTTAGTCTTCCAAGATACAACAACACTAGGACGTCAGTTCCTGTTTTTTTTTTCTCAGTACCTCACTGTGGCGTGTGAAGAGTAACCAAATGTGCATTAACAAAAGCACCAAAAAGGGGAGGAGGAGTAAGGAATTTGTGGGAAGATCCCACAGATTCTACACGTCATGCATTAGTCCCACGGCAATATCTGCCCTGTGAGATGGGACTGAGACAGGTTGATTTACCAAGGAACCCATATAACAAAGACTTAAAATATTCATCATTGAGAGCCTGAGCTGTGAGACAATACAGTTTAGTAAAGGTAGTAAGGATGACCATATCGTCTAAGGGCAAATGTCAGCCACTGGGACATCCTTGGTGACCGCAGAAGCAGTTGCCTTAGCCCTTGTGCAGTGGACAGAAATGGCAGTTGGAGGGACATTCTTTGCCAAGGTATAGCAAATCCTAGTGCAAAAGTTAATTCAACGTGTGATTGGGCACTTAGGGCCAGATGTAGCAAACGATTGCGACTCGCAAACGGGCCGATTCGCAATTTGCGACAGTGCAAAATCGGAAATGGGATGCAAAAAGCCCATTTCCGACTCGCAAAAAGCGATGGGACCCGTTTGCGAGTCGCATCCGGTGCGACCCCATTTTGCGACCCGCAAATTGCAAGTCGCAATTTGCAAGTCGCAAACCTTATGCAATTGCAACTCGCAAATTGCGACTAGTCGCAAAAAGCCCAGTTTGCATGTCCCATTTACCACTAACTCAGAGCAGGTGGTAACCATTACCAAAGTATAAAAGGGGACCCAGAAGGCATCTGGGTTACTCAACATGGCGGAGATATACCTGATAGCAGTGAGGAGGAGAGTCTACGCAGCCCAGCAGAGGAGGAGGAGGGGCCACAGACAGGAGAAGATATATAGAACCAGGCAGACTCTTTTTCAGCAAACTGAAGCGGAGATCTATGACAGCCATTCTAGAATTAATAGATTTACTGAAACCACAGCTAGAACACAAGACTCTGCGTGGCTGCGCCATCCCTACGCATGTGCAAGTACTATGCGCACTGCACCTCTTGGCCTCAGGGAGCTATCAGGGGGTCATTGCCGTGGCAGGTGGGGTATCCCAAAGTGCAGTGTCAAGGTTCCTCAGGGCATTCCTAGATGCCTTAGTCACGCACATGTCTCACTTCATATACTTACCAAGGAATGAGGCAGAAATTAACAGCACCAAGCTGGACTTTTACCGCATTGCCCACTTTCCTCATGTCATAGGGTGTGTAGATGGGACACACATTCAAATATACCCCCCTGCTAATCTGGAACACATTTTCCGCAACAGGAAGTGTACCCACTCACTCAACATACAGGTTGTTTGTGATGCCCATTATGTCATCACGGACATCGTAGCTAAGTTTCCTGGCAGTACCCATGACTCATACATTTTTAGGCATAGTGGGATACATCAACGCCTGGAACGTGGGGAATTTGGAGACGGTTACCTCCTAGGTAGAGCCACAGACACTTGCAGACATACACACAGGTCACTGTGCACGACAATCTGGACTTCCTAACCGTGTACTTTTGTGCCCAACAGGTGACAGTGCATATGCTCTCAGGCCTTGGATCATGACTCCGTTTTTAACACCCAGAACTGAATCAGAGAGGCAATACAACAGTGCGCATAAGAGGACCAGGAACCTGATCGAGCGCACCTTCGGACTGCTGAAGGCAAGATTCAGATGCCTCCACCGCAGTGGAGGCGCCCTCCAATACACCCCCATTACCGCTTTCAAAATTGTAGTCGCATGCGCCATCCTCCACAACATAGCCACCCGACGTGGGCTACCTCTCACCCCTGCAGACCCAGATCCTGATGATGAAGAGCAAGAACAACCACATCGCCATCATGGGGATAGGAGTCTAGCTAATCAAGGCAGACTGAGACGGGACCACATTGCAACGCAATATTTTGGACGGTACGTGTCAACTCCCACCATACTCACCTATTAACCATTTGTTAAGTGGAACAAAAATAACTGTTTTATTAATGTCATGAAGAAACTATATACAAGTTGAAATTGGCCATGGGCAGGAAAATGGCAACCAGTCACGTGGCACATTAACACCATGTGCCACATTAATCTGTCCTGGCTGTTATCTATGATCTCCTGCCCCTCCTGCCAGCCTGGCAGGTCCCTGCTGCGTCCATGGTGCTGTGCCTACCACTCCTCAGCACCCTACTGTGAGTGGCAGAGACACTGCTCACTGTTGAGCCCTCCTCCCAGGTGTATTTGTTAACTTCCTGGCTGTGATGCCATCATCATGTGCCAGGAAGTGTTTCCAGAGTGTTCTGGTATGCTTTCTGGAGTGTTCTGCTGCATCTGCAAGCAATTTTGAAGGTATTCGCAATTTGCGACACCCACTCGCTAATTGCGAGTTCGTTTTTGCACACTCGCAAACAGCGACCTCGCAAACTGCGGACTCGCACACAGCGTTGCGAGTCCGGCTGCGAGTCGCAAAATCGGATCGCTTTTATTTCTGGCATTCCAATTTGCGACTCGCATTTTGCGAGTCGCATCAACTCGCAAAATGCGAGTCGCAATTTTTATTTTTGCTACATCTGGCCCTTAGATACAACACTGCTCTACTTTGCCCCAGCAAAGTAAAAAAAGAGCTGATCATTGACGCTGCCTGCAATACATAGTTGATATGAAACACAGCATGCAAGGAATCCAGTCTAAGAAGTAGATCTTCCATTTTGGTGAGGTGAAGAGAAAGAAAAATCATAGAAAAGTGATGGATTAGCCAATGTTAAAAATGGACAGACCTCTTGTCAGAAATGAAGTGACAAAGGTGAAGCACCAGTCTATCTGGGTTGAACATGTGAAAGCTGGTGGACCAAAAGGGACTACAGCTCTCCAACTTCAAGGCATCAAGTTTTTGTTACCAAAGAAATGGTCTTCAGCGTCAGCAGATTAAGTGGGTAACAGTGCACTGGCTCCATTACAGAAACCAAGAAGAACAATGAAATTCAAATGCCAATGTGAAACAATGAATGACATGGAAGTAAACAAATATAGTAAAACTTTCAAAAAGTGTGCCATAAGTGATGACTCAAATAAGGAATACTCCTCTGAAAGGCACATTATGGTGGACAGGTCTAACAGGGAGCCTTTTACAGTAATGTCCACAAAGCCCTGTTGGTTAAGAGGTCAAGTGGAAAGCAGGGGTGAGCAATAAATTCCATTTCACTGACGGAGTTGGTGGAATTTTGGCCACTCCTTGTTATGCTTGTAACGTGGAGTCCTACCCAAATTCTGCTAACCGTCGTGTGGAAGAGTTTTTTCTTGTGCACAGCTCGTCACGGTAAGTTGGAGAGCGCAATAGCGCTTTGGCGTCCTCTCGCATGATTTTCGGTCACTAGGAGGGCACCCAGCGAAATTACTTTAATGATGGACGGTCACAGGTGGCTGCGACTCTTCGCGGTGAGAAAGCTACTGCTTTAGTAGAAAATCTTGTGATTCTCATCAGTCAACATACTTACTCCAGCAGCCTGCATAAATTTATTTTGTGGCATCTTTTCTGGCAGCCAAGATGATGACTACCTCATCTGTAAGTAAACACAAGGTCTCTAGTGGGCATAACTCAACCTCTGCGCATGTTGCTGCAGCAATAATGCATTAGTGTGGAGGGCCCGGTCAACTAGCTGCAAAAAGCAGGTCAACTTGGAGTAGGAGTGAAAGAGGGGCCAGAGTTGCAAAATACTGGTGTATCACATCTTTCGTGTCCAATCTTGGGTCATCTGGATCAGTTCTGCCTAATCCTTCTGTACCTTCTAAAGAACTCTCAACATAAGCAAGATCAATGGAAATCAGCCTACCTCCTCCTGCTGTTGAACTTGAATAATACTACTTTTCTTCACTTAGAAGATCTGTTGGGTGCATCCATCACATTATTCTACCTTTTGCATACATTTAGGTAATTGCCAACTAATTTTCAAAACTAAACACTGCATTGGGGGAGGGGCCATATCTATGGCTCAATCAGCCCCAAGGGACAGGAAATGCCCCATACCCAGGCACTTGTTGATTGAAGGGCACCCATTTAGGGGCTCCTCTCCCCTGACCCCAAAGCCCCTTCCCCATCACCTTCAAAAGGACTAGAGGAAGACCGTGAATGGAGCCTTCACGAATTAGGTGGTGCCATAAGAAGGGATGTTGCCCAAGCCCTATGTACTGAGGTCTTCTATATTCTCCACTATATTGTATGGCAATACCATCTGAAATCTGGACTTAAGACTCTTACCCAGCACCATAAAGCTGATACCAATCCAAAAGTTCTTCACTACTTTCCAGTGCCAGTACTGATTGTCATTGACCACAGTGTCCTATTATATCATTTCTGCATTAAACTCTGCTATGAATTAAGCTCCATATACTTCACTCACCAATGAGAAACAGATCAAGAGCTCAGTTCCTCTCTTTTTCTGAATTATTTTCCTCTCTCCCACTCGCCTTTTTTTTTGTAGGTATGTTTATTGAACATTTTGTTGTTTAAGCACAAACAATAAAATGAATGTTCTGTCAGGAGGGGGTATAAGGTATGTAATTTGTGTGCACACATCAGTCTGGCTTGTCGTAAGAAAATTACATAGAAACGCAGTGTGGTTCATAAAGAAAAGTGTGAAGATGAACAATTTTCTTGAAAGTAATCAATCTGGGGCCACTGGGGTGGCACTTTGTTTATGCCAGAAATTTTTCACTTGGTAGGAAAAGCATGCATTTTGTCGACCAATAATTTAGCTAACGGTAAACAGCGGTAAACAACTTCAGACATTTTTTGCTTAAGTAAGAGAGACATACATATAGGGAGCCAAATTATATTTGTTGGAGTAAGAGTTTTGAGGTGCAAGTGGGGGGAATAGTGTCTTTACATGCAAGCTGCTAAGCTACAAATACTGGAGGAGGGCTATCACACCATACAACACAGAACCCAAACCCTGTGCATCAGCCCTTACCTAGCATCCAACGCAGGGAGAGACTGTGGAGGAAAATGCAAGAGATGAGCCAGGGAGAGGGGAATATTAAGCTCAGTATGCTTACAGGGGATAGGTATCGTCATTGAGTTGCGCACAAAAGGTTATAGTGAGATGGGATACTTCCAAAGAACCCTGGCCGCCTCACGACGAGGTAGCGCACCCTCCAAGTCAACCCATATGAGGACCATTCCATGTCAAGCAACGACTGTCAGGAGCGGGAGCCTTCAAAAGGCAAGATATGGCTTGCAACGCCTGCAGGAGGACCAGATCCAGGAATCATATTTTCTGGGGGGCATGGGAAGACGCCTAAAGTGCAGGGCTCCCACCTGCGAGGATCTCTGTGCCCTAACAGATGATGTAGATGGTCTGTCAAGGACTTTCAGAAATGCTCTATTGTCGGACATGTCCAGACCATGTGATGCATGTCTGCCGCATAGAGGTGGCAGAGGACACAGGGAATAGGCCCCTGTGAAATAAGCACTGACCTTTCTCAGGAGTAGGTACACTTTCTGTAAAACATAAAACTTTATCAGTTTAAACAGAGCGTTGCAAAACACTGTAAAAGGTGGGACAGGGCTTGGTTCCAATCTACATCGTTCAGGTCTCGTCCCAGGTCAGTTTGCCCAAAAGATGTCTTAAGAGAAATTGCATGTGCGCACCTAGCACTATAATCAGCTATTTGATAAGATGACAACCAGTGCCCAGAATGCAGTGTTTGTACTACTTCATGCTTGGGGGGCTCTGTAGTTTTGATGTGCCAGCGGCATTGCAGCATACAAATAAGTGCGTTGTAGGTCAGGAAATGTATCTTGTATTGATCCTGAAGCTCTTCTAATGGGAGTAGGATCCCTCGTGAAATAAGTAACCAAGTTTTTGCTGGGTATAACAGATGCCATTACCTAAGAATAGAGAGTACAATGAAGTGGCCAGCAAGTATTAGGATGAGCAGCGGAATAGCCAGAACATATGGAAGAGTCAAGTCATAATGTGCAGCACCTGCTGAATCAATCAATCAAGTCTGATTTGTAAAGCGTGGCTTATCACCTGGGAGGGTATCCAGGAACTTGTTGCAGGTCTTAGTTGAAGAGCCAAGACTTGAGCACCTCCCTGTAGAGGGTCAGTAAAGGTGGAAGGGGAGAGCGTTCCGCGCTATGGCGGCAAGATGGGAGATGGAGCACCCTCCGGAGTGGTGTATGCACGGTGTCTGTCTGTGGGCGAGGTGTGAGGAGCGGAGATTCCTGGGAGGTCAGTGGAAGTGCAGGCAGTGGTTCATGTAGGCGGGGTGAGGAGCATGAATTGGCATCCCTTCTGGACCAGTGGAGGTCCTCCAGTTGTTGGGTGATGTGGGTTCTCTTGGGCAGGTTGAGAATCAGTCTAGCAGCTACGTTTTGGACTGTCTGGAGTCTTTGCAGGAGGTGCCTATATAGATTGCATTGCCATATTCCAGTCAACTGGTGATGAGAGCCTGCGTCACTGTCTTCCTGATGCTGATGAGGAGCCATTTGAAAATCTTGTGGAGCATGCAGAGCAGGCTGAGGAGATGGCGTTAACCTGACATTTCATGAAGAGTTCACTGTTGAGGATGATGCTGAGGTTGCAGGTATGGTCTTTCGGTTAAGGGGTGGGCCAGAGTTCAGACGGCCAACAAGTCTCGTTACAGAGGGCGGTGTGTTTACCAAAGATCAGAAATTCATTTTTTTCCGTATTGATCTTCAGGTTGTTGTCCTTCATCCAGGTTGAGACGTTCCTCATGCAGTTTGGGAAGCTGGTGTTCAATGTGGTTGGGTTGGCTGAGAGAGACGACGAGCTGAGTGTTGTAGGCATAGGAGATGATGTTGAGCGATTTTTATGTCTGCGAGTGGCGTCATGTAGACATTGAAGCCGGCTGGGCTAAGGGATGAGCCTTGGGGGACACCGCAGATGGTGTGCTTGGGTTGCAAGGAGAAAGGGGGAGTGTCTCTGGGTGTGTCCAGTGAGAAAGGATGCCATCCCTCCGAGTGCATCACAGGTGATACCAATCTGGTGTAGGTACCTGATGAGTGTATAAGACTGTTTCAAAGGCTGCGGAGAGGTCGAGCAGGATCAGGACGGCTGATTCTCCTCTGTCGAGTAGTGTGCGGATGTCGTCTGTTGCGGTGATGAAAGCTGTCTCAGTGCTGTGGTTGGCTCTGAAGCCTGACTGGGAAGGGTCCAGTAGTTTATTTCTCTCCAGGTGTTCAGTTAAATGGAAGTTGATGGCCTTCTCCAGGACTTTGGTGGTGAACTACAGCAGTGAGCTGGAACAGTAGTGCTGGAACTCACTGGGATCTGCAGAGAGTTTGAGTAGGGGTCTGACCTCTGTGTGTTTCCAGGTGTCAGGAAATGTGACAGTGGTTATCGAGGAGATGAGGATTGTGTTAAGTTGGTGGTTAATTTGGTCTCTTCCAAGGTTGAAATCGTGGAGGGAGGGGTCAGGGGCTACCCGCAAGTGGATGGGAGTTCATGAGAGTGGTTGTGTACGGTGTGTTGAGTTGCTCCCAAATGGCGAGCAGGTGATCAGCGTCAATGTTCGATGAGATTAGAGTGTTGGGGATAGAAGATTCTATAGATGCTTGCTTGTTGTGGAAGTGGTCGGTGAGGGTGTTGCAGAGTTCCTGTGATGAGGGGATTGAGTTTTAGTTGGCTGGCGGGTTGGGGAGTTCTCTGACGATGGTGAAGAGTTCCTTGGCTTGGTTGGTGCTGTCTCGATGCAGTGGGTCAGGGGCTCCTTTTTTAAGGTTTTGATCTTGCGGTGGTAGTTGCTGAGGGCTGATTTGTAGGTGGCTCAGTCGGTGTGGTTGCTGCAGGCGCACCATCTTCTCTCCAGTTGTTTACATCTGCGATTTCCCGTGCTGAGTTCCAGGGTGTACAAGCTGGTTTGTTTGGAGGGTCTGTGCATTTTGACTGGTTTGGTTGGAGCGACTAAGTTGGCTGCGCTGATGATCCAGTTCTGTACTGCCTGCTCCAGGTTGGTGAAGCGGTTAGGCTGAGGGTGCAGGTCCATTGTTGCTGGGTGACCTTGGTCCAGCAGTGTGAAAGGGGCACTGTGGAAGTTGGGGGGTGGTGCGGGCACGTCCATCGTGGGGGAAGTGTACGATGGAGTGGTCTGACCAGGTGAGTTCCAAGGCTTGGCTGTGTCGGATTCTGTTGCTGAACATGAAGATGGGGTCCAGCATGTGCCCTGCTTTGTGCATGGGGTCCATAACCAGCTGCTTGAGGCCAATGTTGTCTAATCTTTCTAGGAGGTTGGTAAAGTTGGTATCAATAGTGTTGTCCAGGTGGGAGTTGAGATGTACCAGGAGGATGTAGTGTTCAGGTTAGATGGCGAGCAAGGTGATGAATCAGTGATGGCATCGCCAAGGCCAGTTTATGGTCCACGCAGTCTGTATGGGAGGGTGCCTTTGAAGTGGTGTCATCATTGGTATGGAGCTGGAAGTTCATATGTTCCATGATCTGTGTGGTTTCATCATCGGTAATGACGCATGTGATTGCTTCTGTGTGTATGATGGCAATGCCACCTCCGTGTCTGTAGGCGCTATCACAGGCTTTCATCTTGTAGCTGATGAGTGTTGCCAAGGCAATGTCTGAGGTTGATGCAGGGGTGAGCCATGTCTCTGTAATGAAGGTCACATAGGGGGCTAGGGTGGAGTTGGTGTCCCAGACTTTGGTGGCATGTTTTCTGAGTGATCTGGCATGGATCAGGAAGCAGCTGAGTTGTTCCTCCGGGGGAAGGGGGGGGGCTGCCTTTGGGGTAGGCGTGGCGCTAGTTGCTGCAATGGTTATTGGTGCTGGGGTGGGGGTGAACCGGGAGCAGGTGCAAGATCCCTTTGTGGAGCAGGGTGATGCACGGCAGCAGTTGTTGTTGCGTCTGGGGTACAGGATACGAAGGTCAGCTGTCGGAGAGCGGTAGGCCAGGGTCCCTGGCTCTGGGCGCGGTCCAGGCATGCAGGGGCTTCCCTTTGGCACACCTTCCACATGTCAGCAGCGGCCTCTATAAGTGGTCCTGGGAGGTGGGAGGGGCTAGCAGGGAGGTGGAAGTGCACTGAGTGGGAAACCTGAGGGATTTGGGGGGGTTGGGGGGGGGGGGGGGGAGGCAGGCAGGGACCTGGGTGAAAACGGCAGGCAGAGCTACAAGAAGCTGCTATCGCAATAACAGCCAATAACATGGCAAGTAGCCAAAAATAAACCTCAAGTAAACCCAAGTGAGGTGTTTCTAAAGCCCATGGGACTAAGACTAAAAATTACCCTGAAATGCTTGGCAAGCTGGGTGAGGTCATCCGGAAGCAGAATTTAACTGGCGGCTGCAGGGGCTATGAGCAACTGCACTGACAGGCAGTGCAGGAGGCTGAGGCAGCAGGGGGAGCAGCCCACATGACCAAGAAGCAAATGTACTTGACACACAGCAATCTAGGTGAACGACAAGTAGTCACTGAAGTTGAGATGTGATGTAATAGTGCTCAAAATTAGGGACACAGAGGCCATCAATGCTTTGCCACTGTAACACTATGGCCTATTTGCCAAATTAGTTTGCTTAGGCAAGTGTCAAGGGCTCGAACACGCTTTGTAGACAGGTGTAGTGGCAAACTGTCAAAATAATGGAGCAAACTATGCCATTTAACAATCTTTGAAACAGCAATTACACCTATCACAAATAATGGCAACATACCCCAGAGTACCATCTGGTTCTGAGAGTAACCCGTAAAGCCCACAGCATGTTCCCATCCAGTACGGCTTGCCCAGACTGGCAGTTGCATGTTCCTAGGTAAAGAAAAAGTGTGTTGCTGCCATCTGAGTGCTCCACCACCCAAGCCTATGTGTAGAGTCTCAGTTGAAGCATGGAGTGGAAACAGGCAAGATTTCTGCCATTTGGCAAGTAGGCATGAGACACTGTGAAAATCAAGGAGGATCCGTGCTATTTCTGAGCAGTCCACAAGAGCACCCTGTATGTATAACAACTAGTCAGCAGCATACAGAGAAACTGGTTGTGTTCTATCCAATAAAGGAACACTCCGTCAGCTTCCCTGCAATGTTAACTGATGGTGAATGGCTCTATGGGCATGGCAAAAGGTAATGGGTACAGTGGGCAGTCCTGCCTAGTTCCTTTATGAACCACAGAGGGGGGCTGATATATCGGCCCCAATGGGTACTCCTGCAAAAGGGGACTTACAGAGGAGCTGGACAAGCTTAAACATTTTCACCCAGCCCCATCCCCTTAAACAGTTCAAAAAGTCCTCCAGGACAAGGGAGTCAATCCCCTTTTCTAAATCCAGGACCAGGCAAGCTGATCTAGGAAAGAGTTCTGGCACAGAAGAGACACATTTCTAGGACGTACTCCTACTCTGAATTAAAACATTCTGGTCAGAGTGGATTAACTGAAGTAGAAGTGGAAGTAGCCGATCTGCTAACACCCTACTTTCTATCTTATTAAAGACACAGAGAGTCATAGATGGCAATAAGAGGCAATCTTCAACATTCTTTCCCGGTTTAGGAATAGAGACCAGTAAAGCCTCAGAGAGTGAAGGAGGGAGGACGTCTTCTGTATTAGATGCTGCACCAGGGCACGTAAAATCTACTTGACCACTCACGAGCATTATTATTTTATGAGGTCGTGCTATTTTTAGATTCCACTCGACCCTTCTGCCCAGTGGACAAAACACAGGTGTTCTGTTCAGTCAGAAACTGAATTAGCAATTAAGATGCCTTTAAATCTTATTCTTGTCACATTTGCTCTATGTTCAGAGACAGAGGTCAAAAGTCAGTTTGTCTTCTTGCAGTGCAAATACCTTTCCTTGTGACTGCAGAGTTGCAGGATTTTGTACAGGGAACTGCCTGACCTACATGAAATGAAAGGCTTTTGGTATCAGGTTTTTCCTAACACTCAACATTTATATAACTAAGCCAACTTTTTTTATTTTATTTTTATTGGTTTTACCGAGCTCCAGCAAAATAACATAGCAAGTTACAGGTGCATAGTTTATCACTTACAGCATTTCCAAAGTGACAGCACCCTTTTAATGCAATCGATCTAATCAACTCCACATATTTAATTATCCCGACCTAAATGTAGTTACTAGCGGTCATTTCGAAAATTTCTTGAGCCCACCCCCTCTCTTTGCGTACCTCAGTTCCTGATTTTTTTTACCAAAACCATTTTATTTAGCCATTCTGCAGAAGTAGGAATCTGCAGGGAGCACCAGTTTTTCAGTAAGAGGGATCTGGCAATAAAAACTAGTTTTGCCCACCTAGGTGGAAGCCTTGCCGCGGGATCATAGCCTAAGACCAGAAACCAAATACTGGGAGTTATGGAGATCTGGACGGTGGTTGTTAACAACTTCAATACCCTGTTCAAGTAGTCTTGGATGAGCCGACATGTGCCAATCACATGCGTCCAATTTGCTATGCCTTCTGCTTGCCAGCGCAAACAGACATTGGGGCAGTTGGAGGTAATCCGGGACAGGGCCTGTGGAGTGCGATACAACAGACATTTGCTGAAAAATATAATGCGATGCCAATTTACGCCGCTAAGTGCCCTGAAATTTAATTGATCGTCTTTCTCCCAGCAATCCCTTGTCAGTTCCAGACCCTCTTCACTATACCATTTTCTCGCCGCTTTTGCCCAGAGATCGATTTTTTTTCCCTCCGTAAGTAACCTACTCCACATATCGCTCGCCTTACCCCTGAGGGGTCTGCTAGATCTTATGTCTGTGTGTCATAAACTGGCTCGGTGTGGATCGATAAGGTTACGGAGCATGATACTGTATGATCCCATCCACAGAAAATCGTTTAATACCGCGGCCCCAATGTTTGAAAGCGTTTCCCAGCTGTCAAAACGCAAAAGTCACCAATTTGCCTGAATCCAGCATATTCCCATTTCCTTATTATCTCGGAGTCAAGCTGGGAACCAGACTGCAGCAACAGCTGTGAAAGAGGGGTAAAAAAGTTCAAATATGGAATTGAATATATCTTTCACCAATAGTGCAGGATTTCTTATATAATGTTCCCTGCAGATTAATTCACGAAAGTCCTGAGTAAAAAGGCTGTCTGTGGGTTGTTTGGCTTTACAATTGGTCATATAGCATGCAAAGAAGGCAAAATAATAATCTTTCAGGTTCGGTAATGCCAACCCACCCTTTTCTCCATCAATGAATAACGTACTTAGCGCAATACGCGCCTTTTGATTGTGCCAGATGAATGAGCCGAACATTTAATCTAATTTCACCAATTTGCCTGAATCCAGCATATTCCCATTTCTTCACTAACTCGGAGTCAAGCTGGGAACCAGACCGCAGCGACAGCTGTGAAAGAGGGGTAAAAAAAGTTCAAATATGGAATTGAATATCTTTCACCAATAGTGCAGGATTCCTTATATAATGTTCCCTGCAGATTAATTCACGAAAGTCCTGAGTAAAAAGGCTGTCCGTGGGTTGTTTGGCTTTAAAATTGGTCATATAGCATGCAAAGAAGGCAAAATAATAATCTTTCAGGTTCGGTGATGCCAAACCACCCTTTTCTCCATCAATGAATAATGTACTTAGCGCAATACGCGCCTTTTGATTGTGCCAGATGAATGAGCCGAACATTTAATCTAATTTCTTAAAAAATGCAGACGTTATGACACAAGGAGTGGCAGAAAACAAAAAGATAAATAATAGTAATATAGACATTTTGATCAGCGCAATTCTACCAAGAATACAAAGGGGAAATGATCCCCAGCGTGCGAGCAAGGCCTGGGTTTTCAAGAGCAAGGGAGCATAGTTGAGATCATACATATCTCCTATACCAGATGAAAAGTTGATTTAAAGTATCTCTTGGGCCTAGTATTCAGGCAGAGCGTTAATTCAGGGATTAATCTATTGGGAGTAGTGCCACAGAGGATGACATCAGTCTTATTCCTATTGACCTTATATCCGCCAATTTGCTCAAATTCGGAAAATACCTTAAAAACCTTCCGAGAGGCCTGATCCTCCTCCAGAAACATGATAATATCATCTGTATAAAGTTTGATCTTCCCCATTGACTTCAGAGGAGGATAGATTTGGTTGTTCTGTCTAACTGTAATAGCTAACTGTTCAATAGAAAGAGCAAAAACAATAGGGAAGAAGAGTCGGGAAGGGGGAGCCTTGACGGGTCCCACGCCGAACTTGAAGCTGACCTACGCTCACAGAGTTGATTATAATATTGGCTTCAGAATTTTGATACAGCCTTTGAATTAGTGCCAAAACCGGGCAGGGAACCCTGAATCTAGATAATATTTCAAACAGTGTATCCCAAACTACTATATCAAAAGCTCTTGCCGCTTTGAATAAAAGAATAATTACGGGAATTTTATTGGAAGCTAAATAGTCCAAAGCCTCGGCCAGAAAATGTGTATTGGTTGCGAGTTGTCGCCCAGCGATAAATCCGTTTTGATCGGGATGCACCAAGTTAGCAACAACCACATTAAACTGATTAGCCAGGAGTTTCATAATGATGTTATAGTCCGTATTTAAAAGTGAGATTGGGCGATATGAATTAGGGTCTTCTTTATCCTTATTTTTTTGGGGGAAAACTGACAACCTGCCCCATATGCCAAGAGTTAGGGATCTTCCCACACTTTAACAAGCTATTAATTAGAAAGAAAAAAACATCTACAAATTCAGTTAAAAAAAAATTAAAAAAAATTGTAGAATTCGGCCTGAAGACCACCAGGGCCACAGGCTTTCCCATTGGGAAGGTTTTTGACCACCTCCAAAAGTTCTAGCTTAGTGAATGGCTGCGAGAGAGCATCTCCGTCTTCTTCTGACAGATGGGGGTTTCCAATTTCCCCCAAAAATCCCTAATAGTTTTGAGGTCAATATCCTGGGTTTGACTATCTAACATAACTTCTTCGACTGCACTAGATTCACCATATCTTCGGCCTGAAATAGTGCATATCAGAGCATGTATCATGTTACTAGCAACTTGACCCAGAGTTTGCCAGGCCAGGAATCTACCTGTAAAACTGCTTTCCTCATATACCTTCTGTCTATGAGCCGGATAGCCCATATCGACCTTCTTTACCAAACCATCAGACAGTGCCTGCCTGGCCAGCTGAAAGGATTTTTTATTATTATCCGTAGAGGATCGCAAATGCATATCTAGGGTCCTCTGAACTACTTCCTCCAAGACCCGACTCTGTTGTTTTGCACAGATTTTATCTGCCGCCCCGTAGCAATTACAATGCCCCTAATAAAGACCTTAAACTCGTCCCAAACCATAGACTCTGTTGAAAAACCCCGATTGCTTTTGAAAAATTCCCTAATTTGACGTTAGAGGCCTGGGCCCACCCTTCATCTTGGAGAAGTTGCTGGTTAAAAACCTACTTCTTAGGCTGAAGCGTACATCGTTCAAGGGAAAAAATGCTTCCAAAATAAGGGGAGCATGGTCCGAAAGACCTGAATGCAATATAGATTAGCTCTTAAAGTGCACTGTTTTGGATATCAAAAAGAAGTCAATACAAAAGGCACTTTTGAATCGGCCAGAGACGCACATATACTCTTTTATTTGAGACATTTACTCTCCAAGGGTCACATAACATCAAAACTCTAGCGTAATCCTTGAAGATTTTAACAACCTTAGGTTTAATTTGTTTTTTATCCTTTACTGAAGAGTTGATATATGGGTCCTGAAGAAAGGTAAAGTCCCCGTCGATAATAATTTTACCTGGGAGCTGTAGAAGGGATTGAAAAATCATCTGTCATAGGGGCATAAAAGCTCACAAAGGCAAATCTTTACTTAGAAGCTTGGCAGTGTACCCAGCATGACTATCCATCTGGATCACTGAAAAAATCAAGAACCCGAGCACCCAAATCTCTGGTTAGAAAAACACAGCACCTCTGTGAACGGCTGGTGCTGCAGCGACCACCTTATAGTCTGCAGATTTGTTTTTTTACATGATAAAGCCCCTAATTTGTTTTTAGCTGGAATATGGGTTTCTTGCAGTAAAATTACCGAGGGATATAATGTTTTAATTGATTCTTCAAATGCACCCTTCTTCCTCCTATTATTTAACCCATTGACATTCCAAGAAACTATTCTTAATAAAGGGTTTAGCCCTACCATTGAATTATTTTAATGAGCTGCCTGAGAAATAGACGGACTAGACTTTGGCCCTGCTGTGCATTAGGTACTATCATCGACAATATAAACTTTTCTACTTCTGATTCTACATAGCTAACGTCTTGTGTGGTATGAAGAGATCTTGTTCCTTTTGCTTCCCCCTGCCCCACCTTACCCTCCCATCCCCTGTCCTACCCGCTTCCCCCCTTATGTGGCCAACACCTGGGGCCCTCCCGTCAGGCAATCTGGGACCACCCTCCCTCCCACCCCCTATTCTCCCACTTGGGTGCCTTGACATGGCACCGGGTCACCGAAAGCAGCAGAGGGTGCTAATTACATATAGTGACTAAGGGCCAGATGTAGCAAGCAGTTTTGCCCATTCTGTGTCTATGGGAAAATGTGTTCGTACATATGGCCCTAAGTGCGCTGTGCTCAGTGTGATATCCCAAGAAAAACCAAACATTTCAATGCAACACATCCCCCTGAATACTATCCTCCTCAACCAACCCCCTCACCATTACATATAGAATGCAACAGGGTTTTAGCTGCAACCACTGTGTGAATTATATTTGACCGTCCATTAAAAAAAACTTTTAGTTTTGATTGCTGAAAAAGCCCAGCCGGAGCGCCTGCTTTTTAAAATGCCAGAATAATTTCTCTCAGTTCCCTTCTCCTTCATGAAGCAGCAGCTGACATGTCGGAAAAACATTTGAAGGTATAATTGCCAGGAATCTGGTGTACTCTGCATTTAATCACCTAAGATAAAATGTGTTCTTTGATACGATAATCACCAAAGTGCACCAGTATTGTTCGAGGGTATTTAGCATTAGGTAGTTGCACGGCTGGAAGGAGATGAGCTTGCATAATGGAGAGATCCTGGAGACTGTCCTTTAAATCTGGGTGTACATGTTGTTTAATAAGATTAGTGATCAGTTCTTTGATAGTCTGCCCATTCTCGTGCCCTTCCTGCACCACCATGAATCTTAAGTTTGATCTACGTGAGCAGTTCTCAGCGTCGTCCAACCAGATCTGCATTTCCAGCAGATCCGTTTGACATTTGGAGATTGCAGGCGAAATGTGCACTCGGTCATCCTCCAAATCTGAGACTCGCTGTTCTAACTCCACTATACAAGAGTTAAGTTGCTGGATGTAGGTATTTATCAAGTTTAGCTGTGCCTCTGTTTTGTGATTCGCTTCAGTTTATGAAATTTTTAAGGACTGAAGCTTGTTCAATATTTGGAGAAGCAGGGACTCCTGCAGCTGTGAACCGATCTGCTGGCTTTCCTGTCCCTGCCCCAGCTGGCAGACCCTGATTTCCACGTGGCTCTCAGAGTTCATGGAAGGGCTAGTGGCGCTTGTCTCCCTAACGGAACTTATGTCTGAGCCGTGTAAAGCAGAGAGAGAGAGGTTATCTTCCACAGGGAGTGAAGTGTGACTGGAGGGCTGAGGTCCCGTACAGATCTCCTTTGGTCCCTTGCCAGCCCCACCAAATAGTGAATATAGCTGCTTAAGACCACTGCCGCCACCCTCCTAGAGATTGCACCTGTCCAATACTTGGCTTGCACCTTGTTTTAGCTGATTGCCTAAATCAAAGCTGTCTGGTTTGTCTTGTATCCCTTGCATTCCTTGTTCTTCGTCTGCTGCCCCAGTAGACCCCTTTCTGATGCAGCATTATCACAGAGGTTTGGCTGAGCTGAGCCAATTGAGCTAGGGGCCGGAGCCATGAGAGATCCAAAGTCATTGTCAGCCATTTGTTGAGGCCCAATTATGTTTCTGTTTAGATCAATATTTGCCTTTTTATCTGAGGGTACAGGATGCTTATTTTTAATAATACCTGCTGACCTAAATGTTTTTAATGAAGAACGCCTAGTGTTTAAGAACTCCTTTCTGGGTAGCTGGAGACACCTGGGGGCCATAAGACACACCTGTGGCTCCACAGGCTGCTTCCGTGACTCCCCACCACGCTCTGGCAGTCCTGCAGGGGGACCTAGCATCCTCCACTGCTAGGATAGGTTTTGTGCACCATGATTTGCTGTGTTTTCAGCTCTTTATTTTGCTTGAAGGCGGTGGGGGAGATCCTGCTTATCTCTTATAGCCCTGAGGGGCACTGCTGCTGAAGACCACCTCCACCTACTCCCCTCACTTAGCCTACCTCACCTGTGGCACACAGCGTCCTCTCTTTTTCTCCCTGGCCTGTTAATATTATTAGACAGGGCTCCTTTTCTTCTTTTTTTAAATTTATTTTTGGGGTGGGTGAAGGGGTTTTTAATCACTCCCTCGCCGTGCGTCCTAGCTGAGAGGGATCCACTCCTCCGACTCCTGCCGTGACCCGCTCCCAACTCTCCCTGCCTCTCCCCCACACCTTTGTCTGTTGCGTGGTATGCATATGTGGTATGCTTCGAGCTCTGTGCAGGTCGCGGCACTTCTGCAGGCCTGCTGTGGGTCCTCAACGGATTCCAGGCAGCCTCCTCTGAACCGTTGCTTCCCTCTCTGCGTGTCCAATGACTCAGCCACGGAGCAGGACGGGAGCTCCTACGCGGCCTTCTACGTCAACTTTACAAACATTTTAAAATATATTTCAGTAGCTGTGAAAGGCAATTGTTTCTACTTCTGTGTGATGAAAAAATATTTTAATAGAATGAAAAAAAAGTCAGTACACTTTATTTGGAAATGTGCAAATGATAAATGTTTCCTGAAACCCAATTTTCACAGATTATTGTTAATACACTATATAGTTTTATCAGTAAAGCTGCAAGTTAGTGGGAAGGTTTGTGGACATTACTTGCAAATTTACTGTCTGTAAATGACAGTGCGCTACCACATCATGCTTTAGTGATATATTTATTAAAAGTGAGTGTTCAAACAAACTGAGAAACACTCCTGCCCTGATGCCAAAGATATTAGTAAACTAAGAGGCAAGTCATGCATGGATCACGTGTATCCTATATGTGGGCTAGATTTATTATACATGGAGCAAACATTTTTTTTTTTACAGCAGAAATGCTGAACTCACATATTTGAATGTGCACTAATATGTGAGAATGAACAAAAAGGCAACTGTAAAATACAATATTTACCTAGGATCACACAATTTGAGACCCGTTTACAGGTCAAGTACATTGCAGTTAGGTCGAGTAGATTATTCAAGCTACTTGACCTGCAGGTCTAGTAAATTCTTTTGATTTTTTGAAGCATGCAATCGCTCAAGCCTCTGACCAAGGTGGTCAATGTAGGCTTGTCAGAACTTTACAGAGCACCCATCGGCTTCCAGAGTTTTGGTATCAAGAGAGGGGACTGCCTTTTTAATATCCTTAGTAGATATAGGCTGGTTAAGGACATGGGGTTGTTCCGCAGACATATAGGGTGATGGAACACTATCTAGGTAGGCTGCTTTAAGGTGTGAGGGTGTCTGCTGGTGAGAGGAATAAAGCATTAGATAATAGTTAGTGAAAGCCTCATTTATTTTGTGCTATGTCAGAAGCAGTTAGTCAGGTTCAACTCTAAATTAAGTACTGCATGTTGTCTTGACTTATCTGCCAAGATAGTAAAGTGTCTGCCCTGTCTGCTTAGACATGGGGACACTCTACGTAAGTGCAGTGATTGATTCACAGCCAGTGCTCAAGCAGCTCAACAGCTTTCATGTAAGCTGATATAAGTGAGAGCAAGAGGGGTGCTTGAACAGCCCTTTCGGTCTGCAGCGACAACAAAAAAAGACCTAAATTTCTCCTAGTTGCCTTTTGACTACATGCCGTAAACTACAGCACCAACGCAATGACCCCAGATCACCACCCTGAGTGCCTCCAACTCAACAGCGACAGAGAAGGTGATGTCCTGATTCAACTTAAAATATTCAGAGAATTATAGAGAACGGAGTCCTCCAGTACTGCCAGCTGCACATGTCAAGGGGGTACTAAGGAAGGTGTTGGGGTACAGGCCAGTCAGATATGCAGTGTATTGTTGGTGAAAGAGCAGGGTATACATAATCAGCATGCATCATGAGAGGCTAAACAGCAGAACTGTACAGGACCCTACCTACCCATATATGCAAGCCATGATGTGCAGAGTAAAGGGATAATACTTTAATACTGTGGTTAGTAGTTACAGTGGCGCTATATGTCGCTGAGACCCCAAAACGCAAATATTGCCTTCTTGTTTGACGTGCAGGCTTGTGGGTGAGATCTGTTCACCACTCTTCTAATGAATTTGTATTCCTTTATACACTGGACTTCCCTGTCCCTGCACTATTCCCATCCACTTCACCTCTCCTGGCAGTTGCAAAGCCTTTCTGTACAATAACTATCAATAGGGTTTCCATGAGGAAGACTAAAGTAACACTATTACTTGAGAACAGAGACCCTGCAGAAACTTAAACCCACCTGGTTGGATATTCCCATAACCAACCCAATATTTCACCTCGTCTACAGTGTTGCAGAACAAGGATGCTACATTGGGATTATATAAAAGATTCACCACAAAGTCTTAACATGATAAAGATTTTGTGTGGATGGTCAAAGAATTCACTACTGAGAGTGGCTATATCTGTAAGATTATGAAAAGAGACTGGAAGATAATAAAAGTTGATAAAGACATAGGAAGTCTTATTGCAACAACTCCAAAGCTAACTTATGGAACAGCAAAACAGAGATATTGGAGTCTTGTGACATAACATTTTAGAAAAAGATATGTCAACAACCTGGCTTCAAATACAATACAAAGGTTTCTTTAGACGCAACAGCTGTGTTTGTTATAAATATACCCTTAATAAACAATATATTGGATCCTTGCAACAAATGCTAAAAACAAGAAGACAAGAACATCTAAGAGCAATCAGGAAATACAATGAGAAACTGTTTGGCAGATCTAAAAAAGTATGAGATAGATCCACTAAAAAAGATTAAACTATAGGGCATTGAACATGGGCCTAGTAACAGAAATAGAGTGGATAAAGAAACATTTTAAAACAGAGACGTCTGGTGTATGGAGAGATTATGTGCCAAAAAATTAGGTTTGAATTCTGGCAAAAAAACCTTTGTGTTGACAAATCACTAGTGATTAGCGAACTGTGGCACTACTTGTTTCCCCAAAACATAAATTAGCTTAGAGTCCTTATCAAGAGGTGGAGCATCAGCTGTGGTTTGTGAAGTAGCCCTCTTCCTGGTATTAGATACAACCAATGAATCAGGGGAAGTTGCCCTCCCATGTAAACAGGGTGTGAAGATGCGGCTTCTTATTTTATTTTATAATCGTCCCTGGGAGTGACGATGCATGCTTGTCCACGGTCTTTAAAGAGATTGGCCCTCATTACGAGTCTGGTAGTCAGCGTACCTCGGTGGAGTTGGCGGCTGCAACGCTACAGGCCCGGCGGTGAAGACCGCCATATCACAAGTCTCGGAAAGGTACCTGCAGAACACAGGCAAGTTACTGTGCGGCCCACCACAGCGGAAGTGATGGCACGCCAGGCAGCAGCCATCTCCAGCTCGGCGGTCAGGCAGAATCCAATGACCATATTACGAGGTTAAACACCGCCAGGATTTCCGGAGCGGAACCACTGCCACCAAAACCATGGCGGAAACTAACAATATAAAGGGAACACCCATCTTCAGGAACACAGGCACGTCCGTAGGCATCATGGCACACAAAATGCAACTCCTTCCAATCCTCTACCTGGTCTTGCAACTCCCGGACCAGCGATGGCGACACCAACTGCAAGCCCACCAGCCTACCACACACTAGAGGGAACGACCTTAGTACACACACACACACGGCAGAGGAAGCCATGCCCACACACACACACGCAAACAAACACCCGTACCAACACACACCAATACTCACTACCACCACACATACATGGAGCATGAAAGTGAGGACTAGGTAGGTAATAACTACACAAACAGTGTAGTGCCGCATGATAACCATATATTAAAAACAAATGGGATCAAACATATGTACATACAGGCCCAAGGGCCAGTACAAAAACCATAGTGCCCGAGCAAACTGGGCACAAAATGACGCCCCAACGTGACTCTTGACTGCAAAGTGCAGACCTCCACAGGACAGGGCATGGGGAATGCAGGCACCTCAGGGTTGATGTGGTGAGGGGGGGGTCCTTAGGCTTGGGGGGGGGGGGGGGCCTTGCGTCTGGGCCTTGAGGGGCGGCACCTTATGGGTGCCTTTAGATGGGGGGGGGTGCCCTGGGCTTGCCTTTGGATGGCAGGGGCTTAGCAACTGGCTGCGATTTAAGCTTGCCCTTGGATGGTGGGGGCTAAGCAAGGGGGGAGATGGGCTTGGCCTTGGAGGTGAAAGGGGTGGGCTTGGCCTGGGAAGGAGGAGGGAGTGGGCTTGAGTTTGGCATCAGGAGCAGTGGATGTCACAGTGGCGGAGGGGCAATGGCAGACTGGGATGCGGAAGGCTGGGCCAGAGGAAGGGTGGGGGGCAGGGACTGGGACAGTGGTAGGGAACAGGGAGACCTTGCACAGGAAACGTTTGTTGGGTAAACATGGGAGGACACTGAAAAGACTTTTGGGAGTGGCTATGATTGTGAGGTGTGTACGTGGGTGTGCCATGGGTGCAGGTGCGTGGGTGGGTGGATGAAATGTATGCACTGGGGGACTGTTGGGTGGGTGAGTGTGTGCGTTTAGATGTACTGGGAGGAGGTGGGGAGGAGATGCAGGGAGATGGCGGGGGAAGTGTGAGTGTATGTTGGGATAGTGTCTGCAGGTAGGATCTATGTGCTGCATGTGGGTGTGTTGATAGTTGTGGTGTTTGCACCAGTGGTGTATGGGATGCATGAATGGGGGTTAGAAGATGTGGCGACGGTGGCAATGAGGGCACATGTGGCAGGAGCAGTGACTGATGTCATGCTGACTGCAGGGGTGAGTGTAGTGTTGACTGTGAGTGGGAGGTGGTTGGGGAGTCAGTGGAGGGTGTGGATGTTAACATGTCTGCATGGGTGTGTTGTGTGCGCATGGCGGTGGTGGCGTCTGTGGTGCCTATGTTTGTCCTTGTGTACAGTGTCTGTTGATGTGGATGCATATGGGTCAATAGGTGTGCCTTGGATGGGTGAGGGGAGAGGGATGTGGGATTGGGAACAGGTAGCTGGAGGGGGGACGGAAGATGAAGGGACACTGGCTGCCATCAACGAGGAAGCCAGAGCTTGAAACGATCTCTGTAGGCCAGACAAGGCACCGTGAATGCCTTCCAGGAACGCATTAGTCTGTTGCATCTGGGATGCAAGTCCCTGGATGGAATTCACAATAGTTGTCTGCCCCACAGAGATGGACCTCACGAGTTCAATAGCCTCCTCATTGAGGGCAGCAGGGGCAGAGGTGCCTTCAGCAAAGGAGATGCCCATCCTCTTGGGTGAGTGGGCACAGGCAACTGGGTGGGAAGCTACAGGGAGGGCGGTGCTGGTATGGGGGGTGGCGGACAAGGATGGTGCTGGGGTGGTCCCAAATGGGTCTGCCACCACCAGGGAGCCGCCATCAGAGGAGGATTCTGAAGATGTAGTAGTTGATCCGGTCTCCTCCGTGGCACTCCCCTCACCCACCGTCCCACTGGTCCCTTCGGCTCTGCTGGTGTCAGCCCCTGGGTCCCATGGGCTGCAGCTTCCGCACTCACCAGTGCCCCTTCTCCTTCGCCAGATGATGCTGATGCACACAAAGATAGAGGAGGACAGGGAGAGAGCGAGAGACAGGGTGCAATCGGTCGATGCCAGCACAACAGTCACACAGGTTAGTACATCTGCATTTGATGCCATGCCATGAAACATTTTGCCACCCCTGAACATCCTACTACTTGGTGACACCATGGGGGACAGAGCAACAATGCATGTCAACCACTGATGGTCTAACTGAGGCATAACTCGACATAAGGAGTGTCATATCCGCCACACCTGTCCAGTACTTGCCCACTACCCATGGCCGTTGTGACACGCATGCAAAGGACTGGACACCCAAAAGGATCCTGCACGACTAGTTGGATGGCCCCCTTGGCTAATGTCAAGAAGCACTGTCCCCACTTGGTGCACCCACTCCACCATACATGCAGTGCCTGCTAGCTGATTGAGGTCATTGATACACCCCTGGCACAGTGGTTGGCCAGGACAAATCACAATGTCCTGACACCCCAGCTCTGAAGATCCAGTTACCATGTGCTGGCAGGCAGATCTAGCAAGTAGGTGGCCACACAGTACTTCATTGAGGAGTCTGCCCGCTACCACAGACTGCATGGCATTACTCTCACCTGTGATGTCATTCCTGCCAAGATGGATAACCCACAATGGAGATCAGTGTACCAAGCATCCATGCTACAGCTACCCAATGGTGCCCACCCAGAGCCACCATGTCAACACATATCACAAGTGAGAGGGAGTACTCACCCCCATGTGGCTGCTGTGCTGAACTCAAGCGCCCATCCACATCAGGGTAGGCCACCGCCAATATGCGGGCCATTAGAGGGGTCAGGGTCCGACAGGCACCTCTCCCTTGTTGGGAGGACGTCCCCAGCTGGGCCTCTGCTGTCTTCTGGGCCCAGCATCTCAGGTCCTCTCACCGCTTTCTGCAGTGGGTGCTATGCCGGGCATGGACCCCCAGGGTCCACACTTGCTTGGCTAAGGCACGCCAAATCCCCTTCTTCTGATGGGCGCTGACCTGCTTGGGTGACAGACAGAAGAACCCAGTCATGTAGGATAGCATACCTGGGACAGTAGTAGACATCACACATCCACACCCACATGTCGTCAGCAAACCTAGCCCTCGGCCCCTCACCCAGGTCCATGCTCCATTCACACTGCCACCTACCAAGGCCCCCATCCCCATGCGCGCAACTCACATACAGGACAGTATCAAGTGCTCACCTGCTGCTCTGGTGCCCCATACAACTGTCTATACAGGGGCAGGACCCGGTCCAAAACCTGCACCAACTCTTCCTGAATGAAGGCTGGGGCCCGTCACCTGCAGGACACAGCATCTTGGCTACCAGAGTCAGTACACAGCAGCACACGCAGTAGAGGTCTTCAGTGCACGAGGTTCAGGAATCAAGTGAGCACGAGCCCATGAAATGGCGGTCACGGCTGCCGTGAACATCACCATCACCGCCTGCGGCAATCCCCATTGACTCCTGCCTCCCAGTGGCAACAGTGTGAGCCAATGGTGAGTTGCACGGCAGTTGTGGCCGCCTACTGCCATGACGTGTTATGCCGGCGGGATGATCTCACTTCCACCTGTCCCATGCATGCAGATAGGCGGCAACCATTTTACAGTTCCAGTGCGTCATACGTCTATGATGCACAACATGTTACCACCTCTCTCCTGTTCCCAGGTACTATGCAAGGTTGAGGATAAGGAATGCACCGGTATACATGCCTCTAGTTGACCTTTCTACGCTAGAGGAGTGCCACATTATCAAAACCTATCGCCTGAACCGTGTGACCATAATGGAACTAGTGGCCCAGTTGGAGCCAGATCTGTTGCCTGCCAGACGAAAACCCAATGCCATCCCTCCCACAGTGCAGGTCTTGTCAGTCCTCCACTACCTTGCCTTTGGCTCCTTCCAGGTCACAGTGAGCCTTGCAAGTGGAATGTCACAGTCCATGCTCAGCAACGTCCTGAGGGATATACTGTGTGCCCTGATAAAACATATGGCCAGCTACATCCGGTTTCCCAGACGTGCAGATGTGCCCACTGTCAAGGCTGCATTCTATGCTGTGGCACACATCCCACATGTCATTGGGACCGTTGACGGCATGCACACTGCCCTAGTGCCAACCAGGAGGAATGAAAAGGTGTACAGAAACCGCAAGAACTTTCATTCGGTCAATTTGCAGGTGGTTTGTCTCGCGGATCAGTACATCTCCCAGGTGATGGTCAAGTACCCAGGCTCGGTGCATGATTCCTACATACTGCGGAACAGCAGCGTCCCACACATGATGGCCCCACTCCAGAGGGACCGGGCCTGGCTCATCAGTACGTACCCCTGCATATGTGTACCCCTCAGCTCACTGCTACCTTGTGTCCCTACCCCATTGCCCTTCTAGTCTTGGCATGGTTCTTCCCTCTATGCACACAAGTGACTCTGGCTATCCCAACCTTCCCTGGCTCCTGACACCCGTGAGGCATCCATTCTCAGCTGCAGAGGACCGTTACAATGAGGTCCAAGGTTGTACCAGACGAACCATTGAGAGATGCTTTGGTCTGCTGAAGGCAAGGTTGCGGTGTTTGCATGTCTCCAGGGGTGTCCTGCTCTACATTCCACCGAAGATGTGCCAGATCACTGTGGCCTGCTGCACAATCTGGCCCTGAGGCTTCGGATCCCATTGCTTGATGCAGAGGAGGGGGTAGCTGTGCCAGTGGCTGATGAAGGGGACATGTGGAGTGATGAAGAGGAGGTTGATGAGGATGCAGCTGACCCCAGGGAGGAGCTGATTCGACATCACTTAGGCTGAGATGCAGGTATGTGCAAACTGTGAGGTATGTGCCCTCTACAACTGCCTGCCATTTCCCTGCTGCCACCTGTTGTGTATGCCCACTAACAGTATTGGTTGCAGCTATGACTTATGGTGGGTTTGGGGGATGTCACATGTGGCCATGACTGAAGTAGTAACAGTGTACAGGTCAGGCCTACAGTCGGGCAGGTGATGTGCTGGTGCACTGGTGCCATCTATGTGTATGTGGAATGTTCCCCGATTTGCCAGTTCAAGTGCTATGCGTTTGCCACACAGGGTTGTTGCATTTGTGCAGCATCCATCCTGGGAGTCGATATTGGGTGGCAGTGCAACATTGTTGTTGTTGCAGTGGGTGTGGGGCCAGGTCTGACGCTGGGCGATGTGAGGTATGTGTTGTGTATGTGTGTTGGGACTGGCCATACGGTTTGGGACCTGCCTGGCATGTCTGTTCCTACAGTGCATGTGAGGAGAAGTTATCTGCGACTCCTACAGTGATTGTTGTCCTTGTCTTGCTCTCCTTTCAGTACAATGTTGTGGTGTTATGTGCTCCCTGCCTGGGCTGTTGCCTCCATTGATACAGATCTCCAGCCTCTGGCTGCTCCACGATTGACATCCTGGCATTTTGCTCCCAAAGCTGTCACTCTCCCATAAATGTGCTGAGCGTGGGTTGCCACTGGTACACGTTCCATACATACTCAAAGGGAAATAAACACGTAGACATAGACTGTGCTCAGTAGTTGTTTATTTGTGATGTACAAGTGCAAGGGGTGATGAATGGGGTCATGGTGGCAGAGTTAATCAATGTTAGGGCCAGCTGCAGGTAGTCCAGGTCCAGTCTGCTGTCAATGGTTAGACGGTGATTTGGGAATGGACAGTAGACAGAGTGTCACACAGAAGGGAGAATGTTCAGGAGAGGGTCACTTTTTGGCAGTGGTCTTGGTCTGGGCATCATGTCCGGCTGAATGTCTACTTGGACGTCCTCGCTTGCTTGGGGGTTCTTCAGCTACAGAGGTAGGGGTGCTGGTGTCCTGCGAGACCTATGGCGGACCTCCATACCACTGTCTGCCGCTGACGTGGAGGGCCGTGATAGGATGTGACCAGTGCTAGGGGCCTGCTGGTGGGTGGTGAACTCACGCATGACAGTGGTCAGGTTCTTGAGCACCCCTGCAATGGAGGCCATGGTGGTATTGTGGCCTGCCACTGTTGCATTGCCTCCTGATGGTATTGCCCTTGCAGCCGCTGGGTCTCCTGCATGATGGCGAGGATCTAGGCCACTCTGTCCTGGGTGAGCTGGTATACACCCAGGACTTTTATGCGGCCCTCCTGGGCAGTCAATTGGTGTCCCTTGCCGACCCCTGGGTCACAGTTTCCCTCCCACTACCCCTGGCGCCCTGTACCTGTGCCCTGGCACAGTGTGCCCACTGCCAGTAGCAGCAGGGCCATCATTGTCTGGGGTAGGTGCCCTTGACCCTGGCCCCTGTACAACATGGCACACCTCTGATTGTTGGGTCCCTGGGGCACAGGTTTGGTGTTCAGGGTCTGGCTGTGGTGTTGTTGCCACATGGGTAGGGTCTTCCGGTGTGTCGAGGGTGGGTGTGCTGTTGGTGGACTGCCCAGTGGCCCCAGATGGCCCAGGCAAGTCGTCCTTATCCATTCATCCAGTGGGGACTTTATCCTGGGGGGGGCTGTCTGAGCCTGGCATCCTCTGCAGGGTGTCAGTGGCAGGGGTACCTGTGGATGGATATAGTAGATGTTAGCTGTGTGGCTGTTGTGTCCCGATTGTGATGCATGCAGTGGATCGACTTGTTACCCAGTGATTGCAATGACAGCTGCTGCACTGCAGACACTGGTTTGGACTGGATTGTGGAACCTGTGGTTCTTCCACACTGTGCTCAACATCCATGCATTCGGGGGTGTGAGTATGGATGGTGGGAGTGGGGTGGTGTATCATGCAGAGGAGGGGCGTGGGCTGTTTGGCACCTGGTCAGTGGGGTGGGGTGCAGTGGTTTGGTGAGTGGTGGGGAGGCATACTGGACACAGGTGGTTGGTGTATTGCTGGCTTACCAGTGTCAAGCCCTCCGCTATGCCAGTCAGGCCCTCGGGATACATGATGTCCAGGACCTTCTCCTCCCAGGTTGTCAGCTGGAAGGGAGGAGGTGGGGGCCCACCTCTTGTTTTGTTTATGGCTATCCTCTGCCTAGACGCTATGGACCAGACCTTTCCCCTGAGGTCGTTCCACCTCTTTCTGATGTCCTCCCTTGTGCGTGGGTATGTGCCGACTGCGTTGACCATGTCGACGATCCTTTGCCATAACTCCATCTTCTTGGCTATTGATGTCTGTTGATCCTGGACTCCCATGAGCTGTGGCTCTACTCTGACAATCTTGTCCACCATGATCTGCAACTCACGGTCTGTGAAGCGTGGGTGCTTCTGGCGTGACATGGGTATGTGTAGCGCGTGTTGGGTGCAGCACGGGGTGTGCGGTGATGTGGGGGTGTTTGGCTGTGTGTGCTGGTGGGCTGTGGTGTTGATTTGTGCAATGTGATCTGTGTGATGTTTGTTAGCTATGTTTGGGGTATGCTTCCTCTCGTCTTTGGCTGTGGCTGCTCGGATCTGATGCAAGGAATTGTAGGTGGGGTGGGTGGGAGTCATATGGTGGCATGTTCAGGTGTCGGTGGTATGTATATGGTTATCAGGTGTGGGTTATTTTAACTGGTCAATGTGGTGTTGGCTACTTTAAGCAGTGCCTTTTTATTCTGCCGCTGACCATACCGCCAACGTTTTCCGCCGTGCATGTTCCACTGTGCTGGAGAATGATTCATAATCTGATGTTCGGAATGGTGTCAGCGTAGTGGGGCCGGCAGTTTATCTGTCACTCTTTCACCATGGGTTGACCTGGCGGTGTTGGTTTTGTCTCTGTATTTGGGCGGTTTGTGTTTTGTGGCTCGTAATATGGTGGTCGCTTTACCGCCACCACTGCTGGTATGGTGGCGGCTTTTCGCATGCCCGTCTTGCCTGGAGACCGCCAGAATCATAATGAGGACCACTGTCTGTGTGACACATGATGCCCTTTAACATAGGGTGGTATTGGGAAGCTTTATGTTTAGTCAATAGTCTTGAAGAGAGAATTATCTTCAATGGGGACTTTATGTAGAGGGGCCTGGTGGTACGCAGCAGCCCTGCTGATGAGCTCCTCATAGGAAGTTGTGTCATCAGGGGGTGAAGGTTTGGCCTGACACAGATCTAGATCGGTATTCCCAGGAGATCAACATCATGATTGGTCAAGGGATCTGTGGTGAGTCATAAGTGTTAGAAATGGGGTCTCTAGTTGGCAGTGGTTTCTACTCTAGTCAGGGTAAGGGAGCCACACCGCTAAGATAACCCCTGTTCACCCCCTTGGTAGCTTGACACAAGCATTCAGGCTTATCTCAGAGACAAAGTGTAAAGTATGTGTACACACACACACACACACAGACACGCACACACAGTAATAAAGTGAAAACACCACAAACGTACACCACACCAGTTTAGAATATTTGCCAATATTTATCTGAGTAAAACAAGACCAACAAGGCAAAAACACCCCAAACTCCACATCTCTATCTGCTCCTAATGGGAAATGATACATAAAAGATATTTCAAGGAAATTCCCATGTTACCCTATGAGAGAGCTAAGCCTTGCAATAGTGAAAAACAAATGTAGCAGTATTTCATAATCAGGATATGTACAACATACCAGTACATGGTCCTACCTATTACATACACGGCACTCTGCCCAAGGGGCTTCCTTGGGCCTACTTTAGGGGTGACTAACATGTAGTAAAAGGGAAAGTTTGGGCCTAGAAAGTGTGTGGACTTGCCAGGTCGAAATGGTAGTTTAAAACTGCACACACAGACACTGCGGTGGCAGGTCGGAGACATATTTAGGGGCTACTCATATAGGTGGCACAATCAGTGCTGCAGGCCCACTAGTAAGATTTCATTTACAGGCCCTGGGCACATATAGTGCACTTTACTAGAGACTTACTAGTAAATCATATCTGCCAATCATGGATAAACCAATTGCCAATACATTTTAGACTGAGAACATGTGCACCTTAGCAGTGGATAGCAGTGGTAGAGTGCCCAGAGTCCTAAAGCCAAAACAAACAGGTTAGAAAACATAGGAGGAAGGAGGCAAAAGGTTTGGGGATAACTCAGCAAAAAGGGCCAGGTACAACAAGAATGATCACCCCCCCCCCTCGCCTGTGAAAGAATGTGGGGATCCCTGTGGTATAATGTCTAACAGATCGCAATGAGAATGAGGTGGTGGAGGAGGTGGTGAAGAAGGCAGTAAAGGGGGATGCAATGTTCTAGTAGTCGTGTCCTACTTTTTTGGGAGGCCCAAGCAAGTCTATTGCTTCTGCAAAGGAAAGTTGGGGCTTTGATGGATGTGGCGCCAACCCCACAGTCTTGGCTAAAATACGACCAGTCAGAGGATGCACGTGCAACTCTTTTTGGTGTGGCTCAAGCTGTTCCTGCATTGTCTGGCTGATTGGTTCAGGAGCCTTTTTTGGTGCAGGTGTCAACATTTTCAGTGCTGAAAGTGATTTGGGTTTCGGAGCCAGAGTGATCGGAGCTGAGGCAGGCGGTGCCAGAATGCTCTGAGCCTTAGAGGCAGATGGTCAGCTTGGAGATTAAGATGGCCAGCTCAGTGCGGTAGTGGATAGTTCAGCATTGCTTTCAGTGCCGAGCCCGAGGGCTGGGGCGGTCATAGCAGATGGATGGTGCCTAACCTGGCCTGTTGGCAGTGGTAGCCTGGGAGCCATATGTTTGGGCTCAACCGAGGATTTTTTGGGTGGCTGGACAGGGACATTAGTACTCCTGGTACACGGACCCTGTGCAAAGTCCTGCATCTGGAAGTCGATCTTCAGATCAGAGTCAGAGCCAGAATCTTCAATGGAAAAGTCCTCTTCTTCAGCCACAGATTCCTCCTCCATATCGTGCTGTCCGAAGATTGGTTTTTCTTCGAACTCTCTGCCCTGCATCTCCTTGCGATGCGCCATTCGATCCTGTAAGGTTTTCTTTGCTCGAAACGATCAGCAGGCCTTGCAGTCTTTTTCCATGTGATCAGTAGATAAGCACAGGTTTCAAAACTAATGAAGGTCTGTCCTCAGGTACTTAGCATGGCACCTGGGACAGAAGCGGAATGGAGTCGTTTACATCAGCACTGCGTTCTATTTTGAAGCCGAGGAGATGGAAGATAGGCCTGGAAGGGCAAGGTCCAAACGCCACAAGGAGCACGTCGAACTGATGGGCGATAGTTGTCTATCTGTTTGATATGCAGAGGTGAAAACTCGACCGATAATACTGAAGAGGTTATGGGGGGATTCCGAACCGAAAGGAGCTTGAAATGGTCTCCAACTGGAGCGCAGCAATACACATCTGAACCCGATGGTGGGTGGGGGGACAATGTAGTCGATGCCCACGCACATCACCACCAAGAGGAGGACTCACTTTAACTCGTGACTCAAAAGACTTAGAAGAAAAACAACTTGCACACATCCAGTCCCAACACTAAATGGCAGGAGTATGCAAAGCATTTGTATCTACAGCCACACATAATAAATTTATACTTACAGTTTATATTCTCTGCACAGGACACATTCCAATCTTGGATATCACTCACCACTGCACTTAACGACCCTTCTTATGGATATAGAAAGAATACATCTGGTTTACATATGGCACCAAGGTCTGCAGTATCAAACATCAAACAAAACCTACCACTTGAAGTTAGTGTCCTAACACAATACTCTAAAAGGAAGAGGGTCTTGTACAACCCCCACACCAAAAACACCAGCGTAGCACTTACACAACAGATCGACCAGTCTGGCTTACAATCAAGCAGATCTCGGCAGGACTTGGTGGCAAAAGTTATCAGGAGCAACCTAATAGCCAGGGGTCAATCAACAGACTCATGCTCTGCCAACCATTCTATGAAATGTGGTGTGTCCATTCTGACTAAGAAATCAAAACTTCACAAGGTGCTGAAAACATTGATGGACACAGAGAGGAGATATACATTCACAAAGCTCCACACACTGGATAAAATACTAATTACTGACATTTTCTATACAGCAACACCACCACTTCCGATTCACCCTCTCCAATTTATTTGTTCAAATTGGCTTAACTCATGTGATTCTAGGAGGCAACTGGAACCTAGTACCTGATTGTATCCTAGATAGAACTGAACTGAACTGTTGGTAACAAATATTAACACTGATTTAGATGAACTTTAAAATTAAGTTAATGAACATGGCTTAATGAACCTATTACATGCAACTAATAATAAATACACAGTCTTGTGTGCACAAGGGAACATCAACTTGGATAGTATGTTCTTTTAGTACAAGGTATTACACTACTAGACATAACCCAAGGCAATGCTAGAAAAAATTGATTTACAGATCATTCCTCAGTACAGTTGGAAATGGATCTTAGTCACATAGCGCATTACAAACCCAATTGTGAATACGTCCAGAAAAAAGTACTATATTACATGGGCACAGATGCTTTTGGAGAAAGGAAAATCTACTGGGCTCTTGACGTGTGATTTGGCCAAAACTAAATGACAATCACCATGGCATTACACTGGAGATGCAAAGAAGAAGGAGAGAAAGCAGGTATGCTCCTTCCACCACAGCCGAGATTGAGAGAAGTTAAATTATACTTCCAAGCAATATTCAAATTGGGCGGAATATTGGTAACTCAATCCCTACAAATTTAAAACAATTTCATATTTTTTAGTGATCTAGATCACTCTAATGGCCAAGACACAACAGATCCATGCACCTCCCCCCACTTTATCACAGGATGGTGGGGCACTGTTTGGATTGGAAATATCGAAATAAGAAATAGCAAATTTTCAACGGAGGATAGATTCCTTCAGAATTCTGTACGAGTGATAAACCCTTGTACCCTTGATATATGCAACATTTAAAGAAGTTGAATATTCAGCCTCCTTGGATAAATATCAAACAGGACCACATTATGTTTATTACATAAGGGGTGGGGGGGGCTGGGGGGGGGTAATGATTAATTCAAATGCACAAATTAACATCCCATTTTATTTGGTTGAGTGTAAGCGTTCGACCTCCTGTATACTTAAGTATACTTCTGGGGGCTTCTAGCTATTTCATGTTAGTTTAAGTGTCAATCAAAAAATCTTGCTTGCTAGTGGTCCGTTGAGCTTTTTTATCCCTCCTTTTTCTGTGTGGGAGCAGGGACCAACTATGGTATAACTACACTTTGTCCCGTTTATGGGGTCTGTAAGAGACTTATTATTATTTTTTTACTTCTTCCCTGCTCGTGTCCAGAGAAGCTTTCCTTTTCATTTGCAAAGCATTCTTGCTCTAAATTTAGCTTGCCTGTAAACAAAGCTATAAATCAGGCTATCTTGGTCACGTTTGGTCCCTCCCACCTCCTCCTATGTCGCTGACATTTTTCTTTAATTAGTATTAATTATTTTGTTCACACTCTCCATTGTTACTTTTTTGTTAACATCAGCGTGGTGCCTGATTCTGGGCTGCCGGGCTTCATCCATAATCATGGCTGCTGCTTTGGGAGGCCGTACGACTTTCTTTTGTTCTGCCTGACTCGCTTTCCAGGCAATTAAAAAATAAGCTTGCAAGGCTGATCGGGCGCAAACTATGAGCCTACTGAAAGGGTTTCTCGAATTTACTAGCATACAGGTATCAACACTAAGATTTTTCCGAAGCATTGCGCTTTTTATGAATGAATGCCACAGGCCAGCACTCAAGCTCTGGAATATATGCGGCACCAGACTTCAGTGCGGTTCACAATCTCTCTCTCTGATAGGGATTTCAATAATGTAACACGATTGATAAGGAAAAGGATGATGCATGTGTGCAGCGGAGGAGGAGGCTGTTACGCATAGAGCCGCTAGTCGTCCAGGAAGGCTGCCTCCCATGGGCAGAGGCAGCACCCAGCTCCCAGCTAGAGACCGGCGTAGAGCAACACTAACGTCACAACTGCCAGGGGATGCACTTGGCTGCCTCAACCAGACCCTGTGGACAGCACTGCATTTCTAGTGCTTAGAAAAGACTATCTGTCAGCGCCTGGCACTCTCTCTCGCTCTGCAGAACTCGGGGACCCCGTCTGGATGGAGCGCCGCCACAGGCACTTACCGCACCAATTTAATTTTTATTTTTAATATTTTTGGGGAATGCAACTTTTTGGGAACAAATTAATATTTAAGGAAACTCAAAGTGGTTTACGTTCAGAGGTGCACCAGAAGAAGCCAGAGAAACAGTCAACAGTAGCAGGATGGTGAGTGGTACCTCGCCGGTCAGAGTCTGACTGTCAGGCCTAGGAAGACTGCTTGTGTATTTACTCATCTAGCCAGCCACTCCCATTTGTACTTATGTGTTGATTTACCTATTCATTCAGCCGAGCAAAGCACTTTTTAAAATGTATTTTGTGTTTACCTAGCCATTCATTAATTGGTCTATTTACGAACTCATAGTGAATGTTGTATTTTGTCTGTCAATCATATTTATACATCGTATTATTCATTTACGCATCTACTAATTCATTCATGTACTTGGGTGTCTGCTCATCTTTTACATATGTGTGTATTTATTTAACACAGTTCTGGGCTAGATTCAACAGAGTGGTGTGTTACATGTGCTGTTAAAGTGCCTTGATGGAATAATAGCGCTCAGGTTCCAGCCTGACAGAATGTTGTAACAAACCACATGCCCACTTCCCCACTCAATCACCCCCTCAAACTCTCTCTCCTCCAACACCTCCAAGTATAAGCTGCTATCTGTGCTTTGAAGCTTATCCAGGGTACTCGATGACTATAGAATGGCTATAAAAGGGAAAGTGGTAATTCAACACATGCCTGTACTATATACAATTTGGTGAACTTATTTTTTATAATTTACAGTTTATATTTTGAAGTACTTATATTTTATCCTGTATTTTATATAATGATTATTCTTTTAACTTGCATAGACTGCATGGCATTCCATCACCCTACTTTTTTTTTTTTTAACCTTTAACATTGCGGTGTTCATAATAGTGCCACCCTAGCACGCTGACAGTTTCTTTTGTGATTATTTCTACACCAAAATCCAGAGCCACATAAAAAATGTTTGACCAGTGTGCTGTGCCTAAAAGGATTTTTAGAGTGAAGAGCCCAGTTCGCAAAGTAGGGAGAATGCGAGTACCGGTCGGGAATCAGCAGTTAGGTAAAGTCTGACAGAAAAAGTGTAACCAAAGGACTTGTTCTTCTGATAGAGACTTCTAACTGCAGATTCCTCACCTTATAGAAGATACCCAAGCAATACTTCTCCCGAGGTGGCCCAGGAACTGGCTCAAACCAGAAAATCTTGGAGGACTGAAAGGGCACAGTGCCAGTCTCAATGCACTTGGCTGTCCAGGCAGTAGTGTTTTATGAACGTTGGAGTGAGGCCCATGTATCGGCTAGGCAAACATTGAGGATGGGTACTACGTGTGCCAATGCAGGAGCAGCAGTCTTGGTCCTTGTGGAATGGGCTCACAAGCCTTCAGAATGCTGCTTCTGATCTATTACGTATCAGATCGTTATGCAGAGGACAATTAATCGAGAGATGCTCCGCTTCTGCACAGCCTTGTCCATTTTTGCTCCAGTGAACGTGAAGAAGAGGTGATCGCCCATTTGACGGTCTTTAGTGCGAGCAATGTAGGAAGAGAGCTCCCTTCAGGTTCCAGGAGATAGAGTCACTCATCCTCCTTGGAAGGATGAGGTAGAGCGAAAAATGTAGGCAGTGATATTCTAATTGACAGACAATAGGGTGACAACCTTCAGCAGGAATGGGGCACTCGGCTGAAGGTCTAGTTTGTCCAGGACAAAACTGGTGTAGAGGGTGAACAGACAAGAGTTTGAAGCTTGTGGGCCCTCCGTGCTGATATAATGGGAACTAGAAAGATCATTTTGATAGTCAAGAGCAGCAGAGAACAACTGGGTAGGGGCTCAAAGGGGATACACATGAGAAACACGAGGAGCAGATGATATTCCACTAGGGCATTACAAAAGAGGCAGGAGGGAACTAGTGTTGACAGGGAGGATAGGTCTGGTAGCCACAGGAAAACCGAATGGCCAATAGGTAACCTTTAACAGTGCCTATGCCTTGCTTGACTAAAATGAGAACAAACAGTAACACCTCCAATAGTGGTGCAGAATGGGGGAGCCACATGACGTGAAGAACGCCAGGCCACAAACGTATCCCAACGGCAGGCATATACAGCTTTAGCAGAGGGTCGCCTGGCCGCCAAGATGACATCACAGACATCTCCATGCATGAAAGTGGAGTGTACAGGTGCAGGACCCTTCCCTGTTTCTACAACAGGAAATCCTTCTGAAGGGGCAGCCTGACTGGAGGACCAATGCTCATGAGTTCTAAATACTGTACTCACTGTGGCCAATCCGGAGCCACTAGGATGACCGGAGCCCGATCATTCCTGATTATCTTGAGAACTCAGGGCAGGAGTAGTATCGGCAGAAAGGCATACAGGAATCCTGAATTCCACTTTAGGAGCAATGAGACTCCAAGCGAGATTAGTTTTGAAAACCCCAACAAGCAGGAGTGCTGACATTCCACACCTTTACGGTGGCGACAGGTCGAATAAAGGTTTTCCCTATTCTTGGAAGAGACCTTGTGCCACCCCCAGATGTACGTCATTCATGATTTGCAAAGCATGTGTCTTATCCAGGTGATTGATTGACACCTGATCTGTTCGATATAAGTCAATAAGGACGCTCAATGAAGGACCACACGCTAATAATGAACACAACTTAGCTTTAATAGAATTTCAGTAAAATATATGCATTTGGCACATCAACAAAGTAGAAGGAAAACTAGCAATAAAGGGCATCTATCTATATATGAGCACACGATGAAGAGCATCTATTTATATATGAGCAAAGAGTTCATCAACGGAAATATATGCATTGGTTAACTGTATACGAAACGCATATCTCAATTACTGCAGCATGTTCACATTAAGACGTTCAGGAAAAAAAAAAAAGCAAAATATAAATGAACAGAATACTTCAGATTATAAACATAGTACAAGTATGATAATCAATCAGAATAAAGCAGAGAAACAAAGGCCTTTCATCCCTGGGTGGAACTTAACTTTATCCACAAATTCTGGGAAGCCCTCTACTGCCTGCTCGGACCTCTCTCCCCCTCGAGCGTCACAGTCTAAGAACAGCACAGCCAGGGAGTCAGCGATGTGGGCGATGGCAGCTTGCACAACTCCATCTGCGAGCTTCAATTCCCTCGCCCGCACTTCAGTGCTTAAATAACCTGAAGCTTGGATTCTATCCCTTTCTCGCATCTTCTAGCTATGTTATCAGCACATGTCCCTTGGCTGCTCTGCTGTTCATTAGCCACTGTTTTTTTCGTATGTTAGAAATGGGGTCTTTGGTTGACAGTCAGGTTACCCCCTGTTCAAGCAAGGACCCTCACTCTAGTCAGGGTAAAAGAGATTCACCCTCAGCTAACCCCCTTGGTAGCTTGGCAGAGCAGTAGGCTTAACTTCAGAGTGCTAGATGTAAAGTATTTGTACCAACACACACAGTAACTTAATGAAAACACTATAAAATGACAACACCAGTTTAGAACAAGCATTTACAATGCAACGGGTCTCGCGTTTGCTCATGTTAGAGCTGATCGCGTTGTAAACTCCTAACCCGACTTTTCACCTATAGGGCAAAAGTGCATTTATGTACGTAACCCGAAAAAGTGAAATTAACTACGTAAAGCGCTCGACTTCTGCCAAGCGAGATCGCACTCGTAAATTAGAGAAAAAGAAGTCCACCATCGCAATGGAAAACAGCGAGCCTCGCATGTTTTCTGTACTTGGTCGCTGCGCTCGAGGAGGGCTAGCCACCGGAAAAGGCATGACGTATTCGTGCCTTCGACTAATGAAAGCAAGCAGATTTTATTAGGCAAGCCCACAAACCAATAAAAAACACTGACGTGAAGTTGACAGGGCTCCGAGCCCTTTTCTAAATACTAAAGCGTCTCGCTGCGATACGCATGCAACGCAGGCTCAACCCTAAAAATAGGAAATATTTATCTAAACAAAACAAGACCAAAACAACAAAAATCTGCCATACACAAGTCAATTTCAGAATTTTTAAAGATTAAACTCAAAAATAGCGCTTAGAAACACAAAATGCTTCGATGAGGTGTTTACATGGCGTCATGACGGAGTCTTTCCCAACAAGCCGACACCAGCGGCACCGGACACGGAGTCACGTAAACCCCCAAGTACAGTACCTTTGGTGAAGAGTGAAAACAAGTCGATGCGCGAAGTCTGAGAACGCGGCGTCTGTGCAAAACATTGAATCCGCGCACTTCGAGCGGCAGTCACGACGTAGTGCGGCGACTTTTACGGAGTCGCGGACTTCAGCGGGGCTGTAGCGGCGTCAGGCCTGCGAAGGTCATTGCGTTCCAGCGAAGATAACAGAGTCGGTTGCAGGCGGCGTCACCGGATTCAGCAACGGCGTCGGTCCGAAGTCGATTTCCTTGGATTTCCACCAGCTTTCCTTTCAAGGGCCTAGGGACTGGATAGGGCACCACTTGTCAGAGGAGGAGTCTCTCCAGAGACTCCAGGTGCTGGCAGAAAGAAGTCAGGAGGCAAGCTCTAAATCAAGCCCTTGGAGATTTCTTCACACGATGGAAGGCATACAAAGTCAGTCTTTGCCCTCTTACTCTGGCAGAAGCAGCAAATGCAGGATAGCTCCACAAAGCACAGTCACAGGCAGGGCAGCACTTCTCCTCAGCTCTTCTCCAGGCAGAGGTTCCTCTTGTTTCCAGAAGTGTTCTAAAGTCTGTGGTTTTGGGTGCCCTTCTTATGCCCAATTTCTCCTTTGAAGTAGGCCTACTTCAAAGTAAAGTCTCTCTTGAATGTGAAATCCTGCCTTGCCCAGGCCAGGCCCCAGACTCTCACCAGGGGGTCGGAGACTGCATTGTGTGAGGACAGGCACAACCCTTTCAGGTGTAAGTGACCATTCCTCCCCTCCCTCCAGGCACAGATGGTTCATCAGGAAATGCAGACTACACCGCAGCTCCTTTTGTGTCACTGTCTAGTGTGAGGTGCAACCAGCCCAACTGTCAAACTGACCCAGACAGGGAATCCACAAACAGGCAGAGTCACAGAAATGGTATAAGCAAGAAAATGCTCACTTTCTAAAAGTGGCATTTTCAAATGCACAATCTTAAAATCAACTTTACAAAAAGATGTATTTTTAAATTGTGAGCTCAGAGACCCCAAACTCCACATGTCCATCCGCTCCCAAAGGGAATTTACACTTTAATCAGATTTAAAGGTAGCCCCCCATGTTAACCTATGAGAGGGACAGGCCTTGCAACAGTGAAAAACGAATTTAGCAATATTTCACTGTCAGGACATATAAAAAACATCACTAAATGTCCTACCTTAACTGTACACTGCACCCTGCCTTTGGGGATACCTAGGGCGTACCTTAGAGGTGCCTTACATGTAAGAAAAGAGAAGATTTAGGCCTGGCAAGTGTGTACACTTGCCAAGTCGAATTTACAGTTAAAACTGCACACACAGACACTGCCGTGGCAGGTCTGAGATATGATCACAGAGCTACTTATGTGGGTGGCACAACCAGTGCTGCAGGCCCACTAGTAGCATTTGATTTACAGGCCCTGGCACTTCTAGTGCACTTTACTAGGGACTTACTAGTAAATCAAATATGCCAATCATGGATAAACCAATTACATACAATTTACACAGAGAGCATATGCACTTTAGCACTGATTAGCAGTGGTAAAGTGCTCAGAGTTCAAAAGCCAACATCAACAGGTCAGAAAAAATAGGAGGAAGGAAGCAAAAAGATTGGGGATGACCCTGCATAAGCAAAAAAGTCCAACACCGTCCTTTTCCTGTACTCCCTTTCTCAGGGTTAGAACGAACTTTGCGTCCGTCTCCTACACTTCCTGCTTCTTACACATGCAGCTGCGGATAATTTTATCTATGGAATGTTGGAAAACAAGCTTGAAAACAACATTGTGGACTTTTCCACATTGTTTCAGGTTTCTGCAGGCATCACGCTCATCTACACTGTTCAAACTAATTAACCCTTTGCGTCATAATGTCTCCGCACCTTTCCCTACACTGATCAGCATGGATGTCTAAGATGGTCCGCCCGGCATTTAACAAGCCTGCCAGGTGCTTCAGAATCAGGAAGATGTCCTGGCACTCCAGCCACGTCCATGGGCACAGAGCCTCCTGGCACAGGATCCATGAACCCATCGCAACCTGTTTATTTGTAATACCACATGGCGGTCATGTTGTCCATGAACACCTGAACCTGCCTTTCCTTGATGGACGGGAGGAAGGCTTTCAAGACCAAGCAGATCACTTTCAACCCCAGAAGGATGATCTGAAGCTGAGATCCTGCTGGACATCAAAGTCCTATGATCTCCACCTCTCCCAGGTGGCCGCCCCAACCCAGAAGTGATGCATCATTCACCACTGTTAAATTCAGGTGGGAAAGACCCAATCACAGTCAGTCAACCACCACTGCTGATCTTTAGCAGTCTGATTCAAAATCTGGACCAAGTCAGAGAGATTCCCCTTGTGCTCTGCCCACTGAGACTTCAGATCCCACTGCAAGGGCTTCATATGTCACCTGGCATGCTTCCGCAGCAAAATGCAAGAAGTTATCAGTCCCAGTAGCCTCAGTCAGTATCACCAAAATCTAGGATTGAGGCTGAAACACTGGGAAGGTACCCTGAATATCCTAAATAGTCCAGAGGATAGAGTTGCATGTTAATTGTGAACCCTAGCGAGTGCAAAAGGTTTGCCGTAGTCTGAATGTGAGTGACAACTGCTAGGAGTAAGCCTGCCTTAAGCAGCCAGTCGTCGAAGTAGGGGGAAGACTAGAACCCCCACCGCGAGGATGAGGTGCAACCACAAGCATCACTTCTGTCAACACCCAAGAGGCACTGGTGAGGCTGAAGAGCAGTCCAACAAACTGGAAATGCTCATGGCCCACCGTTAACACGTGTGGGCATGCAGGACGGTGGTGTGAAAAGAAGTGCCCTACTGCCATCCAGTCTCCAGGTCACACAAGACATGAGCACCCTGAATTTCTCTTTCCATGGAAAGGCACTGACAGGGTGTAAATCTAGTATGGGGCGGAGGCCTACATCCTTTTTCAGAACCAGAAAGTAGCGGCAATAGCAAATGTGTCCTAATTCTAGCGCAGGCGCTCTCTCAATTGCTCCTTTGGCCAGAAGAGTCTGCACTTCCTGATGGAGCAAGGAAAGTTTAGTCCTCCATCAACTGTTCTTGAGATGGTGGCAAAGACAGAGGGGTTTACATGAATAGAAGGAACACCCCTTCCACACAATTTGAAGCACTCTCTTATCAGAGGTAGCTGCAGACTACTGGGGCAGGTGATGCCTGCTCCTGCCACCAATGGCATGGATGAGCTGGAAGGAGGGGGCACTAAGGCTTAGAGGATGCAGCAGCCAGAAGGGAGGGGAGAACTGGACAGCATGTAGGGTTTGGCTCCCGCGTTCTCTTTGGGATCATTGATCTCATGTGCAAAAGGACTGAGAAGGCTGTTGGACTGCCTGGTACAGCTGCAATTGATGACGCCCGTACGTGCCCCAACCACATCCGCAGTAGGTGCGAAAGGAATGTTGCTGGGACTGGGCAGTTAGAGAAAGCACAAGAGACCTGGCACTGTTGCAGCTCTCCCATAAGTGCTCGAGCACTGTGTTAAATTTGTCATCAAACAGGAAAGAGCTATCAAAGGGCATGTCAATCAAGGACCATTGGACATTTCCCCCGCCCCAGGAACCCAGTGCACAGCAACCAGGTGTGGTGATGAAATGCCCCATAGAGGCCATGGTTCTACCTAGGAAGTCCGCGTTATCCAGCCCACACCTGATGGCAAACTTCGTTGCATCCCAACCATCCACGTAGGCTTAGGTGAGATTGGCTCGGACCTCCTTTGGAAGCATGAGAAACAGTCCCACAATACACGGGAGCCATGCAGTGGTCACTGAGCGCAAGGATAGGCTGGTGGTAGAGAAAGCCCTTCCTCTTCAGGTCTCCCTAGAGGACGGAAAGGGTCTTTCTTGGGTCAGTAAGTTGAAGGGGTGGAAGGGCTCTTCTGCGCTGGCATCAACGTTGAACGGTGCCAGATCAGTCAGGGATGATGATGGGCTCGTCGTTGAGCAGCACCAGTAGTGTTGGTAATTGCATTGGATAGAAAGGAGCTGGGCCTGGAAGAAGGCATCAATGGTGGCGTTAGAGCGCCTGAGGTAACCCAGTTGGAATGTCCAGGTCCCAAATGATCTGTGTCACATGTGGAGTTCTTCAGGATTCCATAATGTCTCTTGTCCTCTTCAACCTTTATGTGGAACAGCTTGGTACTCCACTAACAGATAACAGCATCAAGATTCACTAAGTGCTGATGAGTAAGAACTCTATTTGAAAGTCTCCTCTCCTTCTGACATCCAACACTGCTTGCACATCATCCAGATCTGGATGTCCAGCAGCTATCTGAAGCTTAACCAAAGAAAGAAAGTGTATCTATTACGTGCCAAGAATAACAAACAAGATTCAGTACAAACTTGACTTAATGATTTATGCCACAACAGCCACTAACCCCATTTAGGACAATGGCTCCTTGCTGCGTTTCCACCCCACCTTTTGCCTGATATTGATGCTGACTTGACTAAAAAGTGTGCTGGGACCCTGCTAACCAGGCCCCAGCACCAGTGTTCTTTCACTAAAAATGTACCATTGTTCCCACAATTGGCACACCCCTGGCACACAGATAAAAGGTACCAATGGTACCAAAGGCCCTGTGACCAGGGAAGGTTCTTAAGGGCTGCAGCATGTGTTATGCCACCCTAAGGGACCCCTCACCTAACACAGGCACATTGCCATTGCAGTTTGTGTGTGTTGGTGGGAGAAAAAGGCAAAGTCGACATTGCATCCCCCTCAGGATGCCATGCACACAAAATACTGCATGTGGCATAGGTAAGTAACCCCCTAGCAGGCCTTAAAGCCCTAAGGCAGGGTGTATTATACAACAGGCATAGCTGCATGAGCAATATGCCCCTACAGTGTCTAAGTCGATTATTAGACATTGTAAGTACAGTGTGGCCATATTAAGTATATGGTCTGGGAGTTTGTGAAAACGAACTCCACAGTTCCATAATGGCTACACTGAACACTGGGAAGTTTGGTATCAAACGTCTCGGAATAATATACCCACACTGATGCCAGTGTTATATTTATTAGAAAATGCACCCGGAGGGCATCTTAGAGATGATCCTTCAGTGCAGGATTGACTGGTCTGTGTCAGCCTGCCACTGAGAGACGAGTTTCTGACCCCCCCTGGGGTGAGAGACTGTTCTCTGAAGCCAGAAACAAAGCCTGCACTAATACCTAGCAGTGAGCCTCATAGGCTCAGACATTGTGTTACAATGCCCCGGGGCACTCCAGCCAGTGGAGATACCCACCCCCTGGACGAGCCCCCACTTTTGGTGGGAAGTCCAGAGGGATAATAAGAAAAACAAGGAGGAGTCACCCCCTCAGCCAGGTCCACCCATAAAGTGACAAAAGCTGAAGTGACCCCCTCCTGGAGAAATTCTCCATCTTGCTTTGGAGGATTAGGACCAATAGGGATAGGGATGTGCTCCCCTCCCCCAGAGGGAGTGGGCACAAGGAGGGTGTAGCCACCCTCTGGGGCAGTAGCCATTGGCTACTGCCCTCTCACCCGAACACACCCCTAAATTTTGTATTTAGGGGTGACCCTGAACCCAGACCATCAGATTCTTGACGACCTACAAAGAAGGACTGCTTAGCTGAAAAACTCAGCAGAGAAGAAGGACGACAACTGCTTTGGCCCCAGCCCTACCGGCCTGTCTCCAACTTCAGAGAACCTTCACCAGCGACACATCCTGTGAACCCAGCGACCTCTCCCAACTCAGAGGACTGCCCTGCAACTACAAAGGATCAAGAACTCCCATGGACAGCGGGCCTGTCTAACCAACTAAAGAAGAAACCATCTTTAAAGGGACTCTTACCTCAATCCAGAAGAGGGAGTCTCCACTACTCTGCACCAGACGCTCCTGGCCCGTGTCCAGAAAATCTAACGACCTAGAGAGGATCCCCAGGCGACTGACGACGTGTCCACCCTGGCTAACCTCTTTGCACCCCCCACGAAGACGCCTGCAGAGGGAATTACGAGGATCACCCTGATCGTGACTGCCGGGGACAAAGATATCCGACGCCTAGAGAAGCACTGCACCCACAGCCCCCAGGCCTGTGAGAAACCGACCACCGGTGCAGCAGTGGCCAGCAGGCGGCCCTCGCCCTTGCCCAGTCGGTGGCTGGCCGAAGAAGCCCCCTGTGCCCTGTCTGCAACGTCTATTGCCCCCTGGATCCCTCCAATGAATCCTATTACAAACCCAATGTCCTGTTTGCCCACTGCACCCGGCCGCCCCTGTGCCGCCGAGTGTGTGTTTTGTGTGCCAACTTGGGGCCTCCCCAGTGCTCTACTAAAACCCCCTGGTCTGCCCCCAGAGGACACGGGTACTTAACTGCCAGCAGACCGGAACCGCAACACCCCCTGTCTCCATAGGCACCCATGTTATTTTGGATCCTCTTTGACCTCTGCATCTGACTGGCCCTGTGTTGCTGGCGCTGGGTGTTTGGGGTTGACTTGAACTCCCAATGGTGGGCTAGCTATGCTCCGGAGACTGAATTTGTAAGTGCTTTACTTACCATATTAATCAAACTGTACTTACCTCCCAGAGGAACTGTTGAATTTTTCACTGTGTCCACTTTTAAAATAGCTTATTGCCATTTTATGAAAAACTGTGTACATTACTGTTTTGGTTCAAAGTTCTAACTATACTATGCAAAGTACCTTTCATTTAATGTACTTACCTGCTAAATGAATCTTGTGAGTCTAAAAATAAATTTACAAAATAATATTTTCCAATATATAAACATATTGGCCTGGAGTTAAGTAATTGAGTGTATCTTTTCACTTATTGCTTGTGTGTGTGTACAACAAATGCTTAACACTACCCTCTGAGAAGCCTAACTGCTCGACTACACTACCACAAATAGAGCATTAGTATTATCTATTATTGCCTCTCTCAAGCCTCTTGGGGAACCCCTGGACTCTGTGCACACTAAATCTAATTTTGGTATAGTATGTACAGAGCCAGCTTCCTACACCCCAGCTCTCACTAAATGCCATATCACTTAGCTTCACCCTGGACTTCTCCTTCAGAGAACATACTGCCAAAAAAAGAAAAACTGCATAGTAACAGCTCTCTTTTCTAAAGTTAGTCAGACTGTTTCTTCCAGAAACCAACTTCAGAACTGCTGTACAAGCCCTTGAATTCTTGAATAGGTGATAGTAGTGTCCTACGCCATGTCCTCCAAGATTCCCCATTGGCACCCTTGGGAGGCATCTTACACACTGCAGCAAGATTTATCTAGGGACTGAAGAAATATGACCAAATCACCCCCACCCGGAAAGAACTCTATTGGCTCCCCTTGCCAGTCAGCATCATCTTAAAAACCAGCTGCATCATTTACAAAGAAATCACAACCAGCACACCGCCACCTATCTTATAAACAAGCTCTCCATCTATCGTTGACTGTTCTTGGCACACGTGCAGCCAGGATCTTTAGTGCAGGAAGGCTTGGTACTTCATGAGTTAGAGTTGTATTATATATCAGTGAAGCTTCATTGGATGACAGGATGGTTGATCCCAGCGGTATCGCCAGAGGTGAATTACGTAGGGGCTGACCTGGGGGAAGGTCCAATACTTTATGGATGGAATGTGCTGTCCACTCAGAGGACTGTTACTGTTGGAAGCTGCTAGGTATTGCAGGTGCAGATATTTGCAGATTACTAAACAAAGATATGTGTATGCCCCAAACACTCCCCACTGGGCGATGCCAGGGTTTTAGAAAGTGCTGGAAACCCAGAACTGCAGGTGTTAGACTGCACATGGTTTAGTGCAGATTAGGCTCTTATCAGATTTGGGCTCTCTTGCCTTTAGCAGAACTCAAAGCAGAATATAATCTATAGGTGGGTCAATTTGCAGGTCATGCAGTATTATGCAAAGCGATGATAACATCATGAAAACAGTTGCCCACTCAACCAAAGACTGACCACACACTGTTGATATTACTGTCTTGGGGGGACCTACACATATGAAAAATAACATATCAACCTATCCAACTAAACACTGAATTAGGAGAGGAATGTTTTAAAAGCTGAACGAGAGGGCTGAACTGGGCACTGAGCTGGAAGAGAAAGAGCTGGCAACTGTGCTCAGAAATGTACATGGGGTTTCAGCTATGTTCACTGAAGCGATTTAACTCCAGCAGACCGCACAGAACAGTCCCTGAATTGTCTAAAGATTGCTGCCACTGCACATCTCCTGATCACCCTTTTTATTACAGAGTTTGGCAGTGCTCATGGTTAACTCTGTATTGAACACAGGTTGGGGGGGAGGGAGTTAATCCAGTAACGGATAAGTAGAAGATGGCCAGGCACACAAAAGTTGTGTTTGCTGGATCTTATGCCCAGGTCCGGGGGGAGGCAAAATCACAACCTGCTTCATTGACCTTGCAGACGTTCTTTCATGAAGAACTACTACTATGCTGGAAACCACCACACTCACAGTCACTGGTGAGATGGCGGGTTCAGGCTCATAACTGGACCCAGGAAGGGAATGTGGCAATTAGGCACTCCGTTAACAGGGCTAGGAAACTGATAAACCTGACCGAATGGGAGTGTGGAATTTTAGAAAGTACCTACTTGCCCAAGGGTCAGAATGCTTTGAAGGTTTTCTTGACCTGCACTTGTTCCTTTTAGTGCTGTGCAGTAATTTGACACATTTTTACCAAGTTTTCATATAACTGCTCTAACAATGGTATCACTGAGAATATGCCAGGGGCTAAATTATATAAATGTTTGCATTTTATGCCTCTAATGTTTCCATTTCTTAACCATTCTCCTGCAAAACTACTAACAGTGGCTGGAAGAAAGAAGTGGACATTCCAAAGAAGAAATCACTACGAGTCAGTGCACACCAACCATGTAGAAGTTTAAGCACATTCATCAACTCTTCTCCAAACTCTTACCACTATGGAAAGGCATGGGAATGCACTCCTGACAAGGGAAAGGTGTAAAAAGGGTTAATAGCTGGAAGAAAGGAGGTTAGGAAATGTGAGTCTGCAATCACTCAGCAGATTTTCATGTGAGCAAATATACAGATGTATATTTCTTCATGCAAAAATTAAATTCACAATTGTTTACAATAATTATTTTTTCCAGGCTTTTATTCTGCAAACTCTTGTGAATTTCTGAAAATGATTAACCTACATACACCATGTAAAGGTCATATCATACTGGTGGACACTCTTTGCAGCTTTCATTAAGAGTATGGGGCTTAATGTGTACTCATTTTGCCTACAATGTCTTACCCATTAATGGTTTTACTCTGATGCCTCCTTATTTTTATTTATTTACAGATTGGCTTGCATTAAACAGGTGTTGCTATATGATGTCTTACAGAAATGGTAATTTAAAGCTGCACAGTAATTTGCAAAACATTCTTCTCCAGCACCAGAAAACCCTGGTCTTCACCCCTCCTGCTACTGCCCAGCTGCGACCCTCCGTGACCTCAACCTGGGGCCCTCCTTTATATGCTGCTGCCTCACCCCACCACACAACTGAGAAAGCGTTCTTTGCTTTCTGCAGGTTTTCCAGCACTCACCGCATCCACACCAACAGCACCCTATACCTCTCTCTCTAACACTCACATTGTTCCACGGGCACTCACACAACACTATGCACTTGTGTGCATGCTCCTCAACACCTGCTCACTCAAACACGCCACATAGATCTGGGACCTGCTGTATGACAAGGCCTTGGACCTACTTTTCCCCAAAAGGAAACCAGGCTGGACCTTGCATTAGCAGCCTACATCACCACAGCTATTCTCCCGCAAAGCTACTAGATCGTGAGGCAAGACAGACATCACAAGCCCAGATGTAGAATCACCATCATGCACAAGAACATCAACATCAACTGCACCACTTTTACGAAAATATCATCCTCCATCAAGAAAAACCTGTCGTTCAAACTCCACGTCACAGCCAGCTTGGCGGCATTCTCAGACTACCCTGGCGGCGCACCAACTTTACCAACTCATCATGGATTTTGCAAATACATCCTACTCAGAGACCTGAACTTCCATCGTAAGAAAGCGCTAACTGAAATGCAAAAGCACTCATCTAAGATCTTAAGTCTAGGAAATCCCGAGACGCCTCACTGATAGCTCAACAACCACCAACTTCTTAACACCACTCAGTCTGGTTTCAGATACAACAGCACAGAAACTGTCTTCACTGCTGTCAGAGAGGACATCTCTATGACTCTGGATAGGGAAGACTCAGTATCCCTCATCCTCCTGGACTTTTCCGCAGCATTTGACACCATCTTCCACCTGTCTTCATCCAACACCTACACAACATTGGAATTCAAGGACAGGCACTCTGATGGATATACTCATTCCAGACTGCAAGGACCTGGAAAGTCAGCCTTGCACCGTAAGGATCCTCCTTGAGCCCAACTTTCTTCAATGCATCCCCCTAAAATCGATTCAATCATAGTGTCAACAAATCGCCTGTACACCTAAAGAACTCAATTGAGCATGGTACACTCCACGTGAACATCTGCTAGTACCAAAGTTAAAAAATAAGGTTTGTTCTTTGACCTGCGTACTAACATATAACCCAAAAGCGAATCGGGTTAGAGCCATTATTGAAAAAAATTGGAAGCTGCTCCTCCCTTTAGGCTTAGATAAACCTATCTTTGCTTATAAAAGAGGCCGTAACATCTATGATTCCTTAGTACATGCCCCATTCACTTCGAACAGTAAGAAGAAAGCTGATCTGAGAAGTATGCTATCCTTACCCCTATCATTGGCCATTTCCCATGCATGAACTGCCTGGCTTGCCAATATACAGAGAAGAGTAGACAGGTGAAGTTGAATGGTAAAATACACTACCAACGTTGTTTTTCAAACTGTAATACATGCCATGTGATATATTGCATTACATGTCACATGTCCGTGTTCACTTACTTATATTGGCCAGATGACAACCTGCGAAAACACGTATACTCCAACATATGTCCAGGATCAGATGTGCGGCACGGGGGCCCCCCTCGGTTGACCACTATATTGAACAGGACCATTGTCCAGACGACATCAAATGGTCTATTTTATACGTAATTGACAAAACAAAAACAGGCATTTCACTACCTTCCGCTTTGGATAAAATGGAAGCTCGTCTGATAGGACGATTCGGGACCGCCAGACGGGGTTTAAACGATTTGTCCGAGATGTGGGCCCTAATTAAAGTGTAACTGTTTTACACTGGTTCTATCTATATATTTTGTGTTGTAGAATATGCTGTACAGAATCAGTCCCAGAGATGTATACTAAGTCTGTTTAATGTTATTGAGGATATTGTCTGTTGGGTGTTTTTCAGTGTATTATGAATGTTTCTAAATAATATATTTTGTGAAGATAGAGATTGATTAGATAGTCTCTATCAATAATTGTTGTAGAGGTTTTACTTATGACTTTGTATCTATTATAAGCCCTCGAATTATGTATTGCTTGTGGAGTTTGTCCAGTGATTACTTATTCATTTTTGTTGGTATTCCTTTTTTGTTGGTATTATATTTGTAATTAGCCTTTTACTGTCAATAACATGTTAATAGGTATGGGTTTTGTTTTAAAAAGGCCCTCTACTTTGCTATCATCTAAGCATGTTAAGTTATCTGACCTTGGAAGGAGGCGGCAACCCTCGTTTTGGGCAGGAGCCCTTTAACTTTGTTTCAGCGCTCCCGCCTGGCGGGACGCGCACAGGAAGGCGGGGGAAGGAGGCAGCAACCCTCGTTTTGGGCAGGAGGCCTTTAACTTTGTTTCAGCGCTCCCGCCTCGCGGGACGCGCACAGGAAGGCGGGGGAAGGAGGCGGCAACCCTCATTTTGGGCAGGAGCCCTTTAACTTTGTTTCAGCGCCCCCGCCTCGCGAGACGCGCACAGGAAGGAGGCGGCAACCCTCATTTTGGGCAGGAGCCCTTTAACTTTGTTTCAGCGCTCCCGCCTCGCGGGACGCGCACAGGAAGGCGGGGGAAGGAGGCGGCAACCCTCGTTTTGGGCAGGAGCCCTTTAACTTTGTTTCAGCGCTCCCGCCTCGCGGGAGGCGCCCGGGCATGTCCTGCGCCCGTCAGCGACCGGAGGAGGCCGGGCTGGGCCATACCATTTTCATCCTGACTTCCGAGGTTTGTGACCAGCGGACGAACATACTTTAGCCACCCGGATACCTTCCCAATATAGGTGAGCAGTACTTTAGGCCCTCCTGGCGTTTCAGCTTTTCTAAATAAAGCCCCAGTAGAGGAAAAACAGGGTGGGATCAGGAGAGGAAGAGCACCTACGGAAATAGACTGTCAAACTTTGGGGCTGGACTTAAGTGTCTTATTAAAGCAAGATGGGTAGACGGAAGGGGGGGATGCCTTTGGAAAAAGCCGGCAACAACAAGACTCTAGATGGTTTCCTCCAAAAAGCGGTAGGGGCATTAGAAAAAGAAATTGAATTGGTGGAGCGCCGTCTGACTGCCCCCCCACCAACGGAGGCTCCATCGAAAACTCCACCACAACCTTTTCACCCACCCGCTTTTCAGCCTGCCCCGGCAACTCCACCTCCAACTACCCAAACTACCCGAATGTCTGTTGCAGAGCCCCTGGACAAGGTTATATATCCCCCAGAAATTACACAGCCTATGTCAGATAGGCCTGCACCCTCCCCAGAGCATAGCTCAAAGGGCAAAAGGAAACGAGGGGAGGTAAACTAAAAGAATAAACGGGCCCGTGTTTTGAACTCCCCCAATCATGCCGTGCCTACTCGGACCAAGGACTGCACACCTGCCCAAGCTACTAATAATGGCAGCCTAGACATAACCTTTATAATAGATTTTATAAAAGAAGAGCTCTCCAAAAAACTATACCCTATAACAACTCGCCTATCAGCAATTGAGGAGAAACTTGACGTTCTCATTAAACTTAATCAGCCAACCATCTCTTCCTCACTAGATTTACAATATTCGCAACAACATTTTCCCCCATGCCCTCCAGTCAACAGTGCCAGTAGCCTTTCTCTATCATCAAGCACGGTCCACAATTCTCAATCACCTTGCCCTGATTCTTTGCATCAACCAGTGAAGGCTCCTACTGCTAGACTGGCTAATCCCCCTAAAACTTGGCACTTAAAGAGTGATCCCCTCTTCCCAAGGCGGACTGATGAAATTGCTTCTTCCATGAATACGGGCACAAAACTGCACAGGGATCATACCCACCCTTCAGCAGACCGGATGCATAGGGATCTAGGAACCAATATGAGAACTTTACACCTACCACCGGAAGCTTGCCCTTATGTGCTTGTTATCACGAATGTTCCTAAGCTTAAGCCTAATATCTCCGAATCATTTACAGAACTGAAAAATAAGGTCATCCACTGGCTACATAGATACGCTAGATTTGCTTTTTATATGATACCCTCAATATTAATGGTGAGGAGGGTGGGTTGGGTGGGTCCACTCAAAAACTCCAGTACAGGGGACTGTATTGTTATTAACTTCGATGCGCCTTCCCTTGTCCAACAGCTTTCCTTGAATGTGTGTCATTCTAACCCTCTAGGGGGAGTAACCTCACTTTGTAGGCTCCAGGCTTTCTACCCTCACAAAGCTGTACCAGCTACTAAGGGGGTAACAATGTCACCCAGAGGTCCCACTAGGGTACAGATGCACCCTGACTCTCAGCTGAGACGCAGCCCTTTTTCGCTCTCGCTTTCTGAAATTGATTGACTAAAAGCCAGCACTGAGTACAGTTCATTTCAGCCTCAAGGTTCAAATAATTGGGATAAAGAGTACCCTATAGTCGGAAATATTGAAACTCACGAAATAGGGCAAGGCAATCCTGAGGTCGAACAAACCCCTACTGCAGACACCAGAGACCCTACGCCAATTTCCGCACTTGCTCAGCCAGATCTTTCTAAAATGGAAATTAGTATTTGGCTTTCCTCCTGTGCCCAGAGTTCTGAAATCTGTATTGGGGGTGCAAATAAGGAGCGCAAGGTGATTGAGACCAATTTAGCCACAGATTTATTAGACCTCAGTAAACTTGGATATTCACCACCATCTCAGACACCCGAACTGCTCACGCCACCCCCGATCTAGACAGGGCAAGAAATATTTTGGGCAATATTGTAGTGGGAAATCCAAACGTGGCTGGTATAGATAGGATTGAAAAGGGTATAAAACTTCCCCACGGTACTCCATTTGCAAGAGAGAACCCTGTGGCTGAAGCTCCCCAAGACAAAACAGATGGCCTAGATACCATCCTTAGTTGGAATATTGCAGGGTTGGAGAATAAAATGAACAACCCTGAATGGGGCAAATTCATAGACGAACATAAAATATGTCTTTTCCAAGAAACATGGGCACTGGAGCCTAAATACAGAATTGGTTACAAAAGTTACTGGGTCCCAGCAACTAAGGTGAATTCAGGGAGACCCTCAGGTGGGCTGCTTATATGGCTTAGCTGTTCCTTTAAATGTCGGATTGAAACAATTGACTTGTGCTGCCCTGATTTAATGGGTTTATCAATATCATCCCTTAGTGAGAAACCACTTTTAATATTCAATATTTATAATAGGAGCCTGGGTAGCAAATATGAGTCCGACACATTGACTATTTTGGGCAGCTTTCTTTCTTGTAAATCACCTTCCCACTTTATTCTTATTGCCGGAGATTTTAATGTCACTTTTGAACCCTACTTGCTGGCCCAGGAACTATACAAAGATGAAGACGCCTACTGGGGTATCCCTCACTAGTATCAAGCAAAAGACCAAAAATAAATAGATTAACACATCAGGTTGTGGATATTACACTGGCACATGGCCTGCGGGCCTGCAATGGTCGTTCCCGCTTGGACCCTAATCTTCACCCTACATTTAGGCGCGGGACACAGAAGAGCCAGATAGACTATATTTTGCTTGACATCCGCCTGTGGGGCTATATGGTTGATATGAACATTGTAGAACATGAGGAAAGTGACCATGAACCATTGATTTTATTTCTTAGGAACCTATTACCCCGACTTGAGGTCTCCTGTTCCAAGACCCATGAACAACAGCTCGCACTGACCAACAATAGACGAAATGTTAGATGGGAATCCCTGAGCACCGACACAGCCACCTTGGCATCTGTGTACAGGCAGTTGGCTGATCACATGGATCGTATATATCTCAGCCTTTAGAAGATAGTGGTGGGCTTATAGCAGCCCACACACAATTTTTTAATTCTCTAAAAAATATTTTTACTAAAGAGTCTGCAACAGAAGTTAAAAAGAAGTGCAACGCAAGGTGGTTCAACGCCGCATGCAGGGAAGCACAGCACAAACTGCTGAGAGCTTTAAGAGGAGGCCAGTCAGATCATATAAGGGAAGCCAGGAAAGATTATAAACAGGAACAAAGTAGAGCCCGTAGGAGATGGGATGAATCTAGATGGGTTTCCCTCCTGGAGTCTGCTAAAATAAATGACACCTCGAAATTTTGGAAATTGGTGGCTGATGCCAGCGAAGAACCGAATTGTTCGCCTGGTGCCTCAATACTCCCTGTAGAGTGGACAGATCACTTTTCCCGATTATATTCTGGGATCACTGGTGTTACTTCCAGGGAATTGACCCATACTATGATTACTGAGACCCCCAAAATTGAATTTACCCTGGCAGAAACCAAGGCTGCGATCACTTCACTGAAATGGGGAAAGGCCCCCGGCCTTGATAAAATACCAGGCGATTTATACAAGACAAACCCAGATATATGGGCCCCATACCTGAACCTCATTTCCAATGCGGTAACTGCAGGAGCACCTGTCCCGAGCTCCTGGATGGGAGCAGAGATAGTTCCCATCTTTAAGAAAGGTAACCCCTCTAATCCTGTTAACTACCGCCCAATCTCCTTACTTGACAACTTCCAAAAACTTTTTGCAAAGCAAATTTTGTCCCGTCTAGAAGAATGGATTCTGGAAACCAATGCCATTTCTGATTTGCAAGCAGGGTTTAGGCCAGCAGTTAGTACCATAGATCAGGTGCTAAGATTTTTAACAATAAAATGGAAGACTGTGGAAGTAGGAGGGGGCAACCTTTTTGTAGTTTTTATTGATCTTAGAGCCGCGTTTGATTTGGTCCCCAGAAACCAGTTATGGCTGACATTAGCCAATATGGGTGTCCCACACGGCCTCTTGGAACTTATCACACGACTACACGAGAATACTTATGCACAAATCAGGAGCGGTAAGGATGGCGATCTAACAGAAGCAGTGGCTATTGAGAGGGGAGTCAGACAGGGGTGTGTTTTGGCCCCTACCCTTTTTCTTCTATACATAAATAATTGTATTAAGTATTTAGCAAATTGCACTAATGATTCCCCAAAGCAGGCCGGGACCAAAGTTCCATGTCTACTTTATGCAGATGACACTATCCTCCTGTCTAAATCGTCCATGGGAATCCAGAATCTGGTTAACCAGTTCGGTGTATTCTGCAGAGATTACGGGTTAGACATAAATGTTAAGAAAACCAAACTCATGATATACAGTGCCCCGAACAAGAAGCTTAGAGCAAATATAAAGATGGATTCAATTCATCTGGAGAGGGTAATGGAATACGATTACCTGGGCACCAGACTATCTGATAAGGGCAGCTGGGATGCAGCTATAGGGAAAGGGGCACTAACAATCAGCCAAAGATGTGGAGTGATAGGACGTAAGGCTTGCACTGCAACAAGTCCCCCTCTGACCCTTATCTCTGAAATTTACAAAGCCCAAATTCGTGCCGCGGCCCTATATGGAGCGGAACTTTGGGGATCTCACAGACAACTGGACACTCTTCAAATCAAAGAAAATAATTTCCTTAGACACATATCCAGACTAGGGAAGGGCATGCCGATGCTCCCCCTAAGACTGGACCTGGGTCTAAATAGTATTAAAGATACAGCATACTTAAGACCACTTCTGTACTGGGTCAGACTATGGAAAACGGATGAACTCGAACCCTTCAGGTCAGAAGTTAAAGAACTATTGCCACCTTGCTATGGATGGGAAAAAGTACGGTGGCTAAGGGAGATGAAAGCGGCTTGGGTCAAACTGAATTTATCCCATTATTGGGAGAATCCCGAGATGATTCCTGGTAACGCTAAACGCCTGATCAAAGACCGTTATTGGGAAAAAAATCATGAGGAATCTCTCGGCTCAATTGGGTTAGGTCGGCTGACAGCAGAGTTTCTGCTGGTCAAGCACGGACCTCTGCCTGAAAGCTTCCTGGATCTCCCTATACCAGCCCGTGCTCGCTCTTTACTACTTCAGTTCAGATATGGAACATTGGCAGTCAACAGCTTCACGGCTTGCTGGTCGACCAATAGTTCTTTATCTGACAAATGCATAAACTGCCATCTATGCAAGGAAACTTCTGAGCATGTCCTATTTTTCTGTCCTTTGTACAAATGCCCTCGAGGGAAGTGGATTATCCCTCTGTGCAAAACACTGTTAACACAAAACCGAAACAGTGTGTATATAGAATATGTAAATATGACACTTCCATGCTGATAGAGAGTTCTGTTTCTAAATATTTGGCAGCAGCATGGAAAATCCGCAGTAGGATCATTACAGATCTTAATCCACCGGTTGAAGAACGGTCTAGAAGTTAGCGAATTAGCACCCTGTTATATTAGTCTGGGATTTTAAATAAAACTATTAGTGCGACCTATCGAGGATATAAGACTGTATCCCCGAGCATGTTGTCTAGTGGGTTACCCCAATTGAAGTGACTTATAGCTCCCCAGCATATATAATTTTATAAATGGCAAGATGCAATTTATTTGATCAACTTATTTAAGAGAACTGATTAACTTAGGGCTCCATTTTCCACTGGTTGACTTCTAACTTTTGCTAATAGGAGCTATTGTATGTAGTTTTTATGTCTTATTTTATGTATAAACCTGTTTTAGAATGGTTTTTATGCTTTTAACAATTGATTAGTATTATTTTAGCATTTAGCGTCTTGCATAGGGTAAGATTCAGAGACTATTTTGAGAGTTCTTTCTTAATTATTTATGAAACTTTTTTATGTAGTTTTACGAACCGTTTTTTTATTTTATATATAAGCGGTGTACTAATTGCTAATGTCTTTTTTTTATTCTTTTATTATGCAATGGTTTATGGCTTCTATCCTTTTGTATGTATGATCACTTTTAACTTCTCAAATGGTCCAAATCTGGACCGAATAAACTATTGATTGAAGTTATCTGACCTTTAGCATGTTTGCAGTTACCCTTCTTTCGCACATTTCAAAATGGCCCCCACAGTTTTTGAGGCAGGAGGAGTAATACATTAAGTCCCCTTCTTGATGTTTACTGAGGATGCGTAGCCCAGGTTACGGCCCGACTTGTTGCTTATTTAAATGCACGCCGTTCCAGCGTACAATATGGCGAAGCTCTCATTTCTTCTGAACAATGGCTGGCAACTTCGTGATAAATAGGTAGGTGCCGCGTGTTTTGTTGCGCTCGCGGCTGACAGGCTTTTGGTATTCCTCTAAACCTGTCTCAGTAAGCTTATGTTGTTTGTATTTTAAACAGCATCAGTCCGGTTGCACACACTATTGAATTATCGTTTGTGCTCCCTATGAATCCATCAAGTTAAGGTTAGTCACTTGGCTTACGCGTCTCTCATACTTACTCTTAGTTACTGAAACATCACAACTGTTGCTTTGTTTGAGGCTAATATGTGTCTTTGTTATTTACTTAATATCATTATGATTTGTTTATATTTTCTACTTTTGGTGTGGTATACCTCTGGGACTGGATTGATTGGTTTTTAAGACAACATTTACTTTAACTAACCATATGGACTATCGCTGGGGTTCAGCCTGATTTAACTATGTTTTGTACATATAACTTTTTAATATATATTTTTATTTTGGCTTTTTATTTGTTTCACTATAAATAAATAAAATTACGTGCACATATTAGGTTATGTTGGTGAACAGGTGTGTGTTCCCCAACACCTGGTGGGAATTATGATTGTTAAGATTATACATTTTTTAGTTAATTCCTTGTGTTGTTGTATATATAGGCACTGTCTTCATTGTCCTGAGGAGGCGGTAGTTAATAAGGCCGAAACGAGTCGACTATAACGTACTATGGAGTGACTGTTGTTATTCCTGAAACATTTGGATTGAATAATTGGTGGACTGGATCGGACTTTTATTCAGTGATTGACTTTTTTCATTGTAGCAGGATACCTTCCCTCCACAACTGTCACTACCTGGAAGAGTGACTGCTTGCCACTTGATGGTTAAGCAGCCTATATTTTATGTATCACGGTGCTCGTTTGGAACGTTAGGGTTGTTTTGATTTGTATATAATTTGATTTTGTGATTGAGTTCTTTAGGTGTACAGGCGATTTGTTGACACTATGATTGAATCGATTTATTTGTAATAAAGAAATTACTATTCAGTAAAAAATTGAGTTTTTTGCTTAGATATTTTGTATAGATTTATCCCTGTTAGATATTTTGATTTTCACATTGTTATTGTCCCTAATCCAGTGGGGTAACAGGGACCTCCCCTCTCTCTGTTGGTACATGATCCCCCTAGCCAGCATGATTGGCTCTCACGGCATCAACAACCTCTCCTATGCCAACGCACAAAACGTACTCTCCCTCATGGACAAGACATCCAGTACCTGGATCAAATTCAATGCCTGCATGACTGAAATCACCCACTGGAGGAAAACCAACTTACTAAAGCTGAACACCGACAAGCCAGAAATCAAGATCTTTGGGAACAGCATTTCACTAACTCCCATGACTAGACTCTTGTGATCCTCATCAACAGCAAACTCAACATGACCGCCAAGATAACAGTCACAGCCTCATGCTTCCATACCATGAAGATGCTGAGGAAGATTTTCAAATGGCTCCCAATAAGCACCCGGAAAACTGTTAGGCATGCTTAGGTTACGAGCAAGCTGGAATATGGGAACACCCTCTATGACAATCAACAACAAAAAAAAACTCATCAATAGGCTGCAGACCATTTAGAACTCTACAGCCAGAATTACTCTCAACTGCCCACGCTGCACTCACATCACTACACACCTGAAGGAACTCCACTGGCTCCTCATTCATAAAAAAGCACAACTCAAACTTCTCATCCACACTTATGAAGCACTGGCCAACCATACCTAAAAAAATGTTTTTACTTTCACAAATCTTCCAGACACATCCGGTCATAAAGACTACCCTTTGCACAAATCCCACACATGTAGGAACCAGATCCCGTGGTTGAACCTTCTCAACCATTGCTTCTAAAGCATGGAACGACCTGCCACTACATACAAGAGCCTCCTCTTCACTTCTACAATTTTGCAAGAAGCTGAAGGCCTGGCTTTTAGAGCTGTCCCATTAGGTCTTAGGTTTGGATATGCTCATACCTGCTCAGCGCAAAGATATCCTCTTGGGTGATTTTGCGCTCTACAAATCTGTATCACATAACATTATGTATACATTTAATTTTGAAAGTAAACAGCCAACAATCTTTCTTTCATGCTTTGGCATGCATCTGCATATAACAAGAAGCATTCTGGGAACCCTGACAGTAATGCAAGCAGTTACGCTTACAGATCACTGAATTTGTTTGGAGCCCTCGCAGAAAAGACTTCATTCATTAAAGATGCATAAAGTTTACACAACTTGGACATAAAGATGTAAATTGTGCTTTGGTGGCAGACAATCCTCTTTCTTAGATAAGATTGTGGCATTGGAAACTTACAGCTAGAGGGTTTCTCCTGCAGGTGGTCTGTCTTTTTTCAGAAGAGTTGGGGGGGTTGGGGCCCACTGCCTCACATCCCAGCACAGTTTGCATCTTTGCATCCTGGTAAATGTAGTTCACAGTTAGCGCTTACTTCAAAATGATCTGTAGTTTTTCACCAAATGTGGGGCACACATTGCTGTATGTCTCTAGACCTTCATCAGTACAGAATAGAGAACAAAGAAAATTCATCTGGGGTTGCTGGAAATACTGCCAAATTCCTCTCAGGTCAAGTACCACTCACAGGCACACAGGTTCATCTCCAAAGCTCGTCAGCTCATTGACTCAAGGGAGCCCTTTTAAACAGGAAGGGGGGGTTGGGAGCACACTGCCTCACATCCCAGCACAGTTTGCATCTTTGCATCCAGGTAAATGTAGTTCACAGTTAGCGCTTACTTCAAAATTATCTGTAGTTTTTCACCAAAGTTGGGGCACACATTGCTGTATATCTCTAGACATGTGTTTCTAGGTTCAGCCCTTCATCAGTAGAGAGTAGAGAACTAGTTGACAAAAGAAACATGAAATCTTGTTGTAAATGACACCAAACAACTTGTTCTGAGCCAGGCTACAGGAATTCCAAAGCCCAGCCAGTAGCCTGAACCCTGAAGTACAACTTAACTTGAACATTATGGCTTGAATCATAAATTCCTTTCTGCCCCAATCAAGGTTGCCAAATTAAAGCTACTATAAATACATTAAAAAAAAAACTCCAAAAGCTCAGACACTTTAAGACAACCATGTCGCTTAGTGCAATGCTGCACGCTTTCAGTAAGTTGGAGGTACTGAAATAGCCACCCGGTGGGATTCCTTCATGAGGCTTTTTCTCTCATTTAATAGGTTTATAAATATTATCACTCTAACTCTCTTCAACAGGCCAAGAAACACACCCACTTCGGTGCACCACTTCCAGGTTGGACAGCACCTCACCAACTACAGGGCACAGAACTAACTACTCACCATTGTTTTTAAAGCTGTACCAAGCAGAACCCCATAATACATCTCCTAACAGACCCCATACGACTTCATGTTCTTAACATTCAGCCAACTTCCACCTTTTATGGTTCCTATTTACTCCCATGATCCATTTAAGTCCAGGTCTTTAGAGCTTCCATGCCTTCTTTGGAACACCCCCCTATTCCAGCTCCATGCTCTAACCACTGTTACTTGATGAAAACAATAAATCAAATTGCATATGCTGAATCTTTCATGGCTGAACACACTGGGAGGATGAAAAGCCCTCACCTCCTTCCTTACTACCACAGTGCTGAAAGAATGTCTCAGTGAAATGGTACAACAAGATCTGAAATATGCAGTGTTTGCAAGATACAGGTTCGAAATCAGGAAAGGTTGACACAGCTTTCAGTGTTTCCGACTTCAGTAGTCAAATACAATTACGCTGTGTAATATTCACTTCCGATATTTAAAGCACTTACAAATGCCAGAACACTGTGGTACAAAGAGATACATGAAACAAGTACTGCCACCTTTTATCGTGTATCTCAGTTCTAACTATTAACAGCATTTCTCTTAAAAGGGGTACCTGATCCATTAAGTATGGTTTATAAAGATCAAAAGAAAGATGAAACCGCATTCATTTGCCAGAGTCATTCAGAGTTAACAGTTTCAGTTTGATATAACCAAACTAGTATGATGAATCTGAAACCTCATAATCAGTTTGATTGTTAGGCCAAAACTAAACCCCCAATCTCAAGAAAGTCCACAGTCTGAATATACTACGCAATTTAGAAAAATGAATATTACTTACCGAAGACTCACTATCTCGTATGAGGAAGTCCCCCTCCATTCCCCGCTCATTTAGCGCACATTCTGCTTGATGCCTTGTGACATCCCCATAATACCATGGTTTTCCTGCAAATCGTCCTGCAGTAGATGGGCCAGTATAACTTATTTGAGGTACGTAAGTAGTTGTATTTGCAGGACCATCACTTAAAACAACAACATAGTTTTTGGGAACAAGACCTATTTGTCCTCGAGAAGTTTTACACTTCCACCACTCAGGATCATTTTCTGGTTTTTCAATTACTTCCATGGTTTCACCTTTTTCAAAGTTTAGCTCTTCTTCTGTGACGGAACTGAATGGATACAATGTCTGCACAATATGAAGGACTTTAGTGCTCTGGCCATTAGTCATTGATGTCCCTTTGCGTAGACTATGGAAACTTGGTGAATCTGCAGTTGCTTCCTCTGTCTCTTCCATCACATAGTTGGAAGGAAACCAACCAACCTGTCCATTGTAACTACCTCGCCACCAGCCATCGCTGCATTTTTCCATAACTATCACACGGGATCCTTTCACAAGGGATAGTTCATCCTCCCTTTCAGCTACATAAGCAAACTTGACAAAAGCTGGAATGTTAAGGTCATAAATCCTATCTGCGCTGCTGCCGTTGGATGGATACTCTGCATCTGTACTTGGGGTTGGAGAAGAATCTCGAGCACTTGTCTTCCGTCTCGTTTTACCCAAACCTATCAGGAAAAACACAAATGCTCAACTGTGCATAGCCATGTAAATTAACGTACATATGGTAGATTAATTAGAATACAGCCACAATGCAATCCTGCTCAAACCAACAAACAATTTTGAGAACAAACATGGTTTGACCAAGAAATAACAACACTGATTCGAGAGAAGTCATTTGTAGCGTCACAGTTGGCCTAAAGTCAAATTACGTTTCTAAACCAAGAAGACAATTCTTTTAAGGAGAGGCTTGGTTGATATGGGCAGCCTCAAGTGCATTTCAGTTTCTTTCCTTCACTAATGAAGGATGGAACTAGCTATGCAGATAGATCTGTAACCAGATATACAATATGTCTAGTTGCATAAGGGCTGTCCCCTGCATATGTATCCTCTGCTTGTTTTCACTCACTGGGGTCTTCTTTCCTTTACAATTTCTGTGGTTTGTCATATGTAGCAGTTGCATGGCTTCAGATGTTAATTGATGTGAACATTATGAAGCAATCCAGTATAATTTTAATGAGCTCTACGAACTTAAACTGCAGAAGTTGGGTTTTTCCTTTGTGTCTTAAGGTTTGTAAAGATTTATCTAAATTGTATCTCTTTCTTATTTTGCGCATATCAATATATACATGTGAGTTAGGTGAATCTATTAAAACGTTCTTGATATTCTATCTGTTGAAACAATGAGCTATTTTCAACAAATGTTTAACCCTTTTAAAGCAGAGGACATGACATTCACATCCTCCACTGTAAATCTGTAGTGTGGAGAACATGAAAGTCGCATCGTTACACTGTGGCCAAGGAATCTCTATGGTGCTTGCAGCTAGGGTTGTTGTGGTGAAGCTTCCACAGTGACCTTGTGTTTTTTAAAATTTTTCTAATGTGACTGGAGATGGTTCACTGTCGTTATTGTGGAAAGTGAAAGTAAAATGAGACATTCAGAAAGTTAAAGGAGCCATTTGAATTCTCCTAAATTATATCTCTAACTAGTGGATCCCTGCACAAGGATCGCCACAGGAGGAAAGACTCCAAGCAGGGATGGCTTCAAAAGGCAGTGGAGGGGGCCTTGGCCCATAAGCATAGCCAACTGCACCCCATGAAATGGTAGTTTTTTCTTCCTGACATCCACCTGGGAGGTCAAGTGGGAGAAGTTCCCCACAATCTATCCACACTGTACACCCGAAGGGGGCAGTAAACCTACTAGGAACCAGGGAAGCCATTTCTGAACCAAAAGAATGGGGTGGGAGTTGGTAACAGTGTTTCTGCTCATCTGGAGACCAGGCCTCGGGGTGATTAACCTATTCAGACCAACCCAGTGGGAGAAAGGGGGGGACAAAGCTTAATAGGCACCAGGGACTGTCTTTTATTTGATTTTTTAACAAAATGAGGAGAAATGTGGTCTTTCTGTACATTGGTCTTGCCCCCCCCCCCCCCCCCACCCCAAACCTAGTGCCTATACAGTTTTATTTCCCCCTGTGAGGCAGATGGAGGGAGGAGTATACCCTAGTGCCCATACAGTATTTCTGACATCTAGGGAGAACAGATGAGGGTGATAACCCCAGGTGGCAGAAATACTATTAGGCATCAGAAAGAGCCTTAAAAAATGAGAGACAAAATGGGGTGTAGCAGTGCAGAAAGAGCGTAGGTGAACCTTCTAATCGGTCACCCTTTGGGGATAGAAAGAATGCCTGGTGCCCATCGGTGGGGGGCACAGCTTAGCAGCAGAAGAGCCATGTCTTGCACCCAATTCGGTTTCACGATTTTTTGCCTAATGGTATGTGGGTTTTGTGCCTTCCAAACAGTAGTCAAATAGAAGGTAAATGTCCAATCTGCTTACCCAGGAGATAAGAAAGACCACCAGGACTAAAAGTTTTAATAAAACGGGTAGTCCTATACCAGCATCAGCAACTGTATCCACCAGCAATTCCTCAGGTACCACACAGTTTTTCTTCATCTCGCAGAGGGCAAGAGTGGGGCATTACCCATTAATTTTGCCCACCTACCAAGGGAAAAAAGTAGGAAAAATAATAGAAGGGGCAACAGAACACCTTGGCTTGGCCCACATCCCCAAATAAGTACTTATGCCCCAGAGGGTGGCAGATTGGGAGGCTTACCTTACTACTGCAAACCCATATGTCAAAACTACACCTAAAGAAATCACAATTTCGCATTTCTGAAACCTTAACACCCACTGGAGTTCACAGTGGTGTGGCTTGCATGGATCCCAGCAATTTTTCTTTCCCAGAATGCACTGTGAGCATCAAAGTATGGGTTAAAAGACAAGGGGGGTTATTACAACTTTGGAGGAGGTGTTAATCCATCCCAAAAGTGACGGTAAAGTGACGGATTTACCACCATCCGTATTACGAGTCCATTATATCCTATGGAACTCGTAATACGGCTGGTGGTATATCCGTCACTTTTGGGACGGATTAACACCTCCTCCAAAGTTGTAATAACCCCCAATATTTTGTACGTTTGTATAAATGAGAGAAATCTCAGGCACTTCCAGCTAATGGCTGAAGTCGTATCACCCTAAATTTCTTCACTTCTCCCAACAAAAACACTGCACCAGATGTGGTAACTTCGAAGCACATCACAGGAATGGACCATAACCATAGGAAGGCCACACTGACAATATATTAACTTCACATGGGTCAATATTTAGCTGGTTCTCGTCACCTATGATAGGCCCTTCCAAACAAGTGGGGTACTGTTTTTATTTAAAGAATTGTGTGAATGTAGGACTTTGTCAGGAACAGGAGGAAAAAAAAGGTGCTTTTTTCCAATGTTTGATATCTGCAGGGCATTATGAGTAAGGAAAAAAAGTAGTGGGGTCCATAAAAATTGTACCACCATGGGCTCCCCGGGTGTCAAGTTTTCATAAATGTCTGAGCTTGGCATCTTTTCCTGGGTGCCAGCCTAAATACTGCAGCTAACCACATCTCCAGTAAGACTGAAATTTAATGCAAAAATCTTAGCATCTTCACATTGCAATTTCGGTTCTTTCTTGTCTGCGGTGATATGCCCACACTTACAGGTGAGGAACCCTTTTTCAAGAAACTAAAGGCAGGAACTACACTTGTGTTGTGGTACATAGGTAGCACCTGTACTGCACTGTTCTCTCTATACAGATTAGTCTACAATGGGAGTAATGGATTTCAGAGCACTAAATGATAAGACATTTATGTTACTAGTGTTAAATTAATGAGCGCAAGCGACCCGTGAACCACGCTAGAAAGGTTCGCGATGGGGGGACAGAATAAATATTTACTACAAATCTGCAGGAGGGGAGATTCGCCCCTCTAGGCAGCCAAAAGGGAAGTGATCAAGGCATGGGAGCAAGTGAGGACATTCCTCAGAAGGAAAGATGAAATTACAAAGGAATCCCTTTTGTAAATATGTCCATGCTTCAAAGTCGCCCTGAACAGTTTTTAAAAAATAGAATTGCACTGGCATCTTCAAAATAGGAGATATAGAAAGGGCTAAAAGAATCAAACATTTTCACAAAGGCAAGAAGAATTTGAATTACCCTCAACCGAGGAATTTAAAAACATAAAACTATGTCATGCACCTGCAAGCAGTTCCCTAAACTGCGGTTCGATTCCTTAAGGTCGTCCTCCTGAACACAGGGGCTGATGGAGTGCTGATCAAAAAGGCTGGGTCTGCTAATTATAGTACTCTCTGCTGAATAACGCACCAGAGATTACACTCAGTTTTCGTGGTAGATGGTTAACAGATCTGGGAACATTACAGGATATTGACTGGGGTGTGATGCCAATACACTCTATAAAAAATGCAAACCGAGCGGCACTACACCTTATCTAATTAACAATACCACATAAAGAACACTATCTCAAAACCAGGTTGTTTGACTTGGGAGTGGTCCAATTGAGAAAATGCCTCAAAAGTAGGAAGGGGGACTGTTTATTTTTAAAACATGATAAAGTACTGCAGTGTTTTTCACATGTTCTGAAGCAGTCTCTTTCCATGAGTAGCTCGTGAGCTACTGCTAGCTCTCCTATTCCTAGATCTCGTGTGCTAAGCACAGCATACTAAAATACAAGCTTTAGCTTGTTTAAATATCTATATATATATATATATATATATATATATCTATATCTATATCTATATCTATATATATATATACACACACACACACACACACACACACACATACACACCAAAACAGAGTATGTAATCAAGACAAAAATGTGTTTATTTTCATAACTCATAAGAGGATGTTTGGTGAAAAATGCGTGAATTTCCAAAATATAATTAAAGCTGATAGCTGAGTGATAAATCATATGGCATTAGCAAAGCATATTATTTACATGATATGAGGAACACTGCAGCTGAACCTGGTACATTTTAAAGATGCAGAGGCATTCCAAACCGGCTAAGTATTTTTTTACATGAATCCTGGCAACATTGCCTGATTGCCTTGGGGTGATCACTGCTGATTATCTTGTATGTGGTGGCCACTAATGTAACCTTGTCTGATGTAGTCACAATTACAGTAATATCAGCTCTGGATGTTTTTCAGTAATATAAGTAGCTATTATTACAGAAAGGGCCGGAGACCCTTATTCTGGAGGGAAGTAAGGGACACTCTTTCCCCAATGTAGGCTGTGGAAGTCCACGACACCACAATTCATGGTTCTAGACATTCCAAATGACACAGATATGGTGAAAAGGAAGTCAACACTAGGGTCCCCAGGCCTGATGATAACGAGCCAAGATATATTGAGGAGACGTGGAAATGCACAATGCCCAATAGCAGAGATGGTGTGATGGTATGGGCCAATGTATAAGGGCAGAAAAGGTGGCTTATGAGTGTAAAAGATGCCCTACAAGTTTCAGAGGATTTAGGGACCTAGGGAAACCACACTGGACTGTTTAACAGCCCAGCGGTAGTGACCAACACTTATATTAGAATATTAGGTGAGGAATAAATGGGTGAACAAACCCTGAAACATATGTTGATGAATGGACTTTACTGTAACTATGATTACAGAATTGGAGGCTCAACACATAGGTCCTCATTACAACCGTGGCGGTAAATGCCGTCTACCGCCGTGCTGACGGCCACCAACATACCATGACTGCAGCAGTATTCCGTTACGGGTATTATGATCCACACTGAGAAATCCGCTACTATACAGACACCCCCACAATTCCGCCTGATCAGAGGTCAGAGATAAACTGGCCATAGCAAAACCCACACCGTTAAGCCAACAGGAATACGACCACAGTATCACGACCCACGAATCACCACAGCGGTCTTTCAACCACGGTAAAACATTGGCAGTACACACCGCCGCACTCAAAATACACATTTACAAACCACCACCAGATTGGACAATTCAAACTACACATACCTGACACACACACAACACCCTATCCAATATAAAACATACACCCACATTACCCACAACCTTTTACGAGAAAAAAAAGATTGCCAACAGAGAGACACATGAGTCAGGAGCACCCACTAAATCTGAGCCACAGAACACCATCACCCATACACCATCCACGCACCTCACACCACAACACCCCAAACATCACCCCACATATCCCTACACATATCACTCATACAACATCCATGGAACCACAAAGACACCCCAGGTTTTCAGAGGAGGAGTTAAGGGTCATGGTGGAGGAAATCATACGGGTAGAGCCACAGCTATTCGGATCACAGGTGCAGCAGATGTAAATTGCAAGGAAGATGGAGCTATGCCGGAGGATCGTGGACAGGGTCAACGCCGTGGGACAGCATCCAAGAACAAGGGATGACATCAGGAAGAGGTGTAACGACCTACGGGGGAAGGTGTGTTCCGTGGTTGCAAGACACCACATAGCCGTACAGGACTGGCGGTGGACCCCCACCTCCTCCCCAACAACTAACAACACGGGAGGAGAAAGTCTTGGCAATAATGCATCCTGAGGGCCTCACAGGAGTAGCAGGAGGACTGGACTCTGGTAAGTCAAATCTTTAATACTTTGTCCCCTACACCCTACCTGCATGCCATCACAAACTCCTACCCCTACCCTCACCCCATCACTCTACCACCTCACACATACCCCAGTATCACAACCCACTCATCCCAATACCAAGACCTGAATGTAACACCAATGCATGGACTCCCATCACAGACCTGCATGGACACCCATCACCACAGCATGCCCCGTAGAGAGACTCACCCAGCCCACAAAATCACCACTCACACAAGGCCAGGCTGACAGGGAAATCATAATCATACAGGGAAACACACCCATTCACAAGATGACACACGCAGATACACTAACACTGCATTTTCATCCCCACAGGACCCATACTCAATGTCAACGGAGAGTCAGTGCCAGCTACATCCAGTCCCCCCACAGAAGAGGCCCACAGTGACAACAGCAGCTCTTCATGCCTGGATCAGGATGACCAACCTGGCCCATCCGGTACCTCTCGACAGTCGGTTCCCCTGCCACAGTCCCAACCCACCACAGAGCCTCCCCCCTCAGGAAACACTCACCCAGCGGGCCCATGCCACTGTCCCCAGGACACGCCAATCAACAGTGTGTCCACCACCACACAGACCACAGGCAACCCCACAAACACAGGACGATCAGGGCCCTGGGGTCAGTGGGCACACAGTTCAGGGGACAGAAGCACAGGACAACAGGGAAACTGGAAGGACTGCTGTGCGACGGGGGGAGGACAGGCCCAGGGAACCCACTCTCCAGGAGTCCCTCACCAACATCCTGGGAGCATATCACCATTCCCAGGAAACCATGGGCCAGATACTGTACAAGTTGCAGGAGACCCAGCGGCTGCACGAGGGACAGTACCTGGGGAGCAGGGATGACCTCAAAAACATCTACACCATCCTGGTCACCATTGCAGTGGTGCTGGGCGACATGGCCAACACCATGAGGGAGGCAGTGGCACAACAACTGGCCCCTGACTCTAGCCAAACCGATCAACAGCCTTCCATCTCCGCTAGTGGACAGGAGGCCCCGCCACAGGACCAACAGGCCACCAGCACCCCACCCCCTGCAAAAGGAGAACCACCCCGCAAACGATCCCTGCGATCCAGGGAGAAGTCAGAGAACATTGCCAAGACCCTCACCAGGAAACAAGACTCTCCTGATTGTCACCCTTCTGTCCCACTCTGTCACCCTGTCCACTTTCAACTGCCATTGCTCCCCTTCCTATTCCCCCCTCTGACAATGCACTTGTGAGACAAATAGACTGGTCTCTACCCTGGACTTTCCTCCACCCTCACCCCAGCCCATTGCACATCCTCCTCTACTTATGAGCAAGTAAATAAACACCCTTGGAAAAAACACTAATCTGGAGTCTGTCAAATGATTCAAATATGTATTACTTCAACATAATCAAGCATTGCAAGTCAAATGTACAGTCATATATACTTTGAAATGACCTTTGGTGGGCAGCAGTACACATAGCATGAGCCAGAGTGGGCCTCAGAGATCTGAAAATAGAGATGCCAAAGGGTACAGTAAGTGGCCATAGACATAGGGAAATGAGGTTGCTATGGACAATGTCCAACAGATAACTGATAAGTTAACTTATGTTACAGTGTCTTACCTGTGTGCCACTGGAAGTACTGCAGTATTATGTTGCTTCTGTTGTCAACATCTTCTTCCTCTGCCTCCTCTTCCTCACTGTCCACAGGCTCCACCGCTGCCACACACCCATCTCTAGCCTCATCCTCCTGCGGAAAAGGCACCTGGTGTCTCAATGCCAGGTTGTGCAACATGCGACGATGATCTGGCACACCTTCTTGGGTGAGTAGTACAGGGATCCACCTGTCAGATGGAGGCACCGGAACCTGGCCTTCAGGAGGCCGAAGGTCCTTTCAATAATCCTCCTTGTACGCCCATGTGCCTCATTGTAACGTTCCTCTGCCCTTGTCCTGGCATTCCTCACTGGGGTCAGTAGCCATGAGAGGTTGGGGTAACCAGAGTCACCTGCAAATATTGAGGGACAACTGTTAGCCACACACTAACCCTTAGGACCCACACCATACCCATACACCAACATATACTGGGAGGGAACCAGGGCTCACCTATTAGCCATACCCTGTGCCTCTGTAGTTGGGCCATCACATTTGGGATGCTGCTATTCCGCAGGATAAAGGCGTCATGCACAGAGCCAGGGTATTTGGCATTCACATGGGAGATGTACTGGTCCGCTAAACACACCATCTGCACATTAATAGAGTTATAGCTTTTTCTATTCCTGAACACTTGTTAATTTCTCGGGGGGGACAAATGCCACATGTGAACCATCAATGGCACCAATGATGTTGGGGATATGTCCCTGGGCATAAAAGTCAGCTTTCACTGTGGCCAAATCCTCCACCTGGGGGAATACGATGTAGCTGCGCATGTGTTTCAGCAGGGCTGACAACACTCTGGTCAACACGTTGGAGAACATTGGCTGAGACATCCCTGATGCCATGGCCACTGTTGTTTGAAAGGAACCACTTGCCAGGAAATGGAGCACTGTCAGGACCTGCACTAGATGGGGGATACCTGTGGGCTGGCGGATAGCTGACATCAGGTCTGGCTCCAATTGGGCACACAGTTCTTGGATTGTGGCACGATCAAGTCTGTAGGTTATGATAATGTGTCTGTCATCCATTGTCGCAAGGTCCACCAGGAGTCAGTACACCGGAGGATGCCGCCATCTCATATTCAGCCTCAGCGGTTGAAGCCTATGGAAGAAAACGGTGAGCAGTGGGTCATATTCACACAACTATTGCACTTATGATGAATTTCTTCCTTTACATAACCAGCATGTGAATCCGACAATCAGTTTCTGTGCCAATGTCTGCTGTGACGCAGTTAGGTGCCATGGCCTGTGCCCCCCTTGAAATGGCAGCTGCCTGGCCTGTGATGCGGGAGAAGTGGAAATTAGGTCATTCCGCTGGCGTTGTGCGCCGTCGCGGTAGGCAGTCGATGACCGCCACCCAACTTCGCATTGGTTATCATTGGGCCCTAAGGGTTCCAGGAGCCAATGGCGATGTCCGCCGGTGGTGACGGTACGCAGAGCCGCGGACATCACCACCATTTCCTCTCTGTTCAACTGACTTGCTACCTGACCTTCAACAGGAGAGGACCTACACTGCAAGTGCTGCTGTGACCTGTGTCTGGAAGCGACAATGGCTCATGTGTCTGGGGAAAGGGCCCCTGCCTTCACTGCGGAGGAGTTGGAGAAACTGGTGGATGGGGTCCTACCCCAGTACACGTTACTCTACGGTCCTCCAGACAAACAGGTAAGTACACTGTGAGCATGATGCGTGGGCCATGAATGTATGGATTGCTGTGTGTGTAAGCCACATGTTTTGGGGGGGGCATCCTGGCCAGAGTGCAGCATGTAAGGTGGTCAATGTATGTGCATCAGAGGATTGGAGGGATCTGGTGGGCCATGAGTCTGACGGTCCGGACGGTTGACTAATTCCCTTTTCTGCTGTCTTTTCCATGCAGGTCAGCGCCTATCAGAAAAAGGGTATTTGGCGTGCCATTGTCAAGGAGGTGCGGACCCTGGGGGTCTTTGACTGGCAGAGCACCCAATACTGCAAAAGGTGGGAGGACCTGCGTCGCTGGGCAAAGAAGACGGCAGAGACCCAGCTGGGGCTGGCCTCCCAACAAGGAAGGGGAGCCCGTCGCACCATAACCCCCCCTGATGTTCTGCATCCTGACGGTGGCCTATCCGGAAGTTGGATGGGCGCTTGAGGGCATCACAGCAGCCACAAGGGGGTGAGTACTGATTCTGAATCCAGACTTTGCGCGCGTTAAGAGTACCAGGGTTGGTGATGTGGGCTATGGGTGCCCCTAGGTCAGGGCGAAGATGGGAGGGTAGGTCCCTTGATGGGCAGGCTCTGAAGCACTCCTACCCCAATAGTGTTAATAGGCATTTACTACTGGGCAGGGTCCTGTGGGTTTCAGGTGTGCAGCTAATGGCGTTAGGCATTGTACCCCATGGGATGGTGACTATCTTAGTAACTGGTAGTGCATGGCCTAGTGCATAGGGCTCCTCCCTGTGTGTTGTGTACGCCAACGGTAGTGGTGTTGCTGGCATTGACCATGTGTATCCTCTGTCCCTCCTCCTTCTTTTGTTTTGTCACCCTGTCCTTGTGTGCATTAGCATCATCCGGCGGAAGAGCAGAGGCACCGATGATGGAGAGGCTGCATCCCACATGGGCCTGGAGGCCGAATCCACTGAGGGTGAGGCCACCAGTGGGACGGAGTGCGAGAGGAGCACCACGACGGGGACAGGAGTGGAGACCACAGACAGCGACACCTCCTCCAATGGCAGCTCCTTGGCAGTGGCGGACACCTCTGTAGCCACCCCCAACTACAGGTACAGCCGCCACCCCCGTACCAGCACCGCCCTCCCAGCAGTCCCTCAGCGAGTTTCCCATGCCCGCTCATCCAGGAGGGTGGGCATCTCTTTCGCCCCAGGCACCTCAGGCAGTGCCCCAGTCAGCCGTGCTGCCTTCAGTGAGGACGCTATTGACCTCCCTCTCTGTTGGACAGTCAACCATACAGAATGCCATCCAGGGTGTAGCAGGGCATTTGCAACAAACAAATGCATACCTGGAGGGCATTCACTCTGGCGTGGAGGCCCAACAGAGAGCATTCCAGGCTCTGGCTAATGCACTGATGGCAGCCATTATCCCTGTCTCTAGCCTCCCCCCCCCTCCAACTTCCTCTACCCAAGCCCAATCCCCTCAACCCCAGCCTATCCCAAGCACACCTTCAGACCAGTGTTCACCCAAATCACTACACAAAAGTGTCTCAGGCAAACACAAGCACCACACTTCATCTCACAGGCACTCACACAAGCACCATACCCATGCAGACACACCAACATCCACTGCCTCCACTGTGTCCCACTCCTCCTCTTCGTCCACCTCTCTCCCAGTAGCGTCTCCACTCACACCTGCATGCACTACATCCTCATCCACTACCTCTATCACCAGCACGACCATCACAACACACCCCTCACAAGCAGTCACCACCCCCACAACGATGCACACGTCCCGTGTCCTCTCCCAGTGTGTCTGTGACCCCTCCTCCGAAAGTACACAAACGCAAGCACCCACCCACCAAACAGCCATCCACTTCCCAACAGCATCCAAACAGCCCATGCACCTGCACCCAAACTCAGCAGACAGACACCTCCTACAACCACTCCCTCTTCCTCCACTCCCAAAACCTCTCCCTCTTCCCGCCCCAGCGTGTCTAAGAAGCTTTTCCTGGCAAACATTTACCTCTTCTCCACACCCAACCCCCCCTTTACCTCAGGCCAGGGTGTCCAGAACCCAGGCCAGCACCTCAGCCAGCAAGTCGGCGTCCGCTGTGGTACCTGCAACTCACAGAAGCTCAAAGGGGGCATCCATCAGCCCAGCCAGTGTGCCACCAACCCCTGCAAAGGACAAAAGCATTCCACCACCTGCCAAGATGAAGAAGGGGCCAGCATGCAGGAAGGGCAAGGTGCACAAACCACCTAGCAAGGTCTCCTCAACACCAGCTGCCAGAGCCAAGGTCACACCACCATCTGCCAAGGTGAGGAAGGGGCAGAAAACACCAGGCAAGGCACTTCAGCCATCGGAGGCCTCTGGTGAAGACCTGGTGGCTAGCAGCACAACCGCCAGCCCTGCCACCTGCACTGCAGCCAGCACAGCCAGCAGCCCTGCCGCAAGCACCGCCACCTGCCCCGCTGCTAGCACCACGACTGTCAGCAGCAACAGCCCTAGTGGGCAGCCGTCCGAGGCTGCAGGAGAAGGGTTGGAGCCTCCCTCCACCACTGGCAGCAACAGCACCTGCACCACAGCCAGCACTGCCATATGCACCGCCGACAGTACCGCCGCAGGCTCCTCCGCAAGCACCGCCAACAGCCCAGCTCACAGTAGGACCACTACCAGCAGCAGCCCCTGTGGGCAGCTATCCAAGGCTGCAGGAGAAGGGCTGGAGCCTCCCACCACCACTGGCAGAAGCCTCACCAGCACCGGCACTACCACAAGTTTGCAGCCTTTGCTGCCGCAGGATAAAGTCTAGCCCTGCCTCTAAGGACTCTCATGCTACCTGTTCCATGCAAATCTCGTGCCTCAGACACCCAGGTGAGGGAATGTGAACAGCCACACCCCAGTGTTTCTTCACTGGGCACAAAGCCCCCTCCAGAACCAGTGGAGAGAGGCGTCCACTCACACACTCCTTGGCATAATGAAGCACACTGGGCACAAAGCCTCCTCCAGAACCAGTGTAGAATGTAATCCACTCACTCCCTCCTTGGCAGGATGGAGCAGACTGGGCACAAAGCCCCCTCCAGAACCAGTGGAGTAGACATCCACTAGAGGGAATGTGGCTTTGCACTCCCCAGGACCAAGCAGTGGGCAAACCACCCACTAGAGAGAGTGTGGCCTTGCACTCCCTAGGACCAAGCAGTGGGCAAACCACCCACTTGAGAGACTGTGACATTGCACTCCCCAGGACATCGCTGTGGGCATGGAGCCCCCTCGAGGAGCAGTGGCGTTATTCCATCTTCCAGCTGCGGTGCCCCATCACTTCCCCGTCCTCCTGAGGTGCCTCTCTGTTTACAACCTGATGCCCCTGCAGTGTTCTCTCTGTATTGAGGCAGGAGTCAAGTGCGGGCTTGACCAATGATTTTTGGCCCTGTGGCCCACGGACATTTTGCATGGACAATGTACGGCCTTATGTACATATTGTATATTTTTTGTAAATACTGTTTCTCAAATTATAACGTATAGCTGCCTATTTCTAATATATCAATGATTTAACTAAATTCCTTTTGTCCTTGCATACTTCCAGGGGGTTACGGTGTGTAAGTGTAATGTTGCTGCATGTGTTTGTGTGTGTGGTGTTGGGGGAGAGGGGTTTGTGTGTGTATGTCACTCTCTTTCTCCTACCTCCCTCCCCTGTGTGCTAGGTGCAGTACTCACCGTGGTAGTCGCTGCCGCCTTTCGTATTCCTGGTAGATAAGGAGGTGGACCAGCATGGGCAGGACCTGTAGCTCGGGCTCCATGGCGTCCTGGTTCTTCGTTGAGTGTCGAGAGGTGAGTGGTTTCCCTTGCAATTCCTGTTTCCACCGTGCTTTCGATGCCGTTGGTACCGCCCCGGAAAAGCTGGCGGATAGACGGGATGTGATGTGGTGGGCGGTACATTGTCTTCCGCCTGGCTGTTGGCGGTGACCACTGCGGTGTTTGTTGCTACCGCCGTGGAGGTCGGAGTGTTAAAGTGGCTGTCTGTGTTGGCAGTTTCCACCGTGGTCGTGATCCCATTTTTTTTTTTTACTGCCGGCCTGTTGGCGGTATTACAGCCGCTTTAACACCAACCGCCAGGGTTGTAACGAGGGCTATAATGTCTTCTCACCTGAAACATTTCCACACGAAGTCATGATTGAGGGAAATGTATCCATGAGAAAACAAGTACCTCCTAAATGTCACTATATTGTTAACACAGAATTTGTATTTGCTGAGCTACCCTTCTGAGTTTCATTTATACAAAAATAAAAATAAATTTGTAAACGATTGTTAAATCTGGAAGAAATTTGAAACCTTTTACATCAGGTAAGATCCTTCCTGACCACTCCTGTGTTTTCCAGAATTGGTATGGCACAATCTATAATTTTGACTATTCTGTCCCATTTCTTCAAGTCCTGGGCTGAGAAACTACCAACACCGAAAATAAACCAATGGAATAAAGTAAAACACCTATGGCTTAAAGTTAAAAAAAATAGAAAACAAGAAACATCTTACACAATAAAATCTTCTGTAGTAAAACAAAGAAAATGTATTATCCGCAGTCATTGATAAAACTCAACTAAAGAAACTTAAACACAAGAAAATACGTCTCAACATCCTTCAGTTTTAGAGGAAAAAGGGGAACTATTTTGGCCACTGAGTAAGTCATGTGGTTTCGACTTCAACAGCTTTCACCTCCAGAAACCCCACTGTAATTAAATGAATTAGGAATTTGCATGATCCTGGGACGTAGTAACTCTAAGTACTGTTCCCTAGAAGAAAACAGACAGTCACCAACACTGGTTAAAATAAGAGAAAGATGTCTCTAAAGTAAAATGTTCCTCTATTTTCTGTGAAAAAAGTGAATTGAAGCCATTAAGTGTAGAAAACAACCATCACTCTTGTCTTTACATGTAAAAGCCTTTATAAATCAAAGAGAACCATAAAATCCACAATTGAGTAACAGGATATTTCATATCCTGATCCAATTCGGGAGAATACTCAAACACCCTTCATACAAAGAGTGATGAACTACTGAGGTAAAATGAATAATTGGGAAACAATTCATTATGGAATACATTTAGTATTTTAAATTCAGGCTGTGCTCTGTATATTTTGCTAAATCATAAACTATTTCCTCACAAAAAGTCCCACCTTGAGATAAATTTCTACCCACAGCGTCTACTAATATGCAACTTACCTAGTGTGTCTTTCAGATTTTTAACAAGAGATCCCTTCTTCAAGCTGTTCTTTCGTTCCACATAATTTGATGGTACGTATCCAGTTTTGTTGGCTGTATTCCTCACCCTCCACCATGTTTTTGAGTCATCAAGAAGCCACAAACGCTCATTCTTCTTAATGTCAAGTTCTTGGTCCTGTTGCGCTGTGTAGTCCCACTTGGCTATAACAATGACCTCTTCTGTCATCTTTCATATAGTCCTTCTGCAGGAGAAGAACATGAACTTATTATTTTGGTCACCACATAAAACTCTTCACCTCAAACATTTTACGGACTTCAACTTTTGTTCAATTAAGTGCTCTACAATTATTTACATCAGTTGTTCTTAACCTATGGCCCCAGGAGCTCTAATAACAGTCTGAGATGCCTACTCAAAGGGTCCACTACGTCTCAGAAAACAAAATCATAGTAAAGATTAAAGTACATATACATTAATAATTACAATGTAAAATGAAATTGTAAGAACGTTCTGAAGGTGTGAAGGAATTTGAAATTGAGGCAAAACAATAAGTTGAGAATTTGTGACAGCAGTGTAAGTATACTACACAGAATTTAGTACTTGACGATGTGTGGCCTCAATTAAATTTAGAAAGGCGTCATCCTTCACCTTAAAGTGAAATGGTTGATTTTTTATATTTGTTAATATACCATCATTTGTGCATGTGTTTGATGAATGCTTGTTTCTGTTTTTTTTTAGTATTGTTTTGAGGTTCACATCATTGAATCTGCCAAGGCCAAAATGTCTGACTTCCGGTTATGTATCAGTGGGGGTCCCTTGATTCAATAATTATTCAGTGGTGGTCTACAGGTTCCGATATTGATTACGTGGAGGTCCACATACGTCGAAAGGTTAAGAACTGCCGATCTACATCATTCAATCACTGCAAGCATATTCTCTTTAATTATAAATAAAAAAGCAAATTATAGCTACATTTTCTGAAACAAATATCAGATGGCTGATAACTGTTCTATGTATGCTTATGATGCTGACAACTGAGAAATGTTATTTAGCAATTGGGACATTTGTCAATGTACCTTTTGCAAAGCCACTGTATGCTGTGAGTTGACCATAACTTTTGATGACAGCATTATTAATATGTGATCTTATACAAATGTTTCTACTGCATGTTTTAATATGTTTTAGCGCTGTAAATAATGGGTGATGTTATTAGCAAACTCAACAGTACCCGTGATCGACTTCAAAAGCTTCAGTGCTCCAATTAAAACATGTTACCTTCAGATTACATAAACACTCAGCAGAGAAAGTATTATAACCTTCATTTAAGCAGGATAAGCAAAATGAAGACCGGGTCGGGTAGTGAAGACCCACTACAACAGTGGTTTAACATTAATTTCCTTCAAACGTCTTTTCTTTCAAAAATTTAATTTAGAATTTCTCTGAAGGACATTTACCAAGATTTAGTGCAGAGGTATTGTTAATCTTTAGTTGGAGAAAATAATCTTTGTGAGGAAAACACAGAAAAACAATTTAGTGGTAAATGTGTTCACCACTCAAACAGTACAGAATGCTTGCTTGAAAGCGACAGTCGGTTAGTTTTGGAGTAGACAGTCTGCCAAAGTATACATAGTCCCCCATGTGGTTTTTAAGTCGCCCTGTCTACCATTCAGTAACCATCACAGAAGCACACACGTTCCCAGCATGCAAGAAGACACCATTAGCAACATGGATGACTGAAGTGCTATGCCTTCCAAAGGTAGCCAAGGGATACAGAGGGACACATTCCAATAGCAACAACTGCCCTAACTAGTGGATCTCTGAGAAGCAGAACCATTCCCACTGAACCAAACAAGGCTTTAATCATGGCTTTCTTGAAACCATCTCTCTGGACTCAAGCAACACAAACCAACTACTTAACAGTCTCATATTTCTTTTGTGGCTGCAATACATATCACTATTAAACTTAACAAACATATGGAACACTATGAACCACTAGATAGCAGGCAAATAGTTTTTAGAACAAGTGAAGTCAATAAATCAGCCCTATGTGATTCAAGGAAAACGCTGATGTTTTACAAAGGAGGAAGAAATTGCCTCGCTAGTCCTCTTACTTTCTACAAGACCAACCACCACGTATTCTGAATTACTAACTGATCATGAAAAAAACAATTGGTTATGAGGCTGTGGGGTATCCAGCTCAACTCATTTATTTGAGAGTTTGGCTTTGGTCCCTTTTGTGTTCTGTCAAATTGGCACGTTTTGTTGGTGTTATAAGTTCCTATGCTTTTTCTTCCACTAATCTAAAAGTATGATGTGGCTTGTACATTCATGTGGACATTTTTTGAAGCAGAGATCAATGCAAAGATGCACAGATATTTAAAATGTAATGGGACCTCCGACTTTGAAGTCAGTTCTCGCCTTCATCAATGGGATGTTGGAGAAATTGTAAGGGTTGATAAATTCAGGAGGAGTACAGCCCTAATTTTACAAGCTCTACCGGTGACAGTTGACACTGTTACCCACAAAAGTCTTCTTACGCACAAAGGCTCAAGAAGTGGGTAGCTAAAGACTTACACTGGAATCGATCATTTCCTCAGTCCAAGGCAAGGGACATGACATGTTCTTCGGTTGAATACTGGATAATCGCCAAGCACATCTTTCATACGGACAGATTTTATTCATACGTATAAAATTAATAAATGAACCACAGGATTATGTACCTTGATTTGCAGAAAACACACCATTTTCATGAACTAATCATTCTATCTAATGTGAGGTCAAGTATCAGTAAGATTTCCTTAATAACAGCCAATTTTGTCTCAAAAAAGGACAATGCATTTAAATAATGAAGACATAAAGCTTTCTGCCAAGATTTATCGTATCTTTGTTTAATCAACTTCTGCTTCATGAAAGGAAAACTAAAACATGAATTCTCACTGCCATTGCAATTCTGTTTGCAGAATCTTGCAGACAGCATCTTCAAAAACCCCTCAATCATACAGAGTGACTGTGCTTTAAAAAAATTATGTAAGCTTTTCTCTAACTCCCCTTTTATAAGCACATCTAATAAACTACTTATTTTTTTGGTTGAAAATGCAATCAAACAGTATATAGGTCAGGAATTAAATATATTTCAATTGACATCTTTATGCTGACGGCACAAAAAGAATATATGCAATACATAGAAAATACAAAACTCTCAACATGTGTAACATGGCAGAAACCATCTCGTGGTTTATTATGCCAACAAACGTAGTTACAGCATTACAATTCTGTGATGGAGTTGACGGTAATTTATTAAATATACACATACAGGATGGGCGAGCGACTGAAGCACTAGACACAAGGCAATCAGATACATGATGATAACAAGGATAGGCAAAGCAAAGAGGTCACCTCTTTTCTATCCATTAGCTTTGCCAATGGTTTTAGCAATCCTTGGTGCTGTGCAGCATAGCTAAGTAAAAGGAAAAAAAGAGACTATGCGGACTGCCGCACCGTTTTGTAGGCATGTGCACCAAGCATGTGTGCACATACAAAATTATGTGAGCATTTTTAAAAAAAAGTTTTTGTAACCGATAAAAGTTGGATGTGGAAAAGAACACTGGTGTGGAAAGAATGCAGGTGGGAGAAGCAACAAGGAGGGAGATGTCACAGAGAGCGGGGAAGCAACAGTACCGCATGCAAAGCACCACAGATGGTAGGTGGAACTAACCGTGGGCTGCATGTAGTGGAAATACAGAGGGCACGTGTTTTGGGTAGCAGTACGGACACAGAATGGTTGGGGGAACAACACAGAGAGTGCGGGGAGGGAGGGATTCAAAGAGACAGGCAACCTGGTGGAAGTGAATGATAAATAGAGATACCCACGATCATCAACGTCCCCACCCATAGAGCCGGACACATTCTCAACCCTAGTTTCTCAGCAGGGGACATCACCACAATCTCTCACACCTCCAAACATCACTGGACACACCACAAGTGCGTCCACTTTACCTACACAGAGAGAGCCACACACTACTGCGCCCCCGTCCCCTCGGCAGACGCTGGGGCAAAGTTACAGAAGCACAACTCACCAACTCTCTCAACGACTCCCTCCCAGCAGATGCAAATAAAGCTGCACGCAATCTACACCTCTGGTTATTGGATTGCGCCGACAATGGAGTCCCCCTAAGGAAAATACCAGGAAATCAACAGAGCAGAACACCTAAATGGTTTACAGCAGACAACCTCGCCACCTTCTTTCACCAAAAAATACAGGACATCTATGAAGGCTTCAGGAACTAAAACCCACCAGCATTGCTCACCACCACGGACCTAGCACCTCACCAGATCCTGAACGACTGGATCACCATCACCAAAGAGGACACCCAAGGACTGATGAACTCCATCCACTCTGGAGCACCCTCGGATCCGTGCCTTCGTCATTTCTTCAACCTGGCCAGCGCCACCATAGCATCGGAGCTCAGCCGAACTATCAACCAATCATTCGAGACCGTCACCTTACCCTCAGACTGGAAGCATGCTGAGATCAACCCGCTACTCAAGTAATCCCCCGCCATCCTTAGGGAGCTGAAGAAATACAGAGCCATCTCTCTGCTTCCTTTCCCAGCCTAAGAAACGGAGAAGACCGTCACCCAGTAACTCACCGAATTCCTTGAGACACACCATATCCTAGACCCACCCCAATCTGGATTCAGAAGCAACCACAGCATTGAAACCGAACTCCTAGCAGCCACGGACGACATACACATCATAGTAGACCACGGAGGCATGGCCACACTCATCCTCCTCGACCTCTCCGCTGCATTTGACACCATCTCCCACTCCACCCTCTGTGAAAGACTACGCGATGCCAGCACTGGAGCTAAGGCACCAGATTGGATCAGGTCCTTCCTCCACGGAAGAACACAGTGTCTGGCTATTGCTGTTCATGTTAGAACCCAAAGACACAAGCTGAAGAGTGCTCCAAGGATCTTTACCCAGCCAGATGCTTTTCAACATCTACATGGCCCGGCTTGCCAAGATCATCAAACACGGGCTAAACATAATATCCTATGCTGACGAAACCCAACTGATCCTCTCCGTGTTCGAGGACTCTGCAAAGGCCAAGAGAAACTTCCACAAAGGGATGACAGCAGTCGCCACCTGGATAGAAGCCAGCTGCCTCAAACTCAACTCGGACAAGACAGCGATCCTCGTAACCGGCTCCACCCCTTCTGCCTGGAATGATTCCTGGTGGCCCACCCCTCTGGGAAATGCCCCCACCCCCACGGACCATGCACGCAACCTGGGCATCATCCTGGACTCGTCTCTATCCATGACCTGCTAAGTTAACGAGACTCTTCGTGAGGCTCCAACACCCTCTGACTCCTACGGAAGATTTTCAAGTGGATTCCCTTCCAACATGAGGAAGACAGTCACCCGGCACTTGTCACTAGCAAACTGGACTACGGCAACGCACTCTATGCTGGCATCAGCAAGAAACTTCAATCAAGACTACAAAGAATCCAGAATGTAACAGCCAGACTCATCCTGTATATCTCCTGACAAAGCCACATCTCCTCCCACCTCAGAGATCCTACACTGGCTCCCAGTCAACACACGCATCACAAACAAACTCCTGATCAACACCTACAAAGCACTGCATAAGATAAGCCTGGCATATGTCAACCAACACCTCGCCTTCTACGTACCCAACAGACATCTCCGTTCTTCTCAGCTCGCCCTTGCAGCCATCCCCAAGATCTGGAACAGCACAGCAAGAGGAAGATCCTTCTCCTACCTAGCATGATTAATTGAGAGAGCAAACATGGTGTTAAAGCCCATAGAAAGCTGCTCAAATGGCAATGATGTATAACAGTGAAAGGGTACGTTAAGAACAGCTTGAAGAATAAAGCTGCGGAAAATGAAATTTTCATGTTATGAAGAGAATGTGCTGGGAGTAGTGGGAAACCACAGAAAAAAAGAGTGAAACACAGGCACTCTTACGGAGAGCTTTTAGAAAAAGGAAAATAAAGTTCCTAAAAAGTAGAGAATTGTTGAAGGATAAAAGGCGCCAATCAGAGAGATGGTAAGCAGGCTATGCTCAATGGGAGGGACTAAGCCTAGATGGATAGGTTAAAACAAATAAAACCACTGAACAGAAAGCAAGAAAATAAAATAGGACTGACGAACAAAAGTCAGTGAAAAGCAATAGGTCACGTTTCTTTCCAGGTCAGCTATCAACAGTTCCCTAATAAGTCTTTTGCAACCGGGCAGCTGTGCTCCCTGTAAGATTTCGACCTAACAATTAAGTCCTGCTTCTCCACTGTGTAAAACAAGTAAACTTTCCTCTTCCTGCGGATGCTTCCGCAGACCACCTCAACACAAAGTTTCGTAAAATCTGGGCGTGATTTTCACAGCGGGGTCTGCCGGATTTGAAAACCTAATGAATTATACGACTTACGTGGTGCAATATCACCTTTAATCTTGAAGACTTGTCTTTAGTGGAGAAAGGCCAGTAAAATTACCAGTTTAAGGAAAGGTTCTTTCTGGGCCTGCTTACTGCAACCCTTAAATCATTTTTAAAACTGCCCTTCGATCATAAAGCAGTGCATACCAATGAAATCGGGCTTCCGTTTCGAATGAAAAAAATTACCATGTTACCACTAAGACCAGCGATCTGAGATGGCTCAAAGTGCATTGCCAAATTTAGGCCAGGTAAGGAGTTTGATAATGAAGATGATTAAATTACCCCTCTTTGGGTTTATCGGATACGGATATGGCTGTATTGGAACTTTTGTATTTCTGTGAATAATGCATAGTAACAACATGATTATGTGGTACTCTTCATTACGTTTTGTACATTTGATCAGCATCCCCTAAAGTCATGAACATGTTGTCAACATTGTCTTATTTGGGATTTTTTGGCACAATGATATCCTTAGTTCACGTTTTTGTACTTGTATACTTAATCGTATGTTCTTGATGCTTTTTAATCTATATGTGGCATTCTCACAGTTGTTTGGATCTCCTGATAATCATTGTAGGAGCTGTTTTTTCTTTTTGCTAGTTGTTTATTTTGTTTGCTGAAAATGAACAAACTATTTGGAACAAAAAAAGGATGATTAGAAGTTAGTCTCCTCAAAGTTGTATTTTATATTCATGCTATACAATCCTAAGTGTTGAAACACAGATGAAAATTTCAAAATGTTCAAGTGAGTTAGGTAGAAAATCTCTGAAGGTCAAAATTGCATCACTAAGTAACGAAAGGCCTTCCAAAAACGGTAAAAGCCTTTTCTTCATGTATATCTTTAGAAGACACGTGAAACACTACACTTTATATGTGCATAGCCATTCACCTTTTAAGAGGAGCATTATAGTTCCAAAGTTGCTCTCTACAAGCAGATCCCTAACTTTGGATACCTGTAAAACCTGGCTGTTTGTGGCTCTTATTAATAATGGTTTATTAACATGCTGTAGCCTCATGTTTTCGATTGAGACATTAAAATGTATAATAGTACGTTATCTAAGGCTAATAATGTGCAATGCTGCTTTATGTCACGCATACAAGGACAAAAGGTGGTTTGTTATTTCTACTACTCCTACGATTTTAATCACAGGATGACACTGTTTCTTGGGAGCAGGGCTAGTGCCCGCTAGAGAGTAATGTATGTGGATTGAGACAATCCTACTTGTTTTTTTTAAATGGGGATCTGAACCCTAGTGGCGCACAAAGCAATCAGAATAACACATTATTAGTATTATAGGGGGGAATGAGGAGGAGCTCAAATGGAAAACTAAATATAGGAGAACACTGGACCGAACACGACCGAAAATATAGCTTCGATCAGCTCAGTGCATGCCAGAAACCAAGCAAGTAGAAAAGGCTCCTTTTTCGTGGTTTCTTACAATGCAATAATTTCAATGTGCAAAACGGGAAATATATAGAACTGTATCTAAAATGTACAGTTTTAATAATTTTATCTGTCGGTTTGTAAAATGAAAGAGATGAAACAGTGACAGTTTACTTGCAGTTGTCTAATGTTTCCCAGCAATGTTCTGTTTCGCTGAAAATAACATTCAAACTCAAAATGTAACAAAGTAATGAGAGACTCCATGCTTGTTCATATGTTAAACAATCCCAAGGGTGCCGCTAAATTTGGGAACAGCTTATTGTGTAAAACGTTGGTTCGATTCTGGTAAGTGTCTGGAGTGGACAAGTCATTAGTTTACCCAGAGCAGCACAGATTCCGATAACTATACTTTGTTCTCTAAAGTTATTACAGTATATCAACAGACTGAAAAAGCCAAACTAATGGCTATCTCGAAAGCGACGACTAGCAGCAGTTTTCAAACAGAGGATTTTTTTTAAATCAGTTGCTTAAGGAAGTGGTAGGTGCAAGCTTAAAGTACAAGGAATGGAGTAGAACGCAATATGCAAAACAGATCAAGTGCAGATGAAAGTTAATATTCGGTTCAGAGCAAGATCTAAACTTGACAATCATTTCATATTTCCCGTTAAACATCTGGGGAACATTTGATTAGACCTACGGAGGGCAAAGTACTTCTCAAATAAGGAAGTGTTAAAATATTTATAGCAGGTGAATTTAAGCCACCTTTACATGTTTTAAGTCTGTCAGCACATTTACGATTTCTGAGGATCTAAAAGATTCGCGTGATTCGTGTAGGGATGGCTTTTTTCCTTCTCCAATTTTTGACAAGGAGGCCAAGCTTAAATTGTGAAAAAAGACGTTCTGCAACAGTATGCTTTGCCGAAAAAGGGATCATAAAAAATCACTTCTCGTGAGAGGTTTGTTTGTGAAACGTTTTATGAGAAAATTCTAATGACAACCTCCACAAAATGCAACGTTTGTAAACTTTGGAAAACGAATAAATACAAAAAAATGTCTGGGACCCAAAGACAAAATGGTCACAGTGTGATTCCTAGAATAATTATTTCTAGCTACACACGATGGCTAAGTTTTCTTCTGATGATCCCAAACACTCATGGTTAATTTTTCAGGTACAATGCTCTCAAGGTCAGCCATGGTAGGGTTGGGAGGGATAACAACTAGCTTAAGTAGAAATGTAAAGGACTTGAGTAAACAAGAGCCATTTGTTACTCAAAAGGAAAAAACGATCTGTGATCATACTTGCCAAGCAAAAATAAGATAATTCAGTTCCTTGAAAGTGGATTTCCTATCGATGGTACTTGTGGATTCTTGTATCACAGCAAGCCATTACTCCCCCATACTGTAAATGAATGTTTCTGGAAATCAAGCACTTCTTAGATTAGGTGAACAGCATTTAATGCCTTGACTAAAATAATGGTGAAAGACCGATTACGATCAGTTTGTGCTTCACATTATAGAGAAAGCAGCTGAGCACCAGGTTGATGACATTTATGTTTTTCAATCAGGGTCATCTATATATCAGGCTATCTGGTTTGGGTTTCAAGATGAGGACATAAAACAAAATGTCTGGGACAAGGCAAAAAAACCTGCTAGATTATTTGCAGGTGGGATTTCAAAATTGCCACCCAACATTAGAGAACAGCTTCACCCTCGCATCACTACCCATCAAAGAAATATCCAGTCCTAATAATACAACCTTTGTTTTCTTAAGTATTGCATTAGACCAAGTTGATCTCGTGTGGCTCTGGGTCACAATGCAAACCTAAGGGATAGGAGACTTATTACTGAACCTAATCTGTGCACTCTGAACATTGGGTTCAGCTGAACTTTTCATATGACACAATCAGTCACCTAAAACCTCTACATCCAATGGTCTCACAAAAAGGTCCACTTGAGCAACCATGTTGCTTTGCCTATAAACCTGAAACAAATTAAAAGTTCTTAACAAAACAATAGTTTTTACCAAACTCATCTTTGCAAAACATTTATTTACTTTTACTATCACTACCATCAGCATGTTCCATTGTAGGAAACAATATGTTTCATTATCAATGTCTGTGTTATGCCAAAACCCTGAATGAATGAATCTCTTCACTGTTTATGTGGTACATGCAAACTTTGCTTCTTTTATTGTCTGGAAGTGCTACAGTTTTTCCTTCTTAAACAATCTTTTATTCAAGTTCTTATTTTCTCTTCTTAAAGGCCTAGAGGTTTAAATCTGTACTCTTTTTAAAGCTTTACAATTGGTCTTCAACCTGGGGCTGCGCCTGTTGACATATGTACAACCCATGAAACAGTTAATCTGGTATACATTAGATGTTTCTAGGAGCATTCTTTTTTAACTTGTTTTAATTACCCATGCAAGCACATGTCCTCATCCACGGATTTGTTCTCATCTTTACCACACTAATTACCAACCAAAAACAAATCTACTATGATCATAACGATAGTAGATTCAATCCATAGAAGATGCCACCTAATCCACAACACCAAATTAACACTAATCCCATCCCCCTTCCTGCAGATTATCGGTCTAGTTTCATACAGTGCTGCAGCATTGAAACAACAATCATACAGATTGTGAATCATATCATAATCCTCTCACATAAATGTTGTCATATTTGGTCTTGCTTGATATCACCGCCACTGTAGGTCTCACTGACTACTAAGCTCTTACCAACATCCCATCATCATGCAGGGGATTGTATTATACTGCACTACACAGTTTGTCCTTTTTCTATTTGCACTCCAATCTAAGATACATTGGGAAAAATGCTTGACAACAAATGGTTTACATTTACTAATCTAACTTCAATCCAAACTACATTGGGAAAGCGTTGGACACTGAAAGCAATGATTAAACTATACCCAATTCAATGTAATTTACACTGGGTTGGGTGTTGGACATTATAGGAATTCAACTTACTATTCCCACTCCACTCTAAGGTACATTGGGGAAGGTGATGGAGGTAGATTTACTGTTCCCGCTCCAGTCTAAGCTACACTGGGAAATGTGTTCAATGCTAAACGAGTAAAATTATCTACCCTAACTCCAGTCAAAGTTTCACTGGGAAAAGCAATAGACATTAAAGGGGACTGCATCTCCAATGCCGACATGAACTAGTCCAGACATTTTTACATTTCAGTCGTCTCTCCGAAACCATACTGGGAATAAAATCCACCAAGTACTAGCGCTCGATACTATACAGAATAAAGCCATAACTTAAAGAATAATATTTAAGTGCCACTATCCAAGCCAGGTGTCCATTTTCCACCTGGATAGCGGCACATTGTTATTACAGTATACGCACTTCTTGCAAAGGTAAACTAAAGAGTTTAAGTACTCAGCATGCTGTTGCTGATCTCATCAAGGGGCAAAAGAAATAAGACTAAATCATTTCCAGTCTGTCCCAGCAGAACTGTATGCTCTTCAAGTATTCCTCATCACTCACAAGGAAGGAACAACCAGCAAAAAACGTTCTGCCTGGCACAAAAACATACTAACACAGAAGACCAACACACACAGCTACAGCATTGACTCAATTGAAAGTAAGGTATGCAAAAAGAAAAATATTATGAAAACAAGCATTCTCAATTTGAGAGCAGGAGTCTAAAATGTCCCTCCATAAAGCAGCCACTTTTCTTCTTTCCTCCAAACTTGTTCTGTCAGGGAACTAATCCATGCAGAGAACCCTGGATATTATTTAAGACCCACTCCACTTTTGTTGAAATATCTTGAATTTTTAGCACACCTCTTGTTATAGCACTTCACTGATCTTCAGCACCGTGCACATTATCAATATATTCATGTACTAAGTAGCATCACAGTTAGAAATTTTCTCTAAAGCGGCATGTTTGGATTTCTAAAAAGGGTTTCTTGCTCTCTCCTTGCCTTTAACTAGACTTAGGCAGAAATCAAAAGGGACTTAGTAGTTCATGCTTTTTTCCATATCTGCCCTCCTAAGCCATTTGAACCAATCACGTTGGGGTCTTGGTGGTCGTCTCGATGGGCTTACCGGATCAAACTGGGCTGTTGACTCAAACAAAAGGAGTTAACACAGTGGTTTTCAAACGTGTTAATGCCACACACCCCCCACCCACAAAACAGGAAAAAAAAGGAAAAAAATTGTCCCCCTCAGAACTTTTCAAAACTATTCTGTGAAGTTGTCAATGTTTAAAAATGTCTAGACTTGCTTAAACATGCAGTTAAGTTCTGTTAACTTTTTAAAAATGCAATAAACAATTTTCTGCTTAAAACAAAGCACTATTATCTGCAGAATCCTTCTTTTGGTCAGAGCCTGGCACCCCCCCCTCCCTTGAGATCACTTGAGCCCCCCCTAGGGGGGTCTGTCCCCCCAGTTTGAGTTAAGGGAAGGTTCATAAACAACACAAATAAGAAACTTTAGAAACTTTACAATTACTATTTCATGGTTTAATTATTTGCTGTTTCTTGTAGGCCAGGGATTCTAAAATTATTATAGTATGTTTGACCAACTACTTAATCTTCCTTTCTCTATTGAACAGCTTCAATTTGTTTTCTTCAGATGTTCCCAATGTACCCTTGGTTTCTCTAACCAAGTCCTCTAGGCTACAGATCCCTGCACAGCTAAGGTGTTTCATCACCACTCTCATGCAGGGGAGCACAAAGCAGCTGGACTAGATGAAAGGGAGTAGCTGAATAGCTAGGTAAGCACACCAATATACAGAGCTGGTGTTTCTAGCCTACCTGGCCTGAATTCAGATGCTGCTCAGGGACAGTGAATGACAAGAAAGATGTAGGGAGTCACGTCAGCAATGAAGGCATGTTCAACTCACCAAACAGTGTACAGACTGGAGTGCAAGCAACCCCATATCGCAACCAAAGGCTGCAACATGCAACGGTTTGGACCAGTGCTTTAAATAGGCGGGTACTCAGTACGTGCATTTCCTGCTCAAACGCTCTAAATAGGAGAGTGCCAACGATTCTCAGCAGAAAAGCAGGTATTTTTTTAAAAGTACTTCCTGCACTTCTATATCTCCACTTCAAGCACTGATTTAGACTTTACATTTTTTGACTCTTCAGCCCTAGTGCAGTTCTTGGTTGTGGGCCTGACCGTTCTCTCTGTAAATGTCATTGGTTTACTATCAAGCCATACGCAGAACAAGGCAGAAGGCTTATAGTCTTAACCTACAGTAGACACATTTAGGGCCTTATTTGGAGTTTGGTGGATGGGTTTACTCCATTACAAAATGAGACAGATTTACCTTTCACTGTATTTCGATTCCATTACAGCCTATAGAGATCATAGCACAGCGGGCGGGATATCCAGTCTGTCAAACTCTAAATCAGGCCCTTAGTCTTGAATCAACATACTTTTTCCACTTAATACAATTGTACACTATTCTTTGGCTAGTGCATCAGATAGATTTGTGGCCACAGCCCCTCAAAAGAATTGAAGTTAATATGATGAGATAAGGGTGGATAAAACATCCAAAAACTACTCTGCTAAAGAGAAAACTGGTCGACAACTTCTTGGAATTGGAAGAGCTTTTCTGGAATGAAGATAAAGACTGTCTTGTTAGCTTTGAAATATCACTATGCCCTGAAATGATAGGGGACAAGGTGGATTCCTGTATAAAGGCAGTGAGGTAGTGAATACTGTACTCAGCCACCAGTATACATTTTTCTGTTGAATTTTTGTTTTAAATTTGTTTAAAAGGTAAGATTTATCATATTTTCTTAATGATTTCAGTGGATTTCTGTATGCGGGAACCTTCAGATTACTTTCGTTTATTCTAAAAAAAATATGTGGCTTATTCTGAGAACTTTCTACTGATGAAGGACATATACTGGAAACTATGAGAAAATGGGAAAAATGACTGCAATTGTATATTACATTAATACTAATAATGATGGAATGAATAAAATATGAATACATTCCTAGGATACTATACAATAGAAAAGTAAAGTAATTTTCTTTCTACACGTGTGATCAGAGAAAATCAGCCCACAGATTATGGGCTTACAAACTAAGATAATGGAGGAGGTGGTCCAGGCACCACAAAAACAGGTAAATAGAAGTACACCTTCTGAAAATATAGCAAATGTGAGCCCCAATGTGGGCTAATTTAAACAATTATGGCTAGTACCAGGAAGATTCTTCAGAATAATTCAACCATGCTGAAATGAATAAAAGAAAACAATAAGGTAGGTGAACTATTTGGCTAGGGAGGCGAGATGTAGATAGATTAAAAACTAAACTGCAGCATTTGAGATCCTGAAACGTGCAATGGAGTCTAAAGTGGAATGGAGAGACAAAAACGTCGCCCAGTACTACACAAAGCTTTATCATGAGATCTTCAATGTAACCAAGCAGGAACTGATTTATACTATACAAAGCCAAAGGGATTATGTGGGAAATAACACAACAGGTTTAGAAACTAATCTGCTCATTTGCCGAATGGAATGGTAGTAGGGCAAGATGGACTCAAAAACACATCTTGGTGCCTTAAACATCTCTATTCACCAACACTAACAGATAGAACTCTCTATGTAACACCAGTAATCCTGTGGTGTTCTCCAACCTTGGTAAAGACAGTACCAAATGTGCATTCTAAAGATGAATCGATCTGTGGATCTTAGACTGAAAAATTCTGAAGAAAATTTCCACAAACAAGATGGCAGATTTAGCTCCCTCAATAATCCTAGTTAGACTTGGATGGCCAATGGCTCTTAATGCACTTCTTAGCAGAGAATACGGACAATGCTAAGACAAAAAAACTCCTTTAGTAATCCATTTACTTGATGCAGAAAAGGCATTTGGCCTGGTTAACCGGGACTTTAAGATATACTTGGTTTAATTAATGGGGTTCCCACCCCAGGTCACCAGGGTGCTTTGTCAATTACACGGAGGAGCTATCTCAAATTAAATACTGGAGGGAAGAGTATGTGTGCCTATCAACATTCCGATTTAGCTCAGATTTAAAAATCATGTGTTAGGCTGGCTATTTACATTCTACAAAGGGAAAGTTAACCAAAGAAGTCTAAATTATAGCAGGATTTTCTTCTGTGATTGGATGTAAATAAATGCAATAAAAAAATCATGTGATCCTCTTGAATGAAGGAGCAAAGGGTTCATTGAGTATTTTCATTGAAGGGAGTATTCTAGACCAACACAATACTTGGGTTCATGATTAACGTTCAAACTGTTTAAGTTAAACTGCTAAGGAAGGCCCTGGTTCAAATCAACTTTAGATTTTCATCTTTCAAACTCTCCCAGTCTATTTTGATTCCTGCGTTTTCCTAAACTTATGCAGCTTATGCATACGTTTAGGAAAAAGCAGGGCTCTGGCTGCAGCTGTTTAATCCTAACAAAAGCAATACTATGCTCCCCATCATAAGAATTTCCATTAATAAAAATACAACATCTTTTCAGGTCATATTTAGAGCTACTAAAAAATATTCTGAACATTTCTAGAGCTAGAATTATTTCAAAACATTACAGAATAAGTAAACAATTGAGGCTTGGGTCTGAAAATCAGGTATAAGAGTCTATATTTGGTGGGACTTGGACCTTAGAACCTGGAAGCACATGAGCTGGCCCTCTCCCAGATTAGCAATTTGTTTGAGTCATTTTTACATCCTCTGAGCATGTTCATAAGGGTAAAGAAAATAAAGCTGCAGTGACAGGGGAGTGACAGCATTGACTAGTGAAATATACTGGCTAATATTCTTGAATCACCATTGGCCAGGTCGATTATTATGCAGCTCTGGAAATCAGAAGAAATCCTTAGAACACATAACTGAAGTATATCATGCACATTATATATTTTTAAAGATCGGATGTGCCATCCCATACATTTCAGAAGATGTGAGGCTCCCTCTGCATCAAACAGAATATGCTCTCATCAGCCTAGTAATTTCACAAAGCACTTTATATACTAACAACTACTGAAGCTCAAATATTCGGTCATGTTTTTAGTGATGGTTTGAAATTTAATCCAGTTTTTCTTACTTTACTATTTATTGGTTCCTCTGTCATAACTAATGTCCTTTGTTGCTAACTCATATAGGAAAACAACCCGCAGACAAACATAACTAAGCAGTAATTACAAAAATAGTATTACTTTGTAAATTCTGATTAATTAACAGAAAAATACATCTCGCTGATTGCATATAAAAAAAATAAAAAAAACAATAGTCCACAAAGTGACTGAACTGTCAGTCAGCCTCTGTCGATCTTCAAACCTGCCACTTTTTTGTCGTGGGTTAAACATCCTCTGCAGGTGGCCTTCAAATATGGTAAAGATCTGTGTTCAGTTCAGATTTATGAGGTCCTAGTCTATGCCAAATTTTCAAGATAAGCACCCCACAAATAAATTTAAGTTAGAATAAATGTATATATTTTTTGCATGTGAATAGTCCTTAAAGTTTGCATGGTTTAGCTTTCATATACCAATGTTAGGTCATCATTCCCTAAGGCAAGGCAGGCCTACTCACTAATTGGCAGAGAACGATGACCTTGCCTATTCTAGATCAGAGAGCAATGACGTCATCATTTTACGAGAATTTCTCAACTGCAAACTCAATTTCCTGTGCAAAGGTCTACCTGTAATAAGCACTACGGAAGCCTTTGACAGGGGAGCATTGTGAGCATACAGAATTTCACTCTTAATCTTTAATCAAGCTTAATGCAAAAGCAATATGCTACTGCCGTGGTACAATCAGGTTTTGCCAGGCCATTAACAACATACTGGTGTGTGTAACAGGATAAACTACTTTTTTCCTAACATATGAAGAGAAAAGACTGGTGTGCAGATAGTAATTGCTCAGTGGTGAATTATGTTAATGATGTTAAAATCAAAAAGAAAGCCTGTAAAAAAGTTATTTGGTCCCATTTCAACTTTAGTACTCTCAGCCATGGTTAATTAAACCCAGACCGTAACTGGATTACAGAAAAAATAAGTGTTTTGCAATATGTACCCTGTCACTTTATTTCTCAAAGCACAACATTTGATGTTAGCTGACAGCAAGATACAGACATGGAAGATGAGCTGGATGAGGGAAGACGTTCTCTCTTGACCACGAACAGCAACTCTACTTGAAAAATTATGAATTTTAAAATGATTTCCAAGTAAAGATAGTTTGAAAAATCCAGTAACTCAGTTTGAAAATACAGTACATCAGGGTTCTATATTTGGAGACACGACTACGAATGCGGTGATGCATGTGCGTTACTCTGCTCACCATTGAGCATGCAAGTTGGAGCCGTCCAAATGATCCTCATTACCCACTGCCATCGTTTCAATGGTGCTGCTAATAATGAAAACAAGTGTAAGCTATCCTAACACTCTGTGCCAGCGAACTGTACAACTGCACGCATCATGAAACAGTTCCTTGCCTGCTCACATCAAGAAAAATAGTATGAGGTAAAAAAATATCTCAATTTGTCTGTCAGAGTGTACTTTGAACTTGTAGACATTTTTCTGGCCTTGACTCTTTAAAAAGCAGTTGTCAGCAGCCGAATTCCGACCTTTTCAAAGAATAGTTTTTTTATTAGCTGAGAAGGAAGTAAGCACAGAAATTAAAAGTTCCTTGTTTCCCTTTGTACCCAAATATATGGGACTGTATGATACACAACTCAAAGGTATTCATTTTATCAACCTCAGAAAGGCTAAGTGGACTCACCTCCAGGTTCAAACACAAATCCCTGCATTAGTATTTTGACAAAATAGAAAGCATGTACTGAGTATATATATTTTACTTCTAAAGGAAGAAGTTTGGAATGAGATTTTGCCAGTCTAGACACTTTATTAAAATATCTGTGGGTCAATTTCTTGATTTTTCAGGCCATGAGCCATCTCTTGGCCCCTTCTGTGCCATGGACGTAACAATTACGTACTCGGGATTGGCGTTGCTGTGCCAAGGAAATAACCGTTACGTCAAGGAACTGATCTATGGGGGAGCGCTAGCGCTTCTCCACTTGGCCACACACCCCCACCACTCACCCCCCACCCCCTATCAGGGATGGCATTGGAAGCACTTCTACTGCCACACTAACCCACCCCCTTCCCCATTACACATTTTTATCTTGAATTCCAAGGTCTTAACATTTGCAAATTTACAACTAATTATTTCCCCTAACATGGACTTGCCTTAAATGTAGACTTCACATGGCCTGTCAGACTACTCATTTATTATCAAGGGATGAAAGAAGTACCAGTGTTAGTCTCCTGTTCTACCTTAGAGTGGATACTGGATTTTTAGAGAGAGTGCATTAAGAGAGTGAATAGAGTATAAAAGAAAGAGCCTCTAAAAATGTCAATGTATTTAACATTTTAAACAGAGAGTGGCTGTAGGAAGTGGCCCATTTTGCACAGTTTTCCCTGTCTTTTTGCTTTTGACCTCCTGTTTTTGATCCTGTGCTGAATTTCGTTTTTGCTCGCTTAAGGACTCTGGGCACTTTAACACTGCTGACCAGTGCTAAAGTGCATGTGCTATCTGTGTAAAATGTATTGGTGACTGGTTTATCCATGATTGGCATATGTGATTTACTAGTAAGTCCCTAGTAAAATGCACAATTTGTACCAGAGCCTGTAAGTCAAATGCTACTAGTGAGCCTGCTTGTGCCACCCACATGAGGAGCCTTGTAAACACGTCTCAGACCTGCCACAGCAGTGTCTATGTGGGCAGTTTTAAACTGCCATTTCGACCTGACAAGTGCAACCACCTGCCAGGTTCAAACCTTCCCTTTTTCTACATGTAAGGTACCCCTAATGTAGGCCTAAGGCAGCTCCATTGGGCAGGGTGTGGTGTATTTAAAAAGGTAGGACATGAACTAGGGTGTTGTACATGTCCTGATAGGGAAATACTGCTAAATTCGATTTTCACAATTGGAAGACCTATCTCTTCAAAAGAGTAACATGGGGACTGCCGTGAGATATCTTTTAAATGTAATTTCCCATTGGGAGCAGAAAGATATGGAGTTTGGGATCTCTGAAACTCACAATATAAAAATACATCTTTTGATGAAGTTGGTTTTTAGATTGTAAGGTTGAAAATGCCACTTTTAGAAAGTAGGCATTTTCTTGCTTAACGATTCTGTGCCTCTGCCTGTCTGGGGAACACATGTCTGGATCAGGATGGCAGTTGGGCTGTTTGTGAATTCACTCTAGACAGTCACGCAAAGGAAGCCTGGGTATTCCCTGCATTTCCTGATGGGTCTTCCTGAGTTAGAGTGGTGGGAAGAGGTAACAGGCACCTGAATAGGGATGTTCCTGCCCTTACACAAAGCAGTTTCCAACCCCTTGGAGTGAGTCTGGGGCCAGGGCAGGACAGGAAGGGTCGTGTACACTACAAATACTTCTCCTTGAAGATTTCCCACTTTAAAGACAGAAATGGGTATAAGTACTGGACCCCTAAACCCACAAAGTTAGAACACTTCTAGACTGAGGACACTCTGCCAGGAAGAATAGCTGGATGCTGTAGTAGGGACTGCCACTCTGCCTGTTTTGTTGTGCTGGTATACTGCTTGCTGTTTCTGTCCTGGGAGTGAGAAGAACGGACTTTGCTTTCTACATCCTGCTTTCAAAGGTTCTCCAAGGGCTTGAGTTGAGCTTGCCTCCTGTTAAGAAATCTCAGGAACATCAAAGACTTAATCTGCCAGCACCTGGGCTCCTCTGCTGAGAGCCCTGTCCTGCCAGGGCTTAAAGGAGGTTTTTGGTGCTGTAAAAAACTCCACGCATTGAATCACTGCATTATTCCCAAACAACGGATCGCTGCAAGAATTTGATGCATCACCACTGCATGACCCAGAGCGAGGTCCCAGCTTGATGCAACGAACATGGTTTTCGGCGCACGTCCTAGCTTTCCGTCGCAGCGCATCAGAAGAACCACTGCTGTGTCGGTTTCGAGCACTGCATCACTGAAGACAGTGATGCACTGCCCTGACTCCCAAGTGGCGCCTGCTTAATCGCTGTGAGATCAATGCACCACAGCTTGAATTCCGACCTCACCGACGCATTGTACCTGAGCTCCATTTTCTTTGACACTGCACTGCAGTAAGAAACCGATGCTTTGCGCCGCAAAGAGTGTGTGTGTGAGTGTGAGTGTGTGAGTGTGTGTACACAATACCTTAAACACTGCCTCTGAGATAAGCCTGACTGCACTACCAAGGGAAAGAGCAGGAGTTAAATAGCTGTGTGGCTCCCATACCCTGACAAGAGTGAGGATCCCTAGTTGGACAGTGTATAAACCCCTGCAAACTAGAGACCACACACAAAAAAAGAAAGAACAACAGACATAGAAAGTGAGATGCAGCCAGAGACACGACAAGATAAAATAGCACAGGAGTGTGCATCCGTGTGTGAAACAGATCTCCTAAACTGTGGTAACCTAATAAGGTCATTAAAAGCTTTACTGGATTAGGCCATTTTGGCTTTTAGGATATGGCCAGTGTGGGCTTTGCAAAATCTGAGCGAAATTCACAGAGAGATGCCAAACTAATAGTAATCCTCTATAACCATTCTAGTAATGAAGTACTGGACAAAAAGAGCAAAGTACTTCAGCTGGATATTAAAGTCAAATATGATCAGGTCTGTCTTAGCCAGTATCTTCAGAATACATAATGCTGATAAAACCAAGAGACTTGGAACAATAAATACAAAACATATTGGGCAATTAGGTCAAACATTTTCTGCAACAGATCATGAACTTACAGAAAACACTCTAAATTGTCTGCACCACATATAGCATGTGTGAATAACTTGACAGAATTCTGAATGCAAAATATGGAATTCAATATCTTGTGTGAATGCAGGGGTTGTTGATGTGTAGATAAAGGATGGTTGATCAGGGCTGTGCCAAATCCTAGATACAAGATTGACTTGATAGAATATTGACAAGTAAAGATTGAAGTGGAGTGGGTATGGGGAACAATGTCAGCTGCAAAGTTAGAAAGTTTTAGGGAGAATGAAGCCACACTAGCAGAGAAAGCGGGTCATGGAATTGGAATTGTATTTATATGGCACTTACTACCCCAACAAGGCATTGAAGCGCTGTTCCGCAAGTAGAATGCTACTCAGGAACCAAAAAAAGTTGAGTGGTGGATTAGTTTAGGGAAATATAAATTGTTAATTTAAGCAGTGGACATGTTAATCTCTTAGCATAACTGAATGGGATAATGGAGGAACAGAGGAACAGAGGAAGGAGGAGTCTAGAACGTGTTATTTAGGAGATCATCGTAGTAAGATGAGGTTTGGGATAAGTCAAATGAGAGAATAATCTAGAAAGGGTTATTTGGGAGATCATAGTAGTAAAATCCAGTTTGCAATGAATCAAAGGGATACATGAGAGAAGAATCTAGAAAGTGTTATTTGTGAAGTCACAGTAGTAAAATCAGGTTTGGGATGAGTGAAAGGAGAGATAGGATGAGTAAAAGGAGGGATACATGAGAGAAGAATCTAGAAAGTGGTATTTGGGAGATCATAATAGTAAAATGAGATTTGGGATAAGGTAAAGAAGGGATGCAAGAGGGATAAACCTAGAAAGGGAGGTGACAGTAGTAAAATCAGGTTTTGGGTGGGCAAAGAAGGAATATAGGAGGGAATGAGTCTAGAAAAGGTTATTTGGGAGATCAAAGTAATATAATGAGGTTTGGGATGAGTCAGAGAGTAGAGGTAGAGTATATATTGAGAGCGGTGTAGGATGAGACCAAGTAGTGCATTGGAGAGGGTTGAGTTTTTTTTTCTTCTTTAGCAGGAGTGAAATAATAAACATATGAGATACTTAACTACATAGATATGAGATACATCTAATGGAAGATAATATACTAAGATATAAAGTTGTACTGTATCAAATTCCATGTGTGCATGGATAGTTAGAAACTCAGACTTTTCCAGTGTTGATGTATATGAAGCTAATTTATTTGTGTAGTTTTATAAAGCATGTTTGGGTTTACTTCATTTTTATAAGTTCCTCTATATTTCAATAGTGGAACACTTGTAGATACAGTTATGATCATATTTACATATTGTGATAGATCAATAAAACAGAGACCTATAAGCATCCAATTAAATAACTTACATGAGAACTACGCAGTGGCCTATCTACATGTTGAGCATATATATATATATATATATATATATATATATATATATATATATATACACATACATATATATAACTATATGTTATCAAATTATAAATGTTTACACACGAAGGGATATGCTGTACATTTGTGCTTGAGTATGGTTGTTTATGTAGAAAAGAGCCAACTCTTGAGTAGTCTTCTGAAGTTAAGATAGCTATCCATGGATTTTATGTTTGATATAGTGAATTCAATAGTTTGGCTGCTTGAACTGAGAAAGATGCACCACCATTTTTTTCTTGTATGCTGGGGTTTTAAGGCAAGGTGCCAACCTGGAGCTGAGGTTCCTTTATTGAATGTGTTTGATGATTTAATTCCTGGTGAAAAGCGGTCCTGTTCCATGTATTGCCTTTCGGGTGATACAAAGCATCTTGAATGTGATCTTCAGGCAACCGGTAACCAGTGTAGTGCCCTCAACGCAGGGGAGATACAAACTTGTTCCTTTACATGTAGGGGTGGTCTGGCAGCAGAGTTCTGAATTTGTTGTAGTCTCTTCATAGTTGATAAAGATGATCCGTGGTAAAGGTCACTGGTGTAATCGCATTTAGACAGTACAAGAGAGACAGCAGCCTGGACCTTGTGTGGAAATTGTAGGTGGGGAAAATTATGCTGCTGAGTTTTTTTTATAGTAATGAAGCTTGATCTTTTTAATTTGTCCACTTAGGCAGTCACTGATAACTTGAGAGTACATGGTAATTCCAAGGTTCCTTACTTCCTTAGATGCTTTAGGAGGTGGATCCAGATCATCAGGTCAGACGCAGAGTGGGTCATCATTGTTGATGATTCTTCTTACTGGTGTGGCAGCAGAGGTAGTTAAAAGAATACTCTTGAAGATTTGCGGTGCACAAGGGTCAGAAGGGCAGCCAGCTGGCCCGGTAGCTTTGACAAGTTCCATAAATTCACTTTGTGACAGTTGTAGGAATGAAAAGGCTGGGTTAGTCTACTCTTGAAGTAGACTGTTGGAAATGGGTTGGTGCTCGTGGTTTTCCTTTGTTTTTAAATAGGAGTCCAACGTGTCTACTTTGCTTGTGCAATGATTTGCCAGCTAATTCTTGAGTACCAGAATGAGTTCCTTCTGTGCATTTAGGTTTACGAAATTCAGAGAGAATTTAAAATTTCCTAGCACTCATAACAGAAAGTTTCAGTTCTATTAAGGAAATAGAGGTGAAGATTCTGCCTTACTTTCCATTTATTTTTCACTCCAACAGACTTCAACCAACACCAACCAAAACTACATTACCCATGATTCTCAGGGAAGGAAACTACAGTATTTGACCAATCCAGTCCCATCAAGTCCCTCATCTCGAGAAATTCCTTCCAACTCCTTCTCTTTCTTTTCTGTGGCAGGTGATGATCCTCGAAAGACTTCTAATCCGATTTATTAACACCAGAAGCCAAAGAAAAAGTAAAGGAGCTACTGAGAAACATGCACCTATAACGAAAACAAATCAACCAACCAACATGAACATACGAGCCGTTAATAAAACAGTACATCTTACATACTCACTTCAAATTAATAAGGAATTCTTAAGCCCATAACAATAATCAACAATGAGCAAGTCAAGAAAATTACTTATACCATACACCAATGATCTTCCGTAAACCAAAGAGTCTCTTGATTTGAACTTCCCCATCAGGGAGGGAAAGAGTATCACAAAAGTCTTGGGTGGGAAATCATCCTCGCCTCCGTATCCTCAATACAATTAAAACTTTCTGTTATGATTGCTAGGAATTTTTCCTTCTATGTCAGGACCGGAGGAGAGGATTATGTTGGTTCAAAGCTTGTCCACAACCAGCAATGGCATGTTCAAACCAGGTTTAAAATAAAAGTTCTTGAACACTGAGTCCAAAGACCAATCCACTGCATTCCGGATATTCTCCAAACGAGCACCAGCAATAAGTGCTTTGGACACTATAGCACCTCTCACAGAATGTGCACCAAACTGGGACATATCAATGCCAGCCTCACGCATAACCCATTTAATCCACCTCACAATCTAGAACCCTTACATCAGAGACCCTATGACAGGAGAGTAGGCACAGCAGCATGGTTAATTTCCCTGAGTTGCTTGCAATAGAGATACTCATTTAGAGGCATGGACTGGAAAAAAAACATAGGACCTGGTTCATATCCCATAATAACTAATGACGTGGTTCCATGGGTAAAGAGAGGGAAATGCCTCTCATCAATTTACATACTCAAGTATGCTCTCCAAACTTCAATCCTTGACCGTAATATGAACTGCAGATATAGCCAAGAGAAAAGTTTTAACCGTCCTATAAGCAGGACTTGCAAGGCCAAAGAAGCTAAAAAATGTAAGACTTGTACAATGTCAGACCCAAAGGGGTCACAACGTGGTTGAACACACCAACGCACCCTTCGCATGCATGCCGACTGATAGATTGTTGGCAGTTTCCTGGGCAAACAGTACTACCAAATGCTCTCATCCTCTCCCATTCAACCAAAAGTAGTCGGCCCTTCAGGACTAATGGATGGGGGCTCCTCCTTGGATTCTGAAGGAGATCCTGAGTGTGGGGTAGACGGACTGGAAACTCCCAAGAAAGTTCTAGAAGAACTGAAAACCAGACTTGAACCAAACCCCCAATAAGGCATTATTAGAACAAAACTGGCCTTCTACCACCTCACCCAAGTCAATAATCTTATAATCATCGCAAAAGGAGGGAAGACATACCCTTTTTCCTTAGACCAATCCTGTAGAAACACATCTGTCGCTGTTGCCAGAGGATCTGGCTTCCAGCTGAAGAAGCGATCTACATGGAGATCCAGACGAGAAGCAAAAAGATCCACTGTAAGAGGTCCCCGTTTGCAAAAATGCAGAAAATTGTTGGATCTAACTGCCATAGGCTCATATCTACCCAATCTCTGGAGCAGGGATCCGCCACAGAGTTGGACACCACCAGTAGTGCTGTCACCAAAATGTTGCGAGCTAGGCAGAATTCCCAGAATTCCTCGGCAAAATCCACAAACATCTTCGACCTAGGTCCTCCAAGATGATTGACATAACGTATCGCCGACCTGTTGTCCATCTTTAAGAGGACACAGCAATCCATTTTGTCCTTAGTCCAACATTTGATTGCAAAAGATCCTGTCATTAAGTCCAGGCAGTTTATGTGGAAGCTCTGTTCTCATGCAGACCACTGTCCTCCTGTGGAAGAGTCCCCCCATCGAGCCCCCCAGCCCAGCTTCCTGGCATCTGACTATGATCATGTCTGGATTTGACCTGAAGATGGCTCGGTCATTCCAGGCTTCCACGTTAGTGAGCCACCAACTAATTTCGTCTCAAACCTCCTCCGTAAGCAGCACCTGGTCGTTGTACCGAAGGCCTCTGGGGAGATGAGAGGACTTTAAATGTTCTAAAGCCCTCTAATGAAGGGGAATTGGGGGGGTCGGGGGGGGGGGAGAGGAGTTGCTTGAATGGAGGAAGAAAGTAAGCCAACTACCCAAGCCACTTGATGCAGTGATGTCAATGGGTGAGCGACCGTCCACCGCACTCCCTCCGAATCTTTGAAATCTTTTGTGAGGGGAGACTGAGGGTTGGGGTCCTTGGAGTCGATGACAAACCCTAAGAATGTAATTTCTGTGGAAGGTGTGAGTAGAGATTTTAGCTCTTTTATTACAAAACCCAAATGTTCCTATAGTTGAACCGTTAAGCCGACTGTTCCTTGAGCTGGGTTGGTCATTGATTCATCAGGAGCAAATAGTCGAGGTAATTGATCAGGCGGAGTGCCCGAGCTCTGAGCCCCACCATCACTAGCTTGAGGAGCTTGGTAAGGCACCATGGTGCCAAAGAAAGCCTGAAAGGGAGGGTCAGGAACTCGAAAACTTGATCCCACCACTGAAACTGGCAGAAACTACAATGAGGTGCGAAGATGGGGATGGCGAGATACGGGTCCTCGAAGTCGGAGCGAACTAACCAATCCCCAGATTGCAATAAATCGTGCAAGAGATAGAAACCCTTCATTTTAAAATGGTGGTAAACCAACCAACCGTTGAACTCCTGGAGGTTTATTACCGGCCGAAAACTCTCATCCTTTTTCTCTACCCGGAAATTTTGCTTAGAAAGCATTGTGGATGGAAAGATGATTTAACGACAGCCTCTTTGCGCAGCTGGTCTGCCACCTCTTTCTCTATGAGGGTGCACAGAGCATTCGAAAATGAAAGCGGTCTGGGCCTGCAAGATTGTACCAGGGATCCATAAAGATTTATATGAAAACCTTGAACAGTCTGAAGAACTCATGCGTCTGTGGTTAACTCCTCCCAGTTGTGGCTGAACAGTGCTAGCCTGTCTCCCACCTCCAGCTGGAAAAGGGGGAAATCATACTCACCTGGTTGGTTTCCATGATTTCGCCTCTGAATGAAGCATGGCCTCGGCCTCTTTGTCCTTTCTTGGAGGCGAAAAACTCTTCTTGCTGGGGATGTTCTTGCCAGTGGGGCCGCCGAATTGTTGGATCTCTGGAGCAGGCTTGTGTGAAGAAACAGCCGGTCAAGGGTCCCCTACCACGACCAACCCCAACAAAAATGTGGGGCTGAAAAATATTTTTCATAGAAGCCTGTGCCTGGTCCAAAGAGATGACCGTGGAGACGAACTTCCACCAAATCATTCGTAAACGGGTCACCGAAGAGACTTCCTTGGGCCACCGGGCCCATCTCCGTGGAAGGCAGATCTCCCAATTTTGGGTCTACTTTAATCAGCAAAAAGCGCCTTCTCTCCGTTTATATAGTGTAATTTGCATTTCCTAAGAAAATAAGTGCACGTTGTGCCCAACCAGAGAGAGACTTCGGATACAGCGGAGTTCCAGATGCCTTATCCTCCTCTGCTAGAGATAATATTTTTGCTAAAGGGCCTAGCACATCCAAAAGTTTGCCCTGGCACTATCGCCAGGACCTATCCATACCCTTCTTTGTTTCCCTGATGTACTTGGACAGAAAGGTGGCCATCCTGGGGTCAATTTACTGAGTGAGGGCTACTTTGTCCACCAGTGAAGGCCTTGGGCATTCAGCTCACAAGCGAGCTCGTACTTCTTTGTCAAAGGGTTTGGGAATGTGCTCCGCGACATATTTGGACACTTTAGGGGTGGACGTCCACGCAGCTGACCTGGGATGTATAAGATCATTAGGGTCCAGCATACTGGACGTACCGCCTGGGTTATCAGAAAGCATATGTTTAGAGGATGGAGGCCAGGGCCTGGCGGGCCCTGCCTCATCTATAGAATCCCCCAGGGAATCACCATCACCCCCCTCAGGATATGAGGTAGGGTCACCCCCATCATCTGCCATGGGGGTCAGAAAGTGGCCCTGTGATATTATTAAGCCCTGAGGAAGGTAGCCAAGCCAGGAATGCTCTCTTTAAGCGTGCAAAACCACTCCGGTTTGGATCCAAACCTGCTTTGCATTTATGTGGGCACTGGACTGTAGCATCTAAGGGATATAAACGGCCCAAAACACTGCATGCAATTTGGAACAGGCAGCACTCCAAGGGTGCTATCGCTAATGCCACGGCCTGCTGGATGGAAACATTCATTGCCTCACAAAATTCTTCATCAATTGGCAGCACAGAGACGGACTCTTCTTCTACATATTCCATCATTGTACCTACCCTGCACAATGCCTACTGAATAATTATTAAATGACAGTGCAGGTGGGAAAAAAAACCTTGGGAAGGTCACTGATCTGAGCATTAAACAAGCAGAGCAATTCAAGCAGGCAACCCCAAGGGCCTATACATGGCGCTAAAACAGAGTTAGCTGAGTTTTGGGTACATTAGAATGTGCAGCAGGCAATAATATGGCCCTTAATAACCTTATTGTTCTCAAGGTTAACAATTAATTATCACCTGGGATGGGCCCGCAGTGGCATGAAAAGAACGTGCTTTTGCAGTGGGGAAAATTAATTCAGACTCGTGCTGAGAACAGGCAGTGTGCTCTGCCAATACCGACCCGTATGAATGCAGACGTCTCGCCACTGATGTGCTCAATGTAAATACAGACCCCACAGGGCATGCTTGGCTTCCAGGCATACGAAGAGGAAAAAAAAAAAAAAACACACACACACACTTTAGACAAGGACCTGGGCTTCTGACAACTAACGGTAGAATTAAGTATGTCGGGTGCGGAGCAGCAAGATGCCTATGTAGCACGTCTCCAAGGGTAAGGCTCCCTCTAACGTGCCTAAAACGTCACCACACTCATGCCGTCCCCGGTAATGATGGAAAATGTGCACAGCCGCGAAAGGATCTCCGAGGTGCGCTCCCGCAGCCCTGTACAACGCACAATACTGAAGGAACAAAGCCAAAAAACACACATTTAATGCTCAATAAAGAGAGAAGAAATGAAGCACTAATCTGTCCACCGGACCAGAAAGGAAAGAGGAGGAATCAGAGGGAATGGCTCAAGATGAAGGACTTGATGGAACTGGACAAATACTGCAGTTTCTTTCCCTGAGAATCATGGGAAATATTTTTTGGCTGGTGTTGGTTGAAGGCTGCTAGAGTGAAAAATAAATGGAAAGTAAAGCATAATCCTCGCCTCCGGTCCCAACATAGAATTTTATAAAATTCTTTAATTACACATCTAGCATTTTTAGTTTTGTCTGAATAGTTTTTTTTTTTTTTTAAAGCTTTTTTGATTGTTGACTTGTATATTCTGTTACATTTGTGTAGGTTAAGTTTGTCTCGATTGCTATTTGTTTTGAGCGAGGTGTTGCAGTTTTGCAATTTGTTCTTTCATCTCTATTAGTTCTGTATTACTCATTTTAGAGAAAGCCTAGCAGACAGTGCATGTGCTCTCTTTTGAAGGACATACTGTTGGCTTATCAAGACACTGGCTTGGAGCTTGGATTGGTTTTACTGACGCTCACTTTACTAATTTTTAGTTGGTGGCTTTTCCATCAATCTTGCAATTGTCCCTCCCATGGAACATTGCCTCCTTACGGGTTCTCATGCCCCGTTCAGGGAACTACCCTTTTATTTGTGTGTAAGAACTTCATAAGAGCGCACGTTTTTTCCATTTCTCTCCCCCAGGTGATTTCGCTTCCCTAAGTTGCACTTGCCCAATTGCTTCTTTTTCCCACCACTTCATGCACTGCATTCTCCCCACCCACAACCTTCTCTCACCCATTGCTTCTCCTTCTCACCACTGTATTCACCCCCTCTCCTTTGCTTGCTTGCTCATGTACTTCTCCCTGCCACCTCTACACTGTTCTGACCCGTTGCTTATATGCCGCAGCTCAACCCTCCCTGTTGCTTCCCCCACACTTGTGCCTTTTTTCTCCTGCCTGTTGCCTCTCCTCCCAAACCACCCTCCATGTTGCTTCAATTGCTGATACACTCCTGATCAGACAGAACAACTTTACGAAGATAACATGCATAAGCATTGGAGACGCTGCAATGCATTTCTGGTGGGACCTAAAGTACAGCTTGTCAGAAGGAAACCTTTTAGAACACCAAAATAATAAGGCAATCAACCTACAGAACAATCCCCCAAATAATCTTGATTGCGGATCACAAGGAAAACAAGCACAAGAAATATAATAAGTGGCAGAGAGTTATAACCTAAAATCACTAGTACTTAAGTTCCGTATTTTGGGCACCAGAACTTACCTGCAGTAAGAAAGTCATATCACTACTCGCTTGTAGTACATTATTACAAGCAAATACTGAAGTGAGGGCAGATGCTCCCCTTTCCATCTGAAATGCATTGGTGTGCCCAAATTCAGAGAGACGCAGAACATGATGACAGCTTACTGAAGAGACAGTATGTGAGGCAGGACATACAGGTGCTAGCATGCCCAGTCATCTCGCATAAACAAAGTGAAATTCTCTTCACTGAGAAAGCTGCACACAGCGCTGCATGGTCCACCTGTTTACTGAGCTGCCAGATTGTACTGCCTGTCTCTGAGTCTAGCTACTGGGAGCAGGAGAGACAGAATGGTACAACATCAGTTGTGGTTGACATTTGACTTTAAATGCTCACTAGCAGGATCACTCAGTGAACAAAATTCTTGTTGCTAAAACATGCTGAGAGCCAGAGATCATGAGTTCAGATTCAACGAGGATGATTTAGCCTTTCATTCTTTTGTTGTCTGCAAATCGAGTTCTATAAATTGTGTAATAGTAGCTCCTTCTTCTCAGTGCTTAGGAACTGCAGAAGCGCCATATGGAGTAAAAACAAATTATTATTGCTAGACTGCTGCCTATGAGCCACAGTGTCAGGCTCTAGGTGAGGAAGACCCCAAGGCTGTTAGTACATGTAAGCTACTGTGAGTGAGGTAGCAACTGTCAGGAGAGCATTCCTCTTGTAGTAGGGGCACAACAGCAGTTGTGGTAGATGTTTAAATGCTTGAAGCTGAACCCTGCCTCAGCGTGTACCTCCCACGGTCTTTCTCCGGGAGGAGGAGCATACAGAAAGGACAATGGGCTATACATATGCCACAAACATAATACATTTTTGGTTCCCCAGGTTCACATTAGCAAGTAGCAAAAGGGTACTTTATTTGACCATCTGAAGTATACATACTCTCAGCTGTCCATGTAAAATGATTTTACAGATCATATTTGAGTTCCATGTCCTTATAAAGGAACTCAGCGTCTGGCGGCATACCTTTATATGGTTATGGGACTGTAGCCTTAAGCAGGGGTTACATTTTCCCCTATCATCCCAGACTGTAACTACCTCTCTCGCATTTGTGCCGTTTCCTGAATGGGAATCGATGAGGTGGAAATGTTCAGTGGCTAAACTGACAGCCCTTCAGTGAAAAAGATATGCAAATCTCTACCACTAAAAATCATTATGGGATCAGCTTGACACAAATTCTCCAGGTGCTTAGAAGATGCTGAAATCCTAACTTGAGGATTTCACTCCTACAGAAACCCAGAAGCTGAACATAACAGTAAATGTTCGCACTATTGTCAAGCAGCGGATGGCATCATTGTCTGTGGTGGAGTTTCAGAAATTGCTAATTGATGTGAACCAAGCTTCCTCCATCAATGCAAATCTACAGTTATAAACAAATAAATAACCTCAAACCGTTCTTGTTGAGTTTAATTATTTCCAAAACATATAGAAAGGATGCCAATAAAAATATGTGGGGTCTCTTTCACCTTCTACAGCATCTCTTCACTCCTATGTATGAGGGTGTCAAATTCCCAAGTTCACCCTCCCCCATACAAACCTCCTTTCAATCTTAGTGCTTTGATACCAGCTTTGTGTACCAATGCCTTGCCTCAAGCCAACATTTCTGGTTTCTTCGCCCTGGAGCACACGTTTGCCAAGTTCACTGATATGGGACAATGGCGAGCTACCAATGAATACCAGAGGATGGAGAAGTTCCCTGAATATATTCACCTCACAGACATCCACTGCTCAACCCTCCATGCAACCTTAGCTGGGCTATCATTACAAAAAATTGGCAACCCATTACTAATGGTGTTGATAATCTATGCTGACTGAGGTGCTGCTTGTGGACTGGTTTGTTGGCCTTGTCATTCCGATGCCTCAGAACACTTTCGATCGGCCTGAAAATTCACCGAAAGGCATGAACATTGCAGGTCATTTTCTAAATTTTAAAATGTCTGCAGGCAAATTCCTATGCCTAACAGGAAATATCTCTGCTACATAGTTTTACAGTCTGTTTGTTACATTTTACTAATTAATTTATTTAGCTCAACCTTAACACCTTTCTGCTCCGCTGCTATTTTATAACCCTAAATTATTTCAGCTTAGAATCATGTCAGATCAGCAAGACATGGATGAACAAGTTACTTAGATTCCTTGTCTTTGAATTTCCCGGGTGTCAAGACTGGATCCAGAAACCTTAGCATGAGCAGTACCCCTGTGCGCTTTTGGAGGCTTTGTTCGGTTCCGCGCTGCGCCTTTGACACCGTAAGTGATGTTGCGGTCACCCATATAGGCGCCACCCAGGCGCAAAGATGTTAGTTACTTTTCACGACTTTTCATGCCAGAAGCTATTCTGCTTTGCTTCAGACAGAGGGAATGAAGCTAAAGAATGCAGCACTCTTAGTCTGAGTAATTAATTTATTACGGCACTTCCCAGGTTTCAAATAGATATACGAAAAGAATAACGTGAGCATTTAACTTGAATGCAGCAACAAACTAAATTAATTACAGCAATTGGATAATAATAATCAAAGAAAATGCAATACATCAACAATGAATATATATATATATACACACACACACACACACACACACACACACACAGTAACTACGTATATTTACGCATGCACACAGTACAGCTAGATATTAAGAATTAAAAATGCATCACCATGGGGATCCATTTCAACTTCACCCTTGTCTGCCAACGTCAAGCTGTGGAACCCGGAACAGCGGAGAGAGGAAGAATTTCCCCAATGGGACTCTGATCTTCCTGACCAATGTGGCCACCCTCATGAATGAGTTACTTCTAGCTCAGTGTCAAGCTTCCCCACCTTACATACCTTAAACAAAATTAAGAGGAAGGTTCTAGAATAAACCTCCCCCCAAAATCAAGGAAGTTGTGAAATTCAAGCGCTGGCAGTACTGGGTCAGTGAAGAAAAAACATGCAATAGATTGGCCAGGTACCAAGGTGTCTTTCCTAGACCGAGCTTTACCTTTCTCTGCCATAAACATTCACATTTCTCATCCTTGTACATTCTTATCAATGCTTCATCCTCCATATTATGTTCCCTTTCCTGGTGAGAAAAGCGAAAACAAGTTAAGCTGTGCGTGGAAAAATATCTGCGCCACCAATGTGACGGCATTTGAAGCTAAGCTAAGCAAAAAATGGAGTCAGTGTTCAAGCTAGAATCTGTGGCTAAATACAGATAGTATTACAGAAGCGCCCGCAGAATGGTGAGGAATGGGTGGGTCTGTAAGGAAACTGCATCTAGATATTGTCCCTACCAGATAATGCATTACTGAAGGTAAATAACTTCTCCATTTGAAAGAGACTTCTATCTGTTGATTCCTTTCCTCTAAATACATACCTGGCGGTGGTCTGCAGACACATTTACCTTGACTAAGAAGTCCTGCAGAACCGAACGGACAAAAGGCCCGCCTCTACGGACATGACTGTTCAGGTAGTAGTGTTTAGCTAACACGTGCAGAGATGCCCACGTTGCTGCCAGGGCTTGAACTTCACGAGCTAACGCTGTGGTTGCAGCTTTTCCTCTGGTGAAATGGGCCCTCGAGGAGGCTGCTTTACAGTCAGGGTGTAGCAGATCTTGATAAAGAAGATAACTGAGCGCAAAATAAATTTTTTTCTGTACTGCTCTAGTTTTTTTTTTTTTTTGGCACCGGTATAGCCCACGAAGAGTTGATCGTTCACCCGGAACTCTTTTGTGCAGTCAAGTTAGAAGGACAACGCTCTTTTTGGGTCCAGACTGTGGAGTCGCTCCTCTTCTTTAGAGGGATGTGGAGGAGCATAAAAGGCAGGCAGGGTGACAGACTGTCTTAAATGGAATGGGGGCACCACTTTCAGGAGTAAAGAGGCCCAGGTGCGAAGCACCACTTTGTCCTGGAAAACAGTAAGATGGGGAAGCTTGGATGATAAAGCCTGCAGCTCACTCACCCTCTGCGCAGATATTTTTGCCCCTAAGAAGGCTGTTTGATGGTAAGCAGGCAGAGAGGACAATTTTATAGCAGCTCAAAAGGAGCAAACATGAGGTAAGTGAGAACCAGGTTCAGGTCCCACTGCAGCATGATGAAGGGGAAGGGGGAAACATCTACAAGCCTTTTGAGAAACCTATTTGCAGTAGGGGGCTTAAATAAGGAGGGTTGGCGAGGCAGCCGCAAGAAGGGAGACAGAGCAGAGAGATAACCTTAAGAGTGCCCAGAGCAAAGCCCAACTGGGCAAGGTTAAGAATGAAGAGAATATGAGAAAGAGGGTCAATAGACCTTTCTGTACACTATTTTACATTTTTTTTGCAATGAGCAGGTGTTCACTGTTTCAGTGGAGGAATGCCTCGCCGCTAAGATAACGTTACAGAATTCGGGAGGAAAGCCAAACGCTATCAGCTGTTGCCGCTCAATCTCTGTGCAAGGAGACGGAGAGTTGACAAGTTTGGGTGGAGGACCCTCCCCTACTGCTGTGACAGAAGATCCTCCCAAAGGGGCTGCCTCACTGGAGGATCAATGCTCATTCTCAGAAGCTTGGGATACAAGACTCACTATGCCCAGTCCAGAGCCACAAGAATGACTTGGGTTGTTATTTGTCTGCATAGGCCACCGCTCTGGGAATGACCTTATCTTCCAGCGAGCCTCTGGGCCCCCAAAGGGGACCCTTTGAACTTTCTGCACCAGGTTGGGCTACAGTGCTATAAAGAGCGTCATGAGCCTGCTGTGTGGGACACCCGCCCGGTGCTGCCCAGGCCAAGACGGGGTCCGTCTGCGGGCCGGACAAGGCTAGCCCAGGCAACCCCTCTTTCGCCTGGTCCATCAACACGCACTGGAGGGAATATTTGTAGGATAATCATACGGAATAGTTATAAAGCCCATTAGTTCACTTTTATCACATTCTCCCACATAAGACTATGGCTAAAAGAAAATTGCAAGGCTCAGGTCCCTCAAGGGTGTCTACAGTGGCCGCTCCCATCTCATCTAACACACCTCCCATCACTAATTAATTGTCGATGGTACTGGGCGCTTTGAACACTGAAATAGGATGGGATGAGGAAAGGATTAATGCTGTAAGGAGATGTTCTTGGTCCCAGTCTATCCCTCAAGATCTACCTGCCCAAAATTCACCTAATGAAGTACTGATGTTACTGCCCAGGGATGCAACAAATGCCAACAGGGCACCGGACATCATTTGTACAAGCCCAAACTACGCACTATACATAATAGTGGCAGTGACTCAGGGGCTGGCAATTCAGTGGGTGGACCTGGGGAAGATGTTATTCACAGTGGTAACCTGTCTACAGCTTCTGTAGCAATTCCCAAATTACAAAGAGGAAGCCCTGCCACCAGCCTCTGAACTCATGCACTCCAGGCAACCCTTCTGCCAATGCTGGTTTCCAAGGTGGAATTCTTGCTCACTTAGGCACCCTTGTAAAGCCTTACAATGACAATATTCTTAACAAAATAAAACCATTAGTCCTTGCGCTCAGAAAGGATGTTTCCCAAATTAGAACAAGATTGGGAGGAAACAGCAGCCCTGAATGACCATCAACTGCCTATCCATCAGGGGGAATACTGTTTTGAACTTAACTCCGGAACCTCAGTGTCATCAGGAGATCACTCATCCTAAGCCCCCAAGTTGTCAAATGTAGCAAAAGGGGATGGTTGTGACACAGTCTGCTCCTCACTCTGAAGTTGTCAATCTAAAAAAGGCAGGGCCCCAGTCTGCTGCATGAGTCTAAAGGCACCTCTTGTTAGGACATTGATCAATCACCCAGTCTATTCGCACTTACATCTTCCTACTTACTCAACCCCTTATGTTAATAACCTGGACCATGTCCCTCTTCTGCGCAAAGAGGTGATGGAGTCGGAAGACTCCTTGAAACACAAAGTTATAAACTGGCTCAGATCTCAAGCTGTGTGGATAATCGTTCTTCCACACAAGATACTAACAGTCAGGCGACTATCAAGCATCACCCAGCATTACCGGGTACAGACATTGTGGTCATCGATTTCAGAACACCTGTGATGCAGCTTTTTACTCACACCAAGTCATTTGACAGGCTCTCATAGTCGAATGAGAGCGCTACTGCTGGGCTATTTTTATGCACCACAGAGGGGCTCATATGCAGGCCCACCTACCAACCATATGGATCCTGGCGACCCGGTAATTTGTGCACCCTCCCATCCATTTTGTTTTAACTATAGCTTTTCTATTTTAGCCAACTTGGAGGAGATTCACTGACCTCCCTCACCACGTGCCTCCCTAAGCTCGATTGACTCAAGTTCACATTTGGCCCATGTTCCCATCTCAGGGGATGTTTTATCACATCCCACTAACTTTCATGTGCCAGTGACCCAAAGTCCGAGGAAAGAAGCTGCCTCATACTCTTGTGAAAATTACTTTTTTTTTTTTTTGAGGTATTGCCTTAGAACTATTGCGGGGATACAAATAAAACTGGGAAATTATTATTGGCTGGGTTTTGTTTAAGGTTATGAATTGATTTGTTTACAGGAGACATGGTCTGTAACAGAGTTCAAAATTAATGGGTAAATCTCTTTTTTGCAATCCTGCAATATCCATTTCCTCAGGGAGGCAGAGGGGTGGCTTGGTCGTTTTGATTTCTCATTAATGTAACAACGTCACTATCAAGCCCCTAAATTCCTCACCTCTGTTCCAATTGTTACTGATAACGGAGTTGAGCTCTTAGCACATCTTGGTGGTAAATTTTAATCATAATGTATTCAACCAATGAAACACAATTTGCCAGCAACCTACCAAGTATCCTGTGGGTTGGGGATTTTAATTGTTTGGTTTGCATTTTCAGTAATACAAGGGTCTGCGGCTTGGACAATAAGGCCAGTCAAGCATTAATTTGTTATATCTAATGATTTACATTTCTTGTCTGACTGCACTAAAGATAACCCTTCATCCACTTTTCCGTGAGTAAATAAATCAAGTAGAATTGATTTTATGTTAATGCCTAGCAATCGAGGCACTTGGTTATGGGCTTTAGAGTCATCTCAAAACGTGCCAGTGACCATTACCGTTTAGTAGCTAGTATGTCATCTGAGGCTACCCCTGATGTTCTGATCAGAGATTCTGAGTCACTGTGTCAAGCCATTTAACCTGAGTTAATTGTTAAATGCCCCACTCCATCAGTGTGGCCTTTTCATTGGTTCGATAGTGCATGCACCAGAGTCCACCAACAATTAAGGGAGGCCCTGCCCATGACCCCAAGAAATAAGGATATGGTCAGAGCTACACAGAAAAAGTATAAGACTGTATTAGAAGTGAGAAAGGAAGAGCTTAGAATTGAAGCCCGGTCTGATTTATTGGCTGCTAGTTGTCTCAAGGAAGTTCGAGGAAGTTGTCAATCGCCCGTTTACTGAAGGTTCAGAAACATTGAATGTCTGATCTCAGGGACAGCGTGGGTTGACCATTTTTCTAATTTTTTTAACCCTTGGGGCAAGGTGATTGACAATAAGGAAAGGGACATTTAATGCTATCTGTATTTAAACACACATTCCATCTTGAAACGGACTCCTTTTTGTGCTTAGCTTAGCTCAGGTGCCTGCTGTCACATCAGTGGCGCAGGGTTTTTCCACACCAAGTTTGTTTTCCACATAGAACGTGCTTGCGCTTCTTCACACCAGCACCAGGTTGCACTGTACAGAAACATAACATGGGGAATGTGGACAGCAGACATGATAAGACCGCCTCAGCATGGGTTTGTTTTCCTTACAGGAAACGACTGCTCCTCTGTCTTTGGAATGCGCATGGGGGCAAGGCCTGTTCCTCCACATGTTTTCGATGCAGACCAAGTACAGCCAGCGCTTGAATTTCATAACTTACGTGAAGGGAGGGGGAGATTGCAAGAACCTTCGTCTTGGGTTTGTTTAAGGTATATAAAAAGGTAAGGGAAGCTTGGCACTAAGGTAACAGGAACTAGGTTTGGGGGTGGATGCACTGCAGGTTTCTCCTGTCTCAGCTGTCCAGGGTTCCTCAGCTTGAATTTGGCAAGGATGATGATGGATTTAATCCCCATGTTGATTAATTTTTATTCTTAATTATCTACCTTGATTATATATATATATTCACTGCATATAGTCATTGTTGATGTATTACACTTTTTATGCCTGTCATTGTTTAACTGCTGTGAGTATTTTAGCATTTACACATGTTTTACCGCATTCAGGTTAAGTGCTCATGTTCGTATTTTCGAGTACTTTTACTTGATATCTGGAAAGTGCTTTCATAAATTCATTGCTCAAACTAAGAGTGTTGCATTCCTTGGCATCATTTCCCTCTTAATTTGAAGCAGAGCAGAACAATTTGGCATAGTTATTTGGAGGATACGAAGTGAAAGATTTAAAAGTGAAAGTGTTTGGCAATTAAGTCAAAGGAAGTTTCCCAGGTGCCAAATGACATACCAGGGTGGGAACAACCACCCTATGATGTTCTTGCCAATGAACAGGCATGTGGAGCAGGATTATGTGAGAACTGGAGTGAATGTCCTGTTGATGCTGAACCAAAAAAAGTATTACTTTGCTTGCAAAAAGTGTCCATAGTATTTTAGGCAGACGGGGCTGGAACCTTTTATCTGCTTATAGAAAAATGCATTAGAAATCTGCTCAGAACAAGAAAATCAGCAATTGGAGAGGCAGCTAGTTGAAGCCAAAAATAACGTAACCATGCTGTCCCGTTAGAATAAGTTACTGCAGAATGAAGTTTATCCTTATCAATCTGTCGCAGAGAAAGCAGCCGTCCGCATTGCACAATATAGGTACCGTAAGCACAGGGGTAGAGTCAATCAAAATAAAGTTAATTTAGCCATTGCTAAAGCAGGGGTGGATTGGAATCCCGATATTTGGGATGCCAATATTTGGGATTCCACTGATTTTTCCTATTGCAGTGAAGAGTCTGTTCAAAAGGGTGGGGACCAGCTTTAGGCAGATGGACAGAAAGCGGTTCGTGCACAGCCTATATTTAGATGGAAAATACAGGCCACTCCACAAAACCCAGGGGGGGTGGGAGGGTTTGAGGAGCACTTCTTAGAAGATTATTCTCAGCAGGAGATAGGTTTCACCAAAAACCTGGGGAAGCATTGCTTACGTGGATGGTGAGGTCGTTTGCAACAGAAGCTTCTCGAGTGGCACTGGATGAGGGACATTTAAGGAAGTTTTGTACTCTTAACATGGATCTCATAGTACAAGAGCAGTTTAGAGGTTATGGGAAGCAAAGAATGACTAACTTGTTGCAATTGGCAGTTGTGGTGTGTAGTCAGAAATATCGTACTGATTCAGACTGACTGCCAAATGATAAGCCATGGTACACGTTGAGAGATGCTATGAAAAGAATTGAAGAAGAAAGTATGAAAACGGCTATTCTCGTGGATGAGGCTCACTATTTTTTAGATGCTCCACTGACAGTTTAAGTACAAAATAAAATCATTTGGTTCGCTCCCCCAGCTTACAAGAAGGTGATAATGACTCTCCTAATTAATCAGACAGGGTAGGAGCTGAAAGATGTACTGGAGGCAGTTTGCGAATTAGGAGAGCTTGGAGACTGGATGGAACCTGAGAGAGCTTCAAGGTCGGAGGGTCGCACAGACAACAACAGAGTATCTAGGAGAGACATGTTTATGGCATTGCTGAAGGATGGTGTTAACAAAAAGCAGATAGATGGGATAGATACGAAGTGTCTGTGGGAGATGTACCGTAAACTAGGGCATGTTTACCCTAGACAGAAAGGAGGGCAGCAGAAAACTGAATAAGCAGGCTAACAAACAAGTTAATCAGGGTAAGTCACAGATGCAGGAGGATTGAAAAGAAAGGTAGAAAGATGTTTCTCACAGAGGTAGGAGGATGAAAATGTGGACACTGCTGTTAACTGCTGAAAACAGGGAAGAAGAGGAATCTCCGAACGTATAGGAGAGAATATATCCAGACCTGACTTGGGCAAAAGTTGACAGGTTTAAATCAGATTAAGAAAACAGGCCAAGCTCTGGTACAGAGATTGGCTTGTAAGGATAATAGACCCCATGTTGATTTAGAAATTCAATGGAAACATAGAAATGTGCAAACAGTTTGGGCCTTGTTGGACACCGGAGCGGAGGCCTCTTTAATTTATGGAAATCCAAGAAAGTTTACAGATCAGCACTACACCATCATAGGGTTGCGTGGAAAGCAAACCCCTGCAGGGCAGACTAATGTTCAAATGAAAATAGGGAGCACGTGGGCTCTAGTGGATACTCAGCACATGTCCCTATGTCATAATGTGATAATTTGATTCCAAGACCTGTGATTCCAATGATACAGTGGGTGATGAGTTCACCTAAAACTCACCAGGACGGGACATGCACAAAATGGAAGTGGTACATACAGGACAGGGCCAGAGTGGGACCAGCAGGGACAGCAGCCCTGCATGAACAGGTGGCACAAGCCCCCGTGTAGGAGGTACCAGACATAAAAGAATCAGCCATAAGGTGGGGTGAGCCATTTGAATCCTTGTCCCCCAAGGATAGGAAGCATGTATGGTTCACAGATGAGTCAGCCAAATATGTGGGAGCCAAGACACATTGGAAGGCAGTGTCATATAACCCAGTCACCAAGAAGTTGCTTTCCACACAGAATTGCTTGGGACGTGTCACATTTATACTGATTCGTGGTCCACCGTCAATGGGTTAGCCACCTGGCTTCCCACATGGCATGCACAGGGGTGTGGAATTTAATAAAATATTTACTTGTCCATGGGACAGCTTGCTTCTTAAATCTACTTATCCTACAAGAAAATCTACTTGTCCCTTTGGTGCCATGTAGTGCGGTGACAAATTATGGCAGGAATCTCATTATGTAAGAGCTATGATAACAGCCTCTCTTATTATGCCAGGGCTACTACTATAGCAGGGCTTGAGTACTTGCAATTTCAATCCCTACTATGACAACTTGCTTACTTTGCCAACTTTCTGAAAATCTACATACTGGGGCTGTAGGAAGGAGTAAGCAATAGTTTCAGGATGGAATGCCTTTAAGTCTGCAAACCTACTAACTTGCATGTTTTAAGGTTTCCCACTAGCTCTTCTCTAATGTTTTCCCATAATGAGAATGGTTGGAAATGTACTCCTGACAATGGCAGAAGTTCACCCATGGTTGGAGAAGAAAGCAGCTGGAGGGAAAGGGAACTTTTAAAAGCTCAATAGATGTTCACATGAGCAAATCTACATATGCATAGATGATCGTGCTAAAATACAGTTCACAAATATTTTCTAGTAGTACGATTTCCAGGGCTGCTACTTTAAGTTCTTGTGAATTCATGACAGTCACTAATGAAAAGACAATATACCATGACTGCACTTTTGTGACTTTCTTTAAGATTTGGGTTCCTAATTAGACCTGGCGTTAACAAAGGCATTTTGTTTTTAGTGAACTTCTATTTCTCTATTAATCGGCTGGCTTTACTGTGAGTGATCGCATTCTGCTCTTCCACAAGGAGCATATTGGCACACAAAGTAGTTTTGTTGAGTGCCAGGAACTACTGTGGCAATCAGTGCATAACAAAACTGGAGCCTCCCCTGACCCCCACAAAGAATATGGAGGGCCCCCACCCCCTCCAGACCCACTCAGGGAAGGTGCTGTGCCAAAGGGGCCCCCAGGAGGGGGGCTGCGGTGCCTCTGAACACACCTGGTGTAATGTGTGCTTTCAAAGACCAAAAACTTTTTTTTTCTTTTGGCCAGTGTTTATTACAATGGTGAGGGCCTGGCAGCTCCCACAACAATATAGTGTTACAAAAGCCATGTCAAAACGTGACACACATTGACGAAAGCATAAGACTCCCAAAAAATGTTGGATCGGTCGGCTTTGCCAGTGCTTGTTTAGTTTGAGGCTTCCCATAATCTTGTGGAAAATGGTTACACTGCTTTTCCATTAGGAATATTTTTGGGAAATGCTAGCATGCATCAACACATTTGACTAAATGACACTTCAAAGAAATAGCACCTAAAATGTTTTATTTTGAAAGCAAAGAATCATCTCTCTTGCTTACAAGCTTCTTCAAACATTTGCATTTAATCAGAGAACATTCTGGGAGCATTATACCTAGCCTCATATCAAACTTTTTAAACGTTTGCACACTTATTATTTATTTATTTTTTACTGGAACCACTGACAGTAGTGGAGTGTGACCGCAAAACATTCATTTACAGTGCTCACCCTAATAATGAAGGCTTTTCAGTACTGAACCATAAATACTAGTTCTAACAGCATTTACATATGGACACACGTTATCTCAACTGCAGACAGTTCCCTTCTCTGTAAACTGGCAGCCAAAGAGTTTGTGCTGCAGGGGGTTGGGCCTACTTGTCCCAAGGACAAAATAAACATGAAAACTTTTTGCCCTTGACCCCAAACAATGTGTCCCGGGAGATAGGAATACCACCTCCCTGATTCACATAACTGCAAATACATTCCAAGGAGGTGCAGGGCAATGAATTGTGGCAAGAAATTTGGAAAGTGTTAGAACAAAGTACCATTACTGTATATCATGTAGATGCCCACTGTCCCACCGACTCACTAGAAGGATGATTTAATTCCCTTGCAGACGATAAAGCCAAAATCTCAGAGGCAGAAGTGGTGAGACAGGATTCTGACTTGGTGGGGATGGCTAAGTGGCCAAACCAAAAATGTGGACACCTGGGAGAGAAGGCCACTAACAGGAGGGCAGAGATTAGAGGGATGCAAATTCCCCTAGATTTGGTCAAAACAGGAACTCTTCAACGTCCCATTTGTCAAAACACACAACAGAGATCTGTCCCGGCAACTGTAAGATATCAGTTGGGGAGAGGGAAGTTGCCGGGGCAGATATGGCAGATTAATTACATTGGGCCACTACCAGATAGTTGTGGGTGTCAAATACGATTACACAGTGGACAACACATCTTTCTGGCTATTTGACTGCAGTCCCTTGCAAATGTGCTACTCAGTTTAACACTATCAAAAGTCTGGACTTGTTAATGTTATATTACGGACTCCCACTCCAAATCCAGAGTGACAACGGGTCACATTTTAAAGGTAAATTGGTGTAAGATTATTGATCACAACACAATATTGAGTGGCTTTATCATATTCCATATTACCCGCAAGCTGCAGGACTGATTGAGAGAATTAAGGGCTTACTGAAAGCCCAATTATGAAAATTATCAGATGGAACCTTGAGAAACTGGAGAGAGCATTTAAATTAATCCCTCCAAATTTTGAATAATAGATCTTTGACAAATGCAGAGACTCCATTAATGTAAATGTTGATCCCAGTGTTGCAGATACATCCCCATATAGCAACAAACACCATCATGTACTGGGAAATAAAACCAGGAGCATTGGCTCCTTACAGAGGCACACCAGAATTTGCAGGTCTTGTTTTACATGCTTTGAATATTTACAGGTTGAAACCAAGAGACATGGCACTTCTTGAAACAGATGTTAGAATACATCTTCCCCGGAGCACTTTGGATTGATTGCTCCTCAATCTGGGTTGGCACTCAAAAGGTATTCAGGTCTTAGGGGGAGTGATCGATGCAGACTACCAAGGAGAACTTAAGGGTATCCTATTGAACAGTGAAGATACTGATTTGATAACACAACCTGGAGACAGAATTGCTTAGATTATCATTATTGCAGTGTATGGAAGAATAGTTAAAAAGGGGACTGCCCCTGCCCTTCTTAAGGTGCGTCGGGAGTGAGGTTTTGGCTCAAATGACAAAACTCCTGGTGCTAAGACATAGGTAAAATCCCTAAATCATCCTCCTTATTGAGAAGTTATATCACAAAAGTAGGGACAACATATTAGTCATGAAAGCAGGACAGTAAAAGTGGGAAAACATGCCAGCTGATAAATGTTATTTTCAAGAATTATCATATTTTTCTCTTTTACAGATCATACTGCAAAGTGCCTGCATCCTGCTTGTACTACCTGGTCCGTGTGGGGTCTGGTGGGGTGAAATCCCCGAGCTCTGAAGTAGCTGACCGACAGTGCAGATCGACACCTTTACTGCATCAAAATGAGAAAGTATGGATCCATTTGGCGCGCTCCAAACTCAACAGATCGGATTTCTGCATGACGAACATGAAAAGTACTGTTGATGTTATCTACACATGTTTAGTTGCCATACCAACTCCTGCCAGCGTTTTGCTGCAAGTCTTTAGTGCTACCAACAAAGATAAAGTAGTTGAAAAAAAGTGATGTGCTGATTCACTTCACCCCCTACGAATATTGTAGGTTTTGCCAAGAGGTAACAGACGAAAAATGGGATAACATAACGCATGTGGTTGCTTACATTACTACTGGTGATGTCTACTACAACTTAACTTACAACACTTTAAAAAATCAGAAAATTTGCTCAAGTGTGTCTTAAACCAACAATGGGGTCTCCTCAAGAGAACCCATGGAAACAACGAGTACTGTGTCAGCATAGAAATGATAAAATGTGTAAAAACATGAACAACAGCATGTCTTGCCAACCCATCGTATCTGCTCCTAGTCACATCAAGCACGTTAAACTACATTTGGGGTGGTTGTTCTCTTGTTAAAATACCACCTATACATACCTGCCAATACAACTGGAGGACAGTGCGCTTTTATGTGGTTAGGACTTATGATGTTTCCATTTCACTCTGTATCACATAAGCGACTCACAAGAGAAGCAGTTCAATTAAGTCAAGACTATGACTCTGAAATTCAGTTAATATCTAAGTCAGATTATGTAAGCTTAAGTATTTCTATTGTAGGAGTTCCAGGATTAGCTGTTTATAATACTCGAGCTATTAACATGTTACCATGTTTTATGGTCAAGAGTATTAATCATACCTCCATTGCTTTGTCTGAATTATAACTAGATATACGTGGCACTAGAAAAGCTGCACTGCAAATCAAGGCAGCCATTGACTACTGACTCTTGAAGCACGATTGTGTCTGCTCAGAATTTGCGAATATGTGCTGTTTTAATTTGTCAGACTACTCCCCCTCCATGCAGTCCTATATTAAAGCTTTACATGAATTGGGGAAGGGAGTAAAACAAGATCTAGACAAAGGGTGGTGGGTCTGCTTTTTTAGCTGGTTGCCCGATTTTGGGCAATTACACCCTATTCTAGGAGGAGTACTTGTAGTGATTTGTATTATAATAATGCTATGTTGCTGTATACGATGCATACCTAATCTGCATACAATGTTTAGACCTAAAAGGGTTATTTTTAAACCAGTATGAGAGTCACTGGTCAAAGGGTGGAGAATAATACTATCTGTTTTTAAACACAGATTTCATCTTGCCACGGACTCCATTTTGTGCTCAGCTTAGCTTCAGGTGCCGTCAGTCAAATCAGTGGCGCAGGGTTTTATCACACAGAGCTTGATTTCCAGATAGAACATGTTTATGCTTCTTCCCACCAGCACCGGGTTGCACTGTGTAGGAACATAACATGGGGGAAGTGGACAGTAGACATGATAAGACTGTCTCAGCTTGGGAATGTTTTCCTTATAGAAAAGTACTGCTCCTTTGTCTGTGGAATGCGCATTGGGGCCGGGCCTGTTCCTTTGCATGTTTTCGATGCAGACCAAGTACAGCCAGCGGTTGAATTTCATAACTTATGCGAATGGAGGGGGAGGTTGTCAGAACCTTCCTCTTGGGTTTGTTTAAGGTATATAAAGGTGGGAAAGCTTGGCACTGAAGTAGAAGGAATTCATTTTGGGGGTAGGCGCACTGCCCAAAACAAAATCCCATCAGGGAAGCTTCTCCTGTCTCAGCTGTCCAAGGTTCCTCAGCTTGAAGTTGGCAAGGATGATGATGGATTCGATCCCCATAGTGATGCATTTTTATCCTTAATTATCTGGTTTGGCTGTATATATGTATGTATATCTACTGCATATATTTATTGTTGATGTTTTACACTTTTTACGCCTGTCATTGTTTAACTGCTGTGAGTATTTTAGCATTTATACCTGTTTTAATGCATTCAAGTTAAACTTTCATGTTCATATTTTCGTGTACTCTTATTTGCTATCGGGGCAGTGCCTTAATAAATTAATTACTCAAACTAGGAGTGCTGCATTCTTTGGCACTGTTTCTCTCTTAGTTTGAAACAGAGCACAACAGACACCACCACATACAAGGAGGGGGAACAATCCACACATTTTACTGAAACAATCTCTGTGAGGGAGGTGGAGATTTCTATTAATCAAGGCTCATGTAGGAAAGCGCCAGGCCCGGGTGGGGTTGCGCTCGATTGGTTTAAAACAACAGCTCTTTGGGCACCAATTCTTACTAATATTTTTTGGGCTGCTATCCTAGGTCTGCTTCCCGTTTCTTGGAAAGAGGCCACTGTGGCTCCAATTTAAACAAGCATTTGCAATGCAATGGGTCTCACGTTTACTCGAGTTAGAGCTATTAGCATTGTAAACTCCTAACCAGAGTTTTCTTGCCACATAAACTAAAAAGTAAAGCAGTTTCACATAAGCGAGCTGATGGCCGCGATCAGCGCAAAGCAAACACTCAAAAGGAGACAGAAGTTCGCTCGCAGTGAAATGTATCGGCAAAGTGCAAATATCCATGTAACATGGTCGATGTCATGAAAAGCGCTCTACTACTGCCCGAATAAGTCTGAAACTGCACTGTGTCAAGAACAGCTCTGATGAGAGGGAAGTCAGGTGCGACTGTGGCACATTTATAGTGAACCCCAACGAATGCAGGCGGTCCGCCATAGTCTGGAGGTGGGAGACAACAGCCTGCGGGGAGCCCACCTTCAACAGCCAGTCATTAAGGTAAGGGAAGACTGAAACCCCTAACCTGCGTAGATGAGCTGCGACTATGTCATCACCTTGGCGAACACCAGAGGGGAGCAACGTGAACTGAAAGTGCTCGATGTCTACCTTGAACCGCAGGTAACACCTGTGGGCACATAGGAGAGGGATGTGAAAATACGCATTCTGCAAGTCCAACGCTACCAGCCAGTCTCTTTGGTCTAGGAAGACAAGACCTGAGCCAAAATTAGCATTTTGAATGTCTCCCTTTTGAGCAAGTGATTTACGGTCCGCAGGTCTAGAATAGGGCGGAGACCATTGTGCTTTTTGGAAATCAGGAAGTAGCAGGAATAACAGCCACTGTCTAGTTTGGATATTGGAACCCTTTCTAGAACTCTCCTAGCAAAGAGAGATGTTACTTCCTCTCAGAGCAAGGACGGATGACCCTCCGTCGGCCATTTCTGTGCTCACGGTATTGGGGTAGGGAAAGATTGGAGGGGGGGGGGGGGGGTAGCTCCTCCGAATTATCTGCAAGACCCATTTGTCCGATGTTATAAACTGCCAGTGGAGGAGAAGATGTTGGATTCTCCTTCCAACTAGGAGAGATTGGAGGCTGCAGCTGCCGGGGGTGTTGGTGGCGGATGACTTCTGGCTACAGACCCATGAGGTCAGAATGCACCACATCCTCGCACAACTTTAGGGGCTTGTGCAGGATGGTGGCTGGCACAGCGCTTAGCCGTAGCCACGAAAGGGGCAAAAGGAAGGCTGGGGGCGAGGTGTCCCTCAGGGGGGCAAGGACTTTACCATAGCCCGTGAGTCCTTGAAGCGTTCCAGCGCTGAGTCTGCCTTCTCTCCGAAGAGATGAGTCCCGTTGAAGGGCATGTACATGAGGTTGGCCTGGACATCCCCAAAAATCCAGGTGTTCTCCACCAGCTGTGGCGCCTCAAGGTCACCGTCAAGGAAACTGCTCTGCCCAGCGAGTCAGGGACCTCATCTGTGACCTGTGGCAGCACTTGCGCAACCGTGTACCACAAGGTATGGGGATAACAGCACAACAGACATGCGGTGTTCACTGACCATAATGCAAGGCCGGTGGAAGAAAACATTTCCTTGCCCAACTATCCATCCTTTTGGATTCTCTGTCTAGGGGGCGCGGCAGGGAACACACCATGGGAAGTTTATGCTTGAACTGCCAAGCTCTCAGGGGTGGGGTGTTGAGTGAGGAAACTATGATCACTGGGGAAGGGCCATTGTCCTGTTCACAAGAGCACCTGTGCTGGGCTTGGGCCAAGTTCTCAGCAGGACTTCAGCTTCATTAAAGTGCAACAGGGGTTCAGATGAGGAAGCTGCAGGCTGAAGCACTTTCATCAAGAGGATAGTCTTGACCGCCACAGAGGGAAGTTAGAGGTCAAGGACTTTCGCTGCCCTCTTCATCACCATTGCGTAAGATGCTCCCTCCTCCACAGCCACGATAGGAAGAGATAGTAAGCCAGTATCCGGGGAGGTGTCCAGTCCACTGGCATCTCCTAGCTCCTCATATCAGTCCAATGAAGTTGGGGTCTCCAACTGGTATTCTAAAGGGTCCAGTGACCCCTCCCACTTTTCCACATTCCTGGTTGCTCCAGAAAATGCTCAAGCAACGACCTAGGACTACTGGGCCAAGTGGGCGCCGGTCGACGCCATTCCAACTTAGAGTCATCGGGGATGAGAATGGGGCTGGCACTGCCAGTATCAGAAATCAGCACTGGAGAAGGTTGCGTTGGCACAACTGGTGCCCCCATCAGAGCCAAGGCCGGAGCCGTCGGTGCAGAACCTGATGGGGTCTCCTCCGACCCCATGGGGCCAAAAGGCTCAGCAGAGGGGTCAGTCCGCTCAAATACATGGTGCATGGCAATGAAGAAGTCTTTTATTTGAGTTGGGGTCGCTCCAGCTCCTGCAAATGGAAGCAATACACAGTCAGATTGCATTGTATTGTAATAGTATTTATATAGCGCTTACTACCCCCGACGAGGCGCCGAAGCGCTTTTCGGTGAGTAGCACGCTACTCTGGAACCCAACAAGAATTAGTGATGGATTAATATCGGGAAATAATGAGTACAGTTTTAGTATTATTATGAGTTGATATGAGAGTTTGCTAGTTAGATTGATTGAGTAATGGAGGGGTGGAGGAGGAAAGAAATCCAGAAGTGTTAATTGGGAGTATATCCTTCATTTACTCAACCCAAAGGCTTGGGATGAGTAAAGGGGGATGGAGGAGGGAAGAGTATGTGGAAGGGTTAGGGAGAGCATAGTAGCAGGGTGAGATAAATGAGGGAGAATTTAGTAGGGTTGTGTGGGAGGTCACAGTAGTAGAGTGAGGTTTGGTGAGTTAGATGTGGAAGCGAGCGGAGGGAAGAGCTTAAGCAGAGTTATTTAGGAGATGAAAGTAGTAGAAAGGATTTGGGATGAGTCAGAGTGCGAATGGAGGATAGTTTGATAGAGACATGACATATGATGATGGGTAGTTAAGTGTGATAAGATGAGAGTAGGAATTCATAGATATCTAGTATAACAACCCACCCAGGAGCCATGCAATGACCCACGAACATGCCAAGCACAGAAACAACATATACACATATATATATATATATATATTATATATATATATATATACATACATACACACACACATACATGAATACACACACATAATTAGAACCATGGGTAAATATACTTAGTCAAACAGGTTTAAAGAGTGTGTGTGTGTGTATTTTATTGTTATGACTTAGTAGCGATACATATTTTCTAAAGAAATATACATAGCTAGAAATATACACATAATCAGAAAAAAATATTTATCAACATAGGCATATGCAGTCCATAGTTGTTTGAATATGGTGGTTATAAAGGAAAGAGCCAACTCTTGAGTAGTTTTCTGAAGACAAAAAAGTTATCTGTGGCTCTTATAGTTGGGGGTAATGAATTCCATAGTTTGGCTGCTTGAACGGAAAAGGATGTACCACCTATAGTCTTTTTCTTGTATGGTGGTGTCCTAAGGCGGGCTGCCAATCTTGAGCGGAGGTTTCTTTGTTGGATGTATTTGGTTATTTTGTTTCTGATAAAAAGTGGTCCTGTTCCATGTATAGCTTTGTGGGTGATACAAAGCAGGTTGAAAGTGCATCTTCTGGCAACGGGTAACCAGTGTAGTGCTCTCAAGGCAGGGGAGATGTGGGCTTGCGGCTTTACATGTAATAGTAGCCTGGCAGCGAAATTCTGGATACGTTGTAGTTTTTTCATAATAGATAGAGATGATCCATGGTAGAGGCCATTGGCATAATCCAGTTTGGATAGTACAAGCGAGATAGTAGCTTGCACCTTGTGTGGAAATCCGAGGTGGGGGAAGATGCGTCGTAAAGTCTTCAAGGTGATGAAGCTTGTTCGTGCTAATTTGTCCACTTGGGCATTCATAGTTAACTTGGAATGCATGGTGATTCCTAGGTTTTTAACTTCCTTGGATAATTGAGGAGGTGGTTTGAGTTCGTCAGGCCAGACGCACAGAGGGTCACAATTTTTCCAGTCACCACATATAAGTATTTCTGTTTTGGAGGTATTTAGTTTGAGATGGCTCCAGGTCATTCACTGATCAACGGTTCTGAGGCAACTGAAGATTGAGAGTTTTCAATGTTTTTGGGGCATTCTAATTTGAGTAGTATTTGTGTGTCATCTGCATAGTTGTAGCATGTGAGATGGAAACCATTGATCAGTTCTGGTAAAGATATCATGTAGATGTTGAAAAGCAAAGGTGAGATGATTGATCCTTGGGGGTCCCCTGCTTTTGTGAGGTAGGGTTCAGACGAGAAGGGGGGGCGAGTGGATGATATTAGATCTTTTTTGAAGATAGGAAGTAATCCAGTCGAGAGCAATCCCTTGTATGCCGGCTTCGTGGAGTCTTTGAATTAGGGTGTCATGGTCAACCGTATCAAAGGCAGCTGAGAGGTCTAAGAGGAGTAGTGCAGCAACTCCATTGCAGTCGACTGTGTTTTTAAGATCAGCCCAGATTGCTATGAGTGCCGATTCAGTGCTTCTTCCTGGGCGGAATCCAGTTTGGAAGTCTGAAAGTATAGAATTGTCTTCAATGAACTGTGACATGTGGGCGAATGCTGCTCTTTCTATCAATTTGCCCAGGAAAGGTCCATTTGTGATTGGTCTGTAGTTGTTGGGGTCTTGCGGGTCTAGGTTTGTTTTCTTTAATAACAGTCGAATGTATGCCTTTTTCAGGTCTACAGGAAAAGTTCCTGAAGTTAAAGACTTGTTGATGATCTGGCAACGGCTCTGCAGAACCGTGCTTCCTGGAACACCGTTGTTCCTCACTCGTCACTAGCCGACAGACGAGGTGAAGTCGAAGTCCGTTTGGACTTCTTGAGTCTCTTTCCTGAGTATCTTTCCTGAGTGTCTAGAGGGCACTGAGTGCGAGGAAGAGGACTGCGATCTTCTCGATCAAGTCTGAGCCCTCCTAGAAGTCACGCTAGCTGGGTTGACTGCGGGGCCAAAAGCAACTTTTAGGGCCTGCCCCTTCAAAGCTTTCGGTGCCATGGCCCGGCAGTCCAAGAACCACTTGAATTGTGGTTGTGCTCGAGACACCACAAAAACATCAAGTGCAGGTCCATTACAAACATGGTCTGGTGGCAGGTGCCATACGGCTTGAAACCTGCCTTCCTAGAAGACACCCTTTGACACTTCTAAAAATAGTTGACAAAAATCTCTGGGTCAGCGCTAACTGGAGGGAAAGAAAATAACTTACTTCCGTGCGCCTGGGTCGTGCCTATACTGGTGACCGCGACGTCACTTCCAACACCAAAAATGCCGTGCGGAACCGAACGAAGCCACCCAACGGTGCACAGAAGTACTGCTCAGGCAAAAGTTTCCAAATCAGTCGGACGCCTGGGAGATTCAAAAGGTGAAATACGTTCCTGCACTTCCATATATTATTCATAGCTTTTAATGCTTTAATGAAAACAAATTTAAAGAATTGGACGTCAGAATGAGTTATTCAAACCATTTCTTTTTTTTATTAGCTTTAGGCTTTGCTCCATCATCAGAATCAGCCAATATGACAATACTCTACTAAATATAAATAACAAACAGGGTAATTTGGAGAAATTGAAAGCCTGTCCTTTATCTGCTGTGCAGTCTATTTCTGATTAAGGAAATAGAAACACCCGTGTATAGTAGCTTGGCCTGCCAAACAACGGCCATTTATTGAACAAACACCAGTTTTAGAAAGCATTGTACCATAATTCCCTTTTTTGTTGACAAGCCGAAAACATTTAATTTTATGCAGAGTAGATGCCAATTAAGGTGCCCGACTGCTGCTCAACCTATCCACAATGCCCTTGCGCTGCGTCACCCAAAAAGACTCTGCAGACATGCTTATGCTACACATATCCTGAGACGGTCAATGTAAAAGGAAAAAACAGAAACTGTGCAATATCTGCCAGTACAGCCCAGCCCATAAGCCAAGAACACTCTTACGGGTTAATGTCAAAGAGCACAATATTTATTACAGAGGGGTTTGGCCTGACAATTAGTCCCAAGCTTTCAAGCACAGTACTGTAAATCAGTGCTATAAAGCCAAATGTAGGCCATGAGTCACACTAACATGACAGTGCAATGTAAAATCAGCCCATGCACAATTACAGTGCAGATGACGCAAGGCCTGTCATTTCTTGGGAAATCCAACTTGGATATTAGCCTGTACTTCTGCAGCAGAGGCAGATGTGTGAGGCAGCAACAGAATATGTCAGGACAATAACTGCGTAACAGAAGAAATAAAAATAAATAAAAAATGAACAGTACGTGTGAGTGTGTGCTTGTGCCAGTGGCATAACAAAGGCCCCCTCAGCCCCTGCAGTGCGGGGGGACCTGAGCTCCAGGGGGCCCCCCCTCAGCACAGAACATTGTGCACAGGCAACAGGCTACTGAATGGGCCCAGGGGGGAGTGGGGCCCCCTCAAGGTACTCTGTAGAGCCCCCCCCTCAAGTTTTGTTATGACACTGGCTTGTGCATGTGTTCGAGTGGCAGTCCTTTGGAAAATATTTTAGCTATATTGTGAGCGTCCAGGACAGCACGGTGAACACCCCTGATATAATGTGGCCCATAGCAAGCACAATGATGGCCATTAAGGCACACTGGACAACCATGACATGATGGTGCTTACCCCCAATGTGAAGATGGCCCAAACATATTGGGGTTAGTTTCAAACTTATTGCGGCCATCAATGGCAAGAAGATTCCCTCGTCTGGCATGACAAACTTGCATTATTAATTGTAATTCTTGGTATAGTGTGGGCATCCATGGCATGATGGTGTACACTTCTGATTTACTGGTAGCCCAGGCAGCATGATGGTCATTCACTTCATATTAGGGGAGTACACGGCACAAAGGTACCCATTCCTGATGATGATCCTGGTATAATGGTGGAAATCCAGGCTACTATGGACATTTATGGCATGCTAGTACCTACTTTTTGTATAACAATGACAATAGCACAAGTATTATAATACTGGTAATACTGTGGCCTACTGTGGCAAAATATGGTGATACGGAGGCATGCAAAATGTATCCATATACAGCAATAGTACTCAATCGCACTGGATGAATGCGACATGCTGATATCCGGGCACTAAGGATGCATTTACTAAAAATGAAAAGCTCATATTTCTTTGCAGTTTGTTTTTAAATATAAAAAAATATGTTGTTAATGTTGAGGCTTGAGTTTACTTTCTTCAGAATGAAAAGACTACATCTAATAGCAAAATGTGTGCATGTCATAAACTAGCAAATTGATGTTTGTATACGAATTGATTGTTTGAGATATATACTTAAGAGACATTTGACTGATAATTAACACTGTTACCCGAGAGCCCATTCTGAAAAACTGGAATCACCAGTCTATCGTTCAAAACGTTAAGGTCTCTATAACATGAGTAACAGCACAGCTGAATTATCCTGTAAAACTGGTCGAACCCTGCTGTGTACTGCTAGCGGTTGCAATATTTATGTTTTTTCGCCATGCTGCGCTTCTAAGAAGGTTATCATCCATGGCATGCAATTAAGAGCATTCTTGAAAGGACAAGGGTGGAAAAATGAAAGAAGCTAAGTAAAGAAAGCATAGATAAAGCTATGGAAAATTATATGTTATGTGAAAGTGTGTTTTCTCAACAATTTGTTTCATCTACAACTTTTTGGATATTTTTGGAAAAAAATTGCTCCAAAAGCTTTATTTGGCCACTATTTTCTTCAACATTTCTCGGGACAGAGAAGCCTTCAACACTCGCAGAAAGGGTGAGCAAACATTAAAATACTAGAATATTTCATGAGTGCCCCTTCACAACCTAGGGCTTTTTTGAAAGCTCACAAGCCACACTGACTGTATCCCAGATTTTATACGGTGACACGTGCGCACAGAGCACATGGCATAAATTCTTAAGGAACTTTATAGCCACACCATATATCAACATATCTCAATCCAAAGAACTACAGAACCATATATATGTAATTATGTTTATGAGATTGCAGGTGTTAAAATTTAAAGCACTATTTCAAGGAAGGAGAGAGGAATCTCACCATCCCAGAAGAAATTACTTATTCACGATTTGCAGTGGGAGTGGAGGGATACTTTCGCCTCTCACTACACCTATCAGACTGAAGCGAGCATGCTAGTGCTTTACAATTAAATTGTAAAATCTGCTCTTGCAGCAGAATGCAAAAGAACCATCAAGTCTGCAGTGAACGATAGCACACAAGACACATCAAAGAGCAACAAGCAGTTAAAGCCAGTAGGTCTCGCAGCTTTTGCCACGCTGTACAACAAGCATCCCTAATCCTGTGCAGTATGGATTAAATAAAAACAAACAAAAGGCAAAACCTTATGTGACCCGCATAAATCGACCTGAGTGCCTTTTTTCCCTTTATTTACTGATGCAAGTTGGATTGCTAATCAAAAAGAATAAAAAGTAGTATGGGGGGAGGGAGCAACAAGGATAAAAGAGGGGGAAGCCACAAGGGGCACGTGTGGAGGAAGCAACATGAAGGGTGGGGGGCAAACAGACAAGAGAACGTGGAGCTGGGTGGCGAGAAAGCAATGCAGGGTGAGAAAAAGCACAAGAGCAGCCACACCACGGAGTGGGACACAGAGAAACAAAAGTGGAGGGGAAAAAGTACACAAGGGGGGCAGCTGGAAAACATATGCTCTCTTGTAATGTGGTTAAACTAAAAGGAAAAAAGTATCACCTGAAAAGGGAGCAGTGAAAAGACTCAATTAATTGACCAATGCTTCAGAGGTGGGACAAACAAGAATAGGTAGTAAAGTCTAAACACACTAACAAATGAGAAGCAACCAAATGAGAAAAACAATGAAGTCAGAAAATGGTAAGCAATGGGCAGACTCTAAGCCCACTGTTAGCTGACAATATGTCTTGCAACAGATAGCACACATGCGGTCTAGTAAGACATAAATACAGCATGCAGTCATACAAACCAAAAAGTCTAGCCCTTTCAACAGCAGGGGGGGGGGGCGGTAAGAATCTTGTATACTTTGATGCCGCCCAAAGGCAAAGTTGAATGGAGAAATATGTGTTCTCCATGTACTGTAAGTGCATGCTAGGCACACCAGATGTATTTACTCTCTGCACTAAATTGGTGTTAATCCTTGCCCTTTCTGCAGGGTCATCCCCAAACTTGTTGCCTTTCTCCTCTCTGCTGATTTGGTTATTGTTGGCTTTAGGGCTCTGGGCAGTTTACCACTGCTACCCAGTGCTATAGGGCATGTGCTCCCTGCTTAAAACATGGTAACATTTGTGTATCCACAATTAGCACATTTAATTTACTTATAAAAGTCCCTAGTAAATTGCACTACTTGTGCATGGGTCCTATAAATTAAATGCAAACTATGGGCCTGCAACACAGGGATAATGGGATATGTTAGGGGAAAATGAATATGTATATATATTCACAATAATAACCTAAGTTGATCACGGGAAGGCCAAACTTGCGCCAAAACAAAATGATTTTTATTCATTTCACAATCAAATGGGAAATGTTTGTCGTCTGCTCTCAGCCTCTGGATTTATCTATACAGTAAGAAAAAGTATGCAACCTAAATTCACATAATACTGATAAGTACATCTACATAAAATATCGACTGATACATATTCATGACAAGCTAATATACAATCTTGACAATGACACCTTTCCTGTATTCACTTATTTATGTTTGTATTTTTATTTCAATAGCCAGGCCAATATAAAGAGGTAGTCGTAAGATGGCACTGTGTCATGGGGCACTTCACCCCTGGTTGCTGTTAGCTGAAACCATCTAACAAATGTTTGTCTTTTTCACAAATACTACGCATACTCCTCCAAACATAGATGTGGTCGTGTTTGGACCCCTATTTCTTTAGGCCTCTTGAGGACAATTAGGAAATGCCAGAGGCTTAATCGCTCACCTCACAGTTGATTAATTTCTGCTCTTGCTTAAAGTTTACACATGTATGAACTCAACCCCTGCGGCTCGATCTAGCACGGTCAGGAACGCAAGCTGGACCTATTGGGATTTGATGCTGCCACACAGTATTTGTGAAGAAAGGATTTCCATTGTCAGATTTACCTGGGTTGAGTTTGGATACATTATTTTTGGAATATGCTGGCCCCTACTGAGTCATTAATGGAAGCTCAAGTCCTAGGCCTAGGCATTTGTGATTATTCGAAAGAAAAAAAAAAGAAAAAAAAATTATATATATTAGTACAAGCATTCAAACAAATATACAAATGAAGAAATATTTTATTTACAAACAAAAACAAATCTACATTTTAATTTTAGTAGGAAGGGTGGAGCTTTTTCTAAATACTATTGAAAGCATTTACCATCTATGATATATTCTCTTTGATGAACTTGTTCTGTTCCCATCAATCAATCTGAGAATACTAAGTTAACTTTTATCCTCCAATTTCTGATTTCTTCCTTCACATTCACAGAACATGTTAACATTTTACATTTTGCTTCTTTATGTACACTTTATTAACCTATTACTAATTTTAAATTTTGTAAGCAATCATGGATCACCGGAGTTGGCTTTACAGGTCCCCAGACCACATGTTAACCACCACTGATTTACACAATAAGCACTATATCAACCTCAAAATGATGCAACACTGAATCAACTATTAATGTTCATACTATGGTCTGCAGACTGAACAAAAACTGAATAATAAGGACCATTACCACCACAAAACAGTGTCATTGATACTCTAAACCGCTGATAATCCTACGCTATTAATGTCTGTATATATTCTATAAAGGGAAAAGCAAACTTGTTCAATTCAAAAGCAAGTACATGAACATGGAATACAACTAATATTGCTTTCCATGCAGGCCCCTTTTAACTTGTGATAATAAACTACCTAACTTTGCTTCCAAGTACTACTTTTTCAGTTAGCAATGACAAGAGAGTTGTCCACGACGGGCATACTTCCATGCTACAATACTATACTGTGCGTTTACTTAGAGCCATGACAAGAGGCAGCTGGTAATAACAATAACTGGTGATAAATGAGCAAGCAGACACTGATGGTAAATGACCACATCCATTAAACTGAGTTTCAGATGCATATACAAACAACGCAATAGGTAATGTTGCAATTTATAGAAAAAGTTGCTAATGCCTCCATTGATACAGTCAACTTAATACTGGTAAAATATGCCAGGTTCGTATTCTGTCTTAAGTGAAATGTGTGGCTCACTGGAAAGGAAATGTCTACTTTTGCAATTCCCCTAAACAGATAACTCTTCATTAGGAGTATGCGGTTTTTAGAGCAGAGCCTGTGAGAGCATGCACTAGCTTATGTGCCTCGCTCGAGACACTGTTGTTAACAAAAAGTGGCTAAGAGCCTGTCTGTTTACAATTTATTGGCTTTCCTGGAACTCTTCTTTACAGTCTTGTTAATTTGTCATATTAGGCCTTGCATCATTTATGTTCCTCTCTGTGGAGCAGGGACCAAGCACTGATTGATTCAACTTAATTAGTGCCCATCCGCTGCTCCCAGCATGATGGAGGTACTATTTTGTTATCTTTAACTATTAATGCCATGCAAACAGAAGGCGTGCGACTGGCAAAAATGTGCTCAGCAGGATAAACAAAATTGCAAAGATTTATTTTCTGTAGTTAACTTTTATTTTGCCAAGTCTTCTTTTCTCACTTTGCACTCATGCTTTCTTTTGTTTTTCCTCGCAGGCGCTGTTCTCAAAAGATGAGGATTATCTTGTTTTAAATATTGCAAAGCAACATTGTTTCTTTCTTATGCGTAATTTCTGAAAGTATGATTTAACACATAATCATGCAGGACACCACCCAATCCACGCCATTCCATCCCAATATAAACCAATCACCCCAATCCACCACACACCAAACCTCCCCACCAGCCCCACTCCAACCAGCCCTACTCCAAACCAAAACAACCTGGCCCACTCCAATCTGCCCCACCCACTACATCCCAATTCACCCCTCTCCAATCTACTACAATCACCCAATCCAATCCGCCTCACTCCCTCCCCAATCTATCCCACTTCAATCCAAGACAATCCGCCCTACTCCAATGCAATTTATTGCACTCCAATCCAATCCACACCAATCCAAACAAATTTAATCCACCACATTCCAATCCACCCTTCACCCCTCACTCTACTCCAATCTACCCCAATCCAATCCACCCAACTCCAATTCAACCCTATCCACTCCAATCCAACCCACTCCAATTCACCCCACATTACCTCAATGCAATCCACCCCACTCCAATCTACTCTGCCCCAATCTAACCCAACCTAGCCCAATCTAATCCAAACCAGTCCAGTCCCATCCACCCTTCCGGTCTAATTCATCCCACTCCAAACCAACCTACTCCAATCCAGTCCTATTACTTCAATCCACCCACCTCGATCCACCTCACCCCATTTCAATCCACCCCAGTCCAATCCACCCTACCCATTCCACTCAATCCAATCCACCCCACTAAATTCAAACCACCACAATCTACTCCAATTCAACCCATCCCACTATCTCAATCTATTCCACCCTATTCCATGCCACTCTACGACACTCTCCAACACTTTGTCACTTAACTCTACTCCCTGTAATCAACTCTATGACACTCTATTCCAACAAATCCAGTCTACGACACTGGTATACAACATGGCAAAAACACATTGCCAAAGCCAATAACTCTTGTATAGGCGACACCTATTGGCTCTGTCAATGTTTGCTTAATTAAGGCCACGGCAAAAAAATGTGAGGCTCTGAGGGAGTCTTCAATATTACTCTATGCTTTCAATCACCGTTAATTTTTGATAGTTTTAATTAGTTTGTCTATTGATGTGGCTACACGATATGGCAGTTGCAGGTCGTTGTAGAGAGCCGGAAATGGAGATTTAACAGGGTAACTACCAAGCGGAAAAACAGGATTCTGTGGCTCTGAACATCATTTAGTGTGTGTATGTTCACTCGTTTACAGGGCCAGACCCCGCCCCGGTCCTCCCCCACGTCAAGCTACCCAGGGAGGGTTCCAACAATAAATATCATAACTGTTTGCATAGAGTCCACTTAGAAAAAAAGTTCGGTGAAAAGTAAACCAAACCATTGGAAAGTTACATTTAAAACCAAGCGGACAGGTAGAATTGTCGTGATTGATTAATCACGTGCTGCATGAAACCAGTCGATATTCGCTAAGGTTACCTTTGTTTATGTTTATACCAGTGAAAGAAAATGTTTAACGATCGGTTGCGCACGTTTCTCGTAAAACCATATAATTTCCCAAGGGACAAAACTTTACTAGTAAAGTTAGGGGGGAAAAAACACTTTTCAAATTATAAAACGTTTAGGCTACAAAAACAACAAGGCTTGCTAGGATCCCCAACTGTTTTTGATAAGCATTAATATTCATTCAATATTATAAATGATTCTGACACACACGTTCTGACCATAGTATTACCATACTATGGAAAACACAAAAGCAGGTTGCAAAAGATCTTCAGAGGAGTTGCTTGCTGTCGTGAAAATTTCACAGGGTACAAGAGGCCATTCAATAAATAACGTAGCAAGATCTTTTACAAACCAACCAGCCAACTTCAAAGATACATTCGGGATGTTGATATTGTCAGATTCGATAAAAGGACAAGCTTGTTCTTCTCACCAGTTGACCTCCTCTAAAGTTTCCTTTACCTTCTAGGGATGCAGAAGTAAAGAAATAACTGACTAAACGTGCACAGGAATAAACATTCAGCTTTGGTTTTGCAGCTCGAAGCCAGCTAAAGCCTGTAATAAAACCTAAATTTTGTTAGGCCTCTTTTAGACATGACGAACTAGGAGGTAAATGCAACCAAAGGAAAACTGCAAGTTGAGGTACTGCATCCTTTTATTTTGTCGAACTCGTCTTGGGGCCTATTTGGTCAGTGGTCTTATCAGACAACAAATTGTGCTCGCCGCTGGTGATTAAGTAAAAAGGCAATCCCAAGTACAAGAAGCAGACTCATATTTTTACTTTTTTTTCCAATGTAGTAACAGACAAAGGCCACTTCAAAGCATGCTGAGATGGGTCACTCTCCATTCCTCAGACATGATCAAGACGAGACGGTAAACAAACTGAAGGTCTAATTCGGAGTTGGGTGGTAAAGGAAAACCATATGGACTATGAAGGAAGTACAAATGTCGGCTGAAAAACTTTCAGCAGAATTTCCTTAAGCATATTATGTATGGGGTGAACAATTATGCTTGTGAATTAACCTCCAGAATTTATACTTATACAGACATCATAAGGTTTTCTGTTACCATCCAACACTAAACTAGGCCCAGCCTACTGGTCCACCAGGTCTGATGAGGGCTAAAATCCTCATAGGACAGGAGACATTTCATTTGAAAATCCTCCTATATTTACCAGGTGTCATTTCAGTTCTTAGCAGGATTACTTAAGGTCTGCTTCAGAGTTTCACAAAAGCTAGGATGAATAAACTTGCATTGAAATACTTTGCTAATTTGCTTGACGATGTTTTTATAACAGACGAGCAAATGTCACTAACAATGTAGAAAAAAAGGTATGTTTAGACTTTTTTCAGCAGTGAGGTGGTTTGTCTAAGAGCAGATGTTTAGATGAAGAATGCTCTACACCCAGTGTCCTCTAACAAAAACGTTTCTACCACCTTTAGAAATATTTAGTAAGTTTGGAGTTGGTTTTGGTCGAACGTGCACACATAAGGGTTTACTACAGATAGGTGTTAACTATGGGAATGGCTATGAGAATTAATCATTCATTGGCAAATGTACAAAAAGGCCACCAGTAAATTCTGACCTACCTAATGTCTGCTACTTTTAACTGACACCATATCCATACTGCACAAAGTGTCTTTGCTTCAACTACACTAATTCACAACGAGACCTCACTTCGTTTGTTCACATTAAATGTGCGGTTCTTCCCTAAAAATACATGGTCTATGCCACGAAACAATTTGTCACATTCAGCATATCTATATAGCAAATACATTTTTCCTAGTAAAAAGCCTTCTAACAGAAAATCAATTGTAACTATTGTATAACTACGTATATCTTTAAACTGCATTTTAGGTTCTGCTGCTAATGTACCTGGGCCTCGACAGTTTATGAGAAAAGAACATACGGAATATATTTTCAAAGAACTAATCACGAAAAAGAACGGAAAGATTGAATGCATCCGTCTATCGCAAACACAAAGGGACCCAGCCATGTGGTCCATTTATAAGAGAAGTGGAGGTATGCAGGATGTAAGTGCATATAATAGATGCATGATGCTGCGCACGTGAAGAAATAAATGCTGTTAAGTAGGAGGATATATTGTTTTGATTAGGTACTAACGTGTCAAATTATATCAATTTAAATTCGGCCCATCTTGACGAACGTAAGGATGGAATGTATTAAATGATCTTTACTGTTTATTCAAACAGTGCAGGCCTGTCTCATTTGATAAGTAACACAATCATCTGCAGAAGTCAGCTCTTCGGACCACCAGCTGCTTCTATGATCCTTTTTTAGGGTCGAGCCTGCGTTGCATGCGCTCGCGCATGCGTATTGCAGCGAGACGCTTTAGTATTTAGAAAAGGGCTCGGAGTCCTGTCAACTTCAAGTCAGTGTTTTTTTATTGGTTCGTGGGCTTGCCTAATAAAATCTGCTTGCTTTCATTAGTCGAAGGCACGCATAAGTCATGCCTTTTCCGCTGGCTAACCCTCCTCGAGTGCAGCAACCAAGTACAGAAAACATGCGAGGCTCGCTGTTTTCTTCTTCTTTTCTTCTGCTGTTAGAGACTTCTTTTTCTCTAATTTATGAGCGCGATCTCGCTTGGCAGAAGTCGAGCGCTTTACATAGTTAATTTCACCTTTTCGGGTTATGTACATAAATGCACTTTTGCCCGATAGGTGAAAAGTCGGCTTAGGAGTTTACAACGCGATCAGCTCTAACATGAGCAAACGCGAGACCCGTTGCATTGTAAATGCTTGTTTAATATGTTGTTGCTCTGTTACTTTTTAGGTGTTAATATGTGTTCTGTTATATACGTACGTTTTCTTGAAGTTGAACCTGTACTCTGTTCGTAAGTAACTGTTTTGTATATATAAAAATCACCTATGCATTAATTTCGTATATTGCAGCCACCCACAATTCGCCAATGTTAAACCTTAAATATTCTGTTTTGTTATCGAATCAAAAACTAGGTTCCCACACCTCTTTTCTATACAACGTTCGAAAACAGTCTTTGGCGGAGTCTGAGCTATAGAAGACAATAAGTAAATAAAAATTCGACTGGTTTTATAACCTTAAGCAACTAGCAATGTTTGAGATAAATAGAATCTTAAGTATAATATGGCACGGAGATACCACCACGACGTTTGCTCCAAATTTCAGCTATGTGTTGTTTACATTTTAAGATAGATCGACCCTGTGTGAATGCTAGATTAAGCTGTTGCGTCAAATAGGTGAGTTGTGTCAAAATAAACATCTGTAACTTTTATTTGGATTCAATCATCTACCTGTCTAGGAGAGGATTTATAAGGCACCGAATATATCAACAGGCATCTCATCGACTCCAACGAAGGCTCTTTAACCATACCAGGGACAGAAGCAGCTGCCAAATTAAAGATAACGCGGGTCTCCTAAAAACTTGACCGGGACAAACGAGGCCCCCAACATCGAATTCTGCACAAACCCGTGCACATCGTTATAACAAAGATTTCCTTCACATCATCAAAACAATACTCCCGGCACCGCAATCAAACAATGCCCAGTGCACAGCATCCATACAATGCTCATCTCGCAATGCTCCTGCTCTGCGACTCCTTTGTGTGCCATAAGCACCACACAGCCGCAGGAATCGACAGAGGGAGCGACCCTGAGGGTGATGGAAATCATGGCACCCTATAGCATGGATGGACAGGCTGCTTGTTGGTCATCTCGGCTGGATCTCAACCCAAGAGCGGGCTGGTCCCTCGCTTCGAAGGCTGACTCTTTCTTGAATTTATTGGATGCACAGAGCCCCACCTTCTCTCAATAACGGTCCCTGCTGGTAGATGCTCCGGGTACAGTAGCCGATGCTAGAGATATTACCCGGTAGGATAGTATGTTGAACCTCGGAGAGGCAGGCTTTCTAGGCCTGCGGATCCTAGAAAGCAACTCCGGTCACCCAAAGCCCGGAGACCGTAGAACCCGGGAAAGAGCTCGGCATTTCATTTGCAAAAAGAAAACTCCCCAGATGAAAGCGCCTAGTCTTTCACTGAGACTACGGAATGGTCCCCCGTTACCTGTCCCGGCAGCTGCCAGCGCGGCGCGGGGTGCCCGGGCACCGTCTCCCCTCACCAGAATCAGCTCCCTCCGCCTATCCCAGCCGGATACGGAGCTACGTCCAAACCTTCCCGTGGCACCGCCTACCGGTCGCGTCACGCCCCCTGCGCTCCGGAAGAGTACCCCCTCCCCGCTGCGCGCGGCTGCGTACACTTCAACACCCGCTGCATTTTCTCTGTCCGTGGGCATTAGCTCGCGCAGCTAGGAAGATCAATGACGCGTTTGCGTGACGTTATTCTTTAAATCCCCGCGGGAGATTCACCACATCAATAGACCTAGACTGTATTCTCTGATCGCCGCTGCTCCGTCTGTTTTCGGTCTATGCCACTAGTCCCTGTAAAATCGAACTCCAAGTAAAGTAAAGCCAATTTACTATACGTTGAAACACCGCAGAGCAGCTACAAGTAAGTCCTGTCTTGGTAGGGTGACCAGACGTCCCGGATTTTGGGACAAAAGTCAGATTATTCAATAAATGTCCCGGTTTTTGGGACAAAGGTCAGATCATCTAGGGAACCATAAATTAAAGAGGCCTACAAAATATGAATTAATTAAAGTATCTGTTACTGTCAGGCAACACAGTCCCCTGTCTGCTCCCAGCAGAGAGAGGGAGTGGAGAGCGGAGAGAGGTGGGTGGGGGAAGGTTGGGGGTGCAGGGTGGGAGGTCAAGTTGCTAAAGCGTCCTTTTATGATATTTTATTACACATCAGGACTCGTTTTAGGCCAATGAATCTTTTGACCCAGTTGAGAGACACCTAGGACGAGATAGCTAATCAATATATCAATCAATACATCAATAATGTCATCGATATTTATCATGACAATGCATTTCACTTTAGTCAAAGTCATTAATCAGTTCAGATGACGCTACCATGACCTTTCAGCCATGAATAACCACACCAGTTTAGTAGAATTTTATGAGTTTTATTCCCTATTAGTTACAGTCTAAAAGCAGATGCGTTCACCTCAAAACCAAGAAACATAATAGCATAGTCACAATATGACAACTTTGATAAGATTTCATTAAAGCAAGAATCACAAACAATAGAACATAACACGGCGTGAACATAGATCAAGATTGGCAGAGTATTAATATTGCGTCAGTTCAACAAAGCATAATGTCAGTCGTTTGTCTATTTGCGTCAGTTTTGGTGAGCACTTGTCCTAACCACTAATTAGCATTCGCATGTTGTGCTTCATGCAAAACAATTTAAACACCAATTTGGAAAACATCTAGCTATGGTCTCTGTCAAAAGCAAGCAGTTGGTACCTAGAAAGGAAAAGCAAACAGACAAATCACAAATGCATTGTCATAATTACCCTCCAAGGATTGAGTCAGCGCACAGGTTCAGTCTTCGTCTTCAGGACATCAGTCAAATCGCCATCAATCAGAACTCAGCTAAGGGGCAAAAAGGGGCACTTCCCTCATAAGGAGGAAAGTGTAAATGGACAAACTAAGGGCAAGGATGGTTCTAATAAAATCTCAAGTCACCAAACAGTGACAGAGTTTCTGGATAAAATCAATAGCATTCCCTAACCCACCTAAATGATCTCCCTGTGACATGGGTTTTTATCCCTTTTTTGTAGTACATTCCCCCAAAATTCTATTGGACATTTACTATACCCCACTGTCTTGAACCTATCAGAAAGTACGTTAAGTAATCCTAATCTTCACCCCATATTGGTTTACAAGTCTTTGATTGGTCTTCATAATTGACGTCTTCGGAGGTGGCACATCCGGTGTGACTTCATTCCCTTGTAATTCTTTGCGCATCTTTTGGTCAGCAGTTCCATTGTCTTCCCCGGTTAGAATGACCTTGTACATTACATTAATCTACACTGTTTCAATTCATTTATAACATTTAGTTTTCAAGATGATGAGAAGCAGGGGGAAACGGATCTACATGGTTACATTTATCTTCCAAGTTAGAAGAAAAGAACAAGCGGGGTCATAGCCCCTTGTGAGTCAGCACACTGGAAAATAGAAAAAATGCATTTAATATGAGAGCCGGGCAGCTAAACTCCGGCTCATGCTAACTTAAGGCCTATGAGGTTTTCAATACAGATTTAATAACGCAAATGTTAATATAAGCTTATTTGAACGTAACATAAACATTTTGGTCATCATTATTAGTTCGCGTATACATTGGTGGCCACTCATCGTGGTCACAATTCAAGTGCACATTTAAGTAAAATTGCTATGACCATAGTTTTTATGCAGCATCATCACACCTTAAGTCATAAACATTTCATGTTAATATAGATTATATAAGCTACGCTCTCTCAAAGCCATAGATAATTTTATATATGTAGTCTTGTAAATGTGTGTGTGTGCGCACACACACATATAGGCGCACATTCACACGGGATAAGCCAGATATAAAAGTGAGATTCAAGTGTTTAGTCCTTCTTTTATGTCTGACCTGTCTCGGTTTTTGCTCCTCAAACTCTGGTCACCCTATGTCTTGGTCATATCACTCAAGCAAATCCCACTGTTCACAGAAGGGATCTAGAAGGTACTTTACAAAGGTAAACATACAGTCTACATGTATAGTAACGATTATACTTGGGAAAACAATGTTGAATGAATTAAACACCATGTAGGCTAAATGAATTAAACATAAGACATCTTCCCCTCTTACAATAGACATTAAAGAAATATGGTAAACATATACATTTGAAAAGTTCTGATACATTTGAAAAAGCCTCAAAATATATACAGTTGAAAAGGTTAATACATTTGAAAAAATCTCAACACATTTTCCCTTCCTAACTCAAACAATAAAGAAATATAGAAGATTTAAACAATTGACAAAAACAAATCACACGGTTTACCCGTGTTGCACACAAAATCAGATAGCCACTTTGGTCTGATATGTAACCTTCTATAACACCCTTCTCCCTTACTATTGGTTCCTAAACTTACTTAATGAGAATTGTCACTATCACAACTACTATCACAATGTGGTACATTTTCTGCCTCATTCAGTTCTGTTTCACTCACTGGACCGTCATCTCCTCTACACAGAACTGTCTCATTAGATCTCTCATCATTAGTAATTACCCCCTTCCTTATTTGCAATACTCTCATTCTCTCTCTCAAATCTTGATTACCCATTGCAGGATCAAGAAGTGGTTCTTTATTCCAGTTCCAGAAGCTCTTTTTGTACAAATCTTTGTCTCCTCTTAAAACAGCCAGGTGCTCCGGTCAAGTCGGGTGTCACAGACGTCAGTGACATGGCACTCAGGACTCAATCTGTGGAAGGATTTTGGAGACGCTGCGGCAGCATTGGGCCTGCAGCATTGGTCGTGGTCTTTGCAGCCAGTGGGGGACCACAGCTCCAGGACAGGCAGCGGCACAAAGTCGGACAGCGGCACCGATTCCGAAGACGCTCTGGAGTCGATGTGCTTGTTTCTTCTTGGTTACATTAGAACTCACCCCCAGGGATCCAGAAACTGGATTTGGAACCACTTGACAAGTCAAGACTCTCAGCAAGAGAACCCAGGTGCTGGCAGATCAAGTCTTTGATGTCCCTGAGACTTCCTAACAGAAGGCAAGCTCAGTCCAAGCCCTTGGAGAAACCTTTGAAGCAGGACGTAGAAAGCAAAGCCCAGTAACTTCACTCCCAGGACAGAATTAGAAAGCAGCAGGCTAGCACAGGAAAGTAGCAGGCAGAGTGGCACCCCCTCGTGCAGCATCCAGCTCTTCTTCGTGGCAGAATAGCCTTAGTCCAGAAGGATTCAACCTTTGTAGGACAGAGATTCAGTACTTATACCCATTTCTGTCTTTGAAGTCGGCAAACTTCAAAGAAAAGTCTTTGTAGTGCATACAACCCTGCCTTTATTGCCCTGACCCCAGACATACTCCAGGAGATTGGAGACTGCTTTGTCTAAGGACAGGCACTATTCAAGTGCAAGTGTTAGCTCCTCCCATCAGTCTCGCTTGGGAAGACCCATCAGGATATGAAGGTAACTCCTCAGCTCTCTTTGTGTGACTTTCTAGAGTGAATTCACAAACAGCCAAACGCTCATCCTGACCCAGACGTTATTCCACAGTCAGGCAAAGGCACAGAATGGTTAAGCAAGAAAATGCCCACTTTCTAAAAGTGGCATTTTCATACTTACTATTTAATAAACAACTTCACCAAAAAATGCATTTTTAAATTGTGAGTTCAGAGAGCCCAAACTCTATCTGTTCTCATGGGAAATTACACTTAAAAGATATTTCAAGGCAATCCCCCTGTTACCCTATGGGAGAGATAGTCCTGGCAATAGTGGAAACCAAATTAAGCAGTATTCAACTATCAGGGCATGTAAAACACTCCCACATGACCTACCCTTTAAATACACTGCGCCCTGTCCATGGGGCTGCCTTGGGCCTACCTTAGTGGTGACTTACATGTAGTGAATGGTAAGGTTTGGACCTGGCGAATGGGTGCACTTGCCTGATCGAAATGTCAGTTTAAAATTGCACACAGAGACACTGTAATGGCAGGCCTGAGACATGTTTGCAGGGCTACTCATGTCGGTGGCACAATCAATGCTGCAGACCCACTAGTAGCATTTGATTTACAGGCCCTTGGCACACCTGGTGCACTTTACTAGAGACTTGCTGGTAAATCAAATATGCCAATCATGGATAAACCAGTCACCAATAACATTTAGACAGGGAGCACTTGCACTTTAGCACTGGTCAGCAGAAATAAACTGCCCAGAGTCTTAAAGCCAGCAAAAATAAACTGCAGCACACAGTGAAAAACAGGAGGTCAGACACGAAAAGGTTGGGGATAACCTTGCAAAAAGGCAATTTTCAACACAACCCCTCCTTGCCTAAAGCCAATTAATAGCTTGATAGACTTCCCTGCTTAGGGCGATATAACCTGGACTATAGCCGATTAACGTAGGGGCTCTTGCCAGTTCTACACCTCTCTGAACTCAGGTGGATCCCTATGTCTACGCTCTAAAGGCCCACTGAACTAACCCACGGGGAACCCTTCTCCTCATCTGTGGACTCCGTCTATGCAGCACTTAAACTTACGTTTCTCACAGATGCATCCCAGTAGGCAGACAGTGCCACAATGGCTAACAGTGGGATGTGGCCCATTCCACACCCTGGATCTGACTTCAGTCCCCAACCCAGGGAAAACTCTGACCACAAGGACAGCAACCAACAGAGGCCACTGACAGATGTCAATGTCAAAATCCAACCCCAGGACATCCTGGGGTCTCTAGCCTCTGTAGTTCTGAAAAGTGAGGGGCAGTAGCCCCAAGTGCCTTGCACCCCTTTTCCACTTCACCTCCCACCAGTTCAGGGGTGGTATCCTGGGACTGGTCACTCTATATAGGGTCTGTCCCCTCAGAGTGAGCAGAGGACGGGGTGGGCTCTCCCTCCTCCTGTCCCTCTTGCTGGGGTCTTGTACCTTCTGCTTTGGAGTGGTACTCACAGGAAACTGAACTATTAGAGAGCCTTCGGTTGCCACCCCTCCCAGTCCCCTAATTCCGAGGGCAACTCATTCCCCAGACTGCAGTCTATGGGCATCTGCAGACTAACTATCACCCTTCTCTGGGTAACCTCCCCAACTCACTCTAGGAACACCAGAGCCATAGGGTGGAAAAAGTCCTGCCCAGGTGCTGGAGTTAGTCTACACACCAGGCCACCTTACTGCTCTGAAGAAACTAGCCTTTCCAATACCATGGTCCAGCTAGCCCCTGTGTCCTTCAGAGCAGTGACTGGGACACCTCCACCTCCACCTCCACCTAGTGGAAGTGACGACTACTACCCTCTGGGATCACCAACCCACCCTTTGAGTTCAACTCCCAATTAAGGGAGACTATGGCATGGTCTATGATCTTCCCCTGGAGATTATCTCCCCCTAGGGCTACATTGGCCACCCCTGTAGAGGGGCCACCAGTGCGGGATTTCTTAAGGCAGACAGAGTCCCCTTTCTTGTGTCCAAGCTGGAAACACCAGGGGAGTGGAATTTAATAAAATATCTACGTGTCTATGGGGCAGGTTTCTTCATAAATCTACTTGTCCTGTAAAAAAATCTACTTGTCCCTTTGGTGCCATGTAGTGTGGCAACAAATGATGGCAGCAAACTCATATTAGAGCTCTGATAATAGTCTCTCTGGTTATGCCAAGGCTTGTACTATAGAAGGGCATGAATACTAGCAATTTCTTTATTTTGCCACTTTTCTGCAGGTCTACATACAGGGGTGGGAGGTAGTGGTAGGCAATAGTTCCATGTTTGGAATGCCTTTTTTTAGTCTGTGCAAACCTATTAACTTGCATGTTTGAAGGGTTTTCACTAGTTCTTTTCTAATCATGTCCCATACTGAGAAAGGTTGGAAATGTATTCCTGATAAGGGTCAGAAGTAAAAATTATTCCAGGATTCAGAAAAAATGTGGTTAAATGGAAAGTGAACATAGAAACTCAACAGATTTTTGCATGAGCAAATCTACACCTGCATATTTGCTTGTGCTAAAATTAAATCCCAAATATTTTCTAGGACTACGATTTCCTGCTTTACTTCTGTAAATTCTTGTGAATTCATGAAATATACAAATCTGCACTAATGCAAAGACATATACCATGTTTGCACTTTTGTGACATTCTTTAAGATTTGGGCCCCTAAGCAGGTCTGGTGTTAACCAAGGCCTTTTGTTTTATTAAAATGATATCTCTATCCATCTATCGACTGGCTTCACTATGATTGATCCTACTTGCAGAACATGCTCATGCTTAGTGCCTGGATACACACATACGTGACAAGTTACATGCTCTACAAATTCATGTTACTTTACATTACAGTGATCACAATCTGCTCTTTCACAAGGAACATAGCGGCACGTAAAGTAGTTTTATTCAGTGCTAGGAACTACTGTTGCAATGTGTGCTTATTGGGACCAGAAATATTTTTGCTTTTTGCTAATATTTGTTACAATGGTGAGGGCCCAGCAGCTCCCACAGCAATAAAGTTTTACAAAAGCCCTGTGAAAACAGACACGGATTGTCAAAACCAAAAGAGTGACCACAAATGTTGGACATATTGGCTTTGCCAGTGCTTGTTTTTATTCATGTTTCCCATAATCCTGTTGAAACAGGTTACACTAACTTTCCATTATGAATATTTTTGGGATGCATAAACACATTTTACTAAACAATGCTTCAAATAAATGGTACCAAAGTTTCACAGTAGTTTAGAAAAACCTTTTTTCCTAGTTGCATTTTTTGTGAACATTTTATTTTGAAAGCAAAAATCATCAATCTTGCATTCAAGCTTCTGTGAAAGTTTGCTTTTAATCAGAAAGCATTCTGGGAGCCTTATACGTAGCCTTATACATAGCCTATATTTTTAACTTTGCAAATGTGGAACCACTGTCAGTAGTGCAGTCTGAGCTTATAACATTTATTAGGAACACTCACCCTAATAACAAAGGCTTTGCATTAATGAACCTTAAATACAATTTTGAACAGAATGAACATATGGACACACGTTATCTCAACTGCAGACAATTCCTTTCCCTTCTCTTTAAGTGTAAATTGTCAGCCAAAGGGTTTGTGCTGCAGAGGGTTGGGCCTACTTGTCCCTAGGACAGAGTGAACTTGAAAACCTGTTGTCCTTAATCCCAAACATTATCTTGTGGGTGTCAGGCTATAGAAATTCCACACCCCTGGAACATTCAAAGCTACAGGGTTGAACATGGGGGGTGCCCTGGGCCACAACCTGCCTGGGCCTCCCTCTTGTCTGTCAAAAGGGACATGTGAATCTTTTTCTCCCCCCTTATTCTGGAACCTGTCTGTGTCTCCATTCCCCTCCCACTCCTTGTTCCGATGGGGTTCCTGCCCACCCTTGGCTGAGTCTCCCACATGCAACATCTTTGGGACCCTGGTGCTGAGCCAGCAGTCCGCCTCCTTGGTAAGCTTCCTGAGGTCAGTAAGCTGGTAGTTTATCAAGTGCTGGCACAGCTCTGTAAAACTACAACTAGGCAAGTGCTCCCATGCAATCAAATTGTACAGCACCTGATAGTCTGTTATCTCGCTGCCCCTCACCCAAACACCCATTGCTCTGGAGAAAGAATCAACATACGACCCAGGTTTGGGACCCAAGTTTAGTACTCCCCCTAAACTTTACCCTGTACCACTCTGTGAGACCAGACCTCCTGTTCATGGCATCACAGTACCTCACCTGATCCCTTAGATCTAAGGCCAACAAGGTGTCCCTCCCCTCAGCTACGAAGTACTTCCACAGGCCTGGCCCGCAATCTTTCTCGGGACCCTGTTCATTCTCAGCGCCACCTCATAACCCCTGAACCACTCCTCTATGTCATCCCCCACAACAAAATCATTCACCACATCCTTGGTGGTACCCTCCCTTCAGACCTCACTGGAGAACTGCTGCCACCATCTGCACTGGACCTGCTCTTTAGATCCAACACCTTCAAGCTTCAAGCTCAGCTCCTGAGCTAAAAGTATTTTCTTCTTCTTGCTCCTTCTTCTCCTTGGTCTGTGTGGCGGAGGGGCAGAAGAATTCTCTGACAATCCCAAAGAGTTCTTTGGTGTGCCTCTCTTTTGAACCTGGCTAGTTCCAACTCATGCTTCAGTTTGAGCTTCTCCTGCTCCATTTGTAGCCTCCCGCCTATCCTCTGGCATCAGACCTCTTAAGCAAACACTGCTGCTTGCCTTGGAAGGTGTCCTCCTCCCAGGGAGATTTTGAGTCTTCTTCAAACCATCACACAGGTTTTGCTCCTCTCCCTCCATATTAGCATTCTCCTCCCCTGCATGCTCATCAACCTCATTTGCTGCCAACCAGGCTCTCAGTGCCTTTTGCAGCTCCTCCTTTTTAGTGAGGCCTTTATTAGGAGATTTGAGCTGCTTGAAGAACTTTTGATCTGAGGCAGTGAATAGGCCTCCAACCTCTCCTGTTCAACACCGACTGTGCAGCTCCAACTGATGGGTAACCAGACTGAGACATGATTGTGAATCAAACTCAAAAGTTGCAAAAAGAGAAAAATCAAACCAGTATGTTGGGGTGTAGTGCTCTGCGATATGGAAGTAGTGTACACCAATCACTTTATGTAAAATACAAATACAAGTCCAACACTACAGCTGATCACCACTGTTAGAAACGGGGTCACCAGCTGGAAGTGGTTTGCACCCTGTCCAAGTAGGGACCATCACTCTAGTCAGGGTAAGGAAGCCACACAGCCAAGGTACCCCCCGCATACCCCCTTGGTAGCTTGGCATGAGAAGTCAGGCTTATCTCAAAGGCAATATATAAAGTATTTGTACACACATACACACAGTAACACAGTAAAAACACCACAAAAGTACTCCACACCAGTTTAGAAAAATAGCCAATATTTATCTGAGTAAAACAAGACCAAAGCGACAAAATCCAACATACACAAGTAAGGATACTCTTTTTCAAAGATTAAAGTTTAACATAGCACTTAGAAACACAATAGCTCCAACTGGGGCTATCACGACGTCTTGATGGAGTCGTTCCCAACAGTCTGATGCCACTCGTGAGGGAGTTCGGGCCGGTTACGGACTCGCACAGACCCCAAGTACAGTACCTTGGAAAAAGAGAAAACAAAGACCTTGCACAAAGTCGGGGAGATGAGGCGTCACTGGAGCCGGTGGGGCATCAGTTCCTTACTGCTACCAGGTAGGTGAGGTGTCGGTTCCTTACTACTAAGCAGGAGAGGTGAGGCGTTGGTTCCTTACGGTTGCAGCAAAGGTGTGGCAGCATCAGTGGCAAAGCATCGGTTCCTTACTACAAAGTGGGGTCGATGAATCCAGCAGGTCAAAACGCAAGGCATCGACTTTGCGCTGTCATGATCACACCACGGAGCCACAGGTGCTGCAGCAGAGTTGGAGTCGGGTGTCACGGACGTCAGTGAAATGGCTCTCTGGACTCATGCCTTGGCGAGACTTCGGAGGCGCTGTTTTGGCATCGGGCCTGCAGCGCCAGTCATGGTCGTTGCACTCAGTGGGGACCATGGCACCGGTGCAGGCAGCGTAGCGGAGTCTGACAGCGGTGCCGGTTCCGAACTCACTCTAAAGTCAATGTGCTTGTTTCTTCTTGGTTACACCAGAAGTCACTCCCTGAGCCCTGGAACTGGAATCACTTGGCAAGTCAAGACTCTCAGCAAGAGAACCCAGGTGCTAGCAAATTAAGTCTTTGATGTATCTGAGACTTCTTAACATGAAGCAAGCTCAGTCCAAGTCCCTGGAGAACCTTTGGAAGCAGAATGTAGAAGGCAAAGTTTAGTCCTTTCACTCCCAGGACAGAAGCAGCAAGCAGCAGGCCAGCACAGCAAAGCAACAGGCAGAGTGGCAGTCCCTCCTACAGCATTCAGGTCTTCTTCCTGGCACAATGACCCCAGTCAAGAAGAGTTCTAACTTTGTGGGGTCAGAAGTCCAGTACTTAACCACAACTCAACTGCGCACTACTCAATCTCCAACCCTTCTGCAATCAGGCCATGGAAATCTGGGACACCAAACTACCATCGCCCTCGACGTAATGTTCATCACTGGAACCTGGCTCACCCCGTATGTGCACCAGACATCACCACTGGAACACCTCCCGGGTACAAGATGAGCCACCTAAACCTCCCGACAGACACGGCGGAAGCATTGCCATCATCCAAAAGGACTCCCTCAACTGCACCACCTTGGACAACACAACACCAGTCATGGAACACCTCAACTTCTGGATAAATCCTGACGCCAAAACCACCAACAGAGGAATCTTAGCTTGCAGACCCCCTGGCCCCTGCACAGCTTTTACAACTCCATCCCACATTGCCCGCTGGCAGTCGATTCCAACCACTACATGTTCCTGACGGACCTGAACTTCCACCTAGAAGACCCAGATGACGCCAAATCCACTTTGCTCCTTGAAAACCTGAGCATCATTGGCCTTTCACAATTGGTCACCACCCCCTTGCACAGCGCAAGACACTCACTGGACCCTATTTTCTCCACCAGTGACAGAGCCAAATTCTCCCACACCACGAGGTAACCTGGACAGACCGGACAAAGCAGAGGTCCTCATCTTCAGGGACAAGCCCTCCCCCTGGGACGACACTTAGTGGTCCTCTGCTCTCAGACCTCCACGTACCCCTACCAGCCACGCACGCAACATCTGAATTATCCTGAACATCCAACTGACCATGAAGCAACAGATCAACGCCGCCTCCTCTGCCTGCTTCTACATCCTTCTCATGCTCCACAAGATCTTCCGATGGATCACCATCTCAACCAGAAAGATAGTCACCCATGCTTTCATCTCTAGCCGACTTGACTATGGCACCGCGTTCTACGCCGAAACCACAAAACATCTCCTAAACTTCCTCCAGACCATCCAGAACGCAACAGCAAGACTCATCGTTGACCTTCCCAGAAGAACCAGCATCACTCCTCACCTCAGGGCTCTCCACTGGCTCCCTGTGCAGCAAATATGCCTCTTCAAGTTCCTCATGCATGCCTACAAAGCCCTCCACAACTCCAGACCTGCCTACATCAACAACCGCCTTACATTCCACAGACTGACCAGAGAACTCCGCTCAGCCACCTTTGCCCAGGCACACATACATTGTGACAGCTTCAGAGGTCGTGCCTTGTCCCACCTCGCCGCCTGCACACCTTCTCTCCTCTGAAGGACTTCAGAAAGCAGCTCAAGACTGCCATCACTATCCAGCCAAGGCTTGCAGAAACCCACCAGTGCCTGAAGACCCCCAGTGGTGACAAGTCACGCTCTACAAAACCCCTTGATTGATAGATTGGTATTCCCATTTCTATCTTTGAAGTAGGCACACTTCAAAGAAACGTCTCTGTAGTGTACAAGATCCTGCTTTTCCTGCTCTGGCCCCAGACGTACTCCAGGGTGTTGGAGACTGCTTTGTGTAAGGACATGCGCAACCCCATTCAGGTGCAAGTGTCAGCTCCTCACACCCTCTAGCTCAGGAAGACTCATCAGGCCATGCAGGGCACACCTCAGCTCCCTATTTGTCACTGTCTACAGTGAATTCACAAACAGCTCAACTGTCAACCTAACCCAGACGTGTATTCCACAGGCAGGCAGAGGCACAGAATGGTTAAGCAAGAAAATGCTCAATTTCTAAATGTCATTTTCAATTTTTCAATTTAAAACCCATAGTCACCAAAATATATGTTTTAAAATGTTGAATTAAGATACCCCAAACTCCATACTCTTACTGCTCTCAATGGGACATTGAACTTAAAAGATATTTCAAGGCATGTTACCCTATGGGAGAGATAGTCCTTGCAGTATTGAAAAACAAATTTAGCAGCATTTCACTATCAAGACATATAAAACACATCAGTACATGTCCTAACTCTTAAATACACTGCACCCTGCCCATGGGGCTGCCTTGGGCCTACCTTAGGGGTGACTTACATGCAGTAAAAGGGAAGGTTTGAGCCGCCTGGCAAGTGAATACCCTTGCCAGGTTGAAATGGCTGTTTAAAACTGCACAGACAGACACTGCATTGGTAGGCCTGAGACATGTTAATAGCGCTACTCATGTGGGTGGCTGAATCAGTGCTGCAGGCCGACTAGTAGCATTTGATTTAGGGGCCCTGAGCACACCTAGTACATTAAACTAGGGACTTACTGGTAAAACAGATATCCCAATCATGGATAAACCAATCACCAATACCATTTAAACAGGGGGTACTTGCACTTTAGCACTGGTCAGCAATGGTAAAGTGCCCAGAGTTCTAATGCCAACAAAAACGAACTGCAGCACACAGTCAAAAACAGGAGGTCAGAGACAAAAAGTTTGGGGATAACCGTGCAAAAAGGACCATTTCCAACATGAACTACTGTCATGATGGTAATAGTTAAGACCATCTTTCTTAATAGGATCATTCACTTTAACATTCTCTTTTTAGATTTAACTCCCTTGCTCTTAACTTTGCTTATAACTTCTTCATTATAATGTTTTGACTCTGCCTTAAGAGCTTTTGCACCACGACTGGATAACTCTGCTTTCCCTACTATTGCTAAAATATCTTTAAAATCTGCATCCCCTTTGATCCACAACCTTTCTTGAATAGTTGGATCACAAGTGTGCATTACCACTTGATCTCATGTAAGTTGTTCCATTAAATGATCACATTTACAATCTCCTGCTACCTTCTTTAGTGTGGCTACATACTCATCAATTGTCTCTTCTGACCTGCTTCCTTTGTAAAAACTTAAATCTAACAATTCCAGTGCATACTTTAGGAGCAAAATGATTATCAAAATCTCACAAAGCTTCCTCAGATACATTAGTATCCCCCACTCTCAGTTGATTTTGTCATTTGCTCATACACTTTTAATCCTTCTGGTACCACTGAATGTTAAAAAATATTTTTTTCCCTTTGGTTTTATCTTTCCCTCCTCATCTATGGTTTCTAACAAATTGTAAAAATAAGATTTCCACTCAATCCACTTCATACATGGATTTCCTCCAGCAGGCCAACATGCATGTGGGGGTAGAAGTGTAAAATTCTGTGCTGCCATAGTATATTTGTACTAATAAGATGTCTATATTCACCAAAAAGAAATAACAGAATAGCAGTGTCCTTCCTTAATAGGTTCTATTCCACTGCTTAATCACAAAAAATATAAATCAACATGGTAGTATGCTTAAAGTTGTAATAATGCAGAAGGAAGGAAAAGTGGTGCAGTATCCTTTCTTCACCCTATGTAAAAGAGAATAGTCCACTGCCTCAGTACTGTAATAAATGTAAATGATTGCTAGTGATAAAGTGCTACTTATTTGACACTGTAGTAATCCACTGAGTGCCTCTCAGAAAAACACATTAATCCATTGAGTATCACTCGGAAAAACTAATTAATCCATTGAGTATCACTCGGAAAAACACACCATAATTAATTAAAATATATATATTTATGACAAGGATGTGTTGCAGCAATTAATAGTAAATATTAGTTGAAAATACACTGCAACTTGTTTTATTTGGTATGGTACGCATCAGACAGGAAAGCTACTTGAAACACACTGAAGGATAATCATACTTCAAACACGCTTCTTCCACTATAGTAGCGCGCACGTTGTGGTGTGAACGTGCCACACGATGAGGAAGCATTAATAATCCTTTGAAGGTCGACAATTTCAGCTTCTTCCAGTATGGCAGCACACATGTTCTCATGTAAATGCGCCACACAATGAAGACTTGTTCGGTGCTCTCAGCACAGCACGCAATGACATCACTACTTCTTCTCCAGATTCACAAACAACGCCGGGACGTTTCAGGTACTCTGGAACTCCTGTGTGAAGTTGTTCCAGGTAATGCGCTGAGCTGTAAAAGATACAGGTTCGAAAGATGCAGAAAATGGTAACCACAGCCGTTGAAAGCAATGAAGAAGACAGTGAGCTTTTGAAGTGCTGACACAGATATGTTAATTAAAATTATTAATGAGTGTTTATGCATTTTGAATAATAACAATAAAATGTCGAGAAAATTAATGTAGAAAACTAATGTGCACATTTGAAAATGTGTCCACGAAGAGTGGCTACCAACTTACATGAGCTATACTAAAATGATAAAAAATGCATCAAATATTGAAAGTGCGTAATGAAAATGTAGTAATATGTCCTACGGAGCTATATAACTTATGTTTTGCATTATACTGTAGAGTTAACTTAGCCGAAGTTGTAACCTAGTTTTGCCAGGCCTCATATAGAAGCTGAATAATCATGCAATGTAGAAAGCTGATGTGTTGAACTGACCCTGAACCACTTGTGTTAAAAAATGTGCTTAGCTAGAATTTTCTGCAATGAACCGACGGACGGGAGATGAGGGATTAGAGCATGTAACAAATTCACTGTAAAGCAGACAATATGTACTTTCCCAGAACTTGAACAATAGAGACACTGACTGGAGAAGAAGTTGCAACATTTTCGATACCTGATGAGCCGAATGATGAGGACATCGTATAGTGAATCAATGGACACCCTGAGAACGGCGAAATATTAGAATTCATAGATTTGTAAAATAAAAGACATTAGCTAGAGTCACATATGGTGACTAATTGACCAGTTAGGTTTTGGGGGATAGGCTGGGTAACTTTAATATAATGTGGTGACAAAGGGGAAAAACTTCAGAACTGATGGGGAGATGTTAGAGGCAGATGATCAGGAGAGACCTTTCACTGAAATTGATGTGAGATTCTGTCATTGGGCTCATTCTCTTGAGAGCCCGATTGATTGATGACCTGAAGACGAAGACTGACTTTGTTGCTGATCCATACCGTGGATAGGTAGCTATGACAGTGTGACTGATTAACTTTTGTGCCTTTTCTTTCTAGGTACCAACTGCGCTGATTTATAGTTTCCTCCTGGCTAGATGTTTTTCTAAATTCCTGTTCTAAACTGTTTTCACATTAAGTCCCACATGCCAATGCTAATGCTGAACTCTGCTATTCATGTTGACATATTCTTCTTTATTGGCTTATGTTGAGGCATTAGAACGCATGTTTTCTCAAGCACTGATAAGGTTATGTTATTGGTGGTCACTAGTGAATTAATCTTGAGTGAATTGAATAAAGTTTGAATTAACCTTATGACTTAGCATTGTAACAAATAGGGAAATAAAGTTGATAAAATGTATAATTGAGTTGTGGTTATTCATGAGATGTTGACGCTATTTACTGATGATTAATGTTTTGCTTACTGATTATTGATTTGCGTATTGATTATTTATGGTCATCGATTACTACATAGCTAGGATACTCCATGCGAATCAAAAGGTTCATTGACCCATGCTGGTCCCCTTGTAAGTTTACTTACTAAGGACCAGGCGCGCTAGCATTTTTTGGTAGCAGCTTGATGGTTTGTTTACTTGGAGAACTAGTTATGTGGTGACCGATAGTTATGGTGGTAGTTTAAATTAGGGTTAGTTATTCATTTCATGAGGTTTAAATTTTGTTTTCTGAACTGGCAATTGTAGCAAAAATGATGTCCCCTTCAGCCCAGAAATGACTTTCCCAGATCCTGGATCCTGCTAGTAAAGGTGGGTGTGTTCTTGGTGTCTTTGTGATAGTTTGAAAGTGGTAGGTTGTGCTTTCAAAGGCTTATGCAGACCACAGGTGAATTGTGACGTACGTGACGTATGTGAGGGAAGTAGGGAGTCTGCATACTCCAGTTAAGGTTTAGTAGGAGTGTGCATACTCTGCAATATGAGAGTAGGGAAGTCGTCGAACTTCATATGTGTGTGACGCTTTGTGCTAAAAAATTGTCTACGTGGCTGTTGGTGATGTACGGACCCTGCGTGGTCTAAGACTCTGGAGTATATTAACAAGTGTAGGAGACACTTGGGTTATAAATTGTAATCTGTCTGGTTTAGTAGGTTGATCGGGCGTGGTCAACAAGTCGGTGTGGAAGTTAGAGTGAGTAAGGGAAATTTTTGACTGAGATTTGGCGAGTTCTATGTGCACCAGGACAGACCCATTGATCAGTTGAGAGTGTAAATTGCAGGTTTGAATTTTACTAGTGAATGTGGGAGACTGAGAAGGAGGAATAGCTGCATGAGCGAAAGGGCCATCAGTGAAAATCCGTAAGGCCTCTGAAGCGATTGTGTACCTTCCTGTAGTAAACCAGCTGATTTTTTTTGGTTATTGTTTTTTGGTTAGTGCACGCAATACTTTTGCATTATTTTGTGTGAGTTGAAGATTAGGAGGACGAGCTGCAAGACTTTGTCAGCCGCAGTGTGTGAGTGTGACGCCAGAGTGAGCTGCGCTGGGATAGGTTGGTTAGTGAGAAGAGTCACAAGTGGATTGGCAGCTGTCCATAAGAGGCAACAGGGTGAGAGAGCGGGTGAAGGGAATCTTGGGAGTAAAAGTCATTTCCTTATTGAATCGAATAAATACAACAAAGAAGATGACGTTTTTCAAAGTGTTTAGGAGTGCCATGAAGGGCGATGGTTACATTAACGCGACATTGGGGGCGCCAGCCCCACCGGAAATTTTCTGGAATTTATTGTGATGGAGGAGCGAGGTGTCACGCCATGTCTTTGGTTAAAGCAGTGGTGCAAATTGACAGAGAAACAGGGAGCTTTAGCGTTTCCAGAGCATGGAACGTTTAATTTGAGAATTTTGGATCAGTTGCGAATGACATTATAGGAGAGGAGGCCACTTCTGAGACCAGAACAGTTTGAGGCATTAGCGGCTTGGGAATTCATAGCAAGGCAACAGCAAGAAATGAAATTCCAGAGGAGAATAAGGAAGGTAGAGAAGTTCTTAGCAGAGGCAAGATGGGATTGGGAACAGAAGAAGTGGAGAATGGCGACATTGCAAGGTGTAAAGTTGTTTCCTGCTATCACAGACGAAGATGAGTCAGAAGGGAAAGAGGATACTAGCAAGAGTGATAAGAGTTCATCAGGGGGTAAGAAGAAGAAAAGGACTAATGTGGAAGATTAAGATGTTGTGTATCTCATTACTTAGGTGTTGAGAGACCGACCTCCACCATATGCAGTATATGAAAGGGGTCCAAGTACTAGTTCTGCTCCAAATGCCCCAGCTCAAGTGTCGGGACAGCGGGACCAGTACAGACAGATAATAGACAGGTACAAGGGGTAGTGCAGAGTACTCCTAATGCAGTGACTACTTTGGTAGTCCAGGCGCAGGGGCACCCACCACCGGTACAGAGAATTTATCCAGAGGTACCAGTTCTCGAGACAACTTCAAATCTAGTGGTGCCTACGTAGCAAGTGGTTCCAAGGCTGATGCTATTTCAGACTGAACCGACTCCAATGTTGTTGCCTCAGGCACAGCCACAGGGTTTGACGAAATTTATACCAATCACAGGGACACAGTCAGATGTGACACCAGTGATGAACCAGAGTATGGGAGTAGCCCTTCCACAAAATGTGGGTGTCAGAGCGGCACCAGATGCGATATCGCTGCCGATTACTTTGGGTCCAGCGGTGCCATTGTTTGAGCAAAAGAAGCTGATTGCAGGAGAACAGGATGAAATGTCACAAAGCCTCGTGAGGAGGGGGTGAGAGATCATGTGCAGGTAATATCATCTATGGTGCAGACCTTTGATGGATCCAGGCCATTGTTGGACCTTAGTCCACTTGTTGCGCTTCCAGATGCCGTAAATGGCCCAAGTGTAAGTCAGAGCTTGAAGCTCTTGACACCACAAACTCCAGGTGCAGTAGTACAACAGGTGCCATTGCCGAACGCAAGTAACATTTCATCACAGGGATTGACAGCATAGCAGTTAAATGAGTGGTTAGACAGTCTGAATTCCCCTCGAAATACATCCAAGGGTGAAGAGCAGATTAATCGTGTAAGACTGGCTACCGAAATAACCGAATTAGTTGAAGGGTCGATGGGAGTGAATAGGTTAGAATCCTTTATCTAAGATGAGCTGAGATATTTGTGTAAGAGAATTACGAGAGAAGTGGGCAAGATACACCAGAAATTGGCAGATCTGGCAGATAAACATGACATAGAAATTGAGAAAACAAAGCATTTGAAATGAAGCTACAGGTTTGAATTTGAAGCAAAGGATTTTGAACATATGAGATTAGCTGGGATAACGCGTACCTTAGAGAACTATTGCAGAGTGCCCAGATTTGGGGGGCACTAGAGAAGTGGGAAGGCAGATGGGCAAATAAGAAGGATAAACGTAAACGAGATTCACAAGAAGGGTCTGAAAGCGTTCAGGAAGGAAAAGATCCAGTAAAAAATTTACCAATGAGGGAAATTCCAGGAGGGCAATTTGTTCATGTTCCCTGGCACAGGAGTGATATTTTGTAATTCACAAATGATTATCCAAAACTGAGAGAGAAACCGGTTGAGTGGTACCAGCAGACAGATACATTTGTGAAGCTTTTGAAATGTCTGTGGGAAGGCTTGAATACTCTGTTGGAGATAGTAGCGCCAGCTGATTTGTGGGTTGAGTGCAAGAAAGCAGTGGACTGGCCGACGAGTGAACCAGAAAGGGATAGAGTTACAGGTGCACCATCACCTGAAGTGATGAAACATTATTATAAGGTGATTGAGTTCCTGAAGACGAGAATCTTGTCTAAAAATATTGATTGGCAGAGAATTGATAGTGCAGGAGGTAAAGGAGTCGATACACACTTATTACTGGAGATTGTTGAAGGCGTTCAAGGAGTACAGTGGTAAGGAAGCGATTGAGCCAATAGACATGTTGCATTTTGTGCTCAGGTTTGTAGAACGATTGAGACCTGAAATAGGTCAGATGATTAAGAGTCATTTGATTTGTTGGCAAGCAAAGCCGATTGATGAGGAATTGCAGTATGCAAAGCACTGTAGTGATGAGATTGAGTTGAAGCAGAAAAAGCTAAAGGAGAAGGCGATGGTGATGCAAATTAAGGCAGCTCAAAATGGAGTACAGGGAGCTTTAGGGCAACAGATATCGCAACAGCAGAGAACTGCCATGTTCCAACCCCAAGCGAGAGGTAGGGGTCGCGGAATCAATATGAATCGTGGACCGGATTGGTGTACTGTAGTGGTGCAGAATGATGTGCAAGGGATGAAAAAGATGTTACTGTGTCATCTTTGCGGAAACATGGGACACTGGAAACGGGAGTGTCCGATGATGGTGCAGGATCGTGTGATTCAGCAAAGTGGTGATGTCAATACATTTCAAACTATAAAAGTCCCTAGAATGAGAGGACTTACTACGAATTTTCAGAATAACATGATTCAAGTGCAGAACTTTCAACCCATGCAGCAGATGCAAATGCCACGTGCACAAATGACACAGTTACAACCAATGCAGCAGCAGTTTCCTATGGTACCTAGACAGCAAATGCAGATACCTCAAGCCCCGATGGAACAGCAACAGATGATGCTTACTCAGCAGGTCACAGGTCATAGACAAGACAGAAGTAGTGACACAATGCACCAATTCCCATTATAAAGTGAGAATGAAATAAACGACAAATGGATGTGTGAGAGTTCGGACTAGGAACCATGCATGCTTGCAGCGTTCCTAGAAGTAGATAATAGAGGACCTTTTGTGAGAAAGTGATGGGTCACAGTGTCTCATTTTTAGTGCATACAGGAGCTACACGCTCTACAGTGAGAAGTGCAGAAGTGCCGAACTTACCTCTTTCAGGCAGAACAGTACAGGTTGTATGGGTAGCGAATAGACAGTTGATAAATCTCATCACAGATCCAGTACAGGTTGAGATTGGCAATTTCCAGGGATTGCAAAAGTTTGTAGTTTGTGACTCAAGGCCAGTATCTCTACTGGGAAGGGACTTGTTGTGCAAGACCAGATGTTCGATTAGTTGTTCAACTGCTGAAATAGAGGTCCAGACGAATAGTGACGATGAGGAAGAACAAACTCCTGAAACTGAGAATGAAACCATTAACGAAGAGTACCTTGATTGAGTTTTTCCCGATATTTACTGTGAAAGAATTGCATGCAGACTTGCAGGGAACAGTACAGGAAAATGTGTGGGACCTGACAGGTAAAGAAGAGGTTTGATCAAAGGAGTAGAGCCGATTAAGATGACTTCTACAGTATAACATGGCACAGGATGTTCTGATGAAAGTGGCACAGATAATTGGAGATTTTCTGAAACAAGGGGGTTTGAAGGAATTGTTGAGCAGTCCATGTTATTCACCAATAATGGGCCTGAAGAAGCCTTGTGGGAAAGTACGAATTGTGCAAGACTTGCGAAAAGTGAATGACCTGGTAGTCAAGTGTTGCGCTGTAGTGCTGAACCCAGCAGTAATATTGTTTCAGATTCCATGCAATGCAGAGTGGTTCACAGTGGTTGATTTGTCACAAGCTTTATTTTCTGTGCCTCTCTATGAGGATAGTCAGTTTGTTTTTAGTTTCAAATTCCTAGACAGTCTACAACTTCCTCAAGGGTACACAGACTCACCGTCTCTGTTCTATCAGATCTTGAAAAATAATCTGGAGTCATTGGAACTACTGTACCAATCGACTCTGGTGCAGTACATTGATGACTTACTGATTGCATCCAAAACAAGGGACGAGTGTAAGTATGACTCGATTTCCCTGTTGAACCATTTGGGAAAATTCGGACATAAAGGGGGTCATTCTGACCCTGGCGGTCATGGACCGCCAGGGCCAACGACCGCGGGAGCACCGCCAACAGGCTGGCGGTGCTCCCATGGCATTCTGACCGCGGCGGTACAGCCGCGGTCAGATACGGGAAACCGGCGGTGTACCGCCGGTTTCCCGCTGCCCAAGGGAATCCTCCATGGCGGCGCTGCAAGCAGCGCCGCCATGGGGATTCCGACCCCCTTACCGCCAGCCTTGTTCTGGCGGTTTTGACCGCCAGAACCTGGTTGGCGGTAACAGGTGTCGTGGGGCCCCTGGGGGCCCCTGCAGTGCCCATGCCAACGGCATGGGCACTGCAGGGGCCCCCTAACAGGGCCCCACCAAGATTTTCAGTGTCTGCCACGCAGACACTGAAAATCGCGTCAGGTGCAACTGCACCCGTCGCACCCCTTCCACTCCGCCGGCTCCATTCGGAGCTGGCATCCTCATGGAAGGGGGTTTCCCGCTGGGCTAGCGGGCGGCCTTCTGGCGGTCGCCCGCCAGCCCATCAGGAAACTCAGAATTACTGCGGCGTTCTTTTGACCGCGCAGCGGTATTCTGCCGGCGGGACTTTGGCGGGCGGCGGGAGGCCGCCCGCCAAAGTCAGAATGACCCCCAAAGTGTCACCATTGAAATTGCAGTACTTTCAGAAGTCAGTGAACTATCTGGGACACCAAATTGAGAAGCGGGTCAAGGAGAATTTCCAGAGAAAGGATTACAATGATACTGCAGAGAAGTCCTCCGACTTCACAGACAGATGTCAGAATGTTTCTGGGAATGGTAGGTTATTGTCGTCAGTGGATTCCAAATTTTTAGGAGATTGCCAAACATTACAGCAGCTGACACATAAAGAGGTTACAGATCCCATTACCTTAGATCAGGATCAGATGAAAGCGTTCACTGAATTGAGAGAGAGTTTGTGCAGACCTCCAGCGTTGGGAATGCCTGATTACACAAAGTCATTCATATTGTTTTGTCATGAACGTGATGATTGTTCTTTGTCTGTTTTGACACAGGTCCATGGAGGTGCTTATCGTCCAGTAGCCTATTTTTCAGCTACCTTGGACCCAGTCACAGCAGCCTTACCAGGCTGTTTACGCGCGTTTGCCGCAGTTGGTCAAAGCATATCACAGTGTGAGGGAGTAGTGATGGGATACACTTTGACGGTAATGGTACCTCACTCTGTTGAGATTTTACTGACAAGGACGTAAACACAGTATTTGACTGGTGCCAGACTGACAAGGTATGAGATGAGCATTCTAGGCGCTCCAAATGTAACATTGAAAAGATGTACAGTGCTGAACCCAGCAACATTGCTTCCAAATGATACTGTTGAAATTGAAAAGGAGGAAGACATTGAGCATGATTGTCTTGAAGTAACTGAATTGTGCACGAAAGTCAGAACAGATATCAGAGATACACGACTGGAAGAAAATGACAAAATTGTCTTTGTCGATGGCTCATGTCTCAGAGATGGTACAGCAACATTGAGAGCAGGATATGCTGTGTGCACGATTACAGGTACATTAGAAGCTTCTTGGCTTCGAGGTGTATATTCTGCACAGGTAGAAGAATTGGTAGCTCTTACTAGAGCGTGCCACGTATCTGCTAGACTGAGATTTACCATCTATACGGATAGCCAATATGGATTTGGAATTCTTCATGATTTTGTTCAATTGTGGTCGCAAAGAGGTTTCCTGACCTCTACTGGTTCACCAGTAAGAAATGGCGACAGAATAAAAGAATTGCTGTATGCAATACAGCTACCTGAAGAAATTGCCGTGGTGAAATGCAGTGCACATCTAAAAACACAGGATTACATGTCACTGGGAAATGGATATGTGTATCAAGTCGCAAGGTTTTGCGCAATTAACTGTATATCGTTCAAATATAGGTGGGAACTGATGTCAGAAGAAGACAATACATGTACAAGTTTTGCATTGAAAGTGTTTGATACTTTGGAAGAGTTAAAAGCATTGCAAAATAATGTTGACAAGGAAGAGAAACGACTTTGGTCTAAACTAAAATGTGTCCAAAGAGCTGATGAAATTTGGGTTTCTGAAGAGGGTCAGATGGTCCTGCCAAATAGTTTGTTGTCGCAAATGGCCAGATATTACCACAGACAGGCACACATTGGGAGGGATGCCATGGTTCGATTGTTCAAGGTTGACTGGTTCAATCCTAAGTTTAGGCAGGCAGCAGAGGCAGTATGTCATCGTTGTATAATTTCTCAGCAGCTAAATGTGGGAAAAGGGACAGTGATGAATTTGAGCCACATTGGAAGAGCAGGAGGTCCATTCAGCAGGATGCAATTGGATTTTATTGAGATGCCTGCGTGTGGACGTTTGAAGTACGTGTTGGTGATTTGTGCATTTGTAGTCACTGGATTGAAGCATACCCCAAAAGAAGGAATGACAGTTTCACAGTAGCAAAGTTGTTGCTCGGGGAGTTGATACCACGTTTCGGGTTTCCGATCTCTTTAGAATCAGATAGGGGAACTCACTTCAACAACGAGGTGATTAAACTCTTATGTGCAGCACTTAACATTGAGCAGAAGTTGCATTGTAGCTACAGCCCTGAAGCATAAGGACTAGTGGAACAGATGAATGGTACCTTGAAATCAAGAATTGTCAAGATGTGTGCAGCTATGAATCTGAAATGGCCAGATGCATTGCCTTTGGTATTGATGTCGATGACAAATACACCTGACAGGAAGACAGGGCTGTTGCCCCACGAGATTCTCATGGGCAGAGCAATGAGGTTACCAGCAGTTCCAGCCAATGCACTTGTACATATTACAGATGAAATGGTGTTGGACTACTGCAAAGATCTGGCTGATGTGGTTCGCTCTTTCTCTCAGCAGGTGCAGGCCACCACCCTGCCACCCATCCATGATCCAGGGTACAATCTGAGAGCCAGCGACTGGGTCGTTGTTCGAAAACATGTGCGCAAGACGTGTTTAGAGCCACACTGGAGAGGGCCTTACCAGGTGGTCTTAACAACTACAACTGCTGTGAAATGTGCAGGACTCCCGAACTGGATACACGCGAGTCATACAAAGAAAGTGGCATGTCCACAGGATCATGATGAAGTGTTTTTGGGAGCACCAACAACAGCAAAACAGGTTGCTGCACCTGAACCAGAAAAAGGACCAAGAGAGCCTGAAATCAAACAAGAGCTTGTGGAAGAGAGTTCTATTACCCCTGTAAGGGACAAAAGTGAAGATTTACAGGAGGGTGCGGAAGAATCAATCTCAATGGATACAGCAGGAGAACCTAGCGCTGCAAGGTTCTCCCAAAAGCAGATGGTGTTGAGAAGCAAACAGAGCAAGTGCCAGACCAAGAGGGGGAAAGAGTTGAGATGGATCAAAGTCAAGGTGATCTGACTTCTCCTGAGCCTGTTGCAGGTCCATCAAGAGAAAACACCATAGAGAAAGAGAAGGAGAAGAGTCCAATCTTGAGAAGAATATTAACCGAAGGATCGAGAAAAGGAGACAATTGACCTGAGTCGCAAGTAGGGAAAAGAAAGGAATTGGTCATAAATGAAACAATAGAGGAAGAGGTGGATACTATGAGAAAAGAAGAATTGAGTGAAGGAGAAATAACTGGTGATCGAAAGTTGAAAAGAAAGAGAATGAAAAGTTGTTGTTACGCAGGTCCTGAATGGGCGTATACAACTACTAATGAATGGCAACACAAGTTTATGTCCTTTTGTTTTGATAGAGAGGTTCCGAGTCAGTACTTTGATGTGACCTGAAGGTGAACAAGAGGCTGAATTGTTGAACTAATCTGAAATGCCTCAAAGGAACTGTTGAAAATAAACCGAAAGAGACATTGATAACCTGATTTGACATAAAATCGGATGTGACAAGCTTCTAATCGATTTTGACAAGGAGAAGGGTTCCTAGATGTGAAACTGAAATTTGAGAGAATTATTTTTTCCCTTATTTTTTATTTTTACTGCACTATATATATATATATATATATATATATATGTATATGTATATATATATATATATATGTTACATATATATGAGCTTCTTCTACTTTCTGATTCTTTACAGATCATGGCTGAGTTAAATAATGAAGTTAGGAATGCTAGGCGCTGTAAATATATGAGCACTGGATTGGCGGTTATGTGTGGGATTTTGTTTATAGTGGTGATTGTAGGAATGTCTGTTCTTGATGTGAAAGGAGCCAATCGTGCTTCTGCTCCCGAGACTACTACACTAACAGCTTTAGAAAGTTTTAAGTTAGATGAGAAGTATTTGCATGACTATACTAATGCTCAAGGAGAGCTTTCTTCTAACGTTTACATAGTTTGTTGAGTGAGTATGTTGAAACGATGGATGCTAGGGATTGTCTTGTGTGTACGCAAATCCTTCATCAGTAGAGAAAAGAGTTACTTACCATAGGCTTCCGCTAACTTAGTAAATAAGCTTTAGTTTGCTACTAACAAGGTTCTGTAATCAAGAATATATACAGTATTTTTACTCTAATTACGATGTAGTGTTTTCATTTGTTCCTATTATTAGATATCTGAATAGAGTAGCTAAGGATCATGATATAGTATTAGTTAGAGGATTCTTTGAGCCTACACTAACGTTTGGAACCGCATATGCACATAGAAATAATCTTACATGCTTGCTTACACCTTCAGAAAAGAGCTTCATAGGGCACACTGATGACGGGAGAAAAGCATTGAAAGAAAAATTAGAAAAAGGCTTAGAGAAAAGAACTTATAAGAATGATTATGCTTACACTGCAATTAAAACGCAAAGAAAATTAGCATTAGATGCATTACAAGAGTGAATGTAGGCATGTGTTTCTGTTCCAGAGTAAATGGACTTTTATGTTGAATGGTCAGGACCCTGCAATTCCTGGTATCTATTATATTTGTAGTTTTAGGGGGTCATTACAACATTGGTGGTAAAAGGCGCTTACCGCCGTGCAGAAGACCGCCAACAAACCGCCGAGGCAACGGAAATCCGCCACAGCTATTATGACCCACAGCTCGGAATCCGCCAAAATTCAGACACCCACACAAGTCCGCCACACCAAAGGTCAGTGATAAACTGGCGAAAACAAAACCTCCACTGTCACGCCAACAGAAATACGCCCACACTATGACGACCCACGAATCCAACCGTGGTATTCCACTGGCGGTACACACCGCCGCGCTAAAAATACACACACATATACAAAACACAGCCACATTGGACAATTCGAAATACACACACCTGATACACATACACACACCACTCCCACACACCCAATACAATATAAAACACACACCCACATCACCCACAAACACTTACTACCAAAATCCTGAAAGAAGCCCAGAGAGAGACACCACCTTCTATAACCAGGCATCCACAGGCACACAACACCATCACCCACATAACATCCACGCACCCCACACAACACACCACTAAATATCACCCCACATATCACAACACACACCACCCCACACATCACCCACACCACCCAATGGCACAGCAAAGACACCCCAGGTTCTCTGAGGAGGAGCTCAGGGTCATGGTAGAGGAAATCATCCGGGTAGAGCCACAGCTATTCGGATCACAGGTGCAGCACACCTCCATAGCTAGGAAGATGGAGCTATGGCGCAGAATAGTGGACAGGGTTAACGCAGTGGGACAGCACCCAAGAAATAGGGATGACATCAGGAAGAGGTGGAACGACCTACAGGGGAAGGTGCGTTACGTGGTATCCAGATACCACCTTGCGGTACAGAGGACTGGCGGCGGACCCCCACCTCCTCCCCCACAACTAACAACATGGGAGGAGCAAGTCTTGGCGATTCTGCATCCTAAGGGCCTCGAAGGAATAGCTGGAGGAATGGACTCTGGTAAGTCAAACCTTAACTATTACAACCCCCACCCTACCTGCATGCCATCACATACCCCCACCCTCGCCTTCACCCCATCCTTCCAACTCCTCACACATGTCCCACTATCACAAACCACACATCCCAACACCAAGCCCTGCATGCAACACCAAAGCATGGACACCCATCACCTATGCATGGCCACGGGACATACCCATACACCCCTCTAAACCATCATCACACAAGGTCCCACACAGGAATGCATGCACTGGGGTACACTGTCACCCACCCATTGCACACTATGGTACACACAGATGCAATAATCATGCTTTTACACCCCTGCAGGACCCCTACCCAAAGTCACCACACAGGAGGGTCCACACATGTCCACACCACCAACAGAAGAGGCCCACAGTGATGACAGCAGCTCTGTCCAACTGGATCTAGACGACCAGCCCGGCCCATCTGGGACCTCGGGACAGTTGGTTCCCCTCACACAGTCACAGGCCACCACAGAGCTTCCCCCCTCTGGAAACACCAGCAGAGCACCCACCCAGCAGGCCCATACCTCTGTCCCCAGGACACGTCAATCAGCAGTGTGGCCACCGTTACATGGAACCCAGGCTAACCCACCACCCCAACAACAACAGGGACCTGGGGGCAGTGGCAGTGGGCACACCATTCAGGGGACAGAGGCCCAGGAACACAGGGGAACTAGGAGGGCTGCTGTGCTACAGGGGGAGGACAGGCCCAGGGAACCCACTCTCCACGAGGCCCTCTCCAACATCATGGGAGCCTACCACCACTCCAAGGAGACGATGGCAACAGTACTGGCCAAGTTTCAGGAGAAACAGTATTTGGGCTTCAGGGAGGAACTCAGATCTATCAATTCCACCCTGGGCACCATCGTAGAGGTGCTGAAGGAAGTCCTCAACACCAGGAGGGACACTGGCACAACAAGGATCCCCTGACACTAGCCTGGACGACGAACTGCCCACCACCTCCGCCGGTGTTAGTGGACAGGAGGCACCGCCACAGGAACACCACACCAGCACCCCACTCCCTGTAGATGGAGAACCACCCCGCAAACGGTCCCTGAGATCCAGGACAAAGACAGAGAACGATGCCAAGACCCCCACCAAGAAATGAGACCGCCCTGAATGTCATCCTTTTGTCCCACCTTGTCACCCTGTCCATCCTCAAACTTCCCCAGTTCCACTTCCTATGTCCTATGCCCCTTTAGACAATGCACCTGTGAGACTGATAAACTGGACTCTGCCATGGACATTCCTCCACCATCACCCCTCCCCATTTTACAGCACCCTCCAATATTGAGCACTTAAATAAACACCCTTAAAGCACAAAACAATCTGAAGTCTGTCTGTGATTTCGAAATAGTGTATTAGCAATTACAGTGACAAAATGCTCTTACAATTGTAATGTCAACATACCTATGTCACACAGCTCTAGTCCATGAGGAAACAAAGCAGATTTCACACAGTGGGACCCACATCTGTGAAATCGTAAGGGAAAGTGAAAACTCAGTGACCATACACTGGGTGAAAAGTACAGACAGTAGAGAGGTAGTAGTGTTACATTACATGTAGTAGGCAGGTTTGTCTTCTTACCTGTGTCTCACTGGAAGTATTGCAGGATAACCGAGTTCCTGTTGTCGATGTCCTCTTCTGCTTCCTCGTCTTCACTGTCCACAGGCTCCACAGCTGCCACAACACCTCCATCTGGACCATCCTCCTGCAGAAAAGGCACCTGTCGTCGCAAAGCTAAGTTGTGAAGCATACAGCAGGCCACGATGATCTGCCATACCTTCTTTGGTGAGTAGAATAGGGAACCACCTGTCATATGGAGTCACATGAACCTGGCCTTCAGGAGGCCGAAGGTCCGCTCTATAATCCTCCTAGTTCGCCCATGAGCCTCATTGTAGCGTTCCTCTGCCCTTGTCCTGGGATTCCTCACTGGGGTCAGTAGCCATGACAGGTTGGGGTAACCAGAGTCACCTGAAAAAGGCGAGGTGGGATATCCGCAGACCCAGACAACTATTCCCATTGATTTGGTTCCAGGTGCTCACCTAATAGCCACACCCGGTGCCTCTGGAGTTGCCCCATCACATAAGGGATGCTGCTATTCCGCAGGATGTAAGCGTCATGCACTGAGCCAGGGAATTTGGCATTCACATGGGAGATGTCCTGGTCTGCCAAGCACACCATCTGCACATTGATTGAATGATAACTCTTCCAGTTTCTGTACACCTGTTCACTCCTGCGGGGGGGACCAAAGTCACATGTGTCCCATCAATGGCACCTATGATGTTGGGGATATGTCCCAGGGCATAGAAGTCACCTTTCACTGTAGGCAAATCCTCCACCTGAGGGAAACTGATGTAGCTCCGCATGAGTTTCAGCAGGACAGACAACACTCTGGACAACACGTTGGAAAACATAGACTGGGACATCCCTGATGCTATGGCCACTGTTGTTTGAAATGACCCACTTGCAAGGAAATGGAGTACTGACAGCACCTGCACTTAAGGGGGGATTCCTGTGGGATGGCGTATAGCTGACATCAGGTCTGGCTCCAACTGGGCACACAGTTCCAGGATTGTGGCACGATCAAGCCTGTTTGTGATGATTACATGTCTTTCCTCCATTGTCGACAGGTCCACCAGCGGTCTGTACACCGGAGGATGCCGCCATCTCCTCACATGTCCCAGCGGACGGTGCCTATGAAGGACAACAGCGAGCACATAGTCAACCAACTCAGAGGCACGTACACACAGCTTACACAGAACACGATTCATAATCCGAAATAAGCATGTATGAGTGTTGAGGCAAGGCCTAGTTATGTGTGACGAAGTTAAAAATAGAGCCATGTGGGCCCCTGAAATGGCGGCTGCGTGACCTGTAAAGTGGGACAATAGGATATGAGGTAACTCCTCTGGCGTTGTACACCGTCGCGGTTGTCGGTCGACGACCGCGGCGCAATTCTGCATTGGTTAACATTGGACCCTATGGGTCGAAGGAGGCAATGACGATGTACGCCTGCGGTGACGGTACGCACCGCCGCGGACCTGACCGCCATTTTCTATCTGTTCAATCACTCGATACCTGATCTTCGACAGGAGAGGACCTACACTGCAAGTGCAGCTGTGACCTCAGTCTGGAAGAGACAATGGCTCGTGCGTCTGGGGAAAGGGCCCCTGCCTTCACATCGGAGGAGTTGGAGAAACTTGTGGATGGGGTCCTCCCCAGTACACGCTACTCTACGGTCCTCCAGACAAACAGGTAAGTACACTGGGAGCATGCTGTATGGGCTATGCCTGTGTGGAGTTGGGTGGATGAAAGATAGGGGGGGGAGAATGAGGCGTGCATGAAACGACGGTGAGTGCATGTGCCACATGGCAAGGGTAGGGATGCGGGCCAATGACTGTGACAGTGCAGTTGTAAATAACTTCTCATTTTCCCCTGTACAATTCCTGTAGGTCAGCGCCCACCAGAAGAAGGATATTTGGCGTGCCATCGCCAAGGATGTCCGGACCCTGGGGGTCTATCACAGACGGAGCACCCACTGCCGTAAGAGATGGGAGGACATTTGCCGCTGGAGCAAGAAGACGGTGGAGGCCCAGCTGGGGATGGCCCCCCTGATGTTCAGGATCCTGGCGGTGGCGTACCCGGAGTTGGATGGGCACTTGAGGGCATCACAGCAGCAACAAGGGGGTGAGTACACTCTCATTCTGCTGATTCAGCGCGCAGTGGAGGTGTCTGGGTGGGGGAGGTGGGCTGTGTGTTCCCCTAGGCCAGGGCGAGTGTGCTAGTTGGGTCTCCTTTTTCAGGCAGGCCCTGTGGCACCCCACCCCACCTGGGTACAGTGCCAACTACACCTAGTCAGGCTCCTGGGACATCCATGTGTGCAGATGTCAGCCATAACCTTGTAGGCCATGTCCCAGGGATTGAATGGTGGACCCCAAGTGCGCGGCGTAGTGCAGGGGGCTTCTGTGTCTGTCGTGTCCGCCAACGGTAGCGGTAAAGCATGCACTCAACATGTCTTTCTTCTGTTCCCCCCCCCTTTTTGTGTTCTCCCTGTTCTTGTGTGCATTAGCATCATCAGGCGGAGGAGCAGTGGCACCGGAGCAGGAGGGAGCTGCATCCCACATGGTCCTGGAGGGTGGCACTACGGAGTCAGATTGCACCAGTGGGACGGAGGGCGAAGGGAGCTCCACGGCAAGGACAGGAGCTGAGACCAGTGATATGGACTCGTCCTCTGATGGGAGCTCCCTTGTGGTGGCGGGCCCATCTGTGCCCCCCCATCTACAGGTACAGCCGTCACCCCCCTTCCTGCACCGCCCTCCCAGCAGCCCCTCAGCCTTTGCCCCGTGCCCGCTCACCCAGGAGGGTGGGCATCACCTTCGCCCCAGGCAGCTCAGGCCCTGCCCCAGTCACCCCTGCTGCCCTCAGTGAGGTGGCCATTGACCTCCTCAGGTCCCTCACTGTTGGGCAGTCTACCATTTTGAATGCCATCCAGGGTGTAGAGAGGCAGTTGCAACAGACAAATGCATTCCTGGAGGGAATTCATTCTGGTCAGGCAGCCCTTTAGCGAGCTTTTTAGACTCTGGCCTCCATTTTCCCTGTCTCTAGCCTCCCCCCTCCAACTTCCTCTACCCAGACCCACACCCCTGTACCTCAGCCTACCCCAAGCACACCATCAGACCAGCATGCACACACCCCAACACACAAAGGAAGCTCAGGCAAACATAAGCACCACACATCCCACAGGCACTCACACAAACATCACACACATGCAGACATAGCAACATCCACTGCCTCCACTGTGCCCCCTCCTCCTCGTCTCCCTCCTCCTTCCCAGTCTTATCTCCACTCACACCTGCATGCACTACATCTACAGCCACTACTTCCATCACCACCACACCCTGCTCACGTGCAGTCACCACCCCCACTACAATTCACACATCCCCTGTGTCCTCTCCTAGTGTGTCTGTGATGCCACCTCCCAAGGTACACAAACGCAGGCACACACCCACCCAACAGCCATCCACCTCACGACAGCCTCCAGCACATGCACCTTCACCCAAAGACACCAAACGTACACCTCCTACAACCACAACCTCTTCCACCACTCCCAAACCCCCTCCAGATACCCGTCCCAGTGTTCCCAAGAAACTTATCCTGTCCACCCTTGACCTCTTTCCCTCACCTCCCCCACCCCATCAGTCCCCTAGGGCCCGACTCTCCAGGTCCCAACCTAGCACCTCAGCCACGACATTGGCGGGATCAGTGGTGCCAGTAGTCACCACTGATTGTGCACCAGGCGCAGGGCAGCCAGTGTGTCAAGGAGCCATAGCACGGACAGTCCCCCACCTGTCAAGCATCAAAAGTTGGCCAGTGCCCGGCGGGAGAGGAGGAAGACACCAGCCACCAAAGCCTCTCCCAGGGGTACAGGTGGGAGTGTGGAGTCAGCTGCGACACCTTCCAAGGTGGGAAAGGGGCACAAGAAACCCAGCATGTCTGGGAAGATCGGCACGGCGGAGAAGACCGCCATCAGCCCCGCTGCCCAGGAGGCGACCGCCATCAGGCCCGCTGGCCAGGAGGCGACCGCCAGCACCAGCCCCGCTGCCCAGGAGGCGACCGCCATCAGCCCCGCTGCCCAGGAGGCGACCGCTAGCACCAGCCCCGCTGCCCAGGAGGCGACCGCCAGCACCAGCCCCGCTGCCCAGGAGGCGACCGCCATCAGCCCCGCTGCCCAGGAGGTGACCGCTAGCACCAGCCCCGCTGCCCAGGAGGCGACCGCCATCAGCCCCCCTGCCCAGGAGGCGACCGCCAGCACCAGCCCCGCTGGCCCAGACAAGACCGCCAGCACCAGCCCCGCAGGCCCAGACAGGACCGCCAGCAGCAGCCCCGCTGGCCCAGACAGGACCGCCAGAACCAGCCCCGCAGGCCCAGACAGGACCGCCAGCAGCAGCCCCGCTGGCCCAGACAGGACCGCCAGCAGCAGCCCCGCAGGCCCAGACAAGACCGCCAGCAGCAGTCCCGCTGGCCCAGACAGGACCGCTAGCAGCTGAGTCGCTGCAAAGGACACGGCCGCCACAAGCACCGCTGCAATGGACACGGCCGCCACAAGCACCGCTGCCAAGGACACCGCCGCCACAAGCACCGCTGCAATGGACACAGCTGCCACAAGCACCGCTGCAATGGACACCGCCGCCACAAGCACCGCTGCCAAGGACACCGCCACCACAAGCACCGCTGGCCCATGAGCGCCAAGAGCACTGACGCTACTGAGTCCACCACGAGCAGGATGAAGCACTCTGGGCACAAAGCCCCCTCCAGAACCAGTGGAGATTTACATCCACTACCTCTCCCTTCCCCCTGAGGTGCCTGTTTTATTTATATCTGATGCCCCTGCAGTGTTCTCTCCGTCATATTCGGGTACCTTGTGTGGGCCTCGCCCACGCAGTGTGGGCCCAGTGTTCCACGGACTTAAATGGAGAAATACCTGGACTTCTATTCCTGGTGTATATATTTGTTAATAGTGTATATATATTTTTGCATACTGTGTTTTAATAGATTACAATGGTTAAACTAATTTCCTTTTGTCTTTGCATTCTTCCAGGGGGTTGAGGGGTGTAACTGTGATGTATCAATATGTATTAGTGTGTGTGTTGTCGTGGGTGAGGGTGGGGGTGGAGGTGTTGCGTGTGTGTGTCCCTGTTTTTTCCGTCCCCCCTCCTCTGTGTCGTAGGTGCAGTACTCACTGTGGTCTTCGCCACCGGCGTTCGTGCGCCTGGTAGAGGAGCAAGAAGATGAAGGCTGGTAATATGTGAAGCTCTGGTTCCATGGCGTCCTGGTTCCTCGTGGGGTGTGTAGAGGTGAGCGTTTTCCCTTCGAAGTCCTGTTTCCGCCATGTTTTTGTTTGCGGTGAATCTGCCCCAGAAAAGGTGGCGGATTGGTAGGTTGTGATACTGTGGGCTGTACATTGTCTTCCACCTGTCTGTTGGCGGTGACCGTCGCGCTGTTTGTTTGTATCACCGTGGCGGTCGGAGTGTTAAAGTGGCTGTCTATGTTGGCGGTTTCCGCCACTGTCGTAATTCAATTTTTTTTACCACCGGCCTGTTGGCGGTCTTACCACCGTTTTAACACCGACCGCCAGGATGCCTGTTGCGTGGGTGGGTGGGTGGGTGCTTGCATTTGTGTACTTTGGGAGGAGGGGTCACAGACACACTGGGAGAGGACACAGGGGACGTGTGCATAGTTGTGGGGGTGGTGACTGCCTCTGAGGGGTGTGTTGTGATGGGCGTGCTGGTGATTGAGGTAGTGGATGAAGATGTAGTGCATGCAGGTGTGAGTGTAGATGCTACTGGGAGGGAGGTGGACGAAGAGGAGGGGGACACAGTGGAGGCAGTGGATGTTGGTGTGTTTGCATGGGTATGGTGCTTGTGTGAGTGCCTGTGAGATGAAGTGTGGTGCTTATGTTTGCCTGAGCCACTTTTGTGTGGTGATTTGGGTGAATGCTGGTCTGAAGGTGTGCTTACGATAGGCTGGGGTTGAGGGGATTGGGTCTGGGTAGAGGAAGTTGGAGGGGGGAGGCTAGACACAGGGACAAGGGCTGCCATCAGTGCTGAGGCCAGAGCCTGAAATGCTCTCTGTTGAGCCGCCACACCAGAGTGAATGCCCTCCAGGTATGCATTTGTTTGTGCAAATGCCTCTCGACACCCTGGATGGCATTCAGTATTGTTGACTGCCCAACAGTGAGGGATCTCAGGAGGTCAATAGCCTCCTTACTGAGGGCAGCAGGGCTGACTGGGGCAGGGTCTGAGGTGCCTGAGGCGAAGGAGATGCCCACCCTCCTGGGTGAGCGGGCATGGGAAACACGCTGAGGGGCTGCTGGGAGGGTGGTGCTGGTAGGGGGTGGCGGCTGTACCTGTTGTTGGGGTGGGCACAGAGGTGTCCCCCACCAACAGGGAGCTTACATCGGAGGAGGAGTCGCTTGTCTGTGGTGTCCCCTCCTGTCCCCGTCATGGTGCTCCCCTCGCCTTCCGTCCCACTGGTGCCCTCACCCTCGGTGGATTCGGCCTCCAGGCCCATGTGGGATGCAGCTCCCTCCGTCGCCGGTGCCTCTGCTCCTCCACCAGTTGATGCTAATGCACATAAGGACAAGGAGACAAAACAAAAAGGGGGGAGAAGAGACAGAGGAAACACTTGGTCAATGCCAGCAACACCACTACAGTTGGCGTACACAACACACAGGGAGCAGCCCTATGCACTAGCGCCATCATCTGCACACCAGAAACCCACAGGACCCTGCCCAGTAGCAGATGCCCACTTACACTATTGGGTTAGGAGTGCTCGAGAGCCTGCCCAACAAGGGACCTACCCTGCCATGTTGGCCCTAGCCTAGGGGCATCCACAGCCCACATCCCCCACCCTGGTACCTCCTAACGCGCAAAGTCAGGTTTCAGATTCTGTACTCACCCCCTTGTGGCTGCTGTGATGCCTTCAAGCGCCCATCCAACTTCGGATAGGCCACTGCCAGGACTCAGAACATCAGGGGGGTCATGGTGCGACGGGCACCCCTTCCTCGTTGTGAGGCCTGCCCCAGCTGGGCCTCCGCTGTCTTCTTTGCCCAGCGACGCAGGTCATCCCATCTCTTGCGGCAGTGGGTGTTACGCCTGTCAAAGACCCCCAGGGTCCGCACCTCCTTGGCGATGGCACTCCAAATACTCTTTTTCTGGTGGGTGCTGACCTGGAGGGAAAAGACAGCAGAAAAGGGAATTAGTCACCCGTCCGGACCGTCAGACTCATTGCCCACCAGATCCCACCCATCCCCTGATGCACATACATTGACCACCTTACATGCTGCACTGAGGTCTGCCCCCTTACTCCACATGTGGTTTGCACACACAGCAATCCCTACATTCATGGCCCACGTATCATGCTCACAGTGTACTCACCTGTTCGTCTGGAGGACCGTAGAGTAACATGTACTGGGGTAGGACCCACTCCACCAGTTTCTCCAACTCCTCCGCAGTGAAAGCAGGGGCCCTTTCCCCAGACACATGAGCCATGGTCGGTTCCAGACACAGGTCACAGCAGCACTTGTAGTGTAGGCCCTCTCCTGTTGAAGGTCAGGTAGCAAGTGAGTGATTAGATAGAAAATGGCTGTGACGTCCGCAGCGGTGCGTACCATCACCGCCGGCGTACATCACCATTGGCTCCTGGAACCCATAGGGCCCAATGATAACCAATGCAATTTTGGGCGGCGGTCATAGACCGCCTACCGCAATGGGGCACAACGCATGTGCAATTACCTCATTTCCACTTGTCCCTCCTCACAGGTCAGGCATCCGCCATTTCAGGGGGGTACAGGGCATGGCACCTAAATGTGTCACAGCAGACATTGGCACATCAACTGACTCTCGAGTTCACGTACTGTTTCTGTAAAGTAAACAAATCATCATTAATGCAATAGATGTGTGAATATGGCCCTCTGCTCACCGTTCTCTTCCATAGGCTTCAACCGCTGAAGCAGAATATGAGATGGCGGCATCCTCCAGTGTACAGACCCCTGGTGGACCTTGCGACAATGGATGACAAACACATTATCATTACCTACAGACTTGATTGTGCCACAGTCCAAGAACTGTGTGCCCAATTGGAGCAAGAACTGATGTCAGCTATCCGCCAGCCCACAGGAATCCCCTGTCTAGTGCAGGTCCTGCCAGTGCTCCATTTCCTGGCAAGTGGTTCCTTCCAAACAACAGTGGCCATGGCATCAGGGTTGTCTCAGCCAATGTTCTCTAACGTGTTGACCAGATTGTTGTCTGCCCTGCTGAAACACATGCGCAGCTACATCGTGTTCCCCCAGGTGGAGGATTTGGCCACAGTGAAGGCTGACTTTTATGCCCTGGGACATATCCCCAACATCATTGGTGCCATTGATGGTACACATGTGGCATTTTTACCCCCTCCCCAGAGAAATTAACAGGTTTACAGGAATAGAAAAAGCTATCACTCTCTGAATGTGCAGATGGTGTGTTTGACGGACCAGTACATCTCACATGTGAATGCCAAATATCATGGCTCTGTGAATGACGCCTTTATCTTGAGGAATAGCAGCATCCCATATGTGATAGTCCAACTCCAGAGGCACCGGGTGTGGCTAATAGGTGAGCCAAAGGTCCCCAACCAGTATAAATTGGTGTATGGGTATGGGGTTGTCCCTAAGGGTGTGTGTGTGGCTAACAGGTATCCCTCGATATTTGCAGTTTACTCTGGTTACCCCAACCTCTCATGGCTACTGACCCCAGTGAGGAATGCCAGGACAAGGGCAGAGGAACGTCACAATGAGGCACATGGGCGTACAAGGAGGATTATAGAAAGGACCTTCGGCCTCCTGAAGGCCAGGTTCTGGTGCCTCCATCTGACAGGTGGATCCCTGTACTACTCACCCAAGAAGGTGTGCCAGATCATCATTGCATGTTGCACAACCTGGCCTTGAGACGCCAGGTGCCTTTTCTGCAGGAGGATGTGCCTGGAGATGGTCTTGTGGCAGCGGTGGAGCCTGTGGACAGTGAGGAAGAGGAGGCAGAGGAAGAAGATGTGGACAACAGAAGTAATATAATTCTGCAGTACTTCCAGTGACCCACAGGTAAGACACTGTAAGTTCACTTTACATTTCAGTTATCTGTTAGACATTGTACAAAGCAGCCTCTTTCCCTATGTCTATGGCCACTGACTGTTCCCTTTGGAATCTCTGTTTTCAGATCTTTGTGCCCCACTCTGGCTCCTGCTATGTGTACTGCTGCCCACCAAAGGTCATCCTAAAGTATATTTCAGTGTACATTTGAGTTGCAGTGCTTTAATAATGTTGTACTAATACATTTGTGAATCATTTGACAGACTCCAGATTGGTATTTGTTCCAAGGGTGTTTATTTAGGTGCTCATTAGTAGAGGGGGATGTGCAAGGGTCTGGGCTGATGGTGGCGGAAAGTCCAGCGTAGAGTCCAGTCTCTTGGTATCACAGGTGCATTGTCCAATGGGGCATTGGAAGGGGAGTAATGGCAGTTCAAGGTGGACAGGGTGACAGAGTGGGACAGAAGGGTGACAATCAGGAGAGTCTTATTTCCTGGCAGGGGTCTTGGCAATGTTCTCTGGCTTCTGCCTGGATCGTAGGGACCATTTACGGGGTGGATCTCCTTCTGCAGGGTGTGGGGTGCTGGTGGCCTGTTGGTCTTGTGGCGGGGCCTCCTATCCACTAGAGCCGGCGGCGGTGGAAGGCTGTTCCTCGGTTTGGCTAGTGTTGGGCGCCCGTTGTTGTGCCACTGCCTCCCTCATGATCTTGCCCATGTCACCCAGCACCCCTGCAATGGTGACCAGGATGGTGTATATTTTTGTTAGGTCATCCCTGATCCCCAGATACTGTCCCTCCTGCAGCCGCTGGGTCTCCTGCAACTTGGCTAGTATCTGGTCCATGGTCTCCTGGTAATGGTGGTATGCTCCCAGGATGTTGGAGAGTGCCTTGTGGAGAGTGGGTTCCCTCGGCCTGTCCTCCCCCTGTCGCACAGCAGTCCTCCCAGCTTCCCTGTTGTCCTGTGCCTTTGTCACCTGAACCGTGTGCCCACTGCCACTGACCCCAGGTCCCTGATTTTCTTGGGTTTATGGGGTTGCCTGGGGTCCCTGTAGTGGTGGACACACTGCTGATTGACGTGTCCTGGGGACAGTGGCATGGGCCCGCTGGGTGGGTGTTGTGCTGGTGTTTCCTGAGGGGGGAGGCTCTGTGGTGGGTTGGGACTGTGTCAGGGGAACCAACTGTCCAGAGGTTCCGGATGGGCCAGGTTGGTCATCCCGATCCAGGCGTGCAGAGCTGCTGTCGTCACTGTGGGCCCCTTCAGGTGGGGGACTGGATGTGGCTGGCACCTCCTCTCCGGTGACGTGGAGTATGGCTCCTGTGGGGATACAATGCATTGTTAATGTGTCTGCGTGTGCCGTCCTGTGCATGGGTGTGTTTCCCTGTATGATTGTGATTTCCCTGTCAGCTTGGCCTTGTGTGCATGGTGATTTTGTAGGCTGGGTGAGTCTCTCTACTGGGAATGCTGTGGTGATGGGTGTCCATGCAGGTCTGTGATGGGTGTCCATGCATTGGTGTTGCATGCAGGGCTTGGTATTGGGATGGGTGGGTTGTGTTAGTGGGGTGTATGTGAGGTGGTGGAGTGATGGGGGTGAGGGTAGGGGTAGGAGGTAGTGATGGCATGCAGGTAGGGTGGGGGGATAAAGTAGTTAAGATTGGACTTACCAGAGTCCAGTCCTCCTGTTACTCCTGCCAGGCCCTCAGGATGCATGATCGCCAAGATTTGCTCCTCCCATGTTGTTAGTTGTGGGGGAGAAGGTGGGGGTCCACTGCCACTCCTCTGTACTGCTACGTGGTGTTTTGCTACCATGGAACGCACCTTCCCCTGTAGGTAATTTCACCTCTTCCTGATGTCATCCCTGGTTCCTGGGTGCTGTTCTGCGGCGGTGACCCTGACAACGATTCTCTGCCATAGCTCCATCTTCCTTGCAATGGACGTCTGCTGCACCTGTGATCCAAAGACCTGTGGCTCTACTCAGATGATTTCCTCCACCATGACCCTTAGCTCCTCCTCAGAAAACCTGGGGTGTCTTTGGGGTGCCTTGGATGTGGTGCGAGTAATATGTGTGAGGATGTGTGTGGTGATGTATTGGGGTGTATGCTGTGATGTGCGTGAATGGTGTATTGGTGATGGTGTTCTGTGCCTCTGATTGAGTGGGTGCTCCTGGCTTGTCTCTCTCTGCTTAATATCTATTTTTGTTGCTGTAAGGGGTTGTGGGTAATGTGGGTGTGTTTTTTATATTGGATTGGGTGTGTGTGTTTGGTGTGTGTATGTGTATCAGGTGTGTGTAGTTTGAATTGTCCAGTGTGGTGTAATTTTGTAAGTGTGTGTGTGTATTTTGAGCATGGCAGTGTGTACCGCCAATGGTTTACTGCGTTTGAAAGACCGCCACGGTGATTCATGGGTCGTGATACTGTGGGTGTATTCCTGTTGGTGTAAAGGTGTGGGTTTTGCTATCGCCAGTTTATCACTGACCTTTGGTGTGGTGGACTTGTTTGGGTGTCTGCATAGTGGCGCAATTCTCAATGTGGGTCATAATACCCGTGGCAGAATACCGCCGTGGGAACGGTATGTTGGCGGCTGTCAGCACGGCGTTAGGCGGCATTTACCGCCATGGGTGTAATGAGGGCCTTACTTACTAACCTGACTAACTAAAGTAAGAATTTGAAAGAATTGAAGGAATCTCGTGTTTGGGAAAAGGTTGGAAAAGGATTTGCATCAGTGGGAAATTGGCTTGGTAACATTTGGAATGGGATATTATTAAAAATCATACAGGGAATATTAACTGTGATTGCTTGCAAATTAGGATTATGGGGTTTATGTAAATTGTGTCAAAAGATTAAATTGAAAAGGTCTAAAAATAATCAGAGGAGAGAAGAACGAAACAGGGAAAGAATTTATAGAGAAGATTTGAGGAGAACATCCTATTGCACCTCTCAAGGAGTCCCTCTCTCCTACCATACAAACATATTACAACCTCTCATAGACACCTCTGCATAGCTTATATTCACAGGGAGAAGGGCTGCGACAGGGCCAACCCACTAGATCATTTGAGTCCTCCCACTGGATTATTTGAAGCACCCCCCCCATAGTTCTTGAGCCACGTGAGCTTTTCTAATCTACCTCTGTTTACAAATACCATCAATGGAACATACACTAACACATAGCTTTTGTGTACTGAGGAGAGTGAATTATGAAAATAATGATGGTAAAGGGAATGTGATGACATATTTAGACATCAGAGGAGGGATTGCTGACGCAGATATGTTAATTAAAATTATTAATGAGTGTTTCTGTATTTTGAATAATAATAATAAAATGTAGAGAAAATTAATGTAGAAAATGAATGTGCACATTTGAAAATGTGCCCATGAAGAGTGGCTACCACCTTACATGAGTTATACTAAAATGATAAAAAATGTGTGAAATATTGAAAATGCATAATAAAAATGTAGTAATATGTCATATTGAGCTATATAACTTATGTTTTACATTATATTGTAGAGTTAACTTAGCCAAAGTTGTGACCTAGTTTTGCCAGGCCTCATGCAGAAGCTGAATAATCATGCACTATAGAAAGCTGATGTGATGAACTGACCCTGAACCACATGTGTTAAGAAAATTTGCTTAGCTAGAATTTTCTGCAATGAACCGACAGACAAGAGATGAGGGACTAGAGCATATAACCAATTCAGTGTAAAGCAGACAAGATGTATGTAATAGGTTGGCCGATCAAGTACACCAGACTGTTTGTCTTTTTGAGGTAAGTAGGTTTTATTGTTCTTTTAGAGGGTGGTTGACTTTGCTGTGGGGTGAGTTTTAAGGTAGGGGTTGGTAGACGTCTTCTCTCTTCTGGCTGCTAATCTCGTCTTCTTCTTTCTTTCCTTTCCAGAGGCCTCTCGTGAAGCGTGTGGGAACAGAAGAAAAATAGGTACGGTAAGTGTTTTGTTTACACCTCTCTTGCTTTCTCTGTCTCTTCTCTCAACTCCAATCTCTCAATAAGTGGTTTCTCTGTCTTTCTTTTTCTCCACTTCTCTTTATCTCGCCTTTCCTCACTGGTTCTTCCGTTACCCTGTTTTTCTTGTCTCACCCCTCTTCCCTGGCGCCAGTGGGGAAGTTTCCTCTTTTTCTTCTCTCTTCTCTCTGTCTATTTTCAGTTTTCTGTTGTGCGGCTTTTCTCTTCTCCTGTTCTATCTTTTCTTCTCTTTTTTTTCTTATTCTTTTTACTGTCTGGGGTTTGTCAGTTTCTCAATACTTTCCTCTTTCTTCCCATTGGTCTGTTTCTCTTTCCTTCTCTCTCCTTGCTCCTATCTTGGGCTCATATAATCTCCCTGCATCTTGTTCTTTTGTTTTTCCCTCTTTTTGCCCTGTATTCCCCACCCGTCCGTGCTCTTGGTGTTCGTGCCCGTGTTTCCCCTTTCTCCTCCCGCTCCTTTTCCCCATCTCAAAACCCCGTACCTGGTTTGGCCACGCTTCTCCTGAAGCGTGGCGGGTTCACTCATGGGCTCCCCGGGACCAGCGGTCCTCGCCTCTGAGTCGGGACTGCAAGGGTGTCGGCTCCGGTCTGCTCTTCGGTTGAGGATTCCAAGCGTCTTCGGTTTCTTCCTCCCTGTGTGCACTCCGTTGCTCTTCTGTTCTTCCACCCGTCGGCTCCTTCAGAATGCTCCTCCGGATCCCTCTTCCTTTGGTAGGGTGGAGCCACCCCTTTTACGGCTCCTCCTTCCCACGGCAGGGATCCAATGGGAAGGTTTTCCCCTCGGGTTGCTTCCGTTTTGCCAGGGGCGGAGGCAGCACAAGTTGTAGAGGTGTGCAGGTCGCATGGTCCGACCCGTCACAATGTAATATCCCAGGACTCGCAAAAAAGAGACACTGACTGGAGAAGAAAATGCAACATTTTCGATAACTGTTGAGCCAAATGATGAGGACATCGTACAGTGAACCAATCGACACCCTGAGAACGGTGAAATATCTGTTGATGACGCTCAGGAGCAGGATCGTGGGAGAGGTTATTCAGCATTCACCATGTGACGGCCCGGAGAGTGGATCACCTGGAAGGAAAAAGGTTGCAAAGAGAGAAACCATCTTAGAACCCGCGCGTTCGTATCCTTATTGCCAGCGAGCCAGGTGAGAGGCGCGTGATCCGTAAAGAGGGTGAAGGTATGCCCACTGAGATAATAACGTAAAGACTAAACAGCCCACTTAATGGCCAGACATTCCTTCTCAATGGTGGGGTAGTGTGTTTCCCTCGGGAGTAATTTCCGACTGATGTATAAGATGGGGTGGTTAGATCCGTCCGTTTGTGTTTGTGATAACACAGCCCCCAGTCCCACGTCCGAAGCATCAGTCTGAAAATAAAAAGGACTATGGAAATCGGGACAGCACAATACCGGAATGGTAGTCAAGGCATTCTTGAGACGGACAAAACTGTGGAGGGCTGCCTCGGGAAGGGTGGAGAAGGTTTTAGGAGTAGTATTTTTCAGTAAGTTGGTTAGTGATTCGGCTACAGTTGAGAACTGTGGGATAAACCTTCTATAGTACCCTACCAGACCGAGGAAGGCACGTACTTCTTTTTTTGACTTAGGTATCGGGATCTGTTGGATTGCTTCTACCTTCTCTATTTGTGGACGAACCAGTCCTTGCCCCAAGACGTACCCTAAATACCTAATCGTGGTAAATCCCAGTCTACATTTCTCGGGGGTTAGCAGTTAACTGGGCTTCCCTCAATGCCTGTAGGATCGATTTCAAGTGATTGAGATGTTCAGTCCATGTCTGGCTATATATCACTATGTCATCTAGATATGCGGCCGCATATGGTTGGTGGGGACGTAGGACCTTATCCATTAGTCTTTGAAATGTGGCAGGGGCACCGTGTAACCCAAAGGGTAGCACAGTAAACTGATACAACCCGGAGGGGGCTGCAAATGCGTTTTTTTCCTTGTCTCCTTCTTTCAAGGGGATCTGCCAATACCTCTTCGTCAGGTCCAGAGTAGACATGAACCTGGCTTGTCCTAATCTTTCTAACAGCTCGTCTATACGGGGCATGGGGTATACGTCAAAATATGTTAGTTCATTGACCCTTCTGTAATCTACACAAAACCGAGTACTCCCATCCGGTTTTGGGACCAACACAACAGGAGAACACCACGGACTGTTGGATGGCTCTATGATCCCGCATCTAACATATTTTGGACTTCTTGCTCAATTAAGGTTTTCTTTGCCTCGGGGACACGATAGGGTCTTTGTCTTGATATAGACTCACTCTTGGTGCGGATGCTGTGTTCAGCTAACGGGGTATGTCCGGGTTGTTTGGAAAAGACATCCTTATAGGAATTTATGACCTGTGAGAGGGATATTACTTGTGGATCCGGGAGGGATGTAATAATCTGAGGTCTGGACACCTCCTGCCCTTGTGGGAGGGAAAGGGATGGGTACGGGATATCTTCTCTATTGTCAGTAGTGATGTGTTGGATCCTGTGGACACTATCAGGTTCTTGCCATTTTTTTAACAGGTTTATGTGATAGATCTGTTCTCTACCGTGTCTATGACGGAGAGCCAATTTATAAGTTGTGGGGTTGATCTGCTCTATTACTTCTTATGGCCCCTGCCACCGTGCTAATAATTTATTCTCGCTACTGGGAAGGAGGACCAGTGCCTTATCTCCTATGTTAAGAGTACGAAGCACACTTCCAGTGTCATATCCTTTCTTCTGTTTTTCTTGGACTTCTCGGAGACTGGTGTGGGCCTTTTCCCAGACCGATTGCAAATTCTCCCGCAATTCTTTAGTATATGTACGAGGTCTTTTGCTTCCTCGTCCGTCTCTTCCCACTGTTCGACTAACATTTCGAGAAGAGTTCGGGGTGGCCGGCCAAATAACAATTCGAATGGACTATGACCTAGAGAGGATTGAGTATGTGTGCGTATTGCGTAGAGTACAAGGGGTAGTTTTTTTTCCCAATCCCTTCCATCTTCAGCAATGCTCTTCCTGAGTAAAGATTTAATTGTCCGGTTGTATCTTTCCACAAGACCGTCAGTCTGGGGATGATACACTGATGTTCTAATTTGTTTTATCCCCAAGGTTTTGCTTACTTCCCCCATAAGCCGGGACATAAAAGGTGTGCCCTGGTCAGTTAAGATCTCTTTAGGGAAACCGACCCTTGAGAAAAACTCAATCATTGCTTGGGCTATTACTTTCGTGTGCATGCTGGGGAGGGGAATAGCCTCGGGATAGCGAGTGGCGTAATCAACCAACACCAGGACGTACTGTCTACCTCTACTGGACGGAATGAGGGGACCGATGATATCCATGCCCACCCGGGAAAAAGGGGTCTCTATAATTGGGAGTGGTTGTAATGGAGCAGAGGGTTGGGTGACAGGATTATATAATTGGCATTTCGGACAATTTAAGCAATATCTACGTATATCCCCGAAGACCCCGGGCCAATAGAATCTCTGGAGTATTGCCTCCTCAGTTTTCTCCCTACCAAGATGCCCTTCCCCTTGGTCCCCATGAGCTAACTGCAGAACCTGTTGTCGGTGACTACCAGGGACTAAAAATTGTTTCTGCCTGTCATTAGTAGACTGGGGAAGTCTATATAAAAGATGATTTTGGATGTGGCATTTCGGTCCCACCCCAGGCTCCTCGTTACTCAATGCCTTTTCCCATGCGTTCCTTAAGGAAGGATCATCCCTCTGACTCTGTCTAAAATCTCCTGCCACTGTGTATACTTTGCCTACGGATTCTGGTTTTGTCTCGTTGTTTCCATAGTCTATTCCCAAATATTGCTGTTTTTGTATCCTTTTCTGTCGTTTACTTAGATGGAGTTTGGGTGGCCGACTATCTACCTTTCCCGCATCATATGGCACTTCTTCCCACCATTTTTTCATGATATGTTTCTGTCCTGCTTGGTCAACAAAAGAGAAAAGGCCACATAGTCGGTCCCAATGATAATATCTTCTTCAAGGTGAGGTAATACCCCCACTTTGAGATTTTCATCCTCTCCTCTCCACTGAAAGCTAATGATTGCCACCGGATAGTGCGCCTGGTCCCCATGGACACAGGCGATTAATACTTGTGCCTGGGGTAACCCTTGTCTGGGTTCAACCAGTTCCTGACGTATAACACTCTGGCTGCAACCCGAGTCTACCAAGGCTACTCTTTCCTTTCCATTGAGAAGGATAGGGAGGATGTATGTAGGCCTTCCGCCTCCCGCTCCTTTTCCCCGTCTCAAAACCCCGTACCTGGTTTGGCCCGCTTCTCCTGAAGCGTGGCGGGTTCACTCATGGGCTCCCCGGGGCCAGCGGTCCTCGCCTCTGAGTCGGGACTGCAAGGGTGTCGGCTCCGGCTCCGGTCCGCTCTTCGGTCGAGGATTCCAAGCGTCTTCGGTTTCTTCCTCCCTGTGTGCACTCCGTTGCTCTTCCGTTCTTCCACCTGTCGGCTCCTTCAGAATGCTCCTCCGGATCCCTCTTCCTTTGGTAGGGTGGAGCCACCCCTTTTACGGTTCCTCCTTCCCGCGGCCACGGTAGGGATCCAATGGGAAGGTTTTCCCCTCGGGTTGCTTCCGTGTTGCCAGGGGCAGAGGCAGCACAAGTTGTAGAGGTGTGCAGGTCGGCATGGTCCGACCTGTCACAATCTAATATCCCAGGACTCGAAAAAAAGAGACACTGACTGGAGAAGAAAATGCAACATTTTCGATACCTGATGAGCCAAATGATGAGGACATCGTACAGTGAACCAATCGACACCATGAGAACGGTGAAATATTAGAATTCATAGATTCGTAAAATAAAAGCCATTGGCTAGAGTCACATATGGTGACTAATCTGACCAATTAGGTTTTGGGGGATAGGCTGGGTAACTCTAATATAATGTCGTGACAAAGGGGAAAAACTTCAGAACTGATGGTGAGATGTTAGAGGCAGATGATTGGGAGAGACCTTTCGCTGAAATTGATGCGAGATTCTGTCATTGGGCTCATGCTCTTGAGAGCCTGATGAGTTGCTGATCGATTGATGACCTGAAGACGAAGACTGACTTTGTTGCTGATCCATACCATGGGTAGGTAGCTATGACAATGTGACTGATTGACTTTTGTGCCTTTTCTTTCTAAGTACCAACTGCGCTGTTTTTATAGTTTCCTACTAGCTAGATGTTTTTCTAAATTCATGTTCTTAACCGTTTTCACATGTAGTCCCACATACAAATGCTTATCTGGGTTAGGCAGGGTTCCTATTCTGAGACGTTGACGTATACGGTGACAAATGATTGATGGACAGATTTGCTGAACTCTGCTATTCATGTTAACATATTCTTCTTTATTGGCTTATGTTGAGACATTAGAATGCAGGTTTTCTCAAGCACTGATTAGGTTATGTTATTGGTGGCCACTAAATGAATTAATGAGTGAATTGAATCCAGTTTAAATTAACCTTATGACTTAGCATTGTAACAAATAGGGAAATAAAATTGATAAAACGTGTAATTGAGTTGTGGTTATTCATGATATGTTGACGCTATTCACTGATGATTAATGTTTTGCTTACTGATTATTGATTCGCGTACTGATTATTGATGGTCATCGATTACTACATAGATAGGATACTCCATGCGAATCAAAAAGTTAATCGACCTATACGCGTTCCCTTGTAAGTTTACTTACTAAGGACCAGGCACGCTAGCAGAAGTGATATTTCCACAAAGTCTTCAACTTCTAATAATTCCTCTGTAGTAATCCCTGACAATAATCAATTCAGTATGAGCAGACCAGAAACTCTCAGCTGCTCCATAAAAGATTTAAAGAACATGCAGTGTTCAAGAATACGAAATACAGTTCTCTAACACACGGTATCTGGAGGGTTCCCTGGTGTTTCAACTGCCTGCATTGCCGAATTTGTAAGGTCGAACGCCAAGTAAAGTAAGGTCAATTAATTATAAGTTGAGACACCACAGAGCAGCTACAAATGAGTCCTTTCTTGGTCAATCCACTCCAACAACACACACTGTTCACAGAAGAAATGCTATGGGGAGCGTGCAATCGAACAAAAGAACTATACAAAAGTAAACATTATGTAAACATGGATAATAACAATTATATTTGGAAAACAGTGCTAAATGAATTTAATACAATGTAAACTAAAATGAATTAAACATAACAGTCTGTTCGCATGTGAGAGCAGTTCACCCCTGTGCAGTGACTAACAGTATTGACGCTCCCTGGTTCTACAGTCTTGTGGAAAGAGGCCATATACCTGTTCTCTTTCCCGAACTATTGTTCTTCTCTACATTATATAAAATTTGTTATAGTCTGTATGATAGCTGTCCTAACTGATCTGAATTTTTATTCTACATGTTTCAAGTTTACGAGCATTTTTATATGGCCTTGGTTTTGTATCTTCTATCAGCAAACTTGTGATATAATAGATACAACCAATTTTGTAGCAAAAATTTCTTAATTTTGACTGTCTCCTGCCTGAAACGGTCTGCCTCAGCAGAAAGTCAGTGGGGGAAATACATTCTCCCAATTATTTTATAAAATCTCCAATTTGCTCTTCTAAATTGTTATGTAAGCCACCAGTTCTCAGCAACTGCCAACTACTTACAAATGTTAGCAAGGTTCTTAGCTCTAGGTTCCATGACATCACAGTACATATGATGACGCTTGGCACTCTACGCATCTTCACACTTTAAATTGAGCACAAAAACATTAAATAACAACATAACCCTGGAATTAATAAGGTTTCAAGTAATAAAGAACTGCAACATGTATATGTATCAAAACACAGCCCTTTCAGGGTTAGTGTGACACATAAATTATGGAAAAAAGAAGAGAGAACTCTGGGTAGTTCCTAAGTTTAGGTGGAGAGCAGCTCCAGTAAGGAACACCCTGCAGCACCAGCAACACTTTAGATTTGTTCACCTCAAATGTCTGTTTATCTTGCAAAGTTTTTAAGCATAGGATCAGCACAGTACTATTCCCCCGAGCTAGATAATGACAAAGGCGGTCATTACAACATTGGCGGTAAAAGCCGCTTACCGGCGTGCAGAAGACCGCCAACACACCGCCGCGGTAATCCGCCACAGCTATTATGACCCACAGCACGGAATCCGCCAATATTCAGACACCCACACAAGTGCGCCACACCAAAGGTCAGTGATAAACTGGCGATACCAAAACCTCCACTATCACGCCAACAGAAATACGCCCACACCATCACGACCCATGAATCCACGCGGCGATCTTTCAACAGTGGTATTCCATTGGCGGTACACACCGCCGCACTCAAAATACACACACACACATACAAAACACTGCCACATTGGACAAATCGAAATACACACACTTGATACACATACACACACCACTCCCACACACCCAATACAATATAAAACACACACCCACAGCACCCACAAACCCCTATGACCACAATTACTGAGAGAAGGCCAGAGAGAGACACCACCTTCAACAATACTAGCATCCACAGGCACACAACACCATCCCCCACATAACTTCCATGCACCTCACATTACACACCACTACATATCAGCACACTTATCACCCCACATACCACCCCACACATCACCTACACCACCCCATGGCACGGCAAAGATACCCCAGGTTCTCGGAGGAGGAGCTCAGGGTCATGGTGAAGGAAATCACCTGGGTAGAGCCACAGCTATTCGGATCACAGGTGCAGCACACCTCCATTGCAAGGAAGATGGAGCTATGGCAAAGAATAGTGGACAAGGTCAACGCAGTGAGGCAGCACCCAAGAAATCGGGAGGACATCAGGAAGAGGTGGACCGACCTACGGGGGAAGGTGCGTTCCGCGGTCTCAAGACACCACCTTGCGGTTCAGCGCACTGGCGGCGGACCCCCACCTCCTCCCCCACAACTAACAACATGGGAGGAGCAGGTCTTGGCGATACTGCATCCTCAGGGCCTCGCGGGAGTAGGTGGAGGAATGGACTCTGGTAAGTTAAATCTTAACTATTACATCCTCCACCCTACCTGCATGCCAGCACATACCCCCACCCTCACCCCCATCACTCTAACTCCTCACAAATGTCCCACCATCACAAACCACACATCCTAACACCAAGCCCTGCATGCAACAACAAAGCATGTACACCCATCACTAAAGCATGGCCACTGCACATACCCATACACCCCCCTAAACCATCATCACACAAGGTACCACACAGGAATGCAAGCACTGGGGTACACGGTCACCCACCCATTGCACACCATGGCACACACAGATGTAATAAACATCCTTTTATATCCCTGCAGGACCCCTACCCAACGTCACCAGACAGGAGGGTCCACACATGTCCACACCACCAACAGAAGATTCCCAAAGTGATGACAGCACCTCTGTCCAACTGGATCTAGATGACCAGCCCGGCCCATCGGGGACCTCGGGATAGTCGGTTCCCCTGACACTGGCACAGGCCACCACAGAGCTTCCCCCCTCTGGAAACACCAGCACAGCACCCACCCAGTGGGCCCATACCTCCGTTCCCATACCTCCGTCCCCAGGACACGTCAATCAGCAGTTTGTGTCCACCACTACAGGGAACCCAGACTAACCCACCACCCCAACAACAACAGGGACCTGGGGTCAGTGGTAGTGGGCACACGGTCCAGGGGACGGAGGCCCAGGAACACAGGGGAACTGGGAGGGCTGCTGTGCGACAGGGGGAGGACAGGCCAAGGGAACCCACTCTCCACGAGGCCCTCTCCAACATCATGGGAGCCTACCACCACTCCCAGGAGACGATGGCAACGGTACTGGCCAAGTTTCAGGAGACCAAGCGCCTGCAGGAGGAGCAGTATTTGGGGTTCAGGGAGGAACTCAGAGCCATCAATTCCACCCTGGGCACCATCGTAGGGGTGCTGAAGGAAGTACTCAACACCAGGAGGGACACTGTGGCACTACAAGGGGCTCCTGACACTAGCCTGGACGATGAACTACCCATCACCTCCGCCGGCGCTAGTGGACAGGAGGCACCGCCACAGGACCACCACACCAGCACCCCACCCCCTGCAGAGGGAGAACCACCTCCCAAACGGTCCCTGAGATCCAGGACAAAGACAGAGAATGATGCCAAGACCCCCGCCAAGAAATGAGACCGCCCTGAATGTCATCCTTCTGTCCCACTTTGTCACCCTGTCCATCCTTAAACTGCCCCAGCTCCACTTCCTATGCCCATTTGGGCAATGCACCTGTGAGACTAATAGACTGGACTCAGCCATGGACATTCCTCCGCCATCACCCCTCACCATTTTGCTACCCCCTCCAATATTGAGCACTAAAATAAACACCCTTAAAGCACAAAACAATCTGAAGTCAGTCTGTGATTTCGGAAATAGTGTATTAGCAGTTACTGTGGTAAAAAGCTCTTTAATTTGTAATGTCAACAATACTATGTCACACAGCTGTAGTCCATGAGGAATCAAAGCAGATGTCACACATTGGGACCCACATCTGTGAAATCGTAAGGGAAAGTGACAACTCAGTGACCATACACTGGGTGAACACGACAGACAGTAGAGAGGTAGTAGTGTTTAAGTACATGTAGTAGAAAGGTTTGTATTCTTACCTGTGTTTCACTGGAAATACTGCTGGATCACTGAGTCTCTGTCGTCCATGTCTTCTTCTTCTGCTTCCTCGTCTTCACTGTCCACAGGCTCCACAGCTGCAACAACACCTGCAGAAAAGGCACCTGTCGTCGCAAAGCTAAGTTGTGAAGCATACAGCAGGCTACGATGATCTGGCACACCTTCTTTGGTGAGTAGAATAGGGATCCACCTGTCATATGGAGGCACCTGAACCTGGCCTTCAGGAGGCCAAAGGTCCATTCGATCACCCTCCTAGTTCGCCCGTGGTCCTCATTGTAGCGTTCCTCTGCCCTTGTCCTGGGATTCCTCACTGGGGTCAATAGCCATGACAGGTTGGGGTAACCAGAGTCACCTGCAAAAGGCGAGGGACAACTGTTCACACACTAACCTGTAGGGATATCCCCAGAACCAGACAACTATTCCCACTGTCTTGCTTCCAGGTGCTTACCTAATAGCCACACACAGTGCCTCTGGAGTTGACCCATCACATAAGGGATGCTGCTATTCCGCAGGATGTAGGCGTCATGCACTGAGCCAGGGAACTTGGCATTCACATGGGAGATGTACTGGTCTGCCAAACATACCATCTGTACATTCATCGAATGATAACTCTTCCGGTTTCTGTACACCTGTTCACTCCTGTGGGGGGGGGGGGACCAAAGCCACATGGGTCCCATCAATGGCACCTATGATGTTGGGGAAATGTCCCAGGGCATAGAAATCACCTTTCACTGTAGGCAAATCCTCCACCTGAGGGAAAACAATGTAGCTCCGCATGAGTTTCAGCAGGGCAGACAACACTCTGGACAACACGTTGGAAAACATAGGCTGGGACATCCCTGATGCTATGGCCACTGTTGTTTGAAATGACCCACTTGCAAGGAAATGGAGCACTGACAGCACCTGCCTGTAGGTGATGATCACATGTCTTTCCTTCATTATCGCCAGGTCCACCAACGGTCGGTACACCGGAGGATGCCGCCATCTCCTCACATGTCCCAGCAGACGGTGCCTATGAAGGACAACAGCGAGCACAGAGTCAAACAACTCAGAGGTACGTACCTACAGCTTACACAGAACACCAATCATAATCCAAAATGTGGCCTCTGTGTGTTGAGTCTAGGCCTAGGTATGTGTTACTCAGTTAAAAATGAAGCCATGTGGGCCCCTGAAATGGCGGCTGCCTGACCTGTAAAGTGGGCCAATTGTATGTGAGGTAACTGCGCTGGCGTTGTACACTGTCACGGTAGGCGGTCGAAGACTGCGGCGCAATGCTGCATTGGTTAACATTGGACCCTATGGGTCCCAGGAGCCAATGACGATGTACGCCGGCGGTGACGGTACGCACCGCCGCTGACGTGACCGTCATTTTCTATCTGTTCAATCACTCGATAGCTGATCTTCGACAGGAGAGGACCTACACTGCAAGTGCTGCTGTGACCACAGTCTGGAAGAGACAATGGCTCGAGTGTCTGGGGAAAGGGCCCCTGCCTTCACATCGGAGAAGTTGGAAAAACTCGTGGATGGGGTCCTCCCCCAGTACATGCTACTCTACGGTCCTCCAGACAAACAGGTAAGTACACTGGGAGCATGCTGTATGGCTATGCCTGTGTGGAGAGGGGTGGATGGAAGAAGGAAGGGGGGAGAGTATGGTGTGCATGAAACGACGGTGAGTGCATGTGCCACATGCCAAGGGCAGGGATGGGGGCCAATGACTGTGACGGTGCAGTTGGTAATTGTTGCGCCGCCTACTGCAGCGCGAGCCGAACATTCGGTTCGGGCCGCACAACGCGTCTACAGGACGCGGTGCGCCCCCAGTCTGCTGTGTACCTTGCGAGGCCCCAGATTGGGCATGGGGCCTCGCTCTGTTTATGTGCACCGCGTTTTTCGTGCCCCCTGACCCCTCTTACCTGTTCTTTTCTGTTCTTTTCTTCTTTTTCTGGGACATCTGGTTGTACCTTCCTTTATGTTTTTTCCCCTTTCCCATGTTACCTTTTTCTTCCCAGCATTCCTTGTTCCCTATTCTCTATGGTTCCTAGTCTATTCTATTCTATGTACTTTTCCCTATCTAAGATGGTGTCCTTTAACTTCCTGTTGGTCGTTTCCTGTTTAGTGGTATTTAAGGGATGTGTTTTTTTTCTTTCATTGCGCTGCAACACTTTCTGTTTTGATGGTGTCTTCGCTCCTGATTCTTAGCCTATCGGTTCTGGATCTCGTCAATTCTGTGCATTACTTATATTTTGCTTCTGTTGATTCCTGTTCTTTTGTTCCTGTTTCAGGAATCTATCTGTTTGGAGGTTTTTTCCCCTTTTCAGGTTTTTTTTCCCTCTGGCGCTATTTCTGAAGGGCACGGTCTGTTCTTGGCGTTTCCATTGCCTACAGCACCATGGCTACCAGAAAGAGTCGCCCCTTTTTGGGCCAAAGCCGAACATTCAAGACCCACGACCCTCGATCTGCGGATTCCAGGCGTAAGCAGCACGTGAGTCGTGACAGATTGCAGCGCCAAATTCTCCCGACGTCCTCTAACACCATGGATGATACGGTGGCGGCTGCTGCAGATCCTGATCAATCTCTTCTGACAACTATTCAGCAACAAGCTCAGGAATTGCAACAACTACGCAATGAAAATGCTGCGTTACGACAGGCTTTGGCTTTCCGCAGTGGCGATGTTCCGACTATTTCCGCCTCCACTCCTCGTTTCTCCGGTGAACCATCTAAACTACGTGAATTCCTTGATGCATTAACGGTGTATTTCGCCTTCCGACCTACCCAATTCTCCCATGACAGGACAAAGGTGGGTTATCTTATCAGTGCATTATCCGGTCCTGCCTTGGCCTGGGCAACCCCGATGGTGTCATCCAACGACCCGGTATTGTCGGACTATTCCGCCTTCGTGAATCGCTTCAAACAAATGTTTAGTCATCCAGGATTGGAGGCCTCTGCGGAAGAAGCTTTATGTGACATCCAACAAGGCTCACAAGATGTCCTTCAATATAGTACGCGTTTTCGTCAGCTAGCGGCAGAGACCACCTGGGTGGAACGTACTCTGGTGACTTTGTTTCACAGAGGACTTAAAGAAGAAATAAAAGATGAGTTAGTACACTCCACCAGAGTTGAAGATCTTCGTGGTCTGATGGATCAAGCACTTTCCATCGAGTACCGTCTTCAAGAACGACGATTGGAAAAGAGAAAGAATAGAGGATCTTCCCAGCCAAGCACCTCACAGGTTTATCCGCATCGTTCTGAGGAACCTCGCCCTCCTGCTAGAGACATAGAGGGAGAACCCATGCAAGTGGATACTACTCGAGGCCCGCTCTCCGTTAGCGAGCGGGAAGACAGACGTAAGAAAGGATTGTGTCTGTACTGTGGTGCTGCTGGCCACATGCTTCGTACCTGCCCTGTACGTCCTCAAAGGTCATCGGGAAACGCCACTTCCCGTCCTCTGTAAGAAGGGAGGGGACGGGATCATCGGCTATACCTTCCATCAGTTCATTTAAGGACAATACCACTCCTTGTTCATGTTACCTGTCATGTTACAGCTACCTGACGGCCATCAAGAAGGAACCATGGCCTTACTAGATTGTGGTGCTAGTGGTATCTACATGGATAAGACTTGGGCCACTACTCTACAAATTCCAACACAACCCAAAGAAATTCCAGAACAAGTGCACACAGTGGATGGATCCTTGATATCCTCTGGTCCAGTCGATACTACTACCCTGTCGTTAAGTTTACAGTTTGGTAACCATCAAGAACACATCTCCTTTGATCTCATATCATCCCCCAACCATACCATCATTCTAGGAATTCCGTGGTTCACAAGACATAGGGGGTCATTCTGACCCTGGCGGCCGGTGACCGCCAGGGTCACCGACCACGGGAGCACCACCAACAGGCTGGCGGAGCTCCCGAGGGCATTCTGACCGCGGCGGTTCAGCCGCGGCCAGAAAGGGTAAACCGGCGGTCTCCCGCCGGTTTACCACTGCCCTTGTGAATCCTCCATGGCTGCGGAGCGCGCTCCGCAGCCATGGGGATTCTGACACCCCCTACCGCCATCCTGTTCCTGGCGGGTCTCCCGCCAGGAACAGGATGGCGGTAGGGGGTGCCGCGGGGCCCCTGGGGGCCCCTGCAGTGCCCATGGCATGGGCACTGCAGGGGCCCCCGTAAGAGGGCCCCGCAAAGTATTTCAGTGTCTGCTAAGCAGACACTGAAATACGCGACGGGTGCAACTGCACCCGTCGCACCCCTGCAACTACGCCGGCTCAATTCTGAGCCGGCGTCCTCGTTGCAGGGGCATTTCCTCTGGGCCGGGGGGCGCTCTTTTGGAGAGCACCCGCCGGCCCAGAGGAAATGTCTGAATGGCCACCGCGGTCTTTTGACCGCGGTGCGGTCATTCAGCGGCGGTACCTTGGCGGACGGCCTCCGCCGTCCGCCAAGGTCAAAATGACCCCCATAATCCGTATGTGAATTGGGAAACCCGGACTATTTCCTTGTCTTCACAGTTTTGTCATGAGAACTGTTTTGCTTCCGACAAATATTGGTCACCTAAAAGAATGACACCTACTGAAAGTACTACCGGATATTCCATCAATACTGTCCAAGGAGTCCCTGAACACTATTTAGAATTTCAAGATGTGTTCCAAAAACCATCCAGACCTGTGTTACCTCTACATCGAGATTACGATTGTGCTATTCCCTTGGAACCTGGAACTGTCGTTCCCTTTGGGAGGATGTATTCCCTCACGGAACCCGAAAAGGAAGTTCTCAAGGAGTATCTGGAAGAGAATTTACAGAGTGGTCTTATTGTTCCATCGTCTTTTCCGGCAGGGGCTCCCCTCTTTTTTGTACCCAAGAAGACAAAGGATTTTCGTCCTTGCCTGGATTTTCGAGGCCTGAATAAGATAACTATAAAGGATCGTTATCCTTTGCCTCTCATCAAGGATATTCTAGAGGCAGTCAGAGGGGCTCAACGTTTTACCAAACTGGATCTACGGGGAGCCTACCACCTTTTACGTATTAAAGAAGGAGACAAGTGGAAAACAGCTTTCAGGACCCCATTTGGTCACTTTGAGTACAAGGTTATGCCTTTTGGTCTCACTAATGCCCCCGCTATCTTCCAAAGATTTATGGACTCTGTGTTTTCTGACCTTTTGAACCAGACAGTTGTAATCTACTTAGACGATATTCTTATTTATTCTAGACGTCCCGAACTCCATTCTTCTCACGTGAAACAAGTCCTTCAAAGACTCCGGGAACATCAACTATCTTGCAAACCAGAAAAATGTGAGTTTGACAAGATGGAAGTCAAATATCTGGGTTACCATTTAAGTCCCACCGGCATAGCTATGGACCAAGAAAAGGTACAAGCCATCCTAGATTGGCCTTCTCCTTCTTCTATTAAGGAAACACAATGTTTTCTAGGATTAGCAAACTTTTATCGGCAGTTTATCTTAGACTTTGCGAAACAAACCAGCCACATAACCCACACTTTAAAGAAGGAAAATTTAACGAAAGGTTTTGTCTGGACTAAGGCGGCTGAAACAGCTTTTCAAGGTTTAAAGAAGGCTTTCACTCAAGCCCCCATCTTGAGACACCCAGATACCAACAAACAATTTATTGTAGTTACCGATGCTTCCAAAAGAGCCATCGGAGCTGTCTTACTCCAACAACAAGAAGATGATGGTCTTGAACATCCTGTTTTCTATTTGTCCCATGTACTCTCTACTTCGGAACAACATTACTCAGTACTAGAAAGGGAGTTATTAGCTCTGAAAACAGCCTGCCTAGAATGGAGACAGTTTCTTATGGGTTCCAAGGAGCCTTTTGAGGTGAAAACAGACCATCGTAATCTACAATGTTTACGTAATTTTGTATGCCAGAATAGTCGCCAGGCTCGTTGGGCCTTTTTCTTCAGTCAGTATGATTTTTACATCACCTATATTCCTGGATCCCAAAACATTCTGGCTGATGCTCTGTCTCGCCGTTATCCAGATTGTACTCCTACCCCATCTCAGTATCTACCTGAACCTAGTAAGATCATCGGAGTACCTCAGTCTTTCCTGGATGAGGTACAACTGGAATACTCCAGCCTGTCTGACCAAGAAGTAGAGAAACTAAAACCCCTTATATGTAAAAAGCAAGGATATTATTATTATCAGAATCTGTTGTTCCTTCCTACTAACAGAGTTAGAGAAAAGGCATTACAAATGTGCCATGATTCGCCGGTTGCTGGTCATAGAGGCATCAAGGCCACCCAAGAACTTCTCTCGCGATTTTTCTGGTGGCCTACCTGGAAATCGGATGTTGAAAGATACGTTCAGGCTTGTCCCATTTGTGCCCAAGTCAAGATTCCCCGTACCAGACCTGCAGGATTTCTACAGCCATTGCCTGTTCCACCAGGTCCCTGGCACACCATTTCTACTGACTTCATGTGTTCGCTCCCTCCATCAGCAGGAAACAGGGTTATCATGGTCACTGTTGATTCCTTTACTAAGATGGCTCACTTTACTGCCCTGAAAAGATTACCTACGTCCCAAGAACTAAGCCAGATATTTATCTATCATATTTTCCGTCTCCATGGACTTCCACATACCATTGTCTCTGACAGAGGACCTCAGTACATTTCCCGGTTTTGGAAATATTTTTTAGGACACTAAGGCCCTCATTCTGACCCTGGCGGTCGGTGATAAAGCGGCGGCCAAGCCGCCAACAGGCCGGCGGTCTAAAATATGCAATTCTGACCCTGGCGGGAACCGCCAACACAGCCCGCCAACTTAACACTCCGACCGCCACAGCGGTACAAACAAACAGCGCGGCGGTTCCCGCAAACAGCCCGGCGGCAGACAAAGTACCGCCCACCCTATTACGACCCACCAATCTGCCACCTTTTCCGGGGCGGGAGCACCGCCGATAAGAACACGGCGGAAACAGACTACGAACGGGAAAACGCTCACCTCTACGCACTCCACGCGAGATTCCGGCAGTATGGAGCCAGAGTTGCAGGTCATCCCCGCACTCCTATTCCTCCTCATATACCAGGAGCACGCCCGGCGGCGCGGAAGACATCGGTGAGTACGGCACCTACGACACAGGGGAGGGAAAAGATTACCGGCACACACCCACCCACCCACACCCACTACAACACACACATCAATGCATTCCCACAGATCACTGTCACAACCCACAAACCACCCCCCTCCGAAATAATGCAAAGACCAAAAGAAGAGATCATAAACGGGCAGATATATTGAAATATGTACACCAGTAATCCCAATAAATAAATAAACTATGTACAAAATATATACAGCTACTAAATGTAGTCCAACCACTGTCCGTGGATCACAGGGGTCCTGTGCAAAGGGGCAAGGCCCAGTCCCACGACAAGAACTCCACGGAGAGAACACTGCAGGGGCATCAGAAAGAAAATAGGACAGGCACCTCAGGGGGAAGGGAAGGGGGGGCACCTCAGCCACTTGAGTACACGACGCCAGATCCACGAGGGGACTCCATGACCACTGGCCCATCCTGGGGAGAGCAAAGCCACAGTCCAAACAGTCCATACAGTGGGTGGCCTGCCCACTGGGCCATCCTGGGGAGAGCAAAGCCACAGTCCAAACAGTCCATACAGTGGGTGGCCTGCCCACTGGGCCATCCTGGGGAGAGCAAAGCCACAGTCCAAACAGTCCATACAGTGGGTGGCCTGCCCACTGGGCCATCCTGGGGAGAGCAAAGCCACAGTCCATACAGTCCATACAGTGGGTGGCCTGCCCACTGGGCCAACCTGGGGAGAGCAAAGCCACAGTCCAAACAGTCCATACAGTGGGTGGCCTGCCCACTGGGCCATCCTGGGGAGAGCAAAGCCACAGTCCATACAGTCCATACAGTGGGTGGCCTGCCCACTGGGCCATCCTGGGGAGAGCAAAGCCACAGTCCAAACAGTCCATACAGTGGGTGGCCTGCCCACTGGGCCATCCTGGGGAGAGCAAAGCCACAGTCCAAACAGTCCATACAGTGGGTGGCCTGCCCACTGGGCCATCCTGGGGAGAGCAAAGCCACAGTCCATACAGTCCATACAGTGGGTGGCCTGCCCACTGGGCCATCCTGGGGAGAGCAAAGCCACAGTCCATACAGTCCATACAGTGGGTGGCCTGCCCACTGGGCCATCCTGGGGAGAGCAAAGCCACAGTCCATACAGTCCATAACAGACCCCACTGCCACTGGAGGAGGCAAGTTGGCCAGAGGACATCCTGCAGCCCTGCCCGAGATAGATCCTGCCCTGCCACGTCTGCCAAAGGGCCAGCGGTTCTTGCCCTGAAGGGCCCAGTTCAGCGGTTCTTGAGACGGCGGGGCCCAGTTCAGCGGTTCTTGAGACGGCGGGGCCCAGTTCAGCGGTTCTTGAGACGGCGGGGCCCAGTTCAGCGGTTCTTGAGACGGCGGGGCCCAGTTCAGCGGTTCTTGAGACGGCGGGGCCCAGTTCAGCGCTTCTTGCCTTGAAGGGCCCAGTTCAGCGGTTCTTGAGACGGCGGGGCCCAGTTCAGCGGTTCTTGAGACGGCGGGGCCCAGTTCAGCGGTTCTTGAGACGGCGGGGCCCAGTTCAGCGGTTCTTGAGACGGCGGGGCCCAGTTCAGCGGTTCTTGAGACGGCGGGGCCCAGTTCAGCGCTTCTTGAGACGGCGGGGCCCAGTTCAGCGCTTCTTGAGACGGCGGGGCCCAGTTCAGCGCTTCTTGAGACGGCGGGGCCCAGTTCAGCGGTTCTTGAGACGGCGGGGCCCAGTTCAGCGGTTCTTGAGACGGCGGGGCCCAGTTCAGCGGTTCTTGAGACGGCGGGGCCCAGTTCAGCGGTTCTTGAGACGGCGGGCCCAGTTCAGCGGTTCTTGAGACGGCGGGGCCCAGTTCAGCGCTTCTTGAGACGGCGGGGCCCAGTTCAGCGGTTCTTGAGACGGCGGGGCCCAGTTCAGCGCTTCTTGAGACGGCGGGCCCAGTTCAGCGCTTCTTGAGACGGCGGGGCCCAGTTCAGCGGTTCTTGCCTTGAAGGGCCCAGTTCAGCGGTTCTTGAGACGGCGGGGCCCAGTTCAGCGCTTCTTGAGACGGCGGGGCCCAGTTCAGCGATTCTTGAGACGGCGGGCCCAGTTCAGCGGTTCTTGCCTTGAAGGGCCCAGTTCAGCGGTTCTTGAGACGGCGGGGCCCAGTTCAGCGCTTCTTGAGACGGCGGGGCCCAGTTCAGCGGTTCTTGAGACGGCGGGGCCCAGTTCAGCGGTTCTTGAGACGGCGGGGCCCAGTTCAGCGGTTCTTGAGACGGCGGGGCCCAGTTCAGCGCTTCTTGAGACGGCGGGGCCCAGTTCAGCGGTTCTTGAGACGGCGGGGCCCAGTTCAGCGCTTCTTGAGACGGCGGGGCCCAGTTCAGCGGTTCTTGAGACGGCGGGGCCCAGTTCAGCGGTTCTTGCCTTGAAGGGCCCAGTTCAGCGGTTCTTGAGACGGCGGGGCCCAGTTCAGCGCTTCTTGAGACGGCGGGGCCCAGTTCAGCGGTTCTTGAGACGGCGGGGCCCAGTTCAGCGGTTCTTGAGACGGCGGACGGTCTATGGCCAACTGCTAATTGCCTGGTGGTGCCCTCCTGGGCAGCGGGGATGGTGCTCCTTCACTGCCCACCTGGGCTGTGGGTGGTGGGGCCCTCCTGGCCAGCTGAGCTGGGTCCTCCCTGGGCAGCGGCTATGGGGGTGGTGGGCTCTCCCGGGGCAGCTGTGCCGGTTCCTCCCGGGGCAGCGGCTATGGGGGTTGTGGGCTCCTCCTGGGCAGCAGGCCTGCTGCCTGACCTCTCCAACTTGCTGCCCTTGCCCTCCTTAGTCGTCGGCCTGTGGCCCTTTCCTCCCTTTGGAGCTGTGGCTGGTGACTGTCTCTGGGTGGTGTCCGGGGGGGATGTAGAAGGCGGGCTCCTGCGGCGCCCCTTCCGCCTTCTGCTCCTCTTCCCAGGGGGTGGGCTGGCTGTCCCCTTGCTGCTGGGCGAAGATCCAGACATGCGGGCTGGCGGGCTCCAATACCCCTGCACCCTTGTCAAGGGGGCTGCAGGGCTGGTGGTGGCTGAGGTGCTCTTCTTACCCCGACGAGAAGGAGGGGGGGGCTCAGGGTCAGGAAAGAAGTTAGTAGTGGCGAGGAAGAGCTTCTTGGGACAATGGAGAGTGGTAGGTACAGTGGGAATGGGAGTGGAGGGAGAGGATGTGGTTGTAGGTGAGTCACGTTTGCTGTCTTTGGGTGCAGGTGCAGGAGGGATAGGCTGTCGTGAGGTGGATGGCTGTTGGGTGGGTGGGTGGCTGCGTTTGTGTGGTGTGGAAGAGGGGGTGACAGACACAGTGGGAGAGGACACAGGGGACGTGTAAATGGCAGTGGGGGCGGTGACTGCACGTGTGCGGACTGGAGTGGAGGGTGTGCTGGTGATGGAAACACTGGCTGATGGTGAGGTGAATGGAGGTGTGAGTGTAGACGTCACAGGGAGGGAGGAGGGAGACGAGGAGGTGGGGGTCACAGAGGTGGTAGTGACTGTTGGCATGTCTGCATCGGAATGTTGCGTGTGTGAATGTCTGCGTGATCTGTGGTGCTTATGTTTGGATGAGCTTCTCTTGGGTGTTGAGGTGTGTGCAGGCTGGTCTGATGGTGTGGGTGGGACAGGCAGAGGAACAGGAGACTGGGAGGAGGGAGTTAGTAGAGGCAGGCAGGAGACAGGGACAATGGCTGCCGTCAGTGCTGAGGCCAGAGCCTGGAACGATCGCTGATGGGCAGCCTGACCCGAATGAATGCCCTCCAGGTACGCATTGCTGCGATGAACCTCCCTCTCCACCCCCTGGATGGCATTCAAAAGGGTAGTCTGCCCAACAATGAGCGTTCGGAGGAGGTCAATGACCTCCTCACTGAGGGCAGCGGGGGTAACAGGGGCAGGGCCTGAGGTGCCTGGGGCGAAGGAGATGCCCGGCTTCCTGGCAGAGCGGGCACGGGGCGAACGCTGAGGGGCTGCTGGGAAGGCGGAGATGGTGCGCTGGGTGGCGGCTGTACCTGTAATGGCGGGGGGCACGGATGGTGCCACCCCCGCAAGGGAGCCCCCTTCCGAGGACGTGTCCGTGTCGCTGCAGGCTCCAGTCGTCCCCGTCGTGGAGCTCCCCTCGCCCTCCGTCTCACTGGTCCAGTCTGACTCTGTGGCATGGCCCTCCTGGGCCATGTGAGATGCAGCTCCCTCCTGCCCCGATGCCACTTCTCCTCCGCCTGATGATGCTGATGCACACAAGCACAGAAAGACAAACAAAAAGGGGGGGGGAGAGAGAAATAAAGGGATATTGATTACATGGATCTCCGGTACAGTTAGCGGACATGACAGACACAGATGCCCCCTGCACTAAGTTGCGCACTTGGGGTCCGCTACGCATTCCGTGGAACATGCCCTACACGCCTAGAGTTGACAACTGCACCCATGGATGACACGGCCCAGGGATGGCTGTACTGACAAACTACTGAGGGTGGTGGCTGGGGACACAGGGGCTTACGGGGGTGCCCAGCCTACAGATATTGCCCTGGCCTAGGGGGACCCCCAGCCCTCCTCCCCCACCCAGACACCTCCACTGCGCGACAACAGAGTAGATAATGCTTGTACTCACCCCCTTGTGTCTGCTGTACTGCCCTCACGCGCCCATCCAATTCAGGGTAGGCCACCGCCAGGATCCGGAACATCAGGGGGCTCAGTTGACGGCAGGCACCCCGCCTACGTTGGGAGGCCATCCCCAGCAGAGACTCGGCGGTCTTCTTGGTCCCGCGGCGGATGTCCTCCCACCTCTTGCGGCAGTGGGTGCCCCGTCGATGGTGGACCCCCAGGGCCCGGACTTCCTTGGCGATGGCACGCCAAATCCCGATCTTCTCATGGGCGCGGACCTATGTGACACGTAAAGGGAGGGAGAAATACCACGTTCAAGTTTCTCAGCATTTTCCTTTCCAGTGGCCCAACGCCCCCCATCCCCGCCAGGCCCCCCGCCATGCCCAACATGCCCCCCATCCCCGCCAGGCCCCCCGCCATGCCCCCCGCCATGCCCAACATGCCCCCCATCCCCGCCAGGCCCCCCGCCATGCCCCCCGCCATGCCCAACATGCCCCCCATCCCCGCCAGGCCCCCCGCCATGCCCCCCGCCATGCCCAACATGCCCCCCATCCCCGCCAGGCCCCCAAGCCAGCCAGTGGCCCCAAATCCATATTGAATTAAACTCACTTGTTGGTCTGGAGGACCGTAGAGTAGCGCATACTGGGGGAGGACCCCATCCACAAGTTTCTCCAACTCCTCTCCAGTGAAGGCAGGGGCCCTTTCCCCAGTCGCAGCAGCCATTGTCCCTTCCAGACCGAGGTCACAGCAACACTTGCAGTATAGGTCCTCTCCTGTGAAAGTTCAAGTCGCAAGTGGATAAGTAGATAGAAAATGGCGGTCACGTCCGCGGCGGTGCGTACCGCGGCGGTGCGTCCCGCCACCGCCGGCGCCCTTCGCCATTGGCTCCTGAAACCCATAGGCTTCAATGTTAACCAATGCGGCTTCGCGCCGCGGTCTTCGCCCGCCGCCCGCCGCGGTGTGCCACGCCAGCGCATTGACCTCACATCCCATTGTCACACTTCACAGGTCAGGCAGCCGCCATTTCCAGGGCCCACATGGCTCAATTTCAACTGCGTCACACAGGCCTAGGCCTTGCATAGCCACTCAGACACGCCATTCACTGCATAGAGAATCGTATACTGTGCTAGCTGTGAGTACGTACCTGTGGGTTGCCTGACTGTGTGCTCCATGTTGTCCTTCCTAGGCACCGTCCGCTGGGTTGGGCGAGGAGACGGATGAATCCTCCCGTGTACCGACCGCTGGTGGACCTGTCGACAATGGAAGAACGCCACATTATCCTGACCTACCGTCTTAACCGTGCCACTATCCATGAACTGTGTGCCCAGCTGGAGCCCGACCTGATGTCCCCCATCCGCCAACCCACAGGGGTTCCCCCTCTGGTGCAGGTCATGTCAGTACTACATTTCTTGGCAAGTGGGTCATTTCAGACAACCGTGGGAATTGCTTCCGGGATGTCTCAGCCCATGTTTTCGAAGGTGTTATCCAGAGTGTTGTCTGCCCTGATGAAATCCGTGAGGAACTACATCATTTTCCCTGAGGTGGGCGAATTGGCTACAGTGAAGGGTGATTTCTATGCCCTTGGACATATTCCCAACGTAATTGGTGCCATTGATGGGACCCATGTGGCTTTGGTTCCCCCAAGAGACAGGGAGCAGGTGTACAGGAACAGAAAAAATTACCATTCAATGAACATCCAGGTGGTGTGTTTGGCTGACCAGTACATCTCGCATGTAAATGCCAAATTCCCAGGGTCAGTGCATGACGCCTACATCCTCAGGAATAGCAGCATCCCTTACGTGATGGAACAGCTACAGACACACCGTGTATGGCTAGTGGGGGACTCTGGGTACCCCAACCTGTCGTGGCTACTGACCCCAGTAAGGAATCCCCGGACCAGGGCAGAGGAACGGTACAATGAGGCCCATGGGCGTACTAGGAGGGTGATCGAACGCACCTTTGGCCTCCTAAAGGCCAGGTTTAGGTGCCTGCATATGACCGGTGGATCCCTAATGTACTCACCTAAGAAGGTGTGTCACATCATCGTGGCCTGCTGCATGCTTCACAACCTGGCTTTGCGCCGCCAGGTGCCTTTCCTGCAGGAGGATGGTCGAGACGGTGGTGTTGTGGCAGCGGTGGAACCTGAGGAGAGTGACGAGGAGGAAGACGACGGGGCTGAAACAGACAACAGGGACAGAATCATTGAACAGTACTTCCAATAGGACACAGGTAACATTTCAAAGATAATTTAGTAAATGTTAACTACTCTGCAGCATCTCTGCTGCCTGTCTATTTGCCCCAGTGTATGATGACTGAGTTTTGGCTTTTCCCTCCCGATTTCAGATCTGGGGTCCCCACTACGAGTCCTGTGCTTCGTTTCCCCATGGACTACAGCTTTGTGGCAGCTGTTTGTTGACTTCACCATGTACAAGGACATATTTGCACTGTCATGTCAATTACAATCTATTGAAATCACAGCCAGACTCCTGATATTTTGGTGCAAAATAGGTGTTTATTGAAGTGCTCAAAATGGGATGGGTGGTTTCAAGTGGGTGGGGGCTATGGTGAAGGAATGTCCATGGCAGAGTCCAGAGTAACAGTCACACAGGTGCATTGTCCAGAGGCCTGTGGAGAGATGGAGCATGGGCAGTTCAAGGATGGACAGGGTGACAATGTGGGACAGTGGGATGACATCAGGTGGTATCCTTTGCTGGCGGGGGTCTTGACATCCTACTCTGTCTTCTTGCGAGATCTCAGGGCCCTCTTGCGGGGTGGTTCTTCTCCTGCAGGAGGTGGGGGTCTGGTGGGCTGCTGCTGTGCGGGGGCCTCCTGTCCACTAGCGCCGGCGGAGGTGGATGGCTGTTCTTGGTCCAGGCTAGTGGCAGGGGCCCTTGGGTGTTGTTCAGTGTCCGCCCTGCTGTTTACGAGGTCCTGCAGCAGCCCTACCATGGTAACCAGGGTGGTGTTGATGGCTCTGATGTCCTCCCTGTACCCCCGATAGTGTTCCTCCTGCAGCACCTGGATCTCCTGGAACCGGGCCAGTACCGTCGCCATCGTCTCCTGGGAGCGGTTGTATGCTCCCATGATGGTGGTGAGGACCTCGTGGAGAGTGGGTTCCCTGGGCCTCTCCTCCCCCCCCTGTCGCACAGCTGCCCGCCGAGTTGCCCTGTTTCCCTGGGCCTCTGCCCCCTGGCCGGTGTGCCCACTACCACTGCCCCCAGGTCCCTGTTGTTGTTGGGGTGGTGGGTTATCCTGGGTGCCCTGTAGTGGTAGACACACCGCAGATTGATGCGCCCTGGAGACAGAGGCATGGGCCCGCTGGGTGGGAGCTGTGCTGGTGTTCCCAGAGGGGTTAGGGTCTGTAGTGGCCTGTGCCTGTGTGAGGGGAACCGACTGTCCAGAGGTCCCCGATGGTCCGGGCTGGTCATCGGTGTCCAGATCGACAGAGCTGCTGTCATCGCTGACGGCCTCTTGGGTGGGGGGTGTGGATAATTCTGGCCCCTCCGCCGCGGTGTGTTGACGGTCGGGTCCTGCAGGGGTATAGAGGTATGGTTATAGTTTCAATGTGTGGCATATCGGTGTATCTGTGGGTTCTCGTGTCCCCAAGTGCTGGCATTCGTGTGTGGGGGCTTTGGTGAGGGTGGCTTGTGGGGGGGATGTGTATATGCATTGGGCATGCTTTGGTGATGGGTGTCCATGCTTAGTGGACGCATGCAGGCCTAGGTTTTGGGATGTGTGGGTTGTGATGGTGAGACATTGGCGGGGAATAGGTGTGCTGGGGGTGGGGGTGAGGATGGTGGTGGGGGTGAGGATGGTGGTGGGGGTGAGGATGGTGGTGGGGGTGAGGATGGGGGTGGGGGTGAGGGTGGGGTTCGAGGATGGGGGTGAGGGTTGGGGTCTGATTTGGCATGCAGGTGGGGGGGAAGCAGTATTGAAGCTTCAACTTACCAGTATCCATTCCTCCGCCGACTCCTGCGAGGCCGTCAGGATGCAGGATGTTCAAGACTTCCTCCTCCCATGATGTGAATTGTGGGGGTTGAGGTGGGGGTCCTCCGCCAGTCTTCTGCACGGCGATGTTGTGCCTGGATACCATGGAACGCACCTTCCCCCGTAGGTCGTTCCATCGCTTCCTGATGTCTTCCCGATTTCTGGGGTGCTGTCCCACTGCGTTCACCCTGTCGACAATCCTCTGCCATAGCTCCGTCCTCCGGGCAATGCTGGTGTATTGTATCTGTGTGCCGAACAGCTGGGGCTCTACCCGAACGATTTCCTCCACCATGACCCTGAGTTCTTCGTCTGTGAAGCGGGGTTGTCTTTGGGGTGCCATGGGGTGGTGTGTATGATGTGTGGGGTGGAGTATGTGTATTTAAGTGAGTTGAGTGTGGTGGTGTGTGTTGTTTTGTGTGTGGATAGTGTGTGGGTGATGGTGTTGAGTGGCTGTGGCTGGTATGTTTTGGATGCTGGTGTCTCGCTCTTGTCTTCTTTACGAATTTTTAAGCGTAGGGGTTTGTGGGTGATGTGGGTGTGTGTTTTATATTGTATTGTGTGTGTGGGAGTGGTGTGTGTATGTGTATCAGGTGTGTGGGATTCAAATCGTCCAATGTGGCTGAGTTTTGTTCGTTTGTGTGTATTCTGACCGCGCCGGTGTGTCCCGCCAATGGAATACCGCGTTTGAATGACCGCCGCGTGGATTCGTGGGTCGTAATGGCATGGGCGTATTTCTGTTGGCGTGACGGTGGAGGTTTGGTCACCTCCACCTTTCCGCCGACCGCTGGTCTGGCGGTCTGTTGTGGCGGTCGGATTTTCGGAGGTTTGCCTTCTGCGGGTCAGAATGACCGTGGCGGGTTTCCGCGACCGCGGCGGGATTATGGAGGATTTCTGACCGGCGGTAGGCGCCTTTTACCGCCGAGGTCAGAATGACCACCTAAATATCAATATAGCACTGTCATCGGGTTTCAATCCTCAGACCAATGGACAGACCGAGCGTCTGAACCAAGGATTAGAGCAATACCTTCGTTGTTTTTGTAATTCTACCCAGAGCAACTGGAACACTTATCTCCCTATTGCTGAATTCTCCTCCAATAATACTGTCCATAGTGCCTCCAAGGTCACTCCTTTTTTCTGTTCTTATGGCTATCATCCTACTTCTTTTCCTACTTCTCCTCAGTCTACCTCTCCTCTGCCTGCGGTTACTTCCCTTTCCAGACGACTTCTACAAATCCATAGACTAATTCGATCCAATTTGTTGAACACCAAGAGATATATGAAGAAAATAGCAGACAAGAAACGTAGGAACATTCCAGACTATCACCTTCAGGATAAAGTCTGGCTTTCATCCAAATTCTTGCCCTTCCGCTTTTCTCAGAATAAGTTCACACCCCGCTACTACGGGCCTTTCCGTATCCTTCAGCTAATTAATCCTGTCACCCTCCGTCTTCACTTGCCTCGTACATGGAAAATTCATCCGGTCTTTCATGTTTCCCAGCTCAAACCTTATGTACCTGACCCTTACTCTCGTCAGTTTCCTCGTCCTCCTCCTGTGTTAGTGGATGATGTACCTGAATATGAGGTACAAGAAATTTGTGACTCTCGTATTTTTCACAAACGTCTTCAGTATCTGATTCATTGGAAGGGTTATCCTCCCAGTGAATGCTCTTGGGAAGATGCATCTTCTGTTCACGCACCTCTTCTGATTCGTCCTTTTCACCGCTTATTTCCCCACAAACCTGGGCCTACGGGGGGGACCTACTGTCGTGCCGTGTACTGCAGCGCGAGCCGAACATTCGGCTCGGGCCGCACAACGCGTCTACAGGAAGCGGCGCGCCCCCAGTCTGCTGTGTACCTTGCGAGGCCCCAGATTGGGCATGGGGCCACGCTCTGTTTATGTGCACCGCGTTTTTCGTGCCCCCTGACCCCTCTTACCTGTTCTTTCCTTTCCTTTTCTGTTCTTTTCTTCTTTTTCTGGGACATCTGGTTGTACCTTCCTTTATGTTTTTTCCCCTTTCCCATGTTACCTTTTTCTTCCCAGCATTCCTTGTTCCCTATTCTCTATGGTTCCTAGTCTATTCTATTCTATGTACTTTTCCCTATCTAAGATGGTGTCCTTTAACTTCCTGTTGGTCATTTCCTGTTTAGTGGTATTTAAGGGATGTGTTTTTTTTCTTTCCTTGCGCTGCAACACTTTCTGTTTTGATGGTGTCTTCGCTCCTGATTCTTAGCCTATTGGTTCTGGATCTCGTCAATTCTGTGTATTACTTATATTTTGCCTCTGTTGATTCCTGTTCTTTTGTTCCTCTTTCAGGAATCTATCTGTTTGGAGGTTTTTTTCCCCTTTTCAGTTTTTTTTTCCCTCTGGCGCTATTTCTGAAGGGCACGGTCTGTTCTTGGCGTTTCCATTGCCTACAGCACCGTGGCTACCAGAAAGAGTCGCCCTTTCTGGGCCAAAGCCGAACATTCAAGACCCACGCCACTCGATCTGCGGATTCCAGGCGTAAGCAGCACGTGAGTCGTGACAGTAATAAGTTTCTCCTCCCCCTGTACAAATCATGTAGGTCAGCGCCCACCAGAAAAAAGATATTTGGCGTTGCATCGCCAAGGATGTCCAGACCCTGGGGGTCTACCACAGACGGAGCACCCACTGCCGGAAAAGATGGGAGGACATTCGCTGCTGGAGCAAGAAGACGGCGGAGGCTCAGCTGGGGATGGCCTCCCAACGTGGGAGGGGTGCCCGTCGCACCATGACCCCCCTGATGTTCAGGATCCTGGTGGTGGCGTACGTACCCAGAGTTGGATGGGCGCTTGAGGGCATCACAGCAGTCACAAGGGGGTGAGTACACTCTCATCCTGCTGATTTTGCGTGCATTGGAGGTGTCTGGGTGGGGGAGGTGGGCTGTGGGTTTCCCTAGGCCAGGGTGAGTTTAGTAGGCAAGGTCCCTCCGTAAGGCAGGCCATGTGGCACCCCACCCCACCTGTGTAGAGTGCCAAGTACACCTAGTCATGCCCCTGTGTCATCCATGTGTGCAGTTGTCGTCCATAGCCTTGTAGGCCATTTCCCAGGAATTGAACAGTGGAGCCCAAGAGCGCGGTGTAGTGCAGGGGGCTTCTGTGTCTGTTGTGTCCGCCAATGGTAGCGGTAATGCATGCACTCAACATGTCTTTCTTCTGTCGTCCCCTCCCTTTTTGTGGTCTCCCTGTTCTTGTGTGCATTAGCATCATCAGGCGGAGGAGCAGTGGCACCGGAGCAGGTGGGAGCTGCATCCCACATGACCCTGGAGTGCGAAACTACGGACTCGGAGTTCACCAGTGGGACGGAGGGCGAGGGGAGCGCCACGGCGGGGACAGGAGCTGACACCAGCGACACGGACTCGTCCTCTGATGGGAGCTCCCTTGTGGTGGCGGCAACATCTGTGCCCCCCGCATCTACAGGTACAGCCGCCACCCCCCCTACCAGCACTGCCCTCCCAGCAGCCCCTCAGCCTTTGCCCCGTGCCCACTCACCCAGGAGGGTGGGCATCACCTTCGCCCCAGGCACCTCAGGCCCTGCCCCAGTCACCCCTGCTGCCCTCAGTGAGGAGGCCATTGACCTCCTCAGGTCCCTCAATGTTGGGCAGTCTACCATTTTGAATGCCATCCAGGGTGTAGAAAGGCAGTTGCAACAAACAAATGCATTCCTGGAGGGCATTCATTCTGGTTAGGCAGCCCTTCAGCGAGCTTTTCAGACTCTGGCCTCAGCACTGATGGCAGCCATTTTCCCCGCCTCTAGCCTCCCCCCTCCAACTTCCTCCACCCAGACCCAATCCCCTGTACCCCAGCCTATCCCAAGCACACCTTCAGACCAGCATGCACACACCTCAACACACAAGGGAAGCTCAGGCAAACATAAGCACCACACATCCCACAGGCACTCACACAAACATCACACACATGCAGACATAGCAACATCCACTGCCTCCACTGTGTCCCCCTCCTCCTCGTCTCCCTCCTCCTTCCCAGTCTCGTCTCCACTCACACCTGCATGCACTACATCTACAGCCACTACTTCCATCACCACCACACCCTGCTCATGTGCAGTCACCACCCCCACTACAATTCACACATCCCCTGTGTCCTCTCCTAGTGTGTCTGTGATGCCACCTCCCAAGGTACACAAACGCAGGCACACACCCACCCAAAAGCCATCCACCTCACGACAGCCTCCAGCGCATGCACCTTCACCCAAAGTCAGCAAACGAACGCCTCCTACAACCACAACCTCTTCCTCCCCTCCCAAACCCCCGCCAGCTACCCGTCCCAGTGTCTCCCAAAAACTTTTCCTGTCCAACCTTGACCTCTTTCCCACACCTCCCCCACCCCTTCCATCTCCTAGGTCCCGAACTAGCACCTCAGCCACAACATCTCCGGGACCAGTGGTGCCTGTAGTCATCGGAATATGGAGTGCCCCGGCCACCAGGGCAGCCAGTGTGGCACGGAGCCACAGCCCAAACAGTCCCTCACCTGTGAAGCATCAAAAGTTTGCCAGTGCCCGGCGGGAGAGGGGGAAGACTCCAGCCACCAAAGCCGCTTCCAGGGGTCACGGTGGGAGTGTGGAGTGAGCTGCGACACATTCCAAGGTGGGGAAGGGCCACAAGAAACCAGGAAAGTCTGGGAAGAGCAGCACGGCGGAGGAGACCGCCAACATCCCCGCTGCCCAGGTGGCCACAGCCGTCATCCCTGCTGCCCAGGGGGCCACAGCCATCATCCCAGCTGCCCAGGACGTCACTGCCATCATCCCCGCTGGGCCAGAGAGGACCGGCAGCACAAGCCCTGCTGGGCCAGAGAGGACAGCCAGCACAAGCCCCGCTGGGACAGAGAGGACCGCCAGCAGCTGAGTCACTGCAAAGGACCCCGCCGCTCCAAGCACCACTGAACAGGGCACCGCCGCTCCAAGCACCGCTGAATAGGGCACCGCCGCCTTAAGCACCGCTGAACAGGGCACCGCCGCTCCAAGCACTGCTAAACAGGGCACCGCCGCTCCAAGCACCGCTAAACAGGGCACCACCGCCTCAAGCACTGCTGAACAGGGCACCGCCGCCAAAAGCACCACTGAACAGGGCACCGCCGCCTCAAGCACCGCTGAACAGGGCACCGCCGCCTCAAGCACCGCTGGCCCATGAGCGCCAAGGGCACTGACGCTACTGAGTCCGTCACGGGCAGGATGAAGCACTCTGGGCACAAAGCCCCCTCCAGAACCAGTGGAGAGATACATCGGTAAACATCCTTTTTTACAACTTTTTTATTACGAAAGTCGTGGTTAACGAAAGCGTAACTACGCTTTTTTTAACCACGACTTCGTATTTTTGTGCCTTAACTACGTATGTTCTGAACAACGAACATGCGTGGTTAAGGTACAAAGAAGGGAGTTGGCGAAGGTAAGTGGTGGGTTTAGGTTTTGGGGTGGGGTTGGGGGGGTGGGGCGTTTTTGGTTTTGGGGAGGGGGTGGGGGGTCAGGGGTTTTTTGGTTTTGGGGAGGGGGTGGGGGTGGGGGGTTAGGGCGTTTTTGGTTTTGGGGAGGGGTGGGGGTCAGGGGGTTTTAGGTTTTGGGGTGGGGTTGGGGGGGTGGGGCGTTTTTGGTTTTGAGGAGTGGGTGGGGGTCAGGGGGTTTTAGGTTTTGGGGTGGGGTTGGGGGGGTGGGGGGTTTTTGGTTTTGGGGAGTGGGTGGGGGTCAGGGGGTTTTAGGTTTTAGGGTGGGGTTGGGGGGGTGGGGCGTTTTAGGTTTTGGGGAGTGGGTGGGGGGTCAGGGGGTTTTAGGTTTTGGGGTGGGGTTGGGGGGGTGGGGCGTTTTTGGTTTTGGGGAGTGGGTGGGGGTCAGGGGGTTTTAGGTTTTGGGGTGGGGTTGGGGGGGTGGGGCGTTTTTGGTTTTGGGGAGTGGGTGGGGGGTCAGGGGGTTTTAGGTTTTGGGGTGGGGTTGGGGGGGTGGGGTGAGGGATGTAGGGTGAATGGTGCCTATTGCTAATGATTTTATCAGGAATGCCTTTACAACAAAATATCGTTGTTAAGGCATTCGTGGTAAAATCATTAGTAGTAAGGACGAGGTTGGTGTTCCGACCTTGTTGTTAAGGTTAGTAGTTGTTTTTAATTCGGTGTTCCGTCATATAATCGATACATCCACTAACTCTGTCCTTAGCAGGATGAAGCACTCTGGGCACAAAGCCCCCTCCAGATCCAGTGGAGAGATACATCCACTACCTCTGTCCTTAGCAGGATGAAGCACTCTGGGCACAAAGCCCCTTCCAGAACCAGTGGAGAGATACATCCTCTACCTCAGTCCTTAGCAGGATGAAGTAGTCTGGGCACAAAGCCCCTTCCAGAACCAGTGGAGAGATACATCCACTACCTCAGTCCTTAGCAGGATGAAGTAGTCTGGGCACAATGCCTCCCCTAGAACCAGTGGAGACTGTTATCCACTTGAGAGACTGTGGCTTTGCACTCCCAAGGAATGAACAGTGGGCAACCCACCCACTGTAGAGACTTGAGAGACTCTGGGTTTGCACTCCCCAGGATTGAACAGTGGGGAACCCACCCACTGTAGAGACTTGAGAGACTGTGGATTTGCACTCCCCAGGATTGAACAGTGGGCAACCCACCCACTGTAGAGTCTTGAGAGACTGTGGTTTTGCACTCCCCAGGATTGAACAGTGGGCATGTGGCCCTCTCGTGGATTTGGCGTTGTGCACTCAACCGGCTGAGGTGCCCCCCCTTTCCCTTCCCCTGAGGTGCCTGTTTTCTTGCTCTCTGATGCCCCTGCAGTGTTCTCTCCGTCATGGTCGGGGATCTTGTGTGGGCCTCGCCCATAACGTGTGGGCCCAGTGTTCGACTGACTTAATTGGAGCACTACCTGGACTACTATGCTTGGTGCATATTTTGTTTATGGTGTATATATATATATATTTTTGCCTACGTGATTTTAATATATTACAATGGTTACACTCATTTCCTTTTGTCTTTGCATTCTTCCGGGGGGGCTTGGGGGTGTAACTATCATGTATTAATATGTATTAGTGTGTGTGTTGTAGTGGGTGGGGGTGGGGTGTTGCATGTGTGTGTCTCTGTTTTTTCCCTCCCCCCTCCCCTGTGTCGTAGGTGCAGTACTCACTGTGGTCTTTGCGGCCGGCGTTCGTGCTCCTGGTAGAGGAGCAGGAAGACTATCGCAGGGAGAATTTGGAGTTCCGGCTCCATGGTGTCCTAGTTCCTCGTGGGGTGTGTAGAGGTGAGCGTTTTCCCTTCGGAATCCTGTTTTCGCCGTGTTTTTATCCGCGGTGAATCCACCCCGGAAAAGGTGGCGGATTGGCCTGTTGCGATACTGTGGCCGGTACTTTGTCCACCGCCTGTCTGTTGGCGGTGACCACCGCGCTGTTTGTTTGTACCGCCATGGCGGTCGGAGTGTTAAAGTGGCTGTCTTTGTTGGCGGTTTCCGCCACGGTCGTAATTGCAAATTTTTTACCGCCGGCCTGTTGGCGGTCTTACCGCCACTTTAACACCGACCGCCAGGGTTGTAATGACCCCCAAAGTCTTTTGCCATTTGTACAGTGAAATCTTTAACAGTAGGATTGACACAGTGTCATCCTCGCTGAGCTGTTAAATGACGAAAGCCATTTACCATTCTAGGCACAGTATTACAGCTTTGGACTGGTAAAATACCATCAAAGCCAACCTGGAATGAATAAAAGCAACCCCTGACACGTGTTTTGCTCTCATTAGAGCTCTTCTTAGGGGTTTAGCTTTGTCCAGCCACAAAGAAAGACCCAGTATAAATCCAAACAAAGCCCTTTCAGGGTTGGAGTGATTCATAAATTATGCAAAAAAGAAGAGAGAACTCCGGGTAGTTTCCAAATTTAGGTGGAGAGGAGCTCCAGTAAGGAGCACCCTGCAACACCTGCAACACTCTAGATTTGCTCACCTCAAATGTCTGTTTATCTTGCAAAGTTTTTAAGCATAGGATCAACACAGTGCTATCCACACCGAACTAGATAGGGATAAAGGCCCTCATTACAACTTCAGCAGTCTTTTCAAAAGACCGCCGAAGCTGCAGGCCAGTGCTGGCGGTATATCTGGCTCCCTATTGGGACTTCCGCAAGGCCAGCGGACGGAAACAGCGTTTCCGTCCACAGGCCCAGCGGAAAAGTCACATCAACATTGCTGCTGGCTCATAATAGAGCTGGCAGAAATGTTGATGTGCAGCGGGCGCAGCTGCACCCATCGCGCATTTCACTGCCCGAAATTTGGGCCGTGAAATGCGCAATGAGGCTGTGCCTGGGGGCCCCTGCACTGCCCAAGCTAAGTGCATGGGCAGTGCGGGGGCCCCCAGTGGCACCCCGCGTCCCCCTTACTGCCAGCCTTTCCATGGCGGTATTTACCGCCGTGGACAGGCTGGCGGTTGATTATGGTATGTTGGAGGGGCCGGCGGTATGGCCGTGGCTAATGCACCACGGTCATAATAGCTGGCGGCACAGGGTCGTAATGAGGCCCAAAGTCTTTTGCCATTTGTACAGAAAAATCTTTAAGCATACGATTGACACAGTGTCATCTTCGCTGAGCTATAAAATGACAAAAGCCATTTGCCACTCCAGGCACAGTCTTACTGCTTTGGACTGGTAAAATACCATCCACGGCAAGCTGGAATGAGTAAAAGCAACCCCTGACATGTGTTTCGCTCTCACTAGAGCTCTTCAGTGGGGTTTAACTTTGTCCAGACACAAGAGATCACCTTCACACTGAGCTACAGTGCTTTAAAAAAATATTTTTGGGGCATTTATGGGCTATCTGGGATTGCGAGGGAGCCCCCACGGTCCCTCCTAATTTTTATTTTTTTTAATTGTAACTAAAATGCCCTTTACAGGCTATCTGGGACCGCGAGGGAGCCCATAAGGGCTCTTCCGCGGTCCCTCCTTATTTGTTTTCCCTCTTTACGGGCTACCTGACAGCAGCCCTGTGCTTGCTGAAACATTTCATCACTGTCCTCTGCACGTGTGCAGGGGACAGAGTTGAAAGCCCTGCTGTTTGACAGCTAGACCTGCTTTAAAGGTCCCGCTGTCAAACAGCAGAGTGTTTGCTGTGGCTTTGCTGCAGCGCTGCAGGCAAGCCATAGCAAACAGCTGTGTCCCAGGGATGGGCACCCTGGGACATAGCAGGAGCCGGCCCTGGGGAGTGACGGTCCCCACAGCCATCTGTGGCTCCACGAGGGGGGCGTGCGGCCCCCCTCCAACAGGAAAAACCCTGGGGGTGGTGGTCCCTAGGGCACGGGGGTCCAAAGCAGACCCCCTTTCAATTTTTTACTGTTTGCCCCAGGGGTGGTGGTTCCCAGAGTGTGGGAAGCCATGGGCCCCCGCATAAAATTAGCTCAACGCCCCAGGGAGGTGGTGTTCCCCGGGGCAGCGGGCGGGGGGGCAGATAGCCCCCTGGCCTATTACATGAAAGCCCTGAGGATGTGGTGGTCCCTAGGGCAGTGGGAGCAAGGGGAACAAACCCCCCTGGATACAAAAAAATAAGCCCCGGGCAGTCCCCAGGGCATAGGGAGGGGGCCAGGAGGCTGTTAAAAAAGCCATCGGGACATGGCCCACCCAGGGGCATTAGGCTAACAAAGCAGGGGAGACCGCAATTTTTTAAAATTTTTATTTAACGAGTTGCGTCGCAGGTGTTCGTACTCTGGCCCCTTTTGTTTCTCTTTTACCTCTTTTTTGGGGGGACTCGGCTGAAACAGAGTCCCAAGACAGCTGACAAAACTTCAACAGCTTCTGTTGTTGAAGTGTTATCAACCAATCAGATCTCAGTATGAGATCGTCAGGGGTCGTGAACCCGTTGAGTCTTTGGCTATACAAATTTGTTTTCCCCTTAATTTCTCACAAACTGCTGAACTGAGTTACACCAAAGCAAAATAAGCACTCTTTCTGGACCAGGATCTACCTTCCTGCCGAATTTGGTGTAATTCTGTCCAGTAGTTTTTGCATTAATGCTGTTCAAAATGCCTATTAAAAAAATGAATGGGGAAAATGTGTTTTGGGACCCCCCTTTTTCATGGCGCCCGTGGACGGATCACCCCAAAACTTTCCAGGCAGCAGCTGACTGGACTGGCAAATTTCTTTGGAAATTTTTGTGAAGATTCATCAAGCGGTGCCAAAGATACAGGCAAGTCAAAAAAATGCTTTTGTGTGGTGGTATAGACCTACAACTTAATGTATGACAAATTAATTCAATGATAAGTGGTCCTTTATGATGGTAATTAACAGTTTGCACTAAAACGACAATGACGTTCAGAAAAGTAATCTTTTAAATGTTACATGCAAAAGTCAAAATTGCAGTTCTGCACTATAGTTAAAACAATGTATTAACAGTTATTTCATTTTAAATCTAATATAACATGAACACTGACAAACCTTATTAATGTTAAATTTCTTAATGTTATACGTGCCTTGTTTTGCATAAATGAATGTGCCATTTTCATTCACTTTGCTTAGCCAAAGTGAGGCCTGCAAGGCCCTGTTTCTTGACTGTGTAGAAAAATGTTTAGTCATTCTTGCTGACGTCATTTCTTCCAGATTTAATTCAAATGAAATGCTAACTTGGTAATAGATGCCCTATTGTTTCACACATAATGAGCCTGAGAAACTAACCTCAAGCCTAGTACTTCCAGGAACAGTGGAAGTAAAATGGCTAGATTTGTTTCAGCCCACTGTTAGGGTTTGTGCACAGCAAAGAGCATGTCCCCTCTCACTGCACTAGTGGGTTCTGTAATAGCTCCCTTTTAAACTTACTATTCAAACCCTTTCTTGTTATCTCACCTTCCCCCCCCCTTAGGCTTCTGTGTATGTTGTTTAATGTGCTGTTTTGTTTACACATTGGGCCTTGCTTTTACCAAGGCTTCTTTAAAACACTCCTCCTTAGGCCATGTGTTAATTCAACTCATTTGCATAATAACTGAAACTCTGCACACCTTTCAAGAACATGTGCAGCATGTGAGGACCACACCCAGCCCTTCAAACCACACCCAGCTCTTCGAACCACACCCAGCCCTGTCTATAAAAGGCAGCCCCCGAGCCTCACCCAGTGCTTGTGCTCGTCTACCTCCCGCTTACCTGAGAACAGATCCCTCGGCGCTGGCACTCCTGCTCTCTACAGACTTTCATTGGCTTCAATGCGCGCAGCTGCTGGCTCTTCCTTCTTCTGGTTTCCGGTTCCTCCTTGCCTCAGCCTCTCTCCTACAAACAACCTGCAAAAGAGAAAGAAGACAAGGTTAGACTGATCAGTATCTCTTGCCAGCAACAAGTAAGTGCAAAACTTTTTATTACCTGAAGGAACTTTGACAACAATTTCTGGATTCGTGTGTGGACGGTTTGAAGCAAGATACCTTCCACGAACATTGTGATTCAGGCTCTTTGTTGCAAGAATACCTTGCGGAGCTTTGTGAAACAAACATTGTTTTTTTTTTATGGAACTTTTAAGAATCGAACAGTGGAAACCATTAACAGCAAGGCAAACAGTAAATCAAGGACTTGCACAAATTACATGCTGTATTTTGATGTAAAAGTACAGTATTTGTTTTCCAAAAGATTCTGGAGATATGGGAAAAGTGAGTCTGCTATTGGGAATTTAGGCTTTAGTTATATTAAGATGAATGTTTGATATTGGTAATTCTGATAACGGTATTTGTTTAATGTTTTAGAAGCTTTACAGTAATAGAAAGCACATCCCAGAGCAGTAACACATTCCAAACCTGGAAACTCGAGACCAGGATCCAAGAGGTACTTTTAGAAGAGAATTTCTAATAAATAAAGGGATAGTCAGGAACCCATTTAGGAATAGGTTGCACTTATCTGTTCTTTGTTTATGTTTCATTAGGCACCAGTTTCTACGGAAGTCAGAAAGGGCCGCAGATTTGTGCAGCACTTCAACAGTGGAAACGCAAGAACAGTGTTGTCTCTCTTTTTTTATTTTATCCACTTCCCCCCTACCCTTGAGCTTCTGTTCTTAGTGCACTGTGTTAAAAACTAGTGTGCTGGAACAAGCAGTTTCAGGGTGGGGTCGGATTGTCTTCAACCTCCATCAGAACTGAACAAGAACTCAGGTGAGCTGGGCTTTGACAGAAGCACAAGCCTTAAAAAAATTCAGTTCTGGTGGACGATGAATACTGGGGAAGAAATAGAGGGCATTGACGTCACGGATATGGCGCAGGCCCTAAATGAGGACTTGGCTCATAATGAATCAGTGTCTGGCATCTTACAACATATGCAAGAGGAAATAGAGAGATTAAAGATGGAGAATACCTCTTTAAAACAGGATTTAAGCAGGTATAAATTTAGGGGATCTCAGTGGAACACAGCTTTTACGCCTTTGTTTAAAACCACCTCAGAGACAGGGGCGCCATCAAAACATACAACTTTGCCTCCCCCAGTTGAGGTTACTGTTAATGTTCCTAATGCTGTGCCCTTAGCAGCACCTGAACGTTTTCATGGAGATAGTAACAAATTCCATGTTTTTATCCATCAATGTCAATTACACTTCGTTTGTAAGCCACAACAGTTCCCTACTGATGCTACGAAAGTGGCATTCGTCTTGTCTTATTTGGGTGGCACAGCAGCCAATTGGTCAATTCCTTTCGTGGATAGAGATGATCCCATCCTCCATAATTGGAATCAATTTAAACGTACCATGACCAGCCTTTTTGCAAAACACACTTTCATGCAGGCAAGTGATAATGAGCTTTTAAATCTTAAACAAGGTAACAAGGATTTATTGACCTATCTCACTAGTTTTAATCGTTTACTCACCGAGACACAGTGGCCAGAAGGAAAGCGTGTCTCCCTTTTTTATAAAGGTTTGAGAGACGAGTTAAAAGACGCGCTGGCTCATATCGTTGATTTGCCAGAAGACTATTCGGACTTTGTAGATTTAGTTGTGAAATTAGAACATAGACTAGGAGAAAGAAAGGGAGATAAATACAAACTGGAATCACGGTTAACTTTTATTAAACACGAGAAGAAAGACACAGATAATAAACTCCCTGAACCTGAGCCTATGCAAATAGGGACACTCAGAGGTCCACTCACATCAGAGGAAAAAGAAAGAAGGAGAAAACTTCAATTATGTTTATATTGTGGCAGGGCAGGTCACTTTGCCAGAGAATGTCCAGTAAAGCCTAAAACTCCACAAAAGGGTGCTGTTTCCTCCACCTCCTCAACTGAATCGGGAAACGATTAAGCTCGACAAGGGGAGAGGTTACTTGTTCGAGAAAACATCTTAATCAAACCTCTAATGCTGCAGCCTTCATGGTACCGCACATTCCTAGACATTTCATAATTCAGGTCGTTTTAATTGTTACTACCCAAGTGAGGCATTCTCTCCCTGTCCTACTGGACTCAGGCGCGACAGGAAATTTTGTGGATAATAAGTTAGCTGAAAACTTAGGACTTCCTATGTGCCTAAAGCCTTGTCCAGAAGCAGTATGTGCAGTGGATGGGTCAGAATTGACCTCTGGATTAATCACAAAACAAACAAGTCCACTTGTTATGGTCTGTCAGAACGGGCACACAGAGGTGATTAGCTTTGATCTGATAGATACTCCTAATTTTGGTTTGATTCTCGGGGTACCCTGGTTAACAACTCATAACCCAAAAATTGACTGGGTGAATAGAACTGTTACTTTGGATTCCTCTTTCTGTAGAACCAATTGCTATCAAGAAGCAGGTACAGAACAGAGCACAGTATTACACTGTGCTAGTGTTACACAAGATGAACCAAGTCTCCCTCCTGAATATTCTGACTTTAAAGACGTCTTTGATCCAGTAAAGGCTAGTGTGCTGCCCCCACATCGGTCTTATGACTGCCGTATAGATCTTATCCCAGGGGCCCCTTTACCTAATAACAGAGTATATGCTTTGACTGACGAAGAAACCAAATACTTAAGAACCTACCTAGATGACCTACTACAGTCTGGGTTCATCCGTCATTCCACATCTCCGGTATCATCTCCACTCTTTTTTATCCCGAAGCCGGATAAATCCCTGCGCGCGTGTATCGATTATAGAGGACTAAATAAGGCTACAATAAAGAATAAATATCCTCTTCCTCTAATACCTGTGTTGTTGGATCAATTAAGACATTCTACTGTATACACTAAACTAGATCTGCGGGGAGCTTACCACCTGGTCCGAGTAAAAGAGGGGGATGAGTGGAAGACAGCTTTCAAGACAAAGTTTGGTTTATTTGAGTACACAGTAATGCCCTTTGGGTTATGTAATGCCCCTGCGGCCTTTCAGTTCTTTATAAATGAGGTCCTACACGAATTCCTGGACGTTTGTGTCATAGTATACATAGACGACATCCTCATTTACTCTAAGAACTCAGAAGAACATACCCAACATGTTCGTGCAGTATTATCAAAGTTAAAAGAAAATCATCTTTTTGCTAAGTTAGAAAAGTGTACTTTTAATGTCAGCAAGGTGGACTTTTTAGGATACTGCCTGTCACCTCAAGGAATAACTATGGATGTAAAGAAAATCAGTGCTATTGCTGATTGGCCAGAACCATCCTCTGTAAAAGATATTCAGAAATTTCTGGGTTTCGCCAATTTTTATAGGAGGTTTATTGCACATTTTGCAGACATTGCGGCCCCAATAACTACCTTGTTGCGGAAAGGGCAACGATTTCTTTGGACTGATGAGGCGGCACACGCCTTTCAACTCCTAAAACAAAAGTTCACTTCAGCCCCAATTCTGAAACATCCTGATCCTGACTTGCCCTTTTTTGTTGAAGCGGATGCTTCACAAGTAGCTTTAGGAGGAGTTCTCTCTCAACGAGATATAGTAGATGGCCAGTTACATCCTATAGCCTTCTATTCCAAAAAGTTATTACCAGCTGAACAAAATTACACTGTGGCTGAAAGGGAACTACTAGCTATCAAAGTAGCCTTTTCAGAATGGAGGCATCATTTAATGGGAGCCAAGTACCCAGTTACAATCTTTTCTGACCATAAGAACCTACAGTTTTTTGGATCACTTAAAGCACTAACACCACGTCAGATGCGCTGGTTAATTTTTTTTAGCACATTTGACTTTGTTATAACCTATAGACCAGGTGCACAACAAATTCAATCTGATGTGTTATCTAGATACGGACATACCTCAGACATGAAACAAGATAAAATAGGAGAACCCATTATTCCTCCCCAAAAGTTTTTGGCACCAGTACAACAGAAGGATTTCATCACAGATCTATATAATGCACACATGCAAATAGCACCTCAGGATTGGTTAAAGGATTCCCATAACACAATACAACGAGGTTTATTGTATCACGACAACATGCTGTTAGTGCCCACCTCTGAATTACAAACACAGGTGATAATTTGGCATCACGCCTCACCATTGGCAGGTCATCCTGGTTGGGTAAAAACCCTGGAAAATGTGCAAAAACACTTTTGGTGGGACACTATAAGAAAGGACATTAAGCAATTTGTCACTACCTGTCCAATTTGTGCAAGACATAAATCTTCTCATAAGGCCCCTGACGGCTTGTTAATACCAATGCCAACACCCAAGCAACCTTGGCACACTGTGAGCGTAGACTTTATTGTAGGCTTACCACCTGTAAAATCCTTCACAACAGTGTTGGTTATAGTGGATTTTTTATCTAAAATGGCACATTTTGTACCATTACGGAAATTACCCACGGCGGCAGAATTTGCCGATATTTTTATAAGGGAAATTGTGCGTTTACATGGTTTGCCAAGCAAAGTGGTGTCAGATCGAGGGAGCCAGTTCAACTCTAGATTTTGGAAAAAATTATGTGAAAAACTGAAAATAGATGTGGCATTATCCACTGCTTTCCACCCAGAGACAGATGGACAGACTGAACGACTGAACCAAACCTTACTTCAAACGCTACGTTGTTTATTGGCTGATTATTCTAGTGAATGGTTGGAAGCTCTCCCTGTAGCGGAGTTTGTTTATAATAATACTGAGCATTCAGCTCTACTTTGCTCACCATTCTATTTCTTGCAGGGGTATCATCCAAGAGCTATACCCATTTTGTTAGAAGAGTCCCTGTTGCCTACAGTAACGGATAGACTAACGAGGTTAGGTGACATACAAGACAAAGCCAGGAAACATTTATTAAAGTACAAGGAAAGCATGAAAAGACAAGCAGACAAACACAGATCTGAGGCCCCAATGTATAAAATTGGTGACAAGGTATGGCTCTCCACAAAGAACCTAAACATAGAGGGATCCCGAAAGCTGCAACCACGTTTCATTGGACCCTTTAGTATAACTGCCATAGTAAACCCGGTAACAGTAAAATTAGATTTACCAAAAGAATATCCAGTACATACTACATTCCATGTGTCCTTGCTTAAGCCGTACAACCCAAAAACCCGACCTGAACCACCACCTCCACCCATACCAATTAAGGGAAATCTAGAATATGAAGTGAAAAGCATAAAAGACTCAAAAAGAATTAGTGGACGTCTGTTTTATTTAGTAGAATGGAAAGGATATGATGAATCTGAGAATTCATGGGAACCAGCATCATATGTACATGCCCCACAGCTGATTAGACGGTTTTATTTAAAAAACCCAGGAAAACCCCGTCCTCTAGGAGGGCCTTTGAGGGGGGCAACTGTTAGGGTTTGTGCACAGCAAAGAGCATGTCCCCTCTCACTGCACTAGTGGGTTCTGTAATAGCTCCCTTTTAAACTTACTATTCAAACCCTTTCTTGTTATCTCACCTTCCCCCCCCCTTAGGCTTCTGTGTATGTTGTTTAATGTGCTGTTTTGTTTACACATTGGGCCTTGCTTTTACCAAGGCTTCTTTAAAACACTCCTCCTTAGGCCATGTGTTAATTCAACTCATTTGCATAATAACTGAAACTCTGCACACCTTTCAAGAACATGTGCAGCATGTGAGGACCACACCCAGCCCTTCAAACCACACCCAGCTCTTCGAACCACACCCAGCCCTGTCTATAAAAGGCAGCCCCCGAGCCTCACCCAGTGCTTGTGCTCGTCTACCTCCCGCTTACCTGAGAACAGATCCCTCGGCGCTGGCACTCCTGCTCTCTACAGACTTTCATTGGCTTCAATGCGCGCAGCTGCTGGCTCTTCCTTCTTCTGGTTTCCGGTTCCTCCTTGCCTCAGCCTCTCTCCTACAAACAACCTGCAAAAGAGAAAGAAGACAAGGTTAGACTGATCAGTATCTCTTGCCAGCAACAAGTAAGTGCAAAACTTTTTATTACCTGAAGGAACTTTGACAACAATTTCTGGATTCGTGTGTGGACGGTTTGAAGCAAGATACCTTCCACGAACATTGTGATTCAGGCTCTTTGTTGCAAGAATACCTTGCGGAGCTTTGTGAAACAAACATTGTTTTTTTTTTATGGAACTTTTAAGAATCGAACAGTGGAAACCATTAACAGCAAGGCAAACAGTAAATCAAGGACTTGCACAAATTACATGCTGTATTTTGATGTAAAAGTACAGTATTTGTTTTCCAAAAGATTCTGGAGATATGGGAAAAGTGAGTCTGCTATTGGGAATTTAGGCTTTAGTTATATTAAGATGAATGTTTGATATTGGTAATTCTGATAACGGTATTTGTTTAATGTTTTAGAAGCTTTACAGTAATAGAAAGCACATCCCAGAGCAGTAACACATTCCAAACCTGGAAACTCGAGACCAGGATCCAAGAGGTACTTTTAGAAGAGAATTTCTAATAAATAAAGGGATAGTCAGGAACCCATTTAGGAATAGGTTGCACTTATCTGTTCTTTGTTTATGTTTCATTAGGCACCAGTTTCTACGGAAGTCAGAAAGGGCCGCAGATTTGTGCAGCACTTCAACAGTGGAAACGCAAGAACAGTGTTGTCTCTCTTTTTTTATTTTATCCACTTCCCCCCTACCCTTGAGCTTCTGTTCTTAGTGCACTGTGTTAAAAACTAGTGTGCTGGAACAAGCAGTTTCAGGGTGGGGTCGGATTGTCTTCAACCTCCATCAGAACTGAACAAGAACTCAGGTGAGCTGGGCTTTGACACCCATACAGAGAAGATGGATGCCTTTCTCATGTCCATAGTGGGAATCTTCACTGATGTTGCAATTCCATATCCCATGACAAACTTTGACTGGACAATTACACCTTCTGAGTAATGTGGAGTGATGGATGAGTGAATCATTTTGCACTATGAACTTTAATATACCATTCTCCAGCTGGACTTTAGCTAGTCTGCTCCATTCCACCCTTCTTGCTGGACCGCCTTTGACTCTGAGAGGGTACAGACCCCTTTACCCTTACCCCTTTGTAGCCAGGCGTCGGAACACCCGGCTACTAACAATGGCAGCCTCCAGGCAGTCCGATACCCCGGGGGCACTGCTGGGGAGGAACCAGAATGCTCAAAAATATTTTTTAGCAGGAGAGGGACAAATTGAATAATTATTACACGAAACCAATATTAACTCTTGGTTCGGAGGGATAAAACTATTTTCCCTTATTTATTATATTTGTAAATATACACACACATCAGGGTCAGAGGAAGACTTCCTATCTATAAACAAATGACAATACAGTGGAACATTATACACTTATATATACATATTTACAATACTAATAGACATATGAAATCCATAATACATACAATATTTAAAAAAAAATATATGTGCCCTACTCCAACGATTTATAGAATAGTCACAACACAAGATACAGTAAACATAGTGATCAACAATTATATGGTGGCCAAGGATCTTGCACCCAGCTGTATACTGCCTTAACTTTCTTTGTACAAGGTAGTAAGTAGTGCTATACATTTTTTTGAAATCAGTTGATTATTTGCTTAGACTCCTTGGACCCATTGGGAATATGTCGACGCGTTTCGGCCTAACAACTCAAGGCCTCATCAGGACTGTCGGAGAACACTGGCACCACTATAAAAATTGAAAAAACACACATTATGCGCAACCTCTTACTTACATCTTTTCCACCACCTAACACCAAATGTGCCAAGTATCAGAACCAGAATACCTTTACTAGCACCCTGTTTGCAATTCCATATTGCTTTTAGACACCGCCTACTGTGCCTAAGTAGTCACTCTGAAATATACAATGTTTCCACAATGCATGCCACTAAAAAAGTATATACACCCAGGTGGCTCAAATTACCGGGTATGCACGCTACAACCTGCACCTCAAGTGACACTCCCAAGTTGTAATTCATATCTTTCCTTTCAATTATAGAAAGTGCACGAGCTAGAATACTTAGTTTTCGAGTGCTGAAAAACGGAACAGAAGAACAGGGCACACCGCCCGATTAATCTTCAGAAAACCAGCTGCTATGCCATCGGAAATAGTACAATGGAACACCGAATGGTGTCTTACCTATCTACTGGAGCCCCTCGTTTAAAAACCGGCGTCTGTGTAATGATTTCATCATATTCTGAAAACATCAAGATAACGAGCACATAAAGATCTATTGAAGTATAAAGATGACTATCTACGTGCGATAAATAACCTCCACAGCTCCTGTGTCCCGAACACTTACTTCTTAGCTTCTGCCAAACGCCACAAGTACGCAATCTCTGTGACAACGCACGAAGGAGGAGCGCTGCTGTTACTCTTTCGCGAATATCGGGAACTCTGGCTCACCCGAAAAGAGTCTTTAAAAACAAAAGAAGGGCTGCCGCTAGACCACGTTCATATATTCGAATGACCTGATCTAGACGCCATATTATGGCGACCGCGTTGGTACTCGCCCATTACCAGCCCCTACAACAGTCTGATTATGGGCTCGTAGTCTAACAAGAAAGCCAAATATCAAGTGGAACACATTGCTGTAATTCAATTCAGCACTTTGCCGAAGTGCACAATCCATAAAGGAGTACCAAGCTCTTATTCCACAGAAAATTTACTACAGCGGCCATCTTGAAATTGTTTAGCACCCAAAACAGAGGCTACCCTTACTCTTATAATTTACTCATTATTTCTGAATATGTGCTCGAAGTCAAACTCCCATAATGCAACTGGGGTCATCTCTTGGTACTTACATCCGGAACAACTCACAGTAGTTATATATACATCTGATATTAGAGAGGATATCCAAATCTTGCATCAAACATGCTTTCATTTCAACTTGTCTGTAATAATGGCAGTCTAATTATAAATTGGACATAACTATAAACAGATGGCAGATACACACAGTTCGATATCAACACATGTTGCGTCACCTAATCAGGGACCACGCTTCATCACAATCGTTAAGTCTCGTTTTGGCTGTTTGAAATTTCTCGATCATTCTTGCTTCCAGCTTCAACAGCCTTGTCATAGTTGAAGGACCATCCATCTTTGGTTGAATAACCGCCAGCATTGTCCATTGAATATCGTCTGCTTTATGTTTAAGTTCCAAAAAATGATCAACTAACGGTGCCCCTTTTATGGTGCATTTAATCCTTGATCGATGTTGGAGAATCCGACTTTTAACTATTTGTGAAGTCTGACCAATATATGTTCGATTACATGGACAAGAAATACAGTAAATGACATTTTTAGTGTTGCAATTTGAAAAATCGACCTGTGCATGCTTTCTACCATTTATTGTTACCTCTTTTGAGTCTAGTGTGAATTGGCATGCAGTGCACTTACCACATTAAAGTGCCCCAGTTGCATTATGGGAGTTTGACTTCGAGCACATATTCAGAAATAATGAGTAAAATATAAGAGTAAGGGTAGCCTCTGTTTGGGTGCTAAACAATTTCAAGATGGCCGCTGTAGTAAATTTTCTGTGGAATAAGAGCTTGGTACTCCTTTATGGATTGTGCACTTCGGCGAAGTGCTGTTTTGAATTACAGCAATGTGTTCCACTTGATATTTGGCTTTCTTGTTAGACTACGAGCACATAATCAGACTGTTGCAGGGGCTGGTAATGGGCGAGTACCAACGCGGTCGCCATAATATGGCGTCTATATCAGGTCATTCGAATATATGAACGTGGTCTAGCGGCAGCCCTTCTTTTGTTTTTAAAGACTCTTTTCGGGTGAGCCAGAGTTCCCGATACTCGCGAAAGAGTAACAGCAGCACTCCTCCTTCGTGCGTTGTCACAGAGATTGCGTACTTGTGGCGTTTGGCAGAAGCTAAGAAGTAAGTGTTCGGGACACAGGAGCTGTGGAGGTTATTTATCGCACGTAGATAGTCATCTTTATACTTCAATAGATCTTTATGTGCTCGTTATCTTGATGTTTTCAGAATATGATGAAATCATTACACAGACGCCGGTTTTTAAACGAGGGGCTCCAGTAGATAGGTAAGACACCATTCGGTGTTCCATTGTACTATTTCCGATGGCATAGCAGCTGGTTTTCTGAAGATTAATCGGGCGGTGTGCTCTGTTCTTCTGTTCCGTTTTTCAGCACTCGAAAACTAAGTATTCTAGCTCGTGCACTTTCTATAATTGAAAGGAAAGGTATGAATTACAACTTGGGAGTGTCACTTGAGGTGCAGGTTGTAGCGTGCATACCCGGTAATTTGAGCCACCTGGGTGTATATACTTTTTTAGTGGCATGCATTGTGGAAACATTGTATATTTCAGAGTGACTACTTAGGCACAGTAGGCGGTGTCTAAAAGCAATATGGAATTGCAAACAGGGTGCTAGTAAAGGTATTCTGGTTCTGATACTTGGCACATTTGGTGTTAGGTGGTGGAAAAGATGTAAGTAAGAGATTGCGCATAATGTGTGTTTTTTCAATTTTTATAGTGGTGCCAGTGTTCTCCGACAGTCCTGATGAGGCCTTGAGTTGTTAGTTAAGGCAGTATACAGCTGGGTGCAAGATCCTTGGCCACCATATAATTGTGGATCACTATGTTTACTGTATCTTGTGTTGTGACTATTCTATAAATCGTTGGAGTAGGGCACATATATATTTTGTTAAATATTGTATGTATTATGGATTTCATATGTCTATTAGTATTGTAAATATGTATATATAAGTGTATAATGTTCGACTGTATTGTCATTTGTTTATAGATAGGAAGTCTTCCTCTGACCCTGATGTGTGTGTATATTTACAAATATAATAAATAAGGGAAAATAGTTTTATCCCTCCGAACCAAGAGTTAATATTGGTTTCGTGTAGTAATTATTCAATTTGTCCCTCTCCTGCAAAAAAATTTTTTTGAGCATTGTTTAACTAGTATCCTAAGCAGGTGAGGGTGATGGGATACTCCCCTCGTTTTTCGGCTAGATTGTTGTACACCTATTTAGGTGTGTGGGATCTTGATAGGATATAAAGGCTGTTGTACAGCAGGGTCTCGCTGGTTGTGTGACCGAATTAAGTAATGCGATTATTACACACGCTTCAGGGCAGAGTTAAGACGTTTTACAAGTAGAGGGCTATTGACTAGATGAGCTCCAAGTACCAGTATGTCAGAGTCCCAGGCAGTCTGTTATACAGAAGAACAGATTGCCAAATTATTGGAATTACCTTCACTGTTAAGCAGTGAATCACCATTGAGTGATATCCCAAAATCAGATAAAATTTAAAGACTTAAACAACTTAAAAAAAAGAATACTAGAACCCAATTGCACGCCCAGGTTTTATTGGAACACCTTAAGAATAACACTATCCCACAGGGCTTACAAGTTAAAAACATTCCCGTAATTTTTACGGGTGACCCGAAATATCTGTCCCAATTTAGTGGGGTAGGGACTAAATGCTCAAGAGACTGGCTAGCACTCTCAGTCGAGACAGCACTGAGGATTAGCGAAGCTGAGTTAAAGGAAATTGCTGAATTGGAAAACGAAATAGTTTCAGATAAAACAATACAGAATGCTCAACAACTGTTGGAATCTGTGAATAAAATAATATTAGAGTTTAAAACAAACATGATCAATCAAAAAATTACGAAATTGTCACAAGATATTAAAAAAATTGACATTACGAGTGTTTATCCTTATCTGAAAGCAGATTTTTACAAGAATAACAATCCTAGTAATTTAAATTTACAGTACCAAACGCGATCACGCAAAAGATTTATTACTTTTTCAGACACCTCTTCTGATTCTGAGTTAGAACCACAGGCAATATCCCATCCGGCATAACCTTTTTTAGGCAGAGGGAACCGCAGAGGGATAAGAGGAGGAGGGATCCCCAGGGGTCAATTCCAAGAACAGAATTTCTTCAGAACAAGGAGAAGAGCCTACAGGAGGCAATAATGCAACCAGAAGATGCCATCCCTATTTATAACCTGTCGTCGCACTCCCTTTCACAGGTAGAGAAACAGATTTTGAGTAAGGGATTGTCCTTTGTGCCAATGAGAAATCAGGACCCCATAGAAAGCAAAATAGAAGTACTGAACTTTTTGTGTAAAGTGAGATTGAGATCCTTCTTCGGCTCAACTACTCCACTAGAAGCCAGTCCGAATAGTGGACTTAAACCTAAATCTACTTTTCTGCCTGATAGAAATGAAATGCCTAGAGAAATTAAAGTGTTCGAAGATCTAGTGCTCAAAGAACTAGATCTGCTGAACTCTAAAAAAACATACTTTAAAGACAACTGTTCTAAAACAGAAAAAGTAGCTATTGCCCACCTTGCTGAAAATAAGGACATCGTAATTAAACCGGCGGACAAAGGTGTCGGTATTGTGATCTGGGGAGCAGAACAGTATAATGAAGAAGTGATGAGGCAGTTGAACAATAATACACATTATCGGGTGTTGCCTGGTAATGCACCAAAACAAGTTCAACATTTGGTTACTGAAATGACACAGAGAGCTAGAGACCAAGGCTGGATTAACAAGAAGGAATTTGAATTCCTTAATCAAAGTGAGGGCCGGATCCCTTGTTTTTACATCCTTCCAAAGATCCACAAGAATACAAAAGATCCACTAGGTAGACCAATAGTCTCTGCATGCGGCTCCATTTTGGAACCTCTTGCTCAATTTGTGGATGTATTCCTGAAACCGTTTGTATTGAAAACGCCAGCTTATGTTCGAGATTCCATGGATATCATTAACAAGCTTGAAAATCTAGCATATAGTGAGGACAATCAAATCCTTGTCACCTTTGACATAGAGTCCCTGTACACTAATATTCCACAGGATGAAGCATTAGAGATCATCAGGCAGGTACTAAATGCTAATACGGAATCAGCCATCGTTCCCACAGATTTTCTTGTGGAGCTGGCTTCATTATGTTTAAAAAGTAACTTTTTTAAATTTAATGAAAAACTTTATAGACAAGTAAAAGGAGTAGCAATGGGGTGCAGCTTTGCCCCAGAAATTGCCAACTTGGTTATGGATTGCTTTGAGCATAAACGGATTTACGAGCAGTCTAATCCCTTTAAAATTTACATCTCTAAATGGTTCAGGTATATAGACGACATCCTAATGATTTGGCAAGGGACGGAAGCCATGTTAGAAACTTTTTTTGAATGGCTCAACCAGCGAGCTGCTTATTTCAGATTCACCATGAGTAAGGATAGATGTAAAATAAATTTTTTGGATTTGGTGATCCTAGCCAGGAATGGTAGATTGGAAGTTAGTCTGTACAAAAAACCTACAGACCGTAACACACTTCTACACTACTCTAGTGGTCATCCGAGAACTCTCAAAGAAAATCTACCATATGGCCAGTTTCTCAGGATAAGAAGAAATTGTACAGATAGGAACGATTTCTATAATCATGCTGAAGAATTGGTTTCTAAACTAACAGTGAGAGGGTACCCAAAGAAGTTGGTTAAAAACGCAGCCAAAAGAGCCTGGGTTACTCCCAGAGAAACACTCCTGGTTCCTAAGAAACAAACGACTGAGATTCCACTCACGTGTGTGTTGACTTTTAGTCCAAAGGCTAATAAAGTACGCACAATTATCGAAAGAAATTGGCGGATCATTAAAGATCTTAATATAGAGAAACCACTGTTCTCCTTTAAGAGAGCAAGGAGTTTGAAAGACCAGTTGGTACAAGCTGCCCAAAATAAAAAAGAGAAAAAAGATCTAAGGACAATGCTGCAGTTGCCAACCTTGCAAAGGCACTTTAAATGTGGTAAGTGCACTGCATGCCAATTCACACTAGACTCAAAAGAGGTAACAATAAATGGTAGAAAGCATGCACAGGTCGATTTTTCAAATTGCAACACTAAAAATTTCATTTACTGTATTTCTTGTCCATGTAATCGAACATATATTGGTCAGACTTCACAAATAGTTAAAAGTCGGATTCTCCAACATCGATCAAGGATTAAATGCACCATAAAAGGGGCACCGTTAGTTGATCATTTTTTGGAACTCTACATAAAGCAGACGATATTCAATGGACAGTGCTGGCGGTTATTCAACCAAAGATGGATGGTCCTTCAACTATGACAAGGCTATTGAAGCTGGAAGCAAGAATGATCGAGAAATTTCAAACAGCCAAAACGGGACTTAACGATTGTGATGAAGCGTGGTCCCTGATTAGGTGACGCAACATGTGTTGATATCGAACTGTGTGTATCTGCCATCTGTTTATAGTTATGTCCGATTTATAATTAGACTGCCATTATTACAGACAAGTTGAAATGAAAGCATGTTTGATGCAAGATTTGGATATCCTCTCTATTATCAGATGTATATATAACTACTGTGAGTTGTTCCGGATGTAAGTACCAAGAGATGACCCCAGTTGCATTATGGGAGTTTGACTTCGAGTACATATTCAGAAATAATGAGTAAAATATAAGAGTAAGGGTAGCCTCTGTTTGGGTGCTAAACAATTTCAAGATGGCCGCTGTAGTAAATTTTCTGTGGAATAAGAGCTTGGTACTCCTTTATGGATTGTGCACTTCGGCGAAGTGCTGTTTGGAATTACAGCAATGTGTTCCACTTGATATTTGGCTTTCTTGTTAGACTACGAGCACATAATCAGACTGTTGTAGGGGCTGGTAATGGGCGAGTACCAACTCGGTCGCCATAATATGGCGTCTAGATCAGGTCATTCGAATATATGAACGTGGTCTAGCGGCAGCCCTTCTTTTGTTTTTAAAGACTCTTTTCGGGTGAGCCAGAGTTCCCGATACTCGCGAAAGAGTAACAGCAGCGCTCCTCCTTCGTGCGTTGTCACAGAGATTGCGTACTTGTGGCGTTTGGCAGAAGCTAAGAAGTAAGTGTTCGGGACACAGGAGCTGTGGAGGTTATTTATCGCACGTAGATAGTCATCTTTATACTTCAATAGATCTTTATGTGCTCGTTATCTTGATGTTTTCAGAATATGATGAAATCATTACACAGACGCCGTTTTTTAAACGAGGGGCTCCAGTAGATAGGTAAGACACCATTCGGTGTTCCATTGTACTATTTCCGATGGCATAGCAGCTGGTTTTCTGAAGATTAATCGGGCGGTGTGCCCTGTTCTTCTGTTCCGTTTTTCAGCACTCGAAAACTAAGTATTCTAGCTTGTGCACTTTCTATAACTGAAAGGAAAGGTATGAATTACAACTTGGGAGTGTCACTTGAGGTGCAGGTTGTAGCGTGCATACCTGGTAATTTGAGCCACCTGGGTGTGTATACTTTTTTAGTGGCATGCATTGTGGAAACATTGTATATTTCAGAGTGACTACTTAGGCACAGTAGGCGGTGTCTAAAAGCAATATGGAATTGCAAACAGGGTGCTAGTAAAGGTATTCTGGTTCTGATACTTGGCACATTTGGTGTTAGGTGGTGGAAAAGATGTAAGTAAGAGGTTGCGCATAATGTGTGTTTTTTCAATTTTTATAGTGGTGCCAGTGTTCTCCGACAGTCCTGATGAGGCCTTGAGTTGTTAGGCCGAAACGCGTCGACATATTCCCAATGGGTCCAAGGAGTCTAAGCAAATAATCAACTGATTTCAAAAAAATGTATAGCACTACTTACTACCTTGTACAAAGAAAGTTAAGGCAGTATACAGCTGGGTGCAAGATCCTTGGCCACCATATAATTGTTGATCACTATGTTTACTGTACCTTGTGTTGTGACTATTCTATAAATCGTTGGAGTAGGGCACATATATATATTTTTAAATATTGTATGTATTATGGATTTCATATGTCTATTAGTATTGTAAATATGTATATATAAGTGTATAATGTTCCACTGTCTTGTCGTTTGTTTATAGATAGGAAGTCTTCCTCTGACCCTGATGTGTGTGTATATTTACAAATATAATAAATAAGGAAAAATAGTTTTATCCCTCCGAACCAAGAGTTAATATTGGTTTCGTGTAATAATTATTCAATTTGTCCCTCTCCTGCTAAAAAAAAAATGTGAGCATTGTTTAACTAGTATCCTAAGCAGGTGAGGGTGATAGGATACTCCCCTCGTTTTTCGGGGAGGAACTGGAAGGCACATGCATCGGGAATCCCGATATCCGGATTCACGCAGTCCAAAATGCGGAACGTCTGCATCAGGAGAGAGAGACAGAAGCAAAAACGCAGAAGCAGGAGAGAGACGGGCAGAACGAGCGCACGAACAACAGACGACCAGAACAGCTGACTCAAGGAGGAAACCCCGACGACGGGCAAGGAAGCCCAGTAACGCGTAGACTCCGCCACGTCCCTGGAGAGGCGTGGCTCAAGCAGGTACGGTCCTGCTTACAAAGCAGCATAAACGCTTTGGTGGGGAAGGAGGAGGGAGAGAGAGGTGAAAAGGGGTGAAAGAAGAAAGAGGGAGGAAGGGAAGGGACTCAAAGGGAGTACGGGCAAAGAATTATCATAAAAATATTTCCCTTGACTGTTTGTTTTATTTGTTTTTGTATTGTTGTTGTTGGCTTGAAGAAGAAGAGAACTATTCTCTAAGTGTGGCCCCCTTTCACTAATACCCACCCTTTCTGACACGGGTGGTGTGAGTTTGACGTGTCTTCTATAGGGATCTAGCCCACTAAGGTGATTGCACTATCTGGTTCCCCCTCCTTTTCCATACACCCTTTTTCTTACTTTCTCACCGCACTCTCTCAAAACCCTCCCACCATACTAAAACAACCCAAGAAGCAAATCCAGAGTTAAGACTTACCTTACCTTCTTTCCTTTCCCGGTTTCCCCGATGACGCCACTCCACCACGAGATCTTCGGCTGGGCCAAAGAAGACCTGAAAGAAAGAAGAGGAAAGAAAGAGTTATATTCACTGGGACAGAGAGACTTATGGACTGATAGAAAGGACTTGTGTATTACCAATAAAACACCCATCTTTCACACCCTCAACACCCAAGTTGTCTCATTTGTCCTTGCTGTTACGCTCGCGCCACAGTGGTGTCAGAAGTGGGATAAGAAAGTAGCAGCTGAGTACAGGAGGACATACCCAAAACCTGAACACCATGGAGGTGAAGCCAACCATTGAAGACATGATCCAACAACTGGCTGAAGGACAACGCCACCTTCAAGTAGTGTGGGAGGCCCAACAAAGAGAGGCCAAAGCCGATAGAGAAGCACTCCAAAGTGCCCTGAAGAGCCAAGCCACTATTATCACGAATAATCAGTTGGTACATGAAACGGCCTTACAAAAACTGACAGATACTATAGCTGCCAGCAGAGTTCACCCCAACATCCCAAGCTTTGTCCTCCAAAAATATCAGGAGGGGGAAGATCCTGACGCATTTTTCACAAACTTTGAATGAGTGGCTTCCTCTGCCACAGGGCCCGAGGAACGATGGGGTCAATATGTAGCTCCATTACTAACGGGTACACTACAGGCCGCCTATCAGGCCGCTAACTCAGACATAACCACTCCGTATAAAGAAATAAAGAAGAGCATACTAGAACGTGTGGGACATGATTCAGAACATTACTGACTGCGATTCCGGAAGACAAAGTGCTCACCTTCAGAGGACCCCAGAACATTATATTACAGAGTGAAAGATTTAGGGCTTAAATGGTTATGACCGATTGGGACGGAACGGGAAGACATTATAAAGATTATTCTCCTCAAACAGTATCTAGAGGCTCTCCCTACCGTTACCCGCAATTGGATCCGACAACATCCCAATGTAGACACCAACATGGCAATTGACCTGGCTTGTGCGTATCATCGATCAAACAAGTTTAAAGCAGGACCTTCCAAGTCGACGAGTTCCACTAATCGACCCCCAGGTTTAACATACCGACCTGCTACCCGAAAGAATATAGAAGAAGCTCCCCTTCCCCGGACGGCTGAAAAGAATCCTATGCAACAGCCTCAATGCTGTAGTTGCGGTGAGTGGGGCCATATAGTTCGGCTATGCTCCCACAAAGAAGAAAGGGGTGAACCTATGGAGATTAGGATGACCCGAGGGTGTATCCTATATACCGGAACAGACAGCTCCAGATATACTCAGGAGATAACGGTTAATGGCCAGAGAATCAGGGCCTTAGTGGACTCTGGGTGTAGCCAGTCTGTTATTAGGGCGACCTGATTTGTCCCAGCGTCCAAACACCCGAGAAAATAGTTTCCATCTGCTGCTGTATAAATGGAGAAATGAAGGACTATCCCTTGGTTTCCTTTCTCCTCGAGTAGGAAGGGAAACAGGATTCATTAAAAATGGGTTTTATTGACCACCTGGTAGAGGAATGCATTGTGGGCACAGACTATATACATTTCACCGACCTACAACAGAGCGTAGAGAAAAAGAATCGTCTGGAGTCATGGTGGGAGGAGGCCCCTTTTTCAGAGACCCCGATAGAGACAGGTACCATACGATATAAACCTAGTAAGAGGGAGAAAAGAGAAAATAAAAAACTTTGGGCCATATGTACGAACACATTTTCCCATTGACACAGAATGGGAAAAACCCTTTGCTACATCTGGCCCTTTATTTTGTGAGGGAAGAGAAAAAAGATCCAAGAAATGTGCAGAATATAACCATTCCCTCCCTACCTCCATTCCGTAGTAGCCAACGAGAGGACTCCTCCCTCCAGAATGCTTGGGAAGCAGCTAAATCAGAGATCAGCGGTGAGGTGGGTCCTTATTTTTTAATACAAAAAGGCTTCCTGTATATAATCACCAATCATAACAATCACGAGAAACGGCAACTAGTCATACCGGAGCCATACCGAGTCCAAGTACTGCACCTTGCTCACAGCCAACCGGGAGGGGGACATTATGGTAGAGATAAGACTGAGGAATATCTATTACGCCGCTTTTAGTGGCCAGGAGTATATGCCCAAATATGTTGTTTTTGTGTGCAATGCCCTAAATGTCAGATGGTAGACCCAGGGCCCCAAAAGAAAGCACCGTTACAGCCATTGCCTATAATAGAAATACCCTTGTCATGGGTGGGAATGGATTTGTTAGGCCCCCTCCTTCCATCAACAAAAGGGTATACTTATATACTAGTCCTTATAGATTATGCAACAAGATATCCCGAAGCCATACCCCTCTCCAGCATGACAACCAAGAATGTGGCTCATGATTGTTTTTTTTTCCAGGGTGGGTTTCCCAAACGAAATCCTGACCGACCAAGGGACTCCATTCATGTCGAACTTAATGGCACAAATCTGCCAAATCTTGGGAGTCAAACAGCTCAAAACCTCAGTGTACCATCCACAAACAGACGGCCTCGTTGAGAGGTATAACCGCACTCTGAATTCCCTATTGAGAAAAACTGTCTCAGAGTCAGGACGAGACTGGGATAAGAAATTACCTCTCGTTCTTTACGCAATAAGATCCCATGTACAAGCGTCCACGGGCCATAGTCCCTTTGAATTGGTCTTTGGACGCCAACCCCAAACCTTTCTAGATATGGCTGACAAACTATGGGAGGAAGAAGAGGGGTGGGGGGGAAATCCCATACTAGAGTATACTCAACAACTCAAAGCCCAGCTACAAACGGTCTGGGAAGACGTCCGTTTACATATGGAAAGGGCACAAGGAAAACAAAAACGGTACTATGACCAGGGTACAAAATTGCGACTTCTACAACCAGACGATAAAGTTCTCCTTTTACTCCCGAGCTCAGATAATAAATTGCTAGCCAAATGGCAAGGCCCGTATAAAATAGTGAAGGCAATAACCCCTGTAACTTACCTGGTTGAGATATCTCAAAAGCCAAGGAAGACACAGATCTACCACATTAACTTGTTAAAAAAATGGAAAGAGCCAGCTACCTCCTTTCCTCTGGTATCAACGGGGTTTCTGGTAACCCCTAACAAGACATTAGACATAGAACTGTGCCCCACTACTCCGGATTTGGAGCTGAACTGACTTCAAGTCAGTCCCATACTACAAGACAAGCAACAACGACAACTCAAAACTCTTCTAAAATGGCATGCGAGGTTCTTTTCCTCAAAACCTGGAAGGACCTCACTGACACAGCGCCATATTAGGACCCCAGGTGGCCAAATTGTACGCCTCCACCCCTATTGTGTCCCAGAAGCCCGGAAAAATCTAGTAGAGCAGGAAGTAGAGAAAATGCTACAAATGGGGGTTATTGAACCATCCATCATCCCATGGTGTTCTCCAGTTGTACTAGTCCCAAATCCAAATGGCTTGGTTCGCTTCTGTATTGATTTTCGGTGGCTAAACGCAATATCTCAATTTGATACCTACCCTATCCCTCGGGTTGATGAGTTGTTAGAAAGACTGGGTAAAGCCCAATACCTGTCAACCCTAGATCTGACCAAGGGATATTGGCGTATACCCTTGTCCCCAGCAGTTTGAGAAAAGACAGCCTTTTCTACACCCTCATGGCTATACCATTTCACTGTGCTTCCCTTCGGGTTGCATGGCGCTCCCGCTACCTTCCAAAGGTTAATGGACCAACTCTTGAGACCTCACTATAAATACGCAGGAGCTTATTTAGATGATATAGTGGTCTATAGTGAATCTTGGGAAGACCATCTTAACCACCTAGATCAAATATTCCGATTGTTATATTCTGCTGGCCTCACGTCCAACCCCGCCAAGTGTCACCTGGCCTACAATGACATCGCGTATCTTGGGTATTTTATAGGCAAAGGACAAATCCGACCGCAAAAGAGCAAAGTGGAGGCCATACACCAACTACCGGTCCCAGCCACCAAGAGGGAACTTCGATCTTTCCTTGGCCTGGTAGGCTATTATAGGAGATTCATACCGAACTATTCCACTTTGGCGGCCCCTCTTACCGACCTATTACGAAAAGGACAACCATCAAAAATACCGAGCCTAACCCCAGGTCAACTATCTAGCTTTCACACCTTAAAGAACTGCCCCACCACCGAATCCATCTTAGGTTGTCCAGACTTTACAAAAACATTCCATCTCCAAACTGATGCCTCTGATGTAGGGATATGCGACGTACTTTTCCAAACAGATGAAGCAGGCCACAGCCACTCTATAGTGTTCATTAGCCGGAAACTTCTGCCACGCGAACAGCGTTACCCGATAATTGAGAGGGAATGCCTAGCTATCAAATGGGCCATTGAAAATTTACAATATTACCTTTTGGGTCGTCCTTTTCTATTATATACCAACCATGCTCCCCTCACCTGGTTGTCCACAAACAAAAACACGAATTCCTGCGTTCTGCAGTGGTTCATGGAGCTGCAACCCTTTTCGTTTCAGCTACGTCAGATCCCGGGGACCAACAGTATACGGCGGATTACTTGTCCCGTTACCCCTTAAGCACGGAACTCCACCAGTCCCTCTCTAGGGAAGGGAGATGTAGCCGGCGTTGGAACACCCGGCTACCAACAATGGCGGCCTCCAGGCAGCCTGGTACCCCGGGGGCACCGCCGGGGAGGAACCGGATGGCACATGCATCGGGAATCCGGATATCCGGATTCCCGTAGTCCAAAACGCAGAACGTCCGCATCAGTAGAGAGGGACAGAGAGGGAAAACGCGGAAGCAGGAGAGAGACGGACAGAACGAGCACACGAAGAACAGAGACGTCCAGAACAGCTGACTCAAGGAGGAAACCCCGACGACGGCAAAGGAAGCCCAGAAATGTGAAGACTCCGCCACGTCCCTGGAGGGGCGTGGCTCAAGCAGGGAAGTTCCTGCTTACAAAGAAGGATATACGCTTTGGTGGGGAAGGAGGAGGGAGAGAGAGGTGAAAAGGGGTGAAAGGAGAAAGAGGGAGGAAGAGAAGGGACTCAAAGGGAGTTCGGGCAAAGAATTATCATATAAATATTTCCCTTGATTGTTTGTTTTATTTGTTTTTGTTTTGTTGTTGTTGGCTTGAAGAAGAAGACAACTATTTTCTAAGAGTGGTCCCCCTTTCACTAATCCCGACGCTTACCTTTCTGACACGGGTGGTGTGAGTTTGACGTGTCTTCTATAGGGATCTAGCCCACTAAGGTGATTGCACCATCTGGTTACCCCCTCCTTTCCCATACAGCCTTTTTCTTACTATCTCACCGCACTCTCTCAAAACCCTCCTACCATACTGAAACAACCGAAGAAGCAAATCCAGAGTTAAGACTTAACTTACCTTCTTTCTTTTCCCGGTTTCCCCAATGACGCCACTCCACCACAAGATCTTCGGCTGGGCCAAAGAAGACCTGAAAGAGAGAAGAGGAAAGAAAGAGTTATATTCACTGGGAGAGAGAGACTTATGGACTGATAGAAAGGACTTGTGTATTACCAAAAAAACACCCATCTTTCACACCTCCAACACCCGAGTTGTCTCATATGTCCTTGCCGCTACGCTTGCCGCCACACCCTTCCTTACAATGCTTTGCTTAGACTTAGGGGGTGATTCTAACCCTGGGGGTCAGTGATAAAGCGGTGGCCAAACCGCCAACAGGCCGGCGGTCCAAAAAATGGAATTTTGACCCTGGCGGGAACCGCCAACACAGCCCGCCACTTTAACACTCCGACCGCCCCGGCGGGACCGACAAACAGCGCGGCGGTCACCGCCAACAGCCAGGCGGCAGACAATGTACCGCCCACACTATCACAACTCACCAATCCGCCACCTTTTCCGGAGCGGGAGCACCGCCGATAAAAACACGGCGGAAACAGACTACGAACGGGAAAACGCTCACCTCTACGCACTCCACGAGCACGGAGGACAGCATGGAACCCGAATTAAACATCCTACCTGCTCTCGTCTACCTTCTCATCTACCACGAGTACGAAGTCCGGCGCAGACGACAACGGTGAGTACTGCACCTACGACACACGGGAGGGGGGAGGAGGAAAGGTTACGGGCACACACATATGCGACCCCCCCCCCAAGATGTACACACCAATGCAGAGTAACAACTCACAGTGACACCACCCAAACACCCGTAAAAAATACAATGACATAACCAAATTGAGAACAAATATTTATGTACAAAATAGCTTCAGAAAAGTCTTATTCAACCATCAAAAAATATTTCATTAAAAAAAAGTATTTACACAGCAGTGGATAACTGAAGCAAGTAGTCCTGCACATCTTACGAATTCATCATGTCCGTGGGCCAAAGTGTAGCGAAACAAGGGCAAAGCCCACACAGGAGACCTGAGTCCTTTGGAGAGAACACTGCAGGGGCATCTGGTGACAAAACTACAGGCACCTCAGGGGGAAGGGAAGGGGGGGGCACCACAGCCACATGAGTCCACGACGCCAGATCCACGAAGGGCCCACCATGCCCACTGACATTTCCTGGGGAGTGCAAAGCCACAGTCTCTCAAAGTCTCTACAGTGGGTGGCTTGCCCACTGTGCCATCCTGGGGAGTGCAAAGCCACAGTCCATCAGGTGGATAACAGAGTCCACTGGTCATGGAGGATGCATGGTGGGCACAGTGAACCGTGAACAGTGCTTGACAGGAAGGGCCCAGCGGAGCGGTGCTTGAGACGGCGGGGCCCAGCGGAGCGGTGCTTGACAGGAAGGGCCCAGCGGAGCGGTGCTTGAGACGGCGGGGCCCAGCGGAGCGGTGCTTGAGACGGCGGGGCCCAGCGGAGCGGTGCTTGACAGGAAGGGCCCAGCGGAGCGGTGCTTGACAGGAAGGGCCCAGCGGAGCGGTGCTTGAGACGGCGGGGCCCAGCGGAGCGGTGCTTGACAGGAAGGGCCCAGCAGAGCGGTGCTTGACAGGAAGGGCCCAGCGGAGCGGTGCTTGAGACGGCGGGGCCCAGCGGAGCGGTGCTTGACAGGAAGGGCCCAGCGGAGCGGTGCGTGAGACGGCGGGCCCAGCGGAGCGGTGCTTGACAGGAAGGGCCCAGCGGAGCGGTGCTTGAGACGGCGGGGCCCAGCGGAGCGGTGCTTGACAGGAAGGGCCCAGCGGAGCGGTGCGTGAGACGGCGGGGCCCAGCGGAGCGGTGCTTGACAGGAAGGGCCCAGCAGAGCGGTGCGTGAGACGGCGGGGCCCAGCGGAGCGGTGCTTGACAGGAAGGGCTCAGCGGAGCGGTGCTTGACAGGAAGGGCCCAGCGGAGCGGTGCTTGAGACGGCGGGGCCCAGCAGAGCGGTGCTTGACAGGAAGGGCCCAGCGGAGCGGTGCTTGACAGGAAGGGCCCAGCGGAGCGGTGCTTGAGACGGCGGGGCCCAGCGGAGCGGTGCTTGACAGGAAGGGCCCAGCGGAGCGGTGCGTGAGACGGCGGGGCCCAGCGGAGCGGTGCTTGACAGGAAGGGCCCAGCGGAGCGGTGCGTGAGACGGCGGGGCCCTGTTCAGCTGTGCTCTTCTGCACGGCGGGGCCCTGTTCAGCGGTGCTCTTCTGCACGGCGGGGCCCTGTTCAGCGGTGCTTGTCTTCATGGCGGGGCCCTGTTCAGCGGTGCTCTTCTGCACGGCGGGGCCCTGTTCAGCGGTGCTCTTCTGCACGGCGGGCCCTGTCCAGCGGTGCTTGTCTTCATGGCGGGCCCTGTTCAGCGGTGCTCTTCTGCACGGCGGGGCCCTGTTCAGCGGTGCTTGTCTTCATGGCGGGGCCCTGTTCAGCGGTGCTCTTCTGCACGGCGGGGCCCTGTTCAGCGGTGCTCTTCTGCATGGCGGGGCCCTGTTCAGCGGTGCTCTTCTGCGCGGTGGGGCCCTGTTCAGCGGTGCTTGTCTTCATGGCGGGGCCCTGTTCAGCGGTGCTTGTCTTCATGGCGGGGCCCTGTTCAGCGGTGCTCTTCTGCACGGCGGGGCCCTGTTCAGCGGTGCTTGTCTTCATGGCGGGGCCCTGTTCAGCGGTGCTCTTCTGCACGGCGGGGCCCTGTTCAGCGGTGCTCTTCTGCACGGCGGGGCCCTGTTCAGCAGTGCTTGTCTTCATGGCGGGGCCCTGTTCAGCGGTGCTCTTCTGCACGGCGGGGCCCTGTTCAGCGGTGCTCTTCTGCACGGCGGGGCCCTGTTCAGGGGTGCTTGTCTTCATGGCGGGGCCCTGTTCAGCAGTGCTCTTCTGCACGGCGGGGCCCTGTTCAGCGGTGCTCTTCTGCACGGCGGGGCCCTGTTCAGCGGTGCTCTTCTGCACGGCAGGGCCCTGTTCAGCGGTGCTTGTCTTCATGACGGGGCCCTGTTCAGCGGTGCTCTTCTGCACGGCGGGGCCCTGTTCAGCGGTGCTCTTCTGCACGGCGGGGCCCTGTTCAACGGTGCTTGTCTTCATGGCGGGGCCCTGTTCAGCGGTGCTCCTCTGCACGGCGGGGCCCTGTTCAGCGGTGCTTGTTTTCATGGCGGGGCCCTGTTCAGCGGTGCTTGTCTTCATGGCGGGCCCTGTTCAGCGGTGCTCTTCTGCACGGCGGGGCCCTGTTCAGCGGTGCTCTTCTGCACGTCGGGGCCCTGTTCAGCGGTGCTTGTCTTCATGGCGGGGCCCTGTTCAGCGGTGCTTGTCTTCATGGCGGGGCCCTGTTCAGCAGTGCTCTTCTGCACGGCGGGGCCCTGTTCAGCGGTGCTCTTCTGCACGGCGGGGCCCTGTTCAGCGGTGCTTGTCTTCATGGCGGGGCCCTGTTCAGCGGTGCTCTTCTGCACGGTGGGGCCCTGTTCAGCGGTGCTCTTCTGCACGGCGGGGCCCTGTTCAGCGGTGCTTGTCTTCATGGCGGGGCCCTGTTCAGCGGTGCTCTTCCAGTCAGTGTAGGGAGTCAGACCTGGCCTTGACAACCTGCTCACTCGCCCTCCGAACGTGCAGTGCCAGGCCCCTTCGGAGACGGAGTCCTGGGCCCTTTGGTGTCGTCCCTTGCAGGCGGGATGGGGCGTGTGGGGCCCTCCTGCTCCGCGCTCCTGCTGGCTGGCCTCTCCGCCCTGCTGCCCTTCCGCTCCTTAGATGGGGCTCTCGGGCCCTTGCCTCCCCTGGCTGTTGTGGCAGGTGAAGTGGCCGGAGTTACCTCCTTGGGGGCAGCCGTCTCAGTCCGGCCTTGGGTGTTGAAGTGTGTGCAGGCTGGTCTGATGGTGTGGATGGGATAGGCTGAGGAACAGGAGACAGAGAAAGGGTGGAGGCAGTTAGAAGAGGGAGACTGGAGACAGGGACAATGGCTGCCGTCAGTGCTGAGGCCAGAGAAGTGAACGCTCGTTGATGGGCAGCCTGACCCGAATGAATGCCCTCCAGGTAGGCATTGCTCTGTTGCACCTCCCTTTGCACCCCCTGGATGGCATTCAAAAGGGTAGTCTGCCCAACAATGAGCATCCTCACCAGGTCAATGAGCTCCGCACTGAGGGCAGCAGGGGTAACAGAGGCAGGGGCTGAGGTGCCTGGGGCGAAGGAGACGCGCGCCTTCCTGGGCGAACGGGCACGGAGCGAAGACTGAGGGGCTGCTGGGAGGGCGGTGCTGGTGCGCTGGGTGGCGGCTGTACCTGTTGTTGCGGGGGGCACAGATGTTGCCGCCCCCGCTAGGGAGCTTCCAAACGAGGACGTGTCCGTGTCGCTGGTGTCTCCACCGGCCCCCGTTGTGGTGCTCCCCTCGCCCTCCGGATCACTGGTGCCCTCGGTGTCTGTGTCAGTGCCCACCGGGGCCTGGTGACCTGCAGCTCCCTCGTGCTCCGACGCCAATTCTCCTCCGCCTGATGATGCTAATGCACAAGAAAACAAAGAATAAGGGTGGGGGGAGAAATAAAACAACGTTGAGTGTATGCCTTGTCAATACCCTTGGCGGAGAGGACAGACACAGGTGCCTCGTGCACTAAGCCGCGAACTTGGGGTATACTACTCAGTACTTCTGACTAGGCCAACAGGTCTAGGGACAACAGACGCGCACATGGGTGATGGAGGACCATGGATAGCTGCACTTGGCACCCTACAGAGGTGGGGGGCGGGGGCATAGGGCCATGTCTAAGGGAGGGGACTACACTACGGAAAGCGCCCTGGCCTACTGTCACACACAGGCCTCCTCCCCCACCCAGATGCCTCAACTGCGCGTAAGGATAGCAGAATGTGCTGATACTCACCCCCTTGTGTCTGCTGTGCTGTCCTCAAGCGCCCATCCAACTCAGGGTAGGCCACCGCCAGGATCCGGGACATCAGGGGGGTCAGGGTACGACTGGCGCCCCTCCTAGGTCGGGAGGCCATCCCCAGCAGTGTCTCTGCGGTCTTACGGGTTCCGCGGCGGATGTCCTCCCACCTCTTCCGACAGTGGGTGCCCCGTCTGGTGTAGACCCCCAGGGCCCGGACTTCCTTGGCGATGGCACGCCAAATATCGATTTTCTGATGGGCGCTCACCTGTTTGACATGTACAGGGTGGGAAAGAGAAAACGTCACATTTCTGCATGTATGGAGTAAATGCCCCCCCCTCCCCAACCTTGCCATGTGGCCCATTCTCACATCTGTCGTGCATTGCACTCCTCATTTTCTCCCCACCCCACCAACTGACAGCCACCCCACTCCACACAGGCATAGACCATTCAAGGAGCACTCAGTGTACTCACCTGTTGGTCTGGAGGACCGTAGAGTAGTGCATACTGGGGGAGGACCCCATCCACAAGTTTCTCCAACTCTTCAGACGTGAAGGCAGGGGCCCTTTCCCCAGTCGCAGCAGCCATTGTCACTTCCAGACCGAGTTCACAGCAGCACTTGCAGTATAGGTCCTCTCCTGTGGATGATCAGGTCTTGAGTGATTAATCAGATAGAAAATGGCGGTCACGCCCGCGGCGGTGCGTACTGCGGCGGTGCGTACCGCGACTGCCGGCGCACATCGTCATTGGCTCCTGAATCCCATAGGGTTCAATGTTAACCAATATGACTCCGTACAGCGGTCTTCGACCGCCTACCGCCACGGTGTGCCACGCCAGCGCATTGACCTCACATCCCATTGTCCCCCTTCACAGGTCAGGCAGCCGCCATTTCAAGGGCCCACATGGCTTAAATTTGACTGCGTCACACAGGCCTAGGCCTTGCATTGCCACACATACACGCCTTTCAATGCATTGCGATTCTTTAACTGTGCAAGCTGTGTGAACGTACCTGTGGTTTGCCTGACTCGGTGCTCCATGTTGTCCTTCCTAGGCACCGTCCGCTGGGACTTCCGAGGAGAAGGATGAATCCTCGCGTGTACCGTCCGCTGGTGGACCTGTCGACAATGGAAGAACGCCATATAATACTACGCTACAGACTTGACCGTGCCACTATACATGAACTGTGTGCCCAGCTGGAGCCAGCCCTGATGTCCCCCATCCGCCAACCCACAGGCATTCCCCCTCTGGTGCAGGTTCTGTCAGTCCTCCATTTTTTGGCAAGTGGGTCATTCCAGACAACAGTGGCCATGTCATCTGGAATGTCTCAGCCTATGTTTTCCAAGATTTTGTCCAGAGTGTTGTCTGCCCTGATGAAACTCATGCGGAGCTACATCATTTTCCCAGAGGAGGGTGATTTGCCTACAGTGAAGGGTGATTTCTATGCCCTTGGACATATCCCCAACATCATTGGTGCCATTGATGGGACCCATGTGGCTTTGGTGCCCCCAAAAGACGATGAGCAGGTGTACAGAAACAGGAAAATTTACCATTCGATGAATGTCCAGGTGGTCTGTTTGGCTGACCAGTACATATCCCATGTAAATGCCAAGTTCCCTGGGTCAGTCCATGACGCGTATGTTATGCGAAATAGCAGCATCCCCTATGTGATGGAGCAGCTACAGAGACAACGTGTGTGGCTAATAGGTGACTCTGGTTACCCCAACCTGCCTTGGCTACTGACCCCAGTGAGGAATCCCCGGACAAGGGCAGAGGAACGGTACAATGAGGCCCATGGGTGAACTAGGAGGATCATAGAAAGGACCTTTGGCCTCCTGAAGGCCAGGTTTAGGTGCCTGCATATGACAGGGGGATCCCTGATGTACTCACCAAAGAAGGTGTGCCATATCATCGTGGCCTGCTGTATGCTTCACAGTCTGGCGTTGCGACGTCAGGTTCCTTTCCTGCAGGAGGATGGTGCAGATGGTGGTGTTGAAGCAGCTGTGGAGCCTGCGGAGAGTGAAGAGGAGGAAGACTCAGAAGACGACACAGACAACAGGGACAGAGTAATAGAACAGTATTTTCAGTAGCACACAGGTAAGAATCACCCATGCCATTTTACATTTCCTGAAAGCCTCCTGCATCTCAACTTTGTCTATTTCCCCCCAGAACTTTAAAACTGATGTTTGATTTTCCGTTCCCTTTTCAGTGCTGTATGACCCACTGCGTGACTTCTGCTTGGTTAGCCCATGGACTAATGCTAAGTGACCTCGGTATGTGTTCAGCACAAAGTTAACAGAACGTAATTGATATGTAATGTGTTATACATTTGTAAATAATACAGGCTGAGTCCTGATTGATTTCAGTGCAATGAGTGATTTATTTTTACTGCAAGATGATGGTACATTCTAATCAAACGGTGATGGGTGGGGGTGGAGTAATGTCCATGGCGGAGTCCAGTTCTCAGTCTCACAGGTGCATTGTCCATATGCCTGTGGAAGGATGGAGCAGGGGCAGTTCAAGGTTTGACAGGGTGGCAATGTGGGACAGTGGGAGGACTTCAGGGGGTATCTGATGCTGGCGGGGGTCTTGACATCCTACTCTGTCGATTTTTTGGATCTCAGGCTCCTCTTGCGGGGTGGTTGTTGTTCAGCAGGAGGTGGGGTTCTGGTGGCCTGTCGTTGTGGTGGGGCCTCCTGTCCACTAGCGCCGGCGGAGGTGGTAGGCTGTTCCTGTTCCGGGCTAGTGACAGGGGCCCTGTGTGATGCCACATGGTCCCGAAACGTGTCCTCTATACGGTTGAGGGCCTGGACTATGCTCCCCATAGCGGAAGAGATGTTGGTTAGTTGGTCGCTGAACCCCATGTAGCGTTCCTCCTGCTGTGCCTGGATCTCCTGGAACCTGGCCAGTACCGTCGCCATCGTCTCTTGTGAGTGGTGGTAGGCTGCCATGATGGTGGTGAGGGCCTCTTGGAGAGTGGGTTCCCTGGGCCTCTCCTCCCCCCCCTGTCGCACAGCAGCCCTCCGAGTTGCCCGGTTTCCCCCGGCCTCTGTCCCCTGGACGGTGTGCCCACTACCACTGCCCCCAGGTCCCTGTTGTTGTTGGGGTGGTGGGTTACCCTGGGTGCCCTGTAGTGGCAGACACACCGCTGATTGACCTGTCCTAGAGACAGAGGCATGGGCCCGCTGGCTGGGAGCTGTGCTGTTGTTCCCAGAGGGGGTTGGGTCTGCAGTGGCCTGTGGCTGCCTGAGGGGAACCGACTGTCCAGAGGTCCCCGATGGTCCGGGCTGGTCATCAGGATCCAGGTCGACAGAGCTGCTGTCATCACTAGGGGCCTCTTCCGGGGGTGGGATGGACATTTCTGGTCCCTCCTGACCGGTGTGTTGTCGTTCGGGTCCTGCATGGGGTAAGAGAGTATGGTTATTGTTTCTGTGTGTGCAATTGCGTGCGATTTATGGGTGCCCTTGTCCCCCAGTGCTGGCATTCCCTTGGGGGAGGTGTTGTGAGGGTGTTTTGTGGGGGGGGGGATAGGTATGTGCAGTGGTCAAGCTTAGGTGATGGGTGTCCATAGTTTGTGGTGGCATGCAGGGGTTGGTGTTGGGTGGGTTGTGCTGGAGAGACATTCTCAGGGAGGATGTGTGATGGGGGGTTGGTGGTGAGGGTGGGGGTGGTGGTTAGCATGCTGGGGGGGGGTGAAGTAGTTGAGCTTGTACTTACCAGAGTCCATTCCTCCGGATACTCCAGCGAGGCCATCAGGATGCAGGATGTTTAGTACCTCTTGCTCCCATGCTGTGAATTCGGGTGGTGTGGGTGGTGGTCCTCTGCCAGTCTTCTGCACTGCGATGTTGTGTCGCGAGACCATCGAGCGCACCTTCCCCCGTAGGTCGTTCCAGCGTTTGCGGATGTCGTCCCTATTTCTGGGATGCTGTCCCACCGCGTTGACCCTGTCCACGATCCGCTGCCATAGCTCTGCCTTCCTGGCTATGGTGGTGTGCTGCACCTGTGAGCCGAAGAGCTGCGGTTCAACTCTTATAATTTCCTCCACCATGACCCGGAGTTCTTGGTCCGAAAAGCGTGGGTGCCTTTGGGGTGCCATGGGGTGGTGTGTATGAGGTGTGGGGTGTTGTATGTGGTGATGTGTGTGTTGGTGTGTGGTGCTTTGTGCTTCTATGTGGTGTGTGTGATGGTGTAGTGTGCCTCGGTGTGATGTAGCTCTCTATTCTGTGATGTTTCTCTCTCTCCTTCATCTCTGATTTTTGTTAGTAGGGGTTTGTGGGTGATGTGGGTGTGTGTTTTATATTGTATTGGGTGTGTGGGTGTGGTGTGTGTATGTGTTTCAGGTGTGTGCCTTTCACATTGTCCAATGTGGTAGAGTTTTGTAAAGGTGTGTGTATTTTGAGCGCGGCGGTGTGTACCGCCAATGGACTACCGCGTTTGAAAGACCGCCGCGTGGATTTGCGGGTCGTAATGGCATGGGCGTATTTCTGTTGGCGTGGCGGTGGAGGTTTGGTCATCTCCAGTTTACCACTGCCCGCTTATGTGGCGGACTGCAGTGGAGGTCGGATTTTTGGAGGTTTTGCAGTTGTGGGTCAGAATGTCCGTAGCGGCTAACCGCGGCCGCGGCGGTATTGTGGCGGCCTTCTGACCGGCGGTAAACGGCTTTTACCGCCGAGGTCAGAATGACCCCCTTAGTATTTTTCCCTCACACAAGAAGAATACACTTGATTGAGCTTTTGACATGCTGATGCCGTCCCTTTTTACCTACTTTTTGCCAAAGTTGGTTAGTCACCTTTTGCCCCAGATGTAATTTTTCCAAATTATTTTTGTCTTTTTACATTGTGTCCTTGTGTTTAGCCCAGCACATGTTAACATTTCATTTGCTAACCTGTAGGGTTTTCCCTTGCCCTAGATAGCTAAGCTTAGATGACCTTGAATTGCCCGAATGCTTAAAAGAACTGAACACTGCTCGTTTTCTGTTCATCAGATTATTCTTCTGATGTTTTGTTTTGTTTTTGTTGAATGTTTAGTCCTTATAATGTTAGTTAGTTAGAATCTTTTCTATCGCATTGGTCAATTAATGGTGGTTCTGTATCTTTATAACTTTGCGTTGAGAATTGTCTACATGACTTTGAGTCTGAGCTTGTAATAAAACCCCTCAACTTTATTTCAGACTGGAGTTTTCTTTGTGTAGTCACATGGGTTATACTGTCAGTTTAAATTGTGTTGTGTGAAGATTTGATGACCTATTTCTCCACCCCTTCATGCTGGGTGAAAAGATTTATTGACCTCTTTGTAAAGCATAACCCTAAGGAGAATATGCTTCAGCAAATCTGGTAACAGACGTCTAGTTTCTCCCACAAGGGGGGAGGGATTAGTTAGACATCCTTTTAGAGATCCCTGAATTTTTTGTAATGCAATTTGCCCACTCCAAAGATTTTTGTCCCATGGTTCATTCCGAAGATTGATGAAGTTCCAGTGTTGTTTCTCTGCAGTGGATGTGTGAGTATTAATAGGGGTTGCGCTTGCATTGCTTTGGCTAAAGATTGTGGTAAAGTGTGATGTTGTGAATTGTTTGCGTATGTTCTGCACTTGTGTGTTTGTGTCACTTAATGCCAAGAAGCAGTTGTTGTTGAATTGGACAGACTAACATCCCGGGATAATGCGCAAGTGTAAGGAAATGGCTCCCTATTGCAGTTACCCTCCACTTTTTGCCTGATACTGATGCTGACTTGACTGAGAAGTGTACTGGGACCCTGTTAACCAGGCCCCAGCACCAGTTTTCTTTCACCTAAAATGTACCATTGTTTCCACAATTGGCACACCCCTGGCACACAGATAAGTCCCTTGTAAAAGATACCAGTGGTACCAAGGGCCCTGTGACCAGGGAAGGTCCCTAAGGACTGCAGCATATGTTGTGCCACCCTAAGGGACCCCTCACCTAACACATGCACTCTGCCATTGCAGATTGTGTGTGTTGGTGGGGAGAAAAAGGCAAAGTCGACATGGCATCCCCCTCAGGATACCATGCACCCAAAGGGCCTGATTACACCTTTGGAGGAGGTGTTAATCTGTCCCAAATGTGACGGATATACCACCAGCCATATTACGAGTTCCATAGGATATAATGGACTCGTAATACAGCTGGTGGTATATTCGTCACATTTGGGACGGATTAACACCTTCCTCCAAAGTTGTAATCAGGCCCAAAATGCCTGTGGCATAGGTAAGTCGCCCCTCTAGCAGGCCTAACAGCCCTAAGGCAGGGTGCACTATACCACAGGTGAGGGCATAGCTGCATGAGAAATATGCCCCTACAGTGTCTAAGACTATCCTTAGACATTGTAAGTAGAGTTGTGGCCATATTAAGTATATGGTCTGGGAGTTTGTCAAAAACGAACTCCACAGCTCCATAATGGCTACACTGAATATTGGGAAGTTTGGTATCAAACTTCTCAGAATAATAAACCCACACTGATGCCAGTGTTGGATTTATTACAAAATGCACACAGAGGGCATCTTAGAGATGCCCCCTGTATTTTACCCAATTGTTCAGTGCAGGACTTACTGGTCTGTGCCAGCCTGCTGCTGAGAGACGAGTTTCTGACCCCATTTGGTAAGGGCCTTTGTGCTCTCTGAGGACAGAAACAAAAGCCTGCTCTGGGTGGAGGTGCTTCACACCTCCCCCCTGCAGGAACTGTAACACCTAGCAGTGAGCCTCAAAGGCTCAGGCTTCGTGTTATAATGCCCCAGGGCACTCCAGCTAGTGGAGATGCCTGCCCCCTGGACACAGCCCCTACTTTTGGCGGCAAGTCCAGGGGAGATAATGAGAAAAACAAGGAGGAGTTACCCACCAGTCAGGACAGCCCCTAAGGTGTCCTGAGGTGACCCCTGCTTTTAGAAGTCCTCCATCTTGATTTTGGAGGATTCCCCCAATAGGAATAGGGATGTGCCCCCCTCCCCTCAGGGAGGAGGCACAAAGAGGGTGTAGCCACCCTCAAGGCCCTCCCAGACCTAAACACACCCCTACATTCAGTATTTAGGGGCTCCCCAGAACCTAGGAAACTAGATTCCTGCAACCTAAAGAAGAAGAAGGACTGCTGACCTGAAGCCCTGCAGTGAAGACGGAGACGACAACTGCTTTGGCCCCAGCCCTACCGGCCTGTCTCCCAACTTCGAAGAAACCTGCAACAGCGACGCATCCAACAGGGACCAGCGACCTCTGAAGCCTCCGAGGACTGCCCTGCACCCGAGGACCAAGAAACTCCAGTGAACAGCGGCTCTGTTCAACCATCTGCAACTTTCTTGCAACAAAGAAACAACTTCAAGGACATCACATTTCCCGCCGGAAGCGTGAGACTTTCTACTCTGCACCCGACGCCCCCGTCTCGACCTGCGGAAAGCCAACACTACAGGGAGGACTCCCCAGTGACTGCGAGCCCGTGAGTAGCCAGAGTTGACCCCCCTGAGCCCCAACAGCGACAGCTGCAGAGGGAATCCAGACGCCCCCCCTGACCCCAACTGCCTGTAACAAGGGACCCGACGCCTGGAACCAACACTGCACCCGCAGACCCCAGGACCGGAAGGAACCGAACTCCAGTGCAGGAGCAACCCCCAGGCGACCCTCTGCCTAGCCCAGGTGGTGGCTACCTCAAGGAGCCCCCCCTGTGCCTGCCTGCATCGTTGAAGAGACCCCCGGGTCTCCCCATTACTTTCAATACAAAACCCGACGCCTGTTTGCACTCTGCACCCGGCTGCCCCTGTGCCGCTGAGGGTGTAGTTTCTGTGCCTGCTTGTGTCCCCCCCGGTGCCCTACAAAACCCCCCTGGTCTGCCCTCCGAGGACACGGGTACTTACCTGCTGGCAGACTGGAACCGGGGCACCCCTGTTCTCCATTGAAGCCTATGTGTTTTGGGCACCTCTTTGACCTCTGCACCTGACCGGCCCTGAGATGCTGGTGTGGTAACTTTGGGGTTGCCTTGAACCCCCAACGGTGGGCTACCTTGGACCCAACTTTGAACCCTGTAAGGTTTTACTTGCCTGTGAACTTAACAATTACTTACCTCCCCCAAGAACTGTTGATTTTTGCACTGTGTCCACTTTTAAAATAGCTTATTGCCATTTTTGTTAAAACTGTACATGCTATTGTGTTTATTAAAAGTTCCTAGAATACCTGAGTGAAATACCTTTCATTTGAAGTATTACTTGTAAATCTTGAACCTGTGGTTCTTAAAATAAACTAAGAAAATATATTTTTCTATTTAAAAACCTATTGGCCTGGAGTAAGTCTTTGAGTGTGTTTTCCTCATTTATTGCCTGTGTGTGTACAACAAATGCTTAACACTACCCTCTGATAAGCCTACTGCTCGACCACACTACCACAAAATAGAGCATTAGAATTATCTCTTTTTGCCACTATCTTACCTCTAAGGGGAACCCTTGGAATTTGTGTACACTATTTCTTACTTTGAGATAGTATATACAGAGCCAACTTCCTACAACAAGTATTGAAGATACTTGGTTAATTTATTATCTGCAGCGTAAGGTACTTATCGTGAGACATCATTAACGGTACCAATAGTATTTCTTGTGTGAGTGTGGTTTGGATGGTATTAGGTGAATCCTGAGTGCACATGGAGGAACTGTATCAACCAGAGTGAGATTTGGTGGTCAAGTCTCATTTGTTGTGTAGTTATAAAAGCATAGTTGGAGGAGGAGCCAAGATGGCGGCCGGGACGGTCGCTTGATACGTGCGCTCCGCTCCCGGCTCCATCAAATCATCCTGATAGGCGCCCCCTGCGGCCCGAAAACGGTGGTCGGGACGGTGGCTTGACAGTGGGCTACCGGGGCGCCCGGCTAGCGTCGCGGGCGTCCCAAGATGCGGGCGCGGGGCGGTGTTGCGCCCGCGCCGGGTTGGACGTGCGGCGAGGGTGCCGGCGGCGGCGGCGGCCTCGGCCGCGCTCTCGCCGGGCGCGGCCGCCCTCGCTCTCAAATCCTGTTCGGGGCTGGGGAGACCAAGCGGGCGCACCCGAGAGGTCGGTGCGGACCGCGCGACTGATGCTGCTCGGCGCCTGGGACCGGGCGAGGACGGCGTGAGGCGCGGAGGCGCCATCTTGGGAATTGCTCCACAACAAAAGAAGAAGGCGACTGGAGGCAGCGGCGGCGGCTCATCAGACAGTGGGGGTCCCGAAACAGGGGGGAAAAATACCCTTGCAAGAAGGCAGAGGATCGAGGTGAGGAGGGCATCAACGAAGGGGGGGGGGGATCAGCACAACTAAGCAGAAGGGGGGGAACCCCGGAAAAGACAAGCACCCTCCCCCCCTCTACACCTCACCTCTGCCTCTACATAAAAGACAGAACAATTGGGGAACGTGTACTCCTGGAGCTTACACTAATGTAGAGTCGATGGACAGGTCGGACTGAGGGTATGCGGCTGGCTGTGGTCTTCCCCTCAACGGGTGCCCGCTGCGGCTGTCCTTAGCTGCGTGAGCTTTATGTATGGCGCGCCGCGGCCGCCCCGGCCCGCGTTCTACCTCCTGTGCCGACGCTTCTCCAGGCTGCCCAGCACCTTTCCCCTCCTCCTGAAGGAACCTTTGGCACCAGGCCCTCCCTCCACACCGAAAGTAGCGAGCGTCCTCCCTCAGCGTGTACAGCCCTGCATGAACTTGCAGCCGGATCATTGCACTCGGAGTAGCCTGTAGCACTCGCGGTTGAGCACCCACGCCACAACAAACTAGAACAAGTCTAAGCCCCCATGCTTGGCTGCCTAAGTTAACGCTATCAAAGCCGGCTGTGTACTCCAGGCCCAGGCGACTCAGTAAAAGCTTAAAACAACGGAATAGGAGGAGTAAGAGTGAATAATTGTCGCGGCCTGGAAGGCAATCTCAACACAGCTAAAATGGCCAGCAGAGCCAAGTCAACCAGAAATCCGGACCGAACCACCCAAGCAATAACGCCTACAGATCAACAATCCGGCCCATCCCTACAATCTCTGGAAAGCACACTTCTAGCGCATTCTGCTCAGTTTGAGAGAGTACTGCAGGCAATATTGGACACTAAGCTATCTCTGGAAGGTAGAATTGACGCAGTCGCGCAGGACTTGAACCTCTTACGAGTGGATCACCGAAGCCTAGCTGAAAAAGTGAAAACAGCTGAAGTTGAGATAGCTGATCTAACTCCAATAGTACAAGGGAACCAAGAACAGATTCAACGCATGGATGTGGAACTGAAGAAGCTTTGGAGAAGATCGGAGGAAATGGAGAGCAGGGCGCGCCGGAATAATGTAAGATTCTTGGGCTTTCCGGAAAGTATGCGTCAACCGGAATCAGAAATTACCCTAGAGCAGTGGTTAATCAAGGAGGTGCTAACCGGGGCTCCATCAAAGTTTTTTTCAGTTGAAAGGGCTTACAGAATCCCGGGCAGACCCCCAGCTCCCGGCCAGACTCCCAGGCCATTGATTGCCAGGTTCTTGAACTATAGAGACCGAGACGCAATACTGCAACAATTCCGCAACAAGGGCCCGTTCAAGTACGAGGACGCGAACATCAACGCTTACCCAGATTTTACGCAGGAAGTGCAGAACCAACGTAATTCTTTCGTCAAAGTTAAGCAACGCCTACGTGAACAGAACATAAAATATGCCCTGCTATTCCCAGCCAAGTTAAGGGTAGTGATGGAGGACCGAACCCATATATTCACCAACCCCGAGGATGCATGGACATGGCTCCACGCCAAGGGCCTTGCGCACCCCCGAGAGGACGCAGAAGAGGACGGGAAATGGCAAAAAGCAGCTGCAAGAAAGCGCTCTAAACGGCGCACCAGAGGTCAGCCCAATGTTTGGCAAGCAGCAGAGGAAAGAGCGAAAGTCCTGAAAGAGACGCCACTGCATTTGCAAAGCTGTAGTGCAACGGCCAGCGGCCCTGAAGAACTGGGTTCGGACTCAGACGCAATCAGCTCTGTCTCCACGATAACAGGAGAATTAGTTGGGCCGATGTTCACCCCAAGAACCGCCGACGAGTTATAACTCACTCATTCAGACCCAGAGAGACTATCAGTGACACTGATTGGAACGCGATAAGCCTACAGATGTTCTGGGACTCTGTCGGGGCGAAGGGACACAGTACCTTTAATAATATGCTTCTTTATTACAAATGCTAAGCTAAGTGTCTGGGGGCATAAATAGGTGGTATATGGCGGGGGGGCGGGACTAGGGGGAACGGATTTATGCTAAGGGGGGCGCCTGTAGATAATGGCAGACTGAGTCTGCGGCACGATGTGAGCCCCTTACAAGAGTCACATCTGTACGATATGAGAATCCCACTATGCAAATCCAACTGGATAAGAGTTATGTTATACATTTTTAAGTTTTGTAGTTTCACTGCAGTTGTAAGCAGTATAGGGGGTTTAGGTAGGGGGGGTGGGATTTATAGTTCAGTAGAAGTGCAAGAATCGGAACCACTAAACGCACATAATATAGTCCTGCACCCGCTATATAAAAATATAAGCAATAGAGAGGCAGAGTTCAGGTGGACCAATACTAAAGCCCAGATCCACAGCACAGCAATATACCCACAGCGCCCTTTGCGATGTCTTCCCGAGTCAACACGAAAAACCAGTACATAATAGTAACGTGGAATATTAGGGGTCTTGGGATGCGGAGTAAACGGGCTAGAGTGCATGCTCGACTTAAAAGACTAGGAGTACATATTGCTATTCTGCAAGAGACGCACATGCTGGAGGGGGACTTGCGCGACCTGCGTACGAAGTGGGGGGGCCAGATGATAGGCACATCGTACTCGGCCTTTGCTAGAGGGGTGTTGATCTGGATAGCGGCTGGTGTCCCATTCCTCATGTCAGCACACAAAATAGATCAGGAAGGGAGGTACGTAGTGGTGGAAGGCAGACTAGACAGTAGACAAATGGCTGTGATTGGGGTATACGCCCCTAACAGTGGCATCCCGGGCTTTCTCACCACTCTTACCCCAGCGTTGCTGTCTAACCCCATGCCCCTAGCCATCTGGGGCGGGGATTTTAATAGCACCCCATCAGCAGCATTGGATAGATCCAGTGCTCACCCGAGTGCTCCAACTAGCAGGAGGCTCGTGAGCCCCCTGCAAGAATGGGCGAATGCTATGGGTCTATACGATATATGGCGATTAGGCCACCCAGAGCATAAAGAATACTCATTTTACTCGGTCCCACACAACACCCACACTAGAATCGACATAATCTGGGGCACCCGCGAGATAGGAATGCTGATCGCTGAATCTGAATACCTGGCAAAAACAGTCTCGGACCATGCGCCCCTGAGAGTTACATTGAATTGGGGGAGGGCACGTCAGGTAATTCCCACTTGGAGATTACAGGTGGAGGCATTACAAGATCAAGCATTCGCCGCATCATTGAGTAAATCTATAAACCAATATTGGGAAGCAAACGCTATGTCTGCAACAACCCGGGCGATAGAGTGGGATGCCCACAAGGTAGTAGCACGTGGAGTATGCATGTCCACTACGTGGGGAGTAAGACGCTCTTTACAAGCGGAAATTAGCAAGCTAGAGAAGGAGCTAAGGATTGTGGAAAAAGCGGTGGCACGGGGGGAGGCCGCCAGTACTGCCCTCAAAGAAATGCGCTCAAAATATAATGAAGTAGATGGCAGGCTCCGCTGCCATGACTACAATTATTACTTAGCTAGGCTGCAAACGGAAGGTGATAGATCAAGTAGAATGCTAGCGTGGATACTCCGAGAGGATAGACAGCAAGCACCGATCGGTGCCATCCGGGTGGGTGCGCAGGAGATGGCTACTACGCAACTAGAAATAAATGAGACGTTTAGGAATTATTACGCAAATTTATACACTAAACGCACATCGTGCACAGCCACTCAATTCGAGGATTTTCTGGCGGATTCCTCCCTGCCCCAATTGCCACAAAATGACAGAGAAGGAATGGAAACCCCTATTACAATAGATGAAATAGAGCTAGCGCTTGCGCAGCTGCCTAGGAACAAAGCGCCTGGCACAGACGGCCTCCCATCGGAGTACTACAAAGCCTATCTGCCCAGCCTAAAATCCCATTTGCTAGGAGTTTTCCAGGAGGCATGGATTGCAGAAAGCTTACCCAGGTCACAAAGGGAAGCTATGATAGTGGTACTTCCCAAAAAGGGCCGAGACCATACGGATGTTAAATCATATAGACCACTGTCATTACTGAATACAGATTGCAAAATATTAGGCAAAATATTGGCTAACAGGCTAGCTCCCCTCATGCACTTATTAATTCATGCAGATCAAAATGGCTTCATTCCAAAGCGTAACACCTTCCTAAATATTCGCAGATTACTGAGCATAATGGGTGACACCCCCAAGAGCGCTCAGGAGGAAATGGTGCTCTCACTAGATATAGAAAAGGCTTTTGATACGCTGGAATGGGACTTCTTGATGGCCACGATGGTCCGCATGGGAATAGGCCCCAATTACATTCGGTGGGTCCGGACACTGTACTCCAACCCAAGTGCCAGGGTGAAATCAGGCGGGGTGATCTCTGATGGTTTCCAGATATTCAGGGGAACGCGACAGGGATGTCCTTTATCCCCACTACTGTTTGCCATAGCAATGGAGCCGCTAGCGGCAAAAGTACGCCTTATGGAGCAAGAGTGGGGAATTGTCAGGAATGGGAGGCACCATGTGATTTCATTATATGCAGATGATGCTTTGATATATATCAGGAACGGTAGTGCAGCTATCCCACCAGTAATGTCATTATTGGCTGAATTCGGAGGATTGTCTGGCCTTGTGGTAAACTGGGAGAAGTCCTGTGTGTTCCCCCTGGCAGAAAGGGCTCCCAATAACCAAGACCCCCCGAAGGTAGGGCGCCTAAAGTGGTGCCCGACAACATTTAAATATCTTGGGATAAACATATATCATACCACAGAAGACTTAAGGGACGGGAACTTGGGTAAGGCGCTAACCTCCATAAAAGGCTCCCTACAATTCTGGAACAGGCTTCCGCTCTCGCCACCCGGCAAGGTGGCAATTGCTAATATGTTGATCCTGCCTAGGCTCCTATATTATTTTGCGGCCTTGCCGATAAACATTCCCAAAAGCTTCTTTGGTAACTTAAACACAGCGCTAGTGCGGCTTATTTGGGGAGGCGGCAGAGCGCGAGTGGCGCTATCTGCGCTGCAATGTCCTTTGGACGATGGTGGCTTGGGAACTCCGAATTTTGAGACATATTACGCAGCCGCACAACTACAGTGGGTCCAACATTGGATCCACAGCCCGGAACATGCCGAATTTATGAGTCTAGAGCCCCAGTGGAACGGGACCCTTCTCCTAAAGTGGCTTACGTCAAAGCCCTCCAAACTGGTACTGGTTAACCCATTGCTTGCAACCGCGCATGCGTGCTGTATTAAATATGTGCAAAAAGGAGCAGATAAGCTTCCATACTCCCCACATATACCACTAAATTCTCTATTGGCTGGGACGGTTGCGGGCAGGCAAGCTGGGAAGCTTTGGAATGAAGCAGGAATACAGGTAGTAGGAGACTGTTTCGAAGACGGCAAATTAATGACGTTCGAGGCCCTCCAGGCCCTCACGGAGATAAACCCGGGTCAATTCCTGACATACCATGCCGTATGTCACGAAATCAGGAAAAATTGTGGAATGGGAGCTTCGGAACCAGAGATCTCCCCAGTAATTCATCAGCTTTTACAACACAGCGATCAAACAAAAATAATATCCAATCTATATAGAACCCTTAACAAAACCCCGGAGGCGCAGGCAGGGAAAGCATGGGGTAGATGGAACGCAGTACTCCCCAACCCGATCCCACTGGTAGACTGGCCTAAGGCCCTGTCTCACATCAGAGGCGTGTCAAGGAATCCAAGATTTAGATACACCCAATTCAATTACACGCACCAAACATATCTTTCTCCAGCCAGAATAAAGCGCATGTTTCCTGATTCAGCACCAACATGCCCTAGATGCAGGGCACCCTCAGCACCCTTCTACCACATGGTATGGGACTGTCCTAATATACAAATGGCCTGGGCGGAGGTGGTAGGGGAGGTATCCGGACTAACGGGACTCCTGCTGTTGGCAGATCCTGGGTCCTGCCTGCTGGGTTTGAGGAAGAGACCAAAGAAACAAAGACACCTGCATAAATTTACAGATCTGGCCTTCTTAATGTATAAAAGATTAATAGAAATGCACTGGAAGGCCCCTAAAGCTCCCAACCTGAAATCCTGGTACTCATTAATTATCCGCTGGGCTCGCACCGAATACCAGGTACTAAAAAGAATGGTGCGTGAGGGGCGGCAGCACACAGGATGCTCCACATGGGAAGATTTGGTAACAAAAATGGAGGCCAAAAACGATGAGAAGCCTCCCTGAACTGTGGCATACATAAACGGGACAAGCGAGGCACAAATTCCCCAGCATTCCCCAACTCGGAAACAGGCCCACAGGGCACCCAGGCACCACAGCGCACACATATAATTCCTTCCCATCACTCAGGAAACAGTTGCCCTTCAAATATTCGTCATCACAGGCCCAGCGCCACACGAGGAGCGGAGAAACAGGCTAGTTGTCTGCATATACCAATTGGGACGATGCCCTCCTCAAGCGCCCAGGGAACCCAAGCATGCAGTGTTAGGCCCACACTGGCAAACATAAGCACCACACACACCATAGGCACTTACGCAAGCCTCAGCCACATACAGACACAACAACATCCACTGCCTCCACTGTGTCCCCATCCTCCTCTTGTCCCTCCTTCCTCCCAGTCTCATCTACACACACACCTGCATGCACCACATCTACAGGCACATCTACAGGCACCATGAATCGCACCAGGACACCCAGCACCACAAGCCGCTCACCTGCACTCACCACCTCCATTGCCATTTACATGTCCCCTGTGTCCTCTCCCAGTGTGTCTGTGACGCCCCCTCCCAAAGTACACAAACGCCGGCAATCACTCACCCAACATCCATCCACCTCACAACAGCCTCCAGTACCTGCACCTGCACCCAAAACACCTAAAGTGACACCTCCTACAACCACCTCCTCTTCCTCCACTCCCAGAGCCCCTCCAGCTACCCATCCCAGTGCTCATCAGAAACTGTCCCTCTGTAAAGTTGACCTTTTTGCCCCCACCCCCACCCTCCAATTAATCAGTCCCGTCGTAGCGCCTCAGCCAAAAAGCCTCCAATACCAGTGGTGCCTGTTCAAGGTTTGTGGAGTGCACTGGCCACCAGGGCAGGCAGTAGGACCCGGAGCCAAGGCACTGGCAGCCCACCCCCTGTAAAGGCTCTAAAATTGGAGAGTGGACGACGGGACTGTGTTAAGACTCCTGGTGGGAAAACAACTGACATGGGTTCCAAGGGGATTGGAGAGTCAGCTGTGACTCCACCAAAGGTGGGGAAGGGCCAGAGGAAGTTTCCCCAGCCTGTTGTGAGTGTCACGGCGGAGAAGGGCGCCATCATTTCCGGCGGTCGAGACACAACTGCCAGCACCGTCGTCACTGGTCCAGAGACCACCGCCAGAGTCAGTGCCCAGGAGGGCCCAAGTATCGTCACTGGTCCGGAGACCACCGCTGGAGTCACAGCCCAGGAGGGCCCAAGTATTGTCACTGGTCCAGAGACCACAGCCAGAGTCAGTGCCCAGGAGGGCCCAAGTATCGTCACTGGTCAGGAGACCACCGCCGGAGTCAGTGCCCAGGAGAGCCCAAGTATCGTCACTGGTCAGGAGACCACCGCCAGAGTCAGTGCCCAGGAGGGCCCAAGTATCGTTACTGGTCAGGAGACCACCGCCAGAGTCACAGCCCAGGAGGGCCCAAGTATCGTCACTGGTCAGGAGACCACCGCCAGAGTCACAGCCCAGGAGGGCCCAAGTATCGTCACTGGTCAGGAGACCTCCGCCAGAGTCACAGCCCAGGAGGGCCCAAGTATCGTCACTGGTCAGGAGACCACCGCCAGAGTCACAGCCCAGGAGGGCCCAAGTATCGTCACTGGTCAGGAGACCACCGCCACCGCCGGAGTCAGTGCCCTGGAGGGCCCCGGCTGCCACAGCCCCGCTGGGTAATGATGAAACGTCATGCCACACACCGATGTCCAGTGTAGAGAACATCATGCCACACACCAATGTCCTTATCAGAACCAACATGTCAAAGCACCGCTGAACAGTCCTGAACCGCCATGTCAAGGCACTGCTGAACAGGGCAAAGACCGCCATGGCAAAGCACCGCTGAACAGGGCAAAGACCGCCATGGCAAAGCGCCGCTGAACAGTCCTGAACCGCCATGTCAAGGCACCGCTGAACAGGGCAAAGACCGCCATGGCAAAGCACCGCTGAACAGGGCAAAGACCGCCATGGCAAAGCACCGCTGAACAGTCCTGAACCGCCATGTCAAGGCACCGCTGAACAGGCCAAAGACCGCCATGGCAAAGCACCGCTGAACAGGGCAAAGACCGCCATGGCAAAGCACCGCTGAACAGGCCAAAGACCGCCATGGCAAAGCACTGCTGAACAGGGCAAAGACCGCCATGGCAAAGCACCGCTGAAAAGGGCAAAGACCGCCATGGCAAAGCACCGCTGCACAGTGCAAGCACCAGGTAGGAATGAATGGACCGCCACATCAGGCATCCTTATCCCATTTGCAGCTGGGACAGTGACAGGACATGACCTTTCACGGGGAGACTCATCCAGTCTGGGCACCAGTCCCTCCCAGTACCAGTAGAGACCTGCATCAACTTGGGAGATTGTGGCTTTGCACTCCCCAGGATGGCACAGTAGGCAACCCACCCACTGTAGAGACTTGAGAGACTGTGGCTTTGCACTCCCCAGGATGGCACAGTGGGCAACCCACCCACTGTAGAGACTTGAGAGACTGTGGCTTTGCACTCCCCAGGATGGCACAGTGGGCAAACCACCCACTGTAGAGACTTGTGAGACTGTGGCTTTGCACTCCCCAGGATGGCATAAATGGACATGGAGCCCCGTCGTGGATCTGCCTTTGCAGTAATCCGGCTGAGGTGCCCCCCCTTCCCTTCCCCCTGAGGTGCCTGTAGTATTTCTATCTGATGCCCTGGCACTGTTCTCTCAGATTGTGGTCAGGTATCGTTTGTGGGCCTCGCCAATGCATTTTTGGACTGATGGTGCACGGACATTGTTATGTACATATCTGCACTACTTCTCGTCTTGTATATAATTATGACTGATTTTCAAATATATATCTGTATATTTTTGTATGACATGTATATTGGCACATTACATTGTTTGACCGATTTTCGCTTTGTGTTTTCATTCTTCCGGGGGGATTGTGGGTTGTTACTATGATTTTTGGTGAATGCATTGGTGTGTATGTTGTAATATGCGAGGGTGGGGGTGGGGGTGTTTGGTGGGTGTCCCCCTAACTTTTGCCTCCCCTCCTCCCCCATGTCGTAGGTACAGTACTCACCGTTGTCTTCGGCGCCTACGTAGCTGTTGGTCATAGAGGAGCAGAAACACAAGGGCGGGGAGTATTTGGAGTTCCGGCTCCATGGATTCCTCGTTCCTCGTGGGATATGTTCAGGTGAGCGTTTTCCCATAGCAAAAGCTGTTTCCGACGTGTTTTTATCCACGGGGAATCCGCCCCGGAAAAGGTGGCGGATTGGCGGGTTGTAATAGTGTGGGCGGTACATTGTCTTCCGCCTGTCTGTTGGCGGTGACCGCCGCGCTGCTTGTCTGTACCGCCGTGGCGGGCGAAGTGTTAAAGTGGCTGTCTTTGTTGGCGGTTTCCGCAGGGTCATAATTCCCTTTTTTTGTCCGCCGGCCTGTTTGCGGTATTTCTGCTGCTTTAACACTGTCCGCCAGGGTTGTAATGACCCCCTAAATGTCTTGAATGTGCAGAATGTTTTAAATGTCCAGAATAACCCAGTTGCATTAAACATTGCACAGGGGTTTGTAAACCAGAGTGATTCAAAGATAGAGAGAATTAATTATCTTTCAAAACCATTGACCCCTTGTGACGGGGTCTTTTATCCCGAGTCGAGGGGATATTGGAAGAAGGTGACAGATGCGGCACTTAAGGGTGTAGTACGTTTATTTTCTTGTTCGTTGGGATTGTAGCACTAGCTTTTCCACCAAACTGTTATATTCCAAGTCCAAAACTAATATAAATCCCTTTTCTTTTCAGGGTTCCTTGGTGTTCCCGGGACGGCCTGGTCCGGTTCGGAGGGAGAGGTCTTGTTCACCCGGCTCTCATGGCCCCAGGATTTCCCAAAACAAAGAAGGAGAAAGGAACAGGTAAGTGGGGAAAATTATTTATATACGGTTAATTGGGGTTAGTAAGGAGTGAGAGGGGGGGGGTTCTGTGGAGGTGGAGGAATGTGGGGTTACTTTTCTCTTGTGACTTCCTTTCGTTGTGCCCTTTCTGTGACCCCCTTACAGTTTTATTCACTGGTCTGGGTACGGTCCTTGTGTGGTTATTCTTCAGTTAACTGTGGTCCTGTTCAAATTGGCTCCCCTTCCCTACACGACCTCAGCCCTCCCTTCTTAGCCCCCTTAAACCCAGCCAACCACCCAGAACCCCAGTCCCAGCCCCGGTACGCTCGTACCTGACTTGGCCACGCCCCTCCAGGGACGCGGCCGGCTTGTAGGGGATCTCCCGACTTCGTCTCGGCAGGGGCGGGAGGTGCCCAAGGGTTTCCGCTCTCCGTCCGTTGTTCCTCGTCCACGGCGGGGTTTCCCTTCTCTCTTGGCGGTCCGTGGCGTTCGTCTCTCTGGCTCTCCCTGATGTCGGCGTCTCTCTCTGGGTCGCGCGGCGCTTCTCCTCCGTCGGCCGTCCTTCCTGTTTTTGTCTGACGGATGACGTTGGACGTCATCACGTCAGGAATCCCTCGGGTGCCCCCGGGGCATCCCCCGGCGGTCATTCGCTCCGACAAAGAACCGGCGTCCGGAGGCGCCCGGTTACACATCCCCTCACATGAATGGGGCTGATCGAGCCCCAGCAGATCCGGAAACCGGGACAAATAGTCAGCCTGACCCATAAGGTCACCAGGGAGGTGGCAAACCTGGAAGGAGAAAGGTTGGAGTTCTATGAACCATCTCAATATACAGTTGTTGGTATTCATGTATCTTGAGAGCCACGTAAGGGGTGCATGGTCCGTATACAGTAGGAAAGGTCTGCCCAAAAGATAGTATTGGAGACTTTCGATAGCCCACTTAATGGCAAGACATTCCCGCTCTATAATGGGGTATCTTTGCTCCCTGGGAAATAGCTTACGGCTAATAAAGACGACGGGATGGCTCACTCCGTCTTCATCCTTTTGAAAAAGAATGGCCCCTACCCCCACATCGGAGGCATCCGTTTGGAGATGAAAGGGTTTGTTAAACTCAGGACATTTCAATATCGGTTGAGTGGTGAGACACCTTTGCAAGGTATGATAACTATGAAGTTGAGTCGGGTCTAGTTGTGGGATGTTGTTGGGCTGTCCTTTTCTTAAAAGATTGGTTAGGGGGGCAGCCAAACTGGAATAGTGGGGACTGAACCTTCGATAGTACCCCACTAGACCTAAAAAGGAACGAACTCCCTTCTTCGTGGTGGGAGCATTGGTGTGTAGGATGGCTTCGATTTTATTCTTTTGGGGTCGAAGTATACCGTTGCCAATGTGATAACCCAGGTAGGAGATCTCACTAAAAGCCAGTCGGCTCTTGGCGGGGTTGGCTGTCAGTCCAGCCTTCCCTAAAGCCGAGAAGATGTGGTCTATGTGGACCAGATGGTCTTCCCAGGTCTCACTGAAAATGACGATGTCATCCAGATAGGCCGCCGCGTATCTGGTATGAGGTCGTAATATGGTGTCAATGAGACGTTGGAAGGTGGCGGGGGCGCCATGTAGCCCGAAAGGGAGAACCTTAAAGTGATACAATCCTGAGGGAGTAGCGAAAGCCGTCTTTTCCTTGTCTTCGGGACCCAACGGGATCTGCCAATATCCCTTGGTCAAGTCAAGGGTAGACATATATTTCGCTTTCCCCAATCTTTCTAAGAGCTCGTCTATCCTTGGAAGAGGATATGTGTCAAATTGTGATATGGAATTGACCTGTCTAAAGCCAATACAAAAACATATAGACCCATCAGGTTTGGGCACCAATACCACGGGCGAACACCAGGGGCTGTGGGAAGGTTCTATGATGTCCAGATCCAACATCTTCTCGATTTCGTTTTCTACGAGGGTTTTCCTAGGTTCAGGGATACGATAAGGTTTTAGTCGTACGGTCTTCCCAGGTGGTGTGAGGATTTGATGATGTACCAATCGTGTCCTACCGGGTATCGAGGAGAACACCCAAACGTATTTATCGAAGAGATTCTTCAATTGTCTATTTTGTTGAATCGAGATCTCTGTATTAATGATAGGAACCTCCCTCTCGCCAGGGGGATCAGTGGGGCACCACCCTATCTCTAGCTCCTTAACGGTATTAACTAGGCAGCCGTGCCTTGGGTCGTTCGGGGGTTCTTCCCATCTTTTTAATAAGTTAACATGGAAGATCTGTGACCTAGGGGGAGTATCGTTAAGCTGAATTTTATAAGTTACGGGGGTTACTAGTCCTGTTACGGTGTAGGGTCCCTGCCACTTGGCCAACAATTTGTTGTCTGAACTGGGAAGAAGAACTAGCACTTTATCTCCTAGGGAAAAGGACCTCAATTGGGTATTCCGATCATAATTCCTTTTCTGCTTGTCTTGGGCCCTCTCCATGTGTTCCCTTACGCTTTCCCATACTGTATGCAGGTGGGTTTTTAACTCACGGGCGTATTTTAGAATGGTTTTTTCCCCGTCTTCTTCTTCCCACATCTCAGCGGCCATATCTAGTAGGGTCCGTGGTTGTCGCCCAAACAACAGCTCAAACGGACTATGGCCCGTAGAGGCTTGTTCGTGTGTCCTGATTGCGTATAATACTAAGGGGAGTTTCCTATCCCAGTCCTTACCTGTCTCCGAGATAGCTTTCTTTAGTAGTGTTTCGAGGGTACGGTTGTATCTCTCCACCAAACCATCGGTTTGTGGATGATAGACCGACGTCCGTAACTGTTTAATCCCCAATAGCTGACATATTTGTGTCATCAGGTTGGACATAAATTGGGTACCTTGGTCCGTTAGGATTTCTCGAGGAAACCCAACTCGGGAAAAGAACCCTATCATGGCGTGTGCAACACTCTTGGTGTTAATACTAGAGAGGGGAATAGCCTCAGGGTATCTCGTGGCGTAATCCACTAATACCAATATATAACGATAGCCTCTCGACGAGGGCAGAAGAGGGCCAACGAGGTCCATCCCTATTCTGGAGAAGGGGACATCAATGATGGGGAGGGGTTGTAAAGGGGCCTTTCTCCGTGAGCCTGGGTCAATCAATTGGCATTTTGGACATTGTTGACAGAACTTCCTAATCTGGGAAAATACCCCCGGCCAGTAAAACTTCCTCAACAAATACTCCTCTGTTTTCTCCCTCCCATAGTGTCCACCCCCTGGCTGGCTGTGTGCTAAGTGTAGAACTTGTTGTCTATAAGGTTCTGGAACTATCAACTGTTTCTTTTCGTATTGGTCTTTGTAAGTGACTCGGTATAATAGGTCCTTAACTATGGTGAACGAGGGACCCTTATCCTGGGGTTTCCGTGGCCGTGCACTTTTCCATGCATGAATTAAACTGGGGTCTTCTCTTTGAGAAGTCCGGAAGCTGGGAAGAGCAGTGAGGGCGAGGACCTTTGTAATTACCCGGGGCCTGCTGGAGTGGTCTTGGGTATAGGCTTTCTTAATTATTCTTTTCTCCTTCCGGGAGAGTTTAGGTCGTACTCTCGGAGGTGATAGAGGCATATTGGAGAAAGGAGCGTCCTTCCACCAGTTGTTAGTTTCTTCGAGCTGTCTAAGGCTGTCTAGGAGTTGCGGGAATTCCGAAAAGTCAGTTCCTATAATAGCTTCTTCCACCAGTTGCTCTACTAAACCCACTCTTATGGGTATTTCTTTTCCTCCCTAGGTGAGGGTTGTCCAGATTAGGGGATATTCTCTGGTTTCTCCATGGATACAACAGATTGATACCGTGAGTCCCGAAGTATAGTAATGTGCGTCGAACAACCTGGCCCTGACCACAGATTGGCTGCACCCTGAATCGATGAGGGCCACTGTGCTTTTCCCATTGATTATCAGTCTCTTTTTATAAGGGGTGTCTCTTCTCCCTGTATAAAAGACTCTTCCCCTAGTGACCCCTATTTCCATGGGTTCCGGTTTTTCTGTTTTCAGGGGGCAACCTCGAGCTATGTGGCCCCATTCCCCGCAACTGAAACACTGAGGTTGTTGTATATAGGGCCTATCCAGTCCCCGGGTTTTCCCTATGTCCTCGTTGATTCTTCGTCCCACTGTCGAGGATGTTCCGGAACCCAGACGCAGGGGACTAGGTGTTGATCGGGGGGGGTTACTTTGAACTCAAGGGAGCGATGAAAGGCGCAGGCCAACTCGATGGTAGTATTGGTATCCGGGTTTGGATGTTGTTTGATCCAGTTGCGTGTAGACGGAGGCAGAGCGTCCAGGTATTGCTCTAAGAGCACGATCTCAATAATGTCTTCCCGATTTGTCCCTATGGGGCCCAACCATTTGAGACCCAGATCTTTGATCCTAAAATATAGGGCCCGGGGATTTTCGTTGGGCCCCCACTTAGCTTTTCTAAACCGGACGCGATAATGTTCAGAATCAAAACCCACCCGTTCTAAGATGCTCTTTTTAATATCCTTATAGGGGGTTATTCCACCGGGGTTTACCGCTTGATAGGCGGCTTGGAGAGTCCCCGTCAATAAGGGGGCGATATATTGGCCCCATCGCTCCTGAGGCCAAGTAGCGGAAGTAGCAACTCGTTCAAAATTGGTGAAAAAGGCATCGGGGTCTTCACCTTCTTGATATCGTTGTAAGACCGAACTGGGCACATTCGGGTGTACGCGGGTAGCAGCGATGGTATCTGTGAGATTCTTAATGGCGGTTTCATGAACCAACTGGTTGTTGGCCATTATGGTGGCCTGACTCTTAAGGGCATTTTGTAGTGCCCCTCTTTCCAACTTGGCCTCTTTTTGTTGCTCTTCCCACACTAATTGTAGGTGTCTTTGTCCGGAGGCCAACTGTTGCATCATATCGGATATGGTACACTTCTCCTCCATGGTTGGGAAGTCTCTGTCGCCTATTCCAATATCCCACTTCTGACACCACTGTGACGGGGTCTTTTATCCCGAGTCGAGGGGATATTGGAAGAAGGTGACAGACGCGGCACTTAAGGGTGTAGTACGTTTATTTTCTTGTTCGTTGGGATTGTAGCACTAGCTTTTCCGCCAAACTGTTATATTCCAAGTCCAAAACTAATATAAATCCCTTTTCTTTTCAGGGTTCCTTGGTGTTCCCGGGACGGCCTGATCCGGTTCGGAGGGAGAGGTCTTGTTCACCCGGCTCTCATGGCCCCAGGATTTCCCAAAACAAAGAAGGAGAAAGGAACAGGTAAGTGGGGAAAATTATTTATATACGGTTAATTGGGGTTAGTAAGGAGTGAGAGGGGGGGGGTTCTGTGGAGGTGGAGGAATGTGGGGTTACTTTTCTCTTGTGACTTCCTTTCGTTGTGCCCTTTCTGTGACCCCCTTACAGTTTTATTCACTGGTCTGGGTACGGTCCTTGTGTGGTTATTCTTCAGTTAACTGTGGTCCTGTTCAAATTGGCTCCCCTTCCCTACACGACCTCAGCCCTCCCTTCTTAGCCCCCTTAAACCCAGCCAACCACCCAGAACCCCAGTCCCAGCCCCGGTACGCTCGTACCTGACTTGGCCACGCCCCTCCAGGGACGCGGCCGGCTTGTAGGGGATCTCCCGACTTCGTCTCGGCAGGGGCGGGAGGCGCCCAAGGGTTTCCGCTCTCCGTCCGTTGTTCCTCGTCCACGGCGGGGTTTCCCTTCTCTCTTGGCGGTCCGTGGTGTTCGTCTCTCCGGCTCTCCCTGACGTCGGCGTCTCTCTCTGGGTCGCGCAGCGCTTCTCCTCCGTCGGCCGTCCTTCCTGTTTTTGTCTGATGGATGACGTTGGACGTCATCACGCCAGGAATCCCTCGGGTGCCCCCGGGGCATCCCCCGGCGGTCGTTCACTCCGACAAAGAACCGGCGTCCGGAGGCGCACGGTTACACCCCTACACAGATTTCAGATCTGACTTTATTGACAAGTCAGACAGGATTTACTCCTGATGCGAGGTACTCTCAGAGATCCTCACCATATTGTGTGGCCAGATCAGAACATCCTATTCAAACTGATTAAAGTACCCTGAATAGAAGGTTAACCTTTAACACACCAGAAGGCATGCCTCTTCCAGGTACCCTGAATCAATCAATTGCAGGTCATCTGAGAACAGAGATGTTACAGAATAATCCAATAAGTTTGCAAGGATTTACTGCTCAGCAATTAAATGAGCGGCTGAATAATTTGACAGGTGCGACAAGAGGAACGAGTAGCAGTGCAAGAGCAGAAAACACCCCAGAGAGAGCTAAACCATTGGCTACACCTAAATTAAATTAGAATTAAATGAGATGAAATTGGGAAATGTAGATCCTGTTCATTTAGAAATTTACACAGAATATGAATTGCGGTTTGTGTGCAAAAGCATTGCCAAACGTGCAGGTCAAGCCTATGACAGACTAGCTGAATTAGCCCAGAGATATGATGTTGATTTGAAGAAATCAAAACCTTTGAAGAGAAATTACAGAGTAAACTTTACTGTCAAGGATTTATTGAACATGAAACTTTCTAGAATGAGATTGCTGATTAGAAAATTAGGGCCAGATGTACAAAGCGTTTTGCATGGTGCAAACAGTGAATTTCGCTGTTTGCGCCATGCAAAACATGCATCACGATGCCCATTCCCATTTTGCGAGTCGGTAACCTGGTTACCGACTCGCAAAATGGGAATGCAATTCGCAAATGGGAAGGGGTGTTCCCCTTCCTATTTGCGATTCGCATCGCGATGTAGAATTGCTTTGTGACCGCCAACGCGGTCGCAAAGCAATTCGCAGTTAGCACCCATTTCAAATGGGTGCTAACTGCGAATTGTGAATGGCTGTAAAAAAAAAATTCAGAGCAGGCAGTGGTCCTATGGACTACTGCCTGCTCTGAAAAAATTAAATAAAAACGTTTCATTTTCTCGAGTGTATTGCAACTCGTTTTCCTTTAAGGAAAACGGGCTGCAATACAAAAAAAACAAAAAAACTGCTTTATTAAAAAGCAGTCACAGACATGGTGGTCTGCTGTCTCCAGCAGGCCACCATCCCTGTGAGTGCAGCGAATCGCAAGGGGTTCGCAAATTGTGACCCACCTCATTAATATTAATGAGGTGGGTCTTTGCGACCCCCTTGCGATTCGCAGATGGTGTCAGGCACAGCATCCTGCATATCGGTTTGCGAGTCGCAAACCCATTTCTTGGTACATCTAGCCCTGTATCACTTACACTCAGAAATGGGGTGCTTTAGACAAATGGGAAGGAAGATGGACAAAGAAAAGAGATCAGAGGAAAACAAAAACAGATTTACCTCCGTCAGGAGCAAGTCATGTTAAGGGAAATGTGAAGATGCTTCCCATGAGAGGAATTCCTGGTGGAGGGCATGTTCATGTACCTTGGAGCAAAAGTGATATTCACAAATGATTACCCAAAAATGAGAGAGAAACCAGTTGAGTGGTATAAGCAGACAGAATAATTTGTGAAACTTTCAAAATGCCTGTGGGGAGATTTGAATACATTGTTTGACTCTGTGGTTCCGGGTAATTTATGGACTAAGTGTAAGGTTGCTGTTGATTGGCCTGACAGTGAACCTCCAAGAGATCCAGTGACATGCGCAGTCTGAAGAGGTCAGAACTTGATTGGCTTTTTTGAAAAACAAGGTATCCCCTAAAGACATTGACTGGCTGAGGATTTACAGGATGACTTAAGAAATCTAAGGAGTGGATGCATTTCTATTAAAGGGAGATTGTTCAGATGTGTGCAGGGATTGAAGCCAGACGTAACTAACATGATTCAGCAGCATTTGATTTGTTGGCAGAACAAACTGATTGACGAGATCCTGCGGTATGCAAAACACTGTAGCGATGAATTGGAAGTGAAGCAGAAAAAGCTAAAGGAGATGGTGTGGTGATGCATTTGAAAACTGCACAGAAAGCTAGTCAGATTCAACAGTTTGCAGGGAATACTGGTGAAATGCAGGGAACTCAGGTGAAGCAAGGTAATGATTATCAGCAGCAAGGTAGAGGACGTGGTGTTCTTGCCAATCAGAATGGGGTTGCTGATGTGCAGACTTTGAAGAGAATGAATCCTTGTTACGGTTATGGCAATTTAGACCACTGGGGAAGGGAATGTACACTTAATGGTGCCAATAATCATGTACGGAGTAATGGAGCTGTACAAGCACATGGCAACAATCAGGTTAAAATGCAGAAAGTTCAGAGACCCTGAATGCTGAATTCAAATATGTCCCAAAGACAGCAGATGCAAGCTCCACAAGCTCTGATGTCTCAACAACAGACAAGTGTTTCCCGATAAGTTACAAATTTAGGTGCGCAATCAGTTGGCATCACAGTTTCCCCTAATTAATGAAAGTGATAATGATTTTTCAGACATTTTTCAGTTAAGATGTCCCAGAGAAGAAGAGGAGCCCATGCTTGGTACTTTCTTAGAAGTGGATCAAGGTGGTCTATATGTGGATGGTGATGTAAATGGTCACTGTGTACAATTTCTAGTAGACACAGGTGTCACATGTTCTACAGTCACAACAGCAGAAGTACCAAACTTACCAATCTCGGGAAAGAGAATGCCGGTTGTAGGAGTTGCAAATAAGTAATTGCCCAACCCTGTAACAAAATCTGTCCCTGTAAAAATAGATTAATTTGAAGATGAGCATCAATTTGTGGTATGTGACTCAAGTCCTATAAGTCTGCTTAGATGCAACTTGCTGTACAAGTTTAATTGTTCCATCATGTGGTATTGAGATCCACATGAATGATGAAGATGCAGCACTCAAAATTGTGAATCAACCCCCCAGTGTCACATTGTACCCAATGTTGACATGTAATGACTTCCCTAGGATTTAAAAGATACTACTGGGGGTCATTACAACATTGGCGGTAAAAGGTGCTTACCGCCGTGCAGAAGACCGCCAATACACCGCCGCCGCCGCGGCATTCCGCCACAGCTATTATGACCCACATCTTGGAATCCGCCGAAATTCAGACACCCACACAACACCGCCACACCAAAGGTCAGTGATAAACTGGCGGAAACAAAACCTCCACCTCCACGCCAACAGAAACAAGCCCATGCTATTACGACCCACGAATCCACGCAGCGGTCTTTCAATCGCGGTATTCCATTGGCGGTACACATCGCCGCGCTCAAAATACACACACATCTACAAAACACCGCCACATTGGACAATTACAAATACACACACCTGATACACATACAAACAACACTCCCACACACCCAATTCAATATAAAACACACACCCACATCACCCACAAACCCCTACGACCAAAAATTAGACACGAAGGCGACAGAGAGAGAGCACAGAATAGACAACCCCACTACACAGAGGCACACAACACCATCACCCACACAACATCCACGCACAAAACACCACACACCACTACACTCACCACAACCATCACCACATACACCACCCCACACATCACACACACCACCCCATGTCACGCCAAAGACACCCCCGCTTCTCCGAGGAGGAGCTCAGGGTCATGGTGGAGGAAATCGTCCGGGTAGAGCCACAGCTATTTGGAGCACAGGTACAGCACACATCAATAGCCAGGAAGATGGAGTTATGGCGCAGAATAGTGGACAGGGTGAACGCCGTGGGACAGCACCCAAGAAATAGGGAGGACATCAGGAAGAGGTGGAACGACCTATGGAGGAAGGTGCGTTCAACGGTCTCCAGGCACAACATTGCGGTACAGCGGACTGGCGGCGGACCCCCACCTCCTCCCCCACAACTAACAACATGGGAGGAGCAAGTCTTGACCATCTTGCATCCTGAGGGCCTCGCAGGAGTCGGTGGAGGATGGGACACTGGTAAGTCAATTCGTAACTATCATATCCCCCACCCTACCTGCATGCTATCACACACCCCCTCCCTCGCCCCCTCCCCTATCACTACAACTCCTCACTAATGTACCCATGACACAAACCACCCATCCCAACACCAAGCCCTGCATGACACAACTAAGCATGGACACCCCTCACTAAAGCATGCCCACTGCACATACCCAGTACACCCCCCCAACCATCACCACACAAACCCACACACCGGAATGCTTGCACTGGGGTACTCAAACACCCACCCATTGCACACCATTACACACACACATGCAATAATCATGCTTTTATGCCCCTGCAGGAATCCGAAGGACCGTCACCACACCAGAGGGTCCAGAGAACACCACTCCACCCCCAGAAGAGGCCCACAGTGACGAGAGCAGCTCTGCCCTACTGGATCCTGATGACCAGCCCGGACCATTGTGGGCCTTGGGACAGTCGGTTCCACTTGCACAGGCACAGCCCAACACTGACCTTCCACCCTCTGGTAACACCAGCACAGCACCCACCCAGCTGGCCCAAACCTCCCTACCCTGGACAGGTCAATCAGCGGTGTGTCCACCACTACAGGGCACCCAGGGTAACCCACCACCCCAACAACAAGAGGGACCTGGGGGCAGTGGTAGTGGGCACACGGTCCAGGGGACGGAGGCACAGGAACACAGGGGAACTGGGAGGGCTGCTGTGCGACAGGGGGCGGACAGGCCAAGGGAACCCACTCTCCACGAGGCCCTCTCCTCCATCATGGGAGCATACCACCACTCCCAGGAGACGATGGCGACGGTCCTGGACAAGTTGCAGGAGACCCTGTGCCTGCAGGACAAACTGTATTTGGGGTTCAGGGAGGAGCTCAGGACCATCAGCTCCGCTCTGGGCACCATCGTAGTGGTGCTGAAGGACATACAGATGACCTTGAGGGACACCGTGGCACTCCAAGGGGCCCCTGACACTAGCCAGGACGATGAAATGCCCACCACCTCCGCCAGCGCTAGTGGACAGGACGCCCCGCCACAGGACCAACACACCAGCACCCCTCCCCCTGCAGACGGACAACCACCACGCAAGCGGTCCCTGAGATCCAGGAACAGGACAGAGCAAGATGGCAAGACCCCTGCCAGGAAATGAGACCACCCTGATTGTCCCCCACCATCCCACTTTATTACCCTGTCCATACTTTAACTGCCCCAGCTCCACTTCCTATGCCCAGATGGGCAGTGCACCTGTGAGACTAATAGACTGGACTCTGCCATGGACATTCCTCCACCATCACCCATCTTCATTTTCCAACCCCCTCCCACTTCTGAGCACTTCAATAAACACCCTTGAAACACAAAACAATGTGGAGTCAGTCTGTGATTCAGTAAAAATGTATTATCAATGACAGTGTCATAATGGGTGTACCATTCTAAAGCTAACAAATCCTATGTCACACATCACAAGCCCTTGAAGGATGCAAGCAGTTGACACGTAGGTAACCACACCTGTGAAACCGTAATGGAAGGGTACAACTCAGTTACCAAATGTTGACTCAAATCGAAAAACAGGATAGAGGTAGACATGTGAAAGTTAATGTAATGCTAAAAATGAAAATGTTCTCACCTGTGTCTCATTGGAAATATTGCTGTATGACTGACTCCCTGTTGTCGTTGTCTTCTTCATCAGCTTCATCCTCATCACTGTCCACAGGCTCCACAGGCTCCACAGCTGCTACAACACCGGCATCTGGATCATCCTCCTGCAGAAAAGGCACCTGGCGTCGCAAAGCCAAATTATGGAGCAGGCGATGAAGATGTCGCACACCTTCTTCGGTGAGTAGAATAGGGATCCACCTGTCATATGGAGGCACCTGAACCTGGCCTTCAGGAGGCCGAAGGTGCGTTTGATCACCCTCCTAGTCCGCCCATGGGCCTCATTGTACCGTTCCTCTGCCCTGGTCCTGGGATTCCTCACTGGGGTCAATAGCCATGAAAGGTTGCGGTAACCAGAGTCCCCCAATAGCCATACACGGTGCCTCTGGAGTTGACCCATCATATCAGGGATGCTGCTATTCCGCAGGATGTAGGCGTCATGCACTGAGCCAGGGAACATAGCATTTACCTGGGAGATGTACTGGTCTGCCAAACAGACCATCAGGACATTCATGGAATGATAACTCTTCCTGTTCCTGTACACCTGTTCACTCCTGTGGGGGGGGACCAGAGCTACATGGGTACCATCAATAGCACCTATGACGGTTGGGGATATGTCCAAGGGCATAGAAGTCACCTTTCACTGTAGGCAAATCCTCCACCTGAGGGAAAATGATGATTCTCCTTACGTGTTTCAGCAGGGCAGACAACACTCTGGACAACACGTTGGAAAACATAGGCTGGGACATCCCTGATGCCATGGCCACAGTTGTCTGAAAAGACCCACTTGCAACGAAATGGAGCACTGACAGCACCTGCACGTCAGGGGGGATTCCAGTCGGATGGCGGATTGGTGTCATCAGGTCTGGCTCCAACTGGGTACATAGTTCCTGGATTGTGGCACGGTCAAACCGGTAGGTTACGATGACATGTCGCTCTTCCATTGTCAACAGTCCACCAGCGGTCGGTACACCGGAGAATTCCGCCATCTTCTCATATGTCCCAGCAGACGGTGCCTACGAAGGACAACAGCGAAGAACCAGTCATTATTCATCCAGGTATGTACCCACAGTCACACACAAGACTACACCACTCACAAAACCCTTCCTGTATGTGTGTTGAGTGTAGGCCTAGCTATGTGTGACGCAGAAGTAAATGGAGCCATGTGGGCCCCTGAAATGGCGGCTGCATGACCTCTAAAGTGGGACAATGGGATTGTGGGGTAACAGCGCTGGCGTCACACACCGTCGCGGTAGGCGGTCGTAGACCGCGGCACAATCCTGCATTGGTTAACATTGGACCCTATGGGTCCCAGGAGCCAATGAACAGGTGTGCTGGCGGTGATGATGCGCACTGCCGCCGACGTCACCGCCGCCGACGTCACCGGCATTTTCTATCTGTTCAATCACTAGATACGTGACCTTCGACAGGAGAGGACCTACACTGCAAGTGCTGCTGTGACCTCGGTCTGGAAGGGACGATGGCTGCTGCGTCTGGGGAAAGGGCCCCTGCCTTCACTGCACAGGAGTTTGAGAAACTCGTGGATGGGGTCCTCCCCCAGTACACGCTACTCTACGGTCCTCCAGACCAACAGGTTAGTACATAGGGAGCACGTTGGATGGGCTAGGCCTGGGTGGAGAGGGCTGGTTGGAAGAGGGAAGGGGGCAGAGTTCATAGAACATTAATGCATGTGAATGAATAGGCCAAATGGGCAGAGTAGGGAGGGGGCCACTCACAACGACGGTGCATTTGGTAATGACTGTTCCTCTTCCCTTGTGCATGTCATGTAGATCAGCGCCCACCAGAAGAGGGACGTCTGGCGTGCCATCGCCAAGGAGGTCCGGACCCTGGGGGCCCACCAGAGATGGGGCACCCACTGCCGTAAGAGATGGGAGGACATTCACCGCTGCAGCAAGAAGACGGCGGAGGCTCAGCTGGGGATGGCCTCCCAACATGGGAGGGGTGCCCGTCGCACCATGACCCCCCTGATGTTCCGGATCCTGGCGGTGGACTACCCGGAGTTGGATGGGCGCTTGAGGGCATCACAGCAGACACAAGGGGGTGAGTACAACCTCATTCTGCTGACTTTGCATGCAGTGGAGGTGTCTGGGTGGTGGAAGTGGGCTGTGCGTGTGCCTAGGCCAGGGCGAGTTCGGTAGGCAAGGCACCTCCGTAATGTAGGCCATGTGGCACTCTACCCCACCTCAGCAGAGTGCCAAGTCGAGGTACAGTTGTCCCTGTGGCATGCATGTGCACCGATGTCCACCATTGCCATATAGGCCATATCCCAGAAATTGCATGTGCAGAGGGCAGGAGCACGGCGTAAAACCCTCTTTCTTCTGTCTCCCCCCCTTTGTCTGCTCTCCCTGTCCTTTTGTACATCAGCATCAACAGGCGGAGGTAGAGTGGCACCGGAGCACGAGGGAGCTGCATCCCACATGGCCATGGAGGGCCACACCACAGACTCTGAATGCACCAGTGGGACGGAGGGCGAGGGGAGCTTCACGTCGGCCACCGGATCACCAAGCAGCGACACGGACTCGTTCGACAATGTGGGCTCCCTTGGGGTGGCGGCACCATTTGTGCCCCCCACCTCTACAGGTACAGTCGCCACCTCCCCTACCAGCACCGCCCTTCCAGCAGCCCCTCAGCGTTCGCCCCGTGCCCGCTCACCCAGGAGGGTGGGCATCACCTTCGCCCCAGGCACCTCAGGTCCTGCCCCAGTCACCCCTGCTGCCCTCAGTGAGGAGGCCATTGACCTCCTCAGGTCACTCACTGTTGGGCAGTCTACCATTGTGAATGCCATCCAGGGTGTAGAACGAGAGTTGCAACACGGTAATGCATTCCTGGAGGGCATTCATTCTGGTCAGGCTGTCCTTCAGCGAACCCTGCAATCTTTGGCCTCAGCACTGATGGCAGCAATTGTCCCTGTGTCTAGCCTCCCCCCTCCAACTTCCTCCACCCAGACCCAATCTCCTGTACCCCAGCCCATCCCAAGCACACCTACAGACCAGCATGCACACAAGTAAACACACACAAGTAGCTCAAGCAAACATAGGCACCACACACACCACAAGCACTAACGCAAGCCTCAGCCACATACAGACACAACAACATCCACTGCCTCCACTGTGTCCCCCTCCTCCTCTTCTCCCTCCTCCCTCCCAGTGTCGTCTACACAAACACCTGCATGCACCACATCTACAGGCACCATGAATCGCACCAGGACACCCAGCACCACAAGCCGCTCACATGCACTCACCACCTCCACTGCCATTTACACGTCCCCTATGTCCTCTCCCAGTGTGTCTGTGACGCCCCCTCCCAAAGTACACAAACGCCGCCAATCACTCACCCAACATCCATCCACCTCACGACAGCCTCCAGTACCTGCACCTGCACCTGCACCCAAAACACCTAAAGTTACACCTCCGACAACCACCTCCTCTTCCTCCACTCCCAGACCCCCTCCAGCTACCCATCCCAGTGTTCGTCAGAAACTGTCCCTCTGTAAAGTTGACCTTTTTGCCCCCACCCCCCCCCTCCAATTCATCAGTCCCGTCGTAGCGCCTCAGCCAAAAAGCCTCCAATACCAGTGGTGCCTGTTCAAGGTTTTTGGAGTGCACCGGCCACCAGGGCAGGCAGTAGGACCCGGAGCCAAGGCACTGGCAGCCCACCCCCTGTAAAGGCTCCAAAATTGGAGAGTGGACGACGGGACCGTGTTAAGACTCCTGGTGGGAAAACAACTCACATGGGTTCCAAGGGGATTGGAGAGTCAGCTGTGACTCCACCAAAGGTGGGGAAGGGCCAGAGGAAGTCTGCCCAGCCTGTTGTGAGTGTCACAGCAGAGAAGTGCGCCATCATTTCCGGCGGTCGAGACACAACCGCCAGCACCGTCGTTACTGGTCCAGAGACCACCGCCAGAGTCACAGCCCAGGAGGGCCCCACTATCGTCACTGGTCAGGAGACCACCGCCAGAGTCACAGCCCAGGGGGTCCCCACTATCGTCTCTGGTCAGGAGACCACCGCCAGAGTCACAGCCCAGGAGGGCCTGAGTATTGTCACTGGTCAGGAGACCACCGCCGGAATCATTGCCCAGGAGGGCCCAAGTATCGTCACTGGTCAGGAGACCACCGCCAGAGTCACAGCCCAGGGGGGCCCCACTATTGTCACTGGTCAGGAGACCACCGCCAGAGTCACAGCCCAGGAGGGCCCAAGTATCGTCACTGGTCAGGAGACCACCGCCGGAGTCAGTGCCCAGGAGGGCCCCACTATCGTCACTGGTCAGGAGACCACCGCCAGAGTCACAGCCCAGGAGAGCCCGAGTATCGTCACTGGTCAGGAGACCACCGCCAGAGTCACAGCCCAGGAGGGCCCCACTATCGTCACTGGTCAGGAGACCACCGCAGGAGTCAGTGCCCAGGAGGGCCCCACTATTGTCACTGGTCAGGAGACCACCGCCGGAGTCAGTGCCTTGGAGGGCCCCGGCTGCCACAGCCTCGCTGGGCAATGATGAAACGTCATGCCACACACCAATGTCCAGTGTAGAAGACGTCATGCTACACACCAATGTCCAGTGTATAGAACGTCATGCCACACACCAATGTCCTTATCACCGCCATGGCAAAGCACCGCTGAACAGGGCAAAGACCGCCATGTCAAAGCACCGCTGAACAGGGCAAAGACCGCCATGGCAAAGCACCGCTGAACAGTCCAGAGACCGCCATGGCAAAGCACCGCTGAACAGGGCAAAGACCGCCAAGGCAAAGCACCGCTGAACAGGGCAAAGACCGCCATGGCAAAGCACCGCTGAACAGTCCTGAACCGCCATGTCAAAGCACCGCTGAACAGTCCAGAGACCGCCATGGCAAAGCACCGCTGAACAGTCCTGAACCGCCATGTCAAAGCACCGCTGAACAGTCCAGAGACCGCCATGGCAAAGCACCGCTGAACAGTCCTGAACCGCCATGGCAAAGCACCGCTGAACAAGGCAAAGACCGCCATGGCAAAGCACCGCTGAACAGGGCAATGCACCGCCATGGCAAAGCACCGCTGAACAGGGCAAAGACCACCATGGCAAAGCACCGCTGAACAGGGCAATGCACCGGGTAGGAATGAATGGCCCGCCACATCAGGCATCCTTATCCCATGTCCAGCTGGGACAATGACAGGACACTACCTTTCACGGGGAGACTCATCCAGTCTGGGCACCAGTCCCCCCCAGTACCAGTAGAGACCTGCATCAACTTGAGAGACTGTGGCTTTGCACTCCCCAGGATGGCACAGTGGGCAACCCACCCACTGTATAGACTTGAGAGACTGTGGCTTTGCACTCCCCAGGATGGCACAATGGACAACCCACCCACTGTATAGACTTGAGAGACTGTGGCTTTGCACTCCCCAGGATGGCACAGTGGGCAACCCACCCACTGTATAGACTTGAGAGACTGTGGCTTTGCACTCCCCAGGATGGCACAGTGGGCAAACCACCCACTGTAGAGACTTGAGAGACTGTGGCTTTGCACTCCCCAGGAGGGCATAAATGGGCATGGAGCCCTGTCGTGGATCTGGCTTTGCAGTCATCCGGCTGAGGTGCCCCCCCTTCCCTTCCCCCTGAGTTGCCTGTAGTATTTCTATCTGATGCCCCGGCAGTGTTCTCTCCGATTGTGGTCAGGTATCGTTTGTGGGCCTCACCCATGTATTTTTGGACTGATGGTGCACGGACATTGGTATGTACATAAATGCACTACTTCTCGTATTGTACATGATTATGACTGATTTTCAAATATATATCTGTATATTTTTGTATGACATGTATATTGGCACATTACATTGTTTGACCGATTGTCGCTTTGTGTATTCATTCTTCCGGGGGGATTGTGGGTTGTTACTGTGATTTTTGTGAATGCATTGGTGTGTATGTTGTAATATGCGAGGGTGGGGGTGTTTGGTGGGTGTCCCCCTAACTTTTGCCTCCCCCCCCATGTCGTAGGTGCAGTACTCACCATTGTCTGCGGCGCCTACGTAGCTGTTGGTCGTAGAAGAGCAGAAACACAAGGGCAGGGAGTATTTGGAGTTCCAGCTCCATGGATTCCTGGTTCCTCGTGGGATATGTTCAGGTGAGCGTTTTCCCATAGCAAAAGCTGTTTCCGCCGTGTTTTTATCCACAGTGAATCCTCCCCGGAAAAGGTGGCGGATTGGCGGGTTGTAATAGTGTGGGCGGTACATTGGCTTCCGCCTGTCTGTTGGCGGTGACCGCCGCGCTGCTTGTCGTGGCGGGTGAAGTGTTAAAGTGGCTGTCTTTGTTGGCGGTTTCCGCCAGGGTCATAATTCCCTTTTTTTGACCGTCGGCCTGTTTGCGGTATTTCCGCTGCTTTAACACCGTCCGCCAGGCTTGTAATGACCCCCACTGTGTCCCCTGAAGTTTGGGATTTTTCAGGAAAAGAGATAGGACTCATTAAAGGAGTTGAGCCCATCAAGATAACTGTGAAACCGAATACTGTAAATCGAAGAACTCCGTCATATAATATGACACCTGAAACAATCACAGGAATTATCCCTATGATTGATTCACTGTTAGGATAGGGAATCCTAAGAGAGATAATGGGATGTCCATGTAACTCTCCCATTAAGGGACTACAGAATCTCTGTGGCAAATACTGCATCTTCCACGATTTGATAAAATCAAGGAGATAGTTGTCCCATATTGTTCCATGGTACCGAATCCAGCAGCAATCTTATTCCAAACTTAATGTGAAGCAGAGTGGTTCACCTTGATTGACTTGTGCCAAGCATTCTTTTCCATACCATTGCATGAGAAGAGCCAGTTTCTCTTCGCAATTCGGTTTGACAGTCATGTTTTGGCATGGTGCCGAGTCCTACAAGGGTATACCGAGAGCCCTTCAATTTTTTCAGAGTTTGAAAAAGGATCTGAAGTCACTTAAAATGCCCTGCCGTTCAGTTTTGGTTCAGTACATTGATGACTTGCTAGTACCATCAAAGACTCAAGAAGCATGCAAGAGGGATACCATTGCCCTTTTCAACCACTTAGCTTAGAATGGACATAGAGTTTCCCCAAGTAAATTGCAGTACTGTAAGAAAGAAGTCTTGTACTTAGGTCACCATACTGAGAAAGGTGAGAGGAAGGTGTCGCAAGAGAGAATCTCAGCAATTCTGAAAATGAATCCTCTAAAGACGAAGAAAGAAGACAGGATGTACCTGAGAATGGTTGGCTGCTTTCCCCAGTGGAAATCTAACTTTTCCCTTTTAGCCAAGCCTTTGCAAGGCCTGACACACAGCGATGTGTCCGATCTGGTACCACTGGATGACAACTACAAACATGCCTTCACATAGCTGAGAGAAAATCTCTGTTGTACCCCCCCCCCCGGGAATGCCTGTTTACAAAATATGTTTTTATTTTGTACTGCTGGGAGAGGGAGGGATGTACTCTCTAAGCTCATACTCAAATGCATGGACCTGCAAATAGACCTGTGACACTCTTGATCATGTGGCTTTGGTTTTACCTGGTTGCCCTAAAGCCATTTCTGCAGTCTGTGTCAGCAAAGAACGGTGCGAAAGCATTAGTATGGGTCATACTTTGAATGTTTTTGTCCCTGATTCAGTGAAAATTTTGTTAACCTACACCAAACTGAGCATCTTACAAGTGTGCATCTAACCTGCTATGAGCAGGTCCTACTTGCCGTTCCGAATGTCAATCTTAAATGTTGCAATAATTTGAATCCAGCAAATTTGTTGCCCGTATCTGTGAATGATTAAGATGTAAATGATGATTCTATTGATGAAATTGAGCATGGCTGTGTAGATGTCACTGAACTATGCACCAAGCCAGGACCTGACGTTCAAGACATTCCCCTACCCGAAAATGATTATGTAATGTTTGTTAATGGCTCCTGTTTAAGAGACAATGATGGTCTCTTAAACACTGAGAGCTGGTTATGCAGTTTTGTACAGTTTCAGGTGTAGTCAAAGTCTCCTGGCTTCAAGGAGTCTTTTCTGGCCAAGTAACTGAATTAGTTGCTTTTACAAGAGCATGTGTTTCTGAAAAGCTGAAGGTGAACATTTTCACTGATAGTCAGTATGGCTTTGGTGTTGTTCATGACTTTAGACAGTTGTGGTCAGAGAGGCTTTCTAACCTCTTCTGGCTCACTAATTTGCAATGGAGACAAGGTATGTAACCTTTTGAATGCATTAGAGTTGCCTGTCCAAATTGCAGTTGTAAAGTGCCCTGCACACCACAAAGCCACTGATTATGTAACTCTTGGCAACAACTACACCAATGAGGTGAATAAATACTGTGCCTTGAATTGTACCGCCTTTAATGGAGAGTATTCCAATGAGTCAAATGATGAGACAAGTCACAATCTTCTGCAGGAAGAAGTATCAGAGGAAGACCAGCAAGGTTAGATTAGAGCAGGTTGTGTCAAAAGAGATGAAGATGATGTTTGGGTTTCAAGTGATGGAAAAGTTGTGATGCCTTATAGTTTGTTACCACCTATGGCTCAGCATTACCATGGTCCAGCTCATGTTGGTCGTGATGCTATGAGTAGAGCATTCAAACAGACTTGGCTTAACTCCAGATTCAGATTGATGGCCGCCACCCTATGTCATAGATATGTCACATTTCAGCAGATGAATGTAGGTGAATGTACAGCAGTCACACAGAGTCACATAGGCAGATCAGGAGGACCTTTCAACAGGATGCAACTTGATTTTATTGAGCTTCCCGCATGCAACAGATTGAGATACATCTTGGTCTTTGTGTGCGTTTTCTCTTCTTAGGTTGAGCCGTACCGGACCAGGAGAAATGGCAGTCTTACAGTAGCAAAAGTGTTACTTAGAGAGCTGATACCTGGATTCGGAATCCAGACTTCTCTAGAGTCAGACCGAGGGACACACTTCAACAATGAAGTCCAGAAATTATTATCTGCGGCATTCCAAGTTGAGGAAAAAATGCACTGCAGTTACAGGCCTGAGGCTTCTGGATTGGTGGAGAATGATAATGGAATTTTGAAGTCCAGATTGGTGAAAGTATGTGCTTCCACCTCTCTGAAATGGCCGGAAGCAGTGCCTCTTGATTTGATGAGTTTGCAAAGTACTCCAGACAGAAAAGTGGCCTGTCCCCACATGAAAATAACATGAGGGGGCGCCATGAGTTTGCCAGCTATACATAAAAATGTTCTTGTGACCATCACAGATGACTTGGTACTAGAATGTAGCAAAGAACAAGCTGAGGTGGTTCAATCTGTGTCTCATCAGGTTGGAGAATCTACAGTTCAGCGCAGCAGAAACTCTGCCATGACATGTGCCCAGGCGACTGGGTAATGGTCAAGAAGAATGTGAGGAAGTCCTGCTTAGAACCATGTTGGAAAGGGCCACACCAGGTTGTGTTAGTGACTACAACGGCTGTGAAGTGAGCTGGTCTCCATAACTGGGTTCATGCTAGTCACACTCACAAAGTTCTAGGTTACAGCACCTGTCCCTGAAGGATCAGTTACAGTGAGACAGAGGAATTGGGTTAGTCAAGCTGTTGGGGATGTGCAAGTGGTTGATACTGCACAGTTGCATTCTGAAGGGGGGGTCTGTGTGAGTCAACAGCAGTGTTTGGTACAGAAGGGTTGAGACAGAAGCAGTTGGCTCAGAAAAGCTGAGATGCTGATCAAGGACCTAGTGCTGTAACAATAAGAATTGTACCTGGAGACAGATGGCCAAGTGAACAAACTGTGCCAGTAGTCCTTATCTTCCGGATAATAGTAAGAGATGAGAAAGTATAAGGCAAGTATGACAAGCATGAAAAAGGACCTTAAGGAATTAGAGACAACAGGTGTGTGGGACGCAATAGGGAGTGGTTTTTCAGCAGTTGGAAATTGATTTGGGAGTTTAGGGAAAGGAATTGTTAGTAGTATCCTGAGACCCATGTTGTCAATAGCTTTGTGCGCTTTAGTTGCCCTTGGTCTCTACAAGTGAAGCATGAAGCTGAACGAGATGAGAGCAAAGAGAGGAAAAAGAAAGGAACAGATTGAAATGGAGACTAGAAGGAGTATCTATTATAGTGACACTAAGCAGTTGGAGGAGTCCAGAAGATCTTTCCTGAAACAACCTTAAAGATTTAGATCTGTCTCATCCAAAATGAGAAATTGTGTAATCTGATTTGATGGCTTGATTCGCCCTCAGAGGAGGGATTGATGTAGCAGAAATGTTGTACCTCTGGCACCACAGTGATCATCTATATGTGACAATCTTTGCATTTTGTTATTTGAAGTAATAATAGGGTTATCAGTTTGCACAAAATCGGCATTGAATGTCAGGAAATTAATGTTTTATATGTTACATGCAGAAGTCAGAATTACAGTTCTGCACTGTAGTTAAAACAATTTCATTTTATATATACTGTAAAGTGAACACAGACAAAGCTTATTAATGTTGAATTTCATAATTTGAATTTTAAATATGCCTTGTTTTGCATAAATGAATTCACTGTTTTAACTCACTTTGCTTAGCTTAAGTGAGACATGTAATGCCCTGTTTCGTGACTGTGTAGAAAAATGTTTAGTTATTCTTGCTAACATGTCAGTTCCCAAGAAATGCTAGTTTGGTAATAGATGCCTTATTGTTTTACACACAGTGAGCCTGAGAAACTAACCTTGAGGCTAGTACATCCAGGAACTGTGGAAGTAAAATGTCTACATTTGTTTCAACTCATACGGATGATCTAAGATGGATGCCTTTCTCATGTCAGTAGTGGAAATCTTCACTGATGTTGCAATTCCCTGTTGCATGACAAACTTTGATTGGACAATTACACCTTCTGAGTAATGTGGAGTGATAGATGAGCAACTCTTCCTGCACTATGAACTTTAGTATAGCGTTCCCCCGCTGGATTTTGCACAGTCTGCTCGATTTCACCCTTCCTGCTGGATCCCTTTGGACGCTGAGTGGCCACATGGGTCATACTATTAACTGAAATTGTGTTGTCTGAACGTTTGATTTCCTATTTCTTCACTCCTTCATGATGGGTGAAAAGATTTATTGACCTCGTTATAAAGCATAACCCTAAAAAGAATATGTTTCAGCAATTCTAACACTTAATGGTTCTGAAAAGGAACACTCCTCCGTTGAGAATTTCTCAGTTCTCTAACCTTAGATCCATTTTGTTTTTGACAATGCCATCTTGATGCTTGCACGTTTTAAATCATAATGCTTCTTATAAACCTGTGGGGTTACATGATTTTACTGTTTACCACATCTGTTGACCATTCGGGTTGTCAATAGTACTGTTAGAAATGGGGTCTCTAGTTGGCAGTCGGTTTGCATCCTGTCAAAGTAGGGACCCTCACTCAAGTCAGGATAAGAGAGATACCCCCTCAGATAAACCCTGCTCACCCCTTTGGTAGCTTGGCACGAGCAGTCACGCTTATCTCATAGCAATGTGTAAAGCATTTGTACATAACACACAGTAATAAATGAAAAGACTATAAAAGGACACCACACCAGTTTTAGAAAAAGAACCAATATTTATCTCTATAAAACAAGACCAAATACGATAAAAAAATCCACCATACAATAATAAACATATGAATTCTTCAAGAGTTACTCAAAAATACAGTTCCTTGAAGCCGATAGCTCCCCCGGGGTCTATCACGGCGCCATGATCAATAAAACCAACAGTTCAGGCCAGCCGCGGCATCGCGGGCCAGGTACAGTGTCAGGAAGACCCGCAAACAGGACCTTTGAAAATGCAAGGCGTCGTGATCCTTGCGGTGAGCTCCGGGGAGCGGCGTCGCGGTGTCGGTTCTGGAGTCGGTGCAGGAGTCGTCAGGCCCTTGAAGTCACACCCCTTGCGGATTGAACTCCGGGCTGATGAAGACAGGAGTGCTGGCATGGATGGCGTCGGGGCTGCAATGCGAAGCGGGACGATGAAACTTGCAGTGCCCACAGGTCATGGTGCGGGCAGCGGCACGGTGATGGCATCCAGCGGCATCGGTGAGACCAGGGCTGTGATGTGAAGTGGGGTGGTGCGACGTGCAGTGTCACCAGGTCACGGTGCAGGCATTGGCGTCGTCATTTCTGATGCACTGTCGTTGGTAGGCCCAAGCCAGCAGTGCCGGTGGGAACGGTGCTTTGCGACACTCATGAGCGCTGTCTACAGGCCACAGTGCATGCAGGATGCATGGTGATGACACTGGAGTCGATGGCGCTTGCATTGGTGGACAGGGCTGCGGTGCGGGGCAGGACGGTGCTTCGTGTACCCCATGAGCGGTGTCCACAGGCCACGGTGCAGGCAGCGGCTCCAGTATCAGTGGGAGCAGGGGCGTCGGGGATGCCCAGGCTGCAGTGTGAGCAGGCAATGCCAGAGTGCAGGGCCCACAGGTTGCAATGCGAGCAGGGGCTCGGTGAAGTAGTCGGTGAGACCAGGGTTACTGTGCGAAGCGGGGCAGTGCAGCTCCGTGTGATGTCAGCAGGTCATGGTGCAGGCCAGCAGCTTTGTTGGCAGTGTCGCAGTGGTTTCTCCTCTTGAAAAGCACAAAACACACAGTTCTCAGTACTGCAGGTCAAGGAAACTGAAGTCTTTGGTGTCCCTGAGACTTCCAACAGGAGGCAAGCTATATTCCAAGCCCTTGGAGAACTCTCTCAAGCAGGACTGTTTTCAGGCAGAAGCAGCAACTGCAGGCCAGTCCAGCAAAGCAACACACCAAAGAGGCAGTACTTCTTGATTCCAGAAAGATTCTAAACGCCTGGGGTTTTGGGTCTTCTTTTTATACCCCTTTCTTCCTTTGAAGTTGGCAAACTTCAAAGCAAAAGTCTCAAGTATGTGCAAGATCCTTCCTTGTCCAGGCCAGGCTCCAGTCACACACCAGAGGGATAGAGACTACATTGTGTGAGGACAGGCACAGTCCTTTCAGGTGTAACTGACCACTCCTCCCTCCACTCTAGATCAGATGGTCCATCAGGATATGCAGGCTACACCCCAGACCCTTATGTGTCACTGTCTAGAGGGAATTCACAACAGCCCAACTGTCAAACTAACCCAGATGGGGAATCCAAAAACAGTCACAGAATGGTTTAAGTAAGAAAATGCTTACTTTCCAAAAGTGGCATTTTTAAACACACAATCTGAAAACCAACTTCACTAAAAGATGTATTTTTCAATTGTGATTTCAGTGACCCCAAACGCCATATTTCCATCTGCCCTCAAAGGGAATCTGCACTTTAAATATATTTAAAGGCAGCCCCCATGTTAACCTATGAGGGAGATAAGCCTTGCAACAGTGAAACCCGAACTTGGCAGTATTTCACTGTTAGGATATGTACAACACACCAGTACATGTCCTAACTTTTAAATACACTGCTCCATGCCCATGGGGCTACCCAGGGCCTACCTTAGGGTTGCCTTGCATGTAAGAAAAGGGAAGGTAGCGGCCTGGCAAGTGGTTACACTTGCCAGGTCGAATTGGAAGTTTAAAACTGCACAAACAGACACTAAGGCCCTCATTACAACCCTGGTGGTCGGTATTAAAGCGGCGGTAATACCACCAACATGCCAGCGGAAAAAAAAAATGGAATCACAACCATGGCGGAAACCGCCAACATAGACAGCCACTTAAACACTCCGACCGCCACGATGGTAGAAACAAACACCGCGGCGGTAACCGCCAATAGACAGGCGGAGGACAAAGTACCGCCCACTGTATTTCAACACGCCTATCCGCCACCTTTTCCGGGGTGGAACCAATGCTATCAAAAGCACAGCGGAAACAGTACACAGAAGGGAAACCACTCACCTCTCGACACCCAACGAGGAACCAGGACGCCATGGAGCCTGCACTACAGGTGTTACCAATCCTGCTCTTCCTCCTGCTCTATCAGGAGCAGGACAGACGCCTTCGACGACCATGGTGAGTACTGCACCTACAACACAGGGAAGGGGGGGAGGGAAAAGAGAGTGACACACTGTCAGAGTCACCAGATCCTCGGGGACTGTGCACGTTCTTAACACGTCCACCACTGAACAGCTCCAAGACTCTGATAGATAAATCACAGAGACTGAGAGAGTTCAAGAGGGGAAGAGGGGATTAGGAAGGGAACAGCTGGGAAGGAGACCTGTAGTAAGAAAAAGGTTAGAACACACAATATGAAAATTATATCTCCTGAAATCAATACTAGACCATGATTCTAAGCCTAGTCACTCTGAAAACATGAACAATCTAAGAGTTAAGTTTAAAATGACTAAGTTTCAAGATGGCCGGATACCTGAAAGGGAATCAAGATGAATTAAATGAAAACGTTCTTAATTCAAGTACTTTCCTTTACATGAGAATCAGAAAAAACATTTTGACTAAATTTTAAACCAGTCATATAAATCCTGTTATGAGAATGTATACTAGGACCATACAATATTGCATCTAGAAACTCTGGCCTTCTGTGTACTCTTAAAATGTTTCAACACAAATTGCACATATTGCAGGTATATATATATATATATATATAGTAAACACCATAAAAGGATTGTGCACCATGAATAACACAATATGGATTCAGGAAACAAATCACATAACTTGTCAACTCGAATATTACATAATAAATATCTTAGAATAGTGGCATACAATAAACGACATGAAATAAACTCAAGGAGAGAATCGTGCGTCTTGCCGATTCGAGTGTCACCATGTAAAATATCAAGAAATGGTAGCACGCAATGAATATCAAAGTCAAATCATCATTAATCAAATTGCGCGTCTTGACGATTCGTAAAACACAATGTAAATGTCAAGAAATAACAGCTCACAATAAATAACAAGATCAAAGTACAATTAAACGAATCGCGCTTCTTTTGCCAATTCTTAAGCCACCATGCAAATGTCAAGAAATGGTAGCGCGCAATGAATAACAAAGTTAAATCCTCATGAAACGAGTTGCGCGTCTTGCCAATTCGTAAAACATCATGTAAATGTCAAGAAATAGTAGCGCGCAATGGACAACAATGTTTAAACACCATAAAACGAATCGCGCGTCTTGATGATTCTTAAGCCACCATGCCAATGTCAAGAAATGGTAGCACGCAATGAATAACAAAGTCAGATCTTTATGAAACAAATCGCGCGTCTTGCCTATTTGTAAACTACCATATAAATGTCAAGAAATGGTAGCGCGCAAGTAATCTGTTACTCATTTAAGAATTAAACCAAGAATATGAAAATTCTCAATAACGGTGTCGGAACAGTCCAACCACTGTCTTACCGACTGGAACAATGATCACCAATGAAGGATGAAGGGCAGAAGACTGGAAGATCCAAATAGGCCGCCGGGACAGGAGCTCAGGAAGAAGCTGCTGCTCTGCACCGGGACCTCTGAATAGTGAGCACTGGGAGTTGGGCTGGCTCTCTTTTATAGAGTTTTGGCCCAGCCTAGAAGCACGCCCAGGCATGTTGCAGGGAAAGTCTCTGGAAGGCCCTGGAAAGGGGCCACACCCTAACACACTCTGAAAACCTGCAGCAATACATTGCAAAGGAACAGTATTTGTAAGCATATTAAAAATAAGTTTTCTGGATTGAACTCTGCAATGCAAAAGGTTAAACCACAACATATCAGCACAATGCGTAAATTATGTTGTTTTGAGAGTGCTGGGTTTTTGCATTTTTGTCGCCAATAGAGCGCATACTGCTCTGGTGTTGACACACTCACACGCAACAAGCAATACCCCCACCCTCACCCACAACAGCATACACACAAATACATGCAGCAACATTACAAATACACCCCCTTGCCCCCTGGAAGAACGCAAGGACAAAAGGAAATGATTGTAACAATTGTAATCATGAAAAATCTGATAGTCAAAAATCAAAATTCAGTATATACAAATATGTACACCAACTACACAAGTCTGGATAGTGTACCAATCATTGTCCGTGGACCACTGGTCCCTAAATGCATGGGCGAAGCCCACACAAGATAACTAACTGGAAACGGAGAGAACACTGCAGGGGCATCAGATCGAAAATATACAGGCACCTCAGGGGGAGGGGGGCACCTCAGCCAGATGAATGTACAATGCCACTGCTGCACGAGGGGGCTCCATGCCCATTGCTGTATCCTGGGGAGTGCAAAGCCACAGTCTCTCAAGTCTCTCTGAAGTGGGTGGTTTGCCCACTGCTTTATCCTGGTGCCCAGAGTGCTTCATCCTGCCAAGGACTGAGGTTGTGGATGTCAATCTCCACTGGTTCTGGACGGGGCCTGGTGCCCAGAGTGCTTCATCCTGCCAAGGACTGAGGTAGTGGATGTATCTCTCCACTGGTTCTGGAGGGGCCCTGGTGCCCAGAGTGCTTCATCCTGCCAAGAACTGAGGTAGTGGATGTATCTCTCCACTGGTTCTGGAGGGGGCATGGTGCCCAGAGTGCTTCATCCTGCCAAGGACTGAGGTAGTGGATGTATCTCTCCACTGGTTCTGGAGAGGGCATGGTGCCCAGAGTGCTTCATCCTGCCAAGGACTGAGGTAGTGGATGTATCTCTCCACTGGTTCTGGAGGGGGCACGGTGCCCAGAGTGCTCCAGGTGCAGTGTGGCCAGTACCATTCCCTCACCTGGGTGTGTGTGCCACGAGATTGCCAAGGTACAGGTAGCATAATACGCCATGGAGGCAGCGACATACCCCACACTGCTGCGGCATCGCATTCCACCTGCAGGTGCAAACAGTGATGGAAGTCATGCCTCATGGAAGCTGGCCAGGGTCCAGGAAGTCTCCTCCAGCCTCGGACGACTGACCACTTGGGTTGGTAGCCATGTCAGCGATGATGCCACTGTCTGAGCATGTCGCGGGGCTGGTGGCGGTGCTTGCGGCGGTGTCTGTGGGGGCGGTGGTGCATGGGTCAGCTCCTGCTGAGGGACACAGCAGGACGTCTCCTGCAGCCTCGAACAGCTGCCCACTGGGATAGAGGCTGGGGACTGTCGCTGAGGCTGTAGACGTGCCGGTGGCTGTGCAGGTGGCTGTGCAGGTGGGGGTGCAGGTGGCGGGGCAGTTTGCGGTGTTTGCCGCCATACAGGTTGGTGTGGTCGTGGACAGAAGGTGTGACACTGGTCCCTCAGTCGGTACCACCATGCCCTCTCCTGACCTGCTCTTGTGTTTTTGTCCCTTCCCCACCTTTGATGGTGCCGCAGTTGTCTTGCCACTATCCCCTTTTGTTTTTGTTGAGCCCTTGGTGGCTGGTAGGTGCGGCTTCTCCCTCTGGGATGTGGGCACCTTTATAACCTTGGCAGGTGGTGGAATGTCCTTGGCCTCGCCAAGTGGCACACTGGCAGCCCTGATGGGTGGCGCACTCGATGACCCCACAGTTGCTGGCACCACTGTGCCTGGGGATTTGGTGGCTGAGGTGCTGGGCTGGGACCTGAAAAACCCTGGCCCTAGGGAAAGGACGGGGGGAGGAGGTGTAGGGAAGAGGTCAATGTTAGCCAGGAAAAGTTTTTTAGACACACAGGGATGGGAAGATGGAGGGGGTTTGGGAGTGGAGGGAGAGGCAGTGGTTGTAGGAGGTGTACGTCTGCTGAATTTGGGTGAAGGTGTATGGGCCGGAGGCTGTTGTTAGGTGGATGGCTGTTGGGTGGGTGTGTGCCTGCGTTTGTGTACTTTGGGAGAAGGGCTCACAGATACACTGGGAGAGGACACTGGGGGTGTGTGAATGGTAGTAGGGGTGGTGATTGCACGTGAGCGGTGTGTGGTGATGGGCGTGCTGGTGATGGAGGTAGTGGCTGAGGATGTAGTGCATGCAGGTCTGAGTGGAGACGAGACAGGGAGGGAGGAGGAGGACGTGGAGGAGGGGGATACAGTGGAGGCAGTGGATGTTGCAGTGTCTGCATGGGGATGGTGCTTGTGTGAGTGCCTGTGGGATGTGTGGTGCTTATGTTTGCCATGTACACTCTTGTGTGTTGATGAGTGTGCATGCTGGTCTGATGGTGTGCTTGGGATAGGCTGAGGTACAGGGGATTGGGTCTGGGTGGAGAAAGTTGGAGGGGGGAGGCTGGACACAGGGACAATGGCTGCCATCAATGCTGAGGCCAGAGCCTGAAATGCTCTCTGTTGGGCCACCTGCCCAGAATTAATGCCCTCCAGGTATGCATTTGTTTGTTGCAAATGCCTCTCAATACCCTGGATGGCATTCAAAATGGTAGATTGCCCAACAGTGAGGGATCTCAGGAGCCTCCTCACTGAGGGCAGCAGGGCTGACTGGGGCAGGGCCTGAGGTGCCTGGGGTGAAGGAGATGCCCACCCTTCTGGGTGAGCGGGCACGGGACACACGCTAAGGGGCTGCTGGGAGGGCGGTGCCGGGAGGGGGGTGGCGGTTGTACCTGTTGATGCGGTGGGCACAGAGGTGCCCGCCACCGCAAGGGAGCTCCCATAAGAGGTGGAGTCACTGTCACTGGTGTATGCTCCTGTCCCCGCCGTGGAGCTCCCCTCGCACTTCGTCCCACTGGGGCCTTCAGACTCTGTTGCTTCACCCTCCAGGGCCAAGTGGGTTGCAGCTCCCTCCTGCTCCCGTGCCACTGCTCCTCCGCCTGATGATGCTATTGCACACAAGAACAGGGAGACCACAAAAAGGGAGGGAAAGACAGAAGAAAAACATGTTCAGTGCATGCAACACCACTACCGTTGGCGGGCACAACACACAGGGAGCAGCCCTCAGCACTACGCCATGCACTAACAGTTCCTAGAAACTTCACCTGACCATGGGGTACGAGGCCTAAGCCCAATTGCTGCACACCTGGAAGTCACAGACGTCTTACTAGGTGTAGATGGCTCTTACCACTAGTGGGGTTGGGGTGCCACATAGCCTGCCTCACAAGGGACCTTGCCTACCAAGTCCTGGCCTAGGGGAACCCACTGCCCACCTCCCCTACCCAGACACCTCATAATGTGCGCAGAGTCAGCTGAATGAGAGTGTACTCACCCCCTTGTGGTTGCTGTGATGCCCTCAAGCGCCCATCCAACTCCGGATAGGCCGCCGGCAGGATCCGGGACATCAAGGGGGTCATGGTGCGATGGGTACCCCTTCCACGTTGGGAGGCCATCCCCAGCTGAGCCTCCGCCATCTTGTTGCTCCAGCGGTGCACGTCCTCCCATCTTTTATGGCAGCGGGTGCTCCATCTGTGGTAGACACCGAGGGTCCGGACGTCCTTGGCGATGGCATGCCAAATACGGTTTTTCTGGTGGGCGCTGACCTAGAGGAATGGTACAGTGGGAAAGGAAATAACCCGTCCAGACCGTCATACTCATTGCCCACCAGTTCCCAGCCATGCCCTGACCCACATATACTCACCATTCGCACATGCAGGCCTCAGCCCCCCCATGTATCTTCCATCCACACCACTCAAAGCAGGCATTGCCCATGCAGCATGCTCACAGTGTACTCACCTGTTTGTCTGGAGGACCGTACAGTTGCGTGTACTTGGGGAGGACCCCATCCACTAGTTTCTCCAACTCCTCCGAAGTGAAGGCAGGGGCCCTTTCCCCAGACACTGTAGCCATTGTCGCTTCCAGACACAGGTCACAGCAGCACTTGCAGTGTAGGTCCTATCCTGTTGAAGGTCAGGTATCAAGTGAGTGAACAGACAGAAAATGGCAGTCACACCCGCGGCTGTGCGTACCGCCACCGCCGACGTACATCGTCATTGGCTCCTGGGACCCATAGGGCCCTATGTTAACCAATGCAGAATTGCGCTGCGTTCTTCGACCGCCCACCGCGCCGGTGTACAATGCCAGCGCAGTTACCTCATATCCCCTTGTCCCACCTCACAGGTCAGGCAACCGCCATTTCAGGGGGCCACATGGGATGGATGAAAACTGCGTCACACATATCTAGGCCGGGAATAAAGACAGATACCAGCACATTGCGGATTACTAACGTTTCTGCAATAAAACACATTGTCATACCTCAGTGTTGGATGACTCTCTGTTCGCTGTTCTCCTCCATAGGGCACGTCTGCTGATGCAGGTGATGAGATGGCGGCATCCTCCAGTGTACAAACCCGTGGTGGACCTGTCGACAATGGAAGAGAGACACATCATAATCACATACAGACTTGATTGTGCAACATTCCAGGAACTGTGTGCCCAGTTGGAGCCAGACCTGATCTCAGCTATCCACCATCCCACAGGGATACCCCCCTCTAGTGCAGGTCCTGTCTGTACTCCATTTCCTGGCCCCTGGGTCTTTTCAAACAACAGTGGCCATGGCATCAGGGATGTCCCAGCCAATGTTCTCTAATGTGTTGTCCAGAGTGTTGTCTGCCCTGCTGAAACACATGTGCAGCTACATCGTTTTCCCGCAGGTGGAGGATTTGCCCACAGTGAAAGGTGACTTCTATGCCCTGGGACATATCCCCAACATCATTGGTGCCATTGATGGTACACATGTGGCATTTGTCCCCCCGCAGGAATGAACAGGTGTACAGAAACCGGAAAAGCTACCATTCGATGAATGTGCAGATGGTGTATTTGGCAGACCAGTACATCTCCCATGTGAATGCCAAGTATCCTGGCTCTGTGCATGACGCTTACATTTTGAGGAACAGCAGCATCCCTTATGTGATGGGCCAACTCCTGAGGCACTGTGTGTGGCTAATAGGTGAGGCCAATGTCCCAATACAGTTGACATAGGTGTCTGGGTATGGGGTTGTCCCTAAGGGTTTGCGTGTGTCTAACAGTTGTCCCTTGACATTTGCAGGTGACTCTGGTTACCCCAACCTCTCATGGCTACTGACCCCAGTGAGGAATGCCAGGACAAGGGCAGAGGAAGGTTACAATGAGGCACATGGGTGAACAAGAAGGATAATAGAACGCATCTTCGGCCTCCTGAAGGCCAGATTCCGGTGCCTCCATCTGACAGGTGGTTCCCTATACTACTCACCGAAGAAGGTGTGCCAGATAATCGTGGCCTGCTGTATGCTGCACAACCTGGCTTTGCGACTCCAGGTTCCTTTCCTGCAGGAGGATGGGCCAGATGGTGGTCTTGTGGCAGCTGTGGAGCCTGTGGACAGTGAAGAACAGGAGGCAGAAGAAGAGGATATCGACAACCGAAACAACATCATCTTGCAATACTTCCAGTGAGACACAGGTAAGAAGATTTCACTGCTTTCCACATCTCATACTATTGTTGGAGCTAGCATAAGTCTGTCATTTTCACTCAGTGTATGGACACTGACTTGTCACTTTGACTTTCCATTTCACAGATCTGGGTCCCACTTTGTGCCCTCTGCTATGTTTACTCCTGGCCTAAAGCTGTGTTACATTAGTATGTGAACAAATAAATTGACATTGCTATATTCCATAGATATTGCAATTACACATTTGTGAAAGCACAGACTGACTCCAGATTGTTTTGCGATTCAAGTGTGTTTATTTCTGTGCAAATAAGTGGAGCGGGTTGTAAAATGGGCTGGGGTGATGGTGGAGGGATGTCCATGGCAGAGTCCAGTCTATTTGTTTCACAGGTCCATTGTCCAATGGGGCATAGGAAGTGGAGCAATGGCAGTTTAAGGTGGACAGGGTGTCAAAGTGGGACAGAAGGGTGACATTCTGGGGGGTCTTATTTCCTGGCAGGGGTCTTTGCAATGTTCCTTGTCTTGTTTCTGGATCTCAGGGACCGTTTGCGGGGTGGTTTTCCATCTGCATGGGGAGGGGTGCTGGTGGCCTGTTGTTACTGTGGCGATGCCTCCTGTCCACTAACGGAGGTGGAGGGATGTTCATCGTCCAGGCTTGAGTCAGGGGCCCGTTGGTGTGCCACTGTGTCCCTCCTGGTGTTGAGAAGGTCTGCCAGCACCCCTGCAATGGTGACCAGGGTGGTGATGATGGACTTCAAGTCCTCCCTGATCCCCAGGTAGTGTTCCTCCTGCAGCCGCTCGGTCTCCTGAAACTTGGCCAGTACCATGCCCATGGTCTCCTGGGAATGGTGGTAAGCTCCCATGATGTTGGAGAGTGCCTCGTGGAGAGTGGGTTCCGTGGGCCTGTCCTCCCCCTGTCGCACTGCAGTCCTCCCAGCTTCCCTGTTATCCTGTGCCTCTGTCCCCTGAACCGTGTGCCCACTGCCACTGCCCCAGGTCCCTGATCATCCTGTGTTAGTGGGGTTGCCTGGATTCCCTGTAGTGGTGGACACACTGCTGATTGACGTGTCCTGAAGACAGAGGGATGGGCCCGCTCGGTGGGTGCTGTGCTGGTGTTTCCTGAGGGGGGAGGTTCAGTGGTGGTTTGTGACTGTCAGGGGAACTGACTGTCCCGAGGTCCCTGATGGGCCAGGCTGGTCATCTTGATCCAGGCGTGCAGAGCTGCTGTCATCACTGTGGGTCTCTTCTGTGGGGGTCTGATATGTCTGGCACCTCCTGTCCGGTGACGTTGGGTGGGGGTCCTGTTGGGGTGTAAATGCATAGTTATTGTATCTGTGTGTGCCATCTTGTGTAATGGGCGGGTGACCCTCTACTCCTGTGCTTGCATTATTGGCTTGGTCCTTGTGTGATTGGTGATTTTGGGGCATGAAAGATTCTCTGTACTGGACATGCTTTGGTGATGGGTGTCCATTCATTGGTGTTACATGCAGGGCTTGGTTTTGGGATGTGTGGGTTGTGTTAGTGGGGTAACTGTAGGTTGTTGGGGTAATGGATGTGAGGGTAAGGGTGGCGGTATGTGATGGCATGCAGGTGGGGTGTGGGGGATAAAGTAATAAAGATATGTCTTACCGAGTCCAGTCCTCCTGCTACTCCTGCGAGGCCCTCAGGATGCAGTATTGCCAATACTTGCTCCTCCCATGTTGTTAGTTGTGGGGGAGGAGGTGGGGGTTCACCGCCAGTCCTCTCTACAGCAATCTGGTGTCTGGATACCATGGAACGTACCATCCCCCGTAGGTCGTTCCACCTCTTCCTGATGTTATCCCCTGTTCTTGGATGCTGTCCCACTGCGCTAACCCTGTCGACAATTCTGCGCCATAGCTCCATCTTCCTTGCAATAGGCGTCTGCTGCACTTGTGATCTGAATAGCTGTGGCTCTACCTGGACGATTTCCTCCACCATGACCCTGAGCTCCTCCTCAGAGAAGCTGGGGTGTCTTTGAGGTGCCATGATGTGGTGTGGGTGATGTGTGAGGTGGTGTCTGTTGTGATGTGTGAGGGGATGTGTTGGTGTGTGTTGTTTGAGGTGCGTGGATGTTGTGTAAGTGATGGTGTTGTGTGTCTGTGGATGCTGGTGTTGTTTTAGGTAGTCTCTCTCTCTGGCCTTCTTTAAATACTTTTTGTAAGGGTTTGTGGGTGATATGGGTGTGTGCTTTATATTGGATTGGGTGTGTGAGTGTGGTGGGTGTATGTGTATCTGGTGTGTGTATTTTGAATTGTCCAATGTGGTTGTGTTTTGTAAGTGTGTGTGGATTATGAGCGTGGCGGTGTGTACCGCCAATGGATTACCGCAGTTGAAAGATCGCTGTGTTGATTCGTGGGTCGTGATAGTGTGGGCGTATTCCTGTTGGTGTGACGGTGTCGGTTTTGGTATCGCCAGTTTATCCCTGACCTTTGGTGTGGCGGACTTGTGTGGGTGTCTGTATTGTGGCGGATTCCGAGCTGTGGGTCGTAATACCTGTAGCGGAATTCTGCGGCCGCAGCGGTATGTTGGCGGTCTTCTGCACGGTGGAATGCGGGATTTACCGCCAGGGTTGTAATGAGGGCCTAAATTGGCAGGTCTGAGCCACATTTACAGGGCTACTTATGTGAGTGGCATAATCAGTGCTGCAGGCCCACTAGTAGCATTTGATTTACAGGCCCTTGGCACCTCTAGTCCACTTTACTAGGGACTTACCAATACATCAAATATGCCAATTATGGATAACCCAATCAATAGTACAATTTACCTAAGGAGCACTTGCACTTTAGCACTGATCAGCAGTGTTAAAGTGCGCAGAGACAATAAACCAGCAAGAAAAGAGTCCAGTAAACCATAAAAACAGGTGGTCAGAAGGCAAAAAGACAGGGGAGACCTGCCAAAAAGCTGCCAGGTCTAACAAGTACCCTTGACAACTCTTTTGAATCTCTCCATAGCTCCGTTCCCAGCAGGTTGATACAAAGAATTATAATGGTGTACATTACCCTCCTTTTTAAGAACTCTTCCACTGTGATAGATCTACATTTTATTGCAAGACTGGAGGCTCCTACTATGCTTCTCTAATCTTGCATTTAATCGAAAAGCAGCAGCCAAGAACATGGAAAAACTACAAATCTCATGCGGCGAGTAACAGCCAGCCAACAGGATTAAAAAACGTAGTACTTATATAAACCAATAGGAACCTATAACACCTATCTTGACTGTGAACAGTCATCTTTTCTTGCTGCTCGCAGTCAAGATAAGTAGTGCACATTATTTTATTTACATTTTATAAAGTGTTACAGCTTTATTCAGAATTGTTTTCTGTTATACTGTGCTGTGTTGTTACCTTTGTTTAAAGAGTCCATTCAGGCATGTTGCCACTGTGTGTCCACGAGCGTTTCTCCTGTCACGTGCTCTTGATGCCTTCCTGACCACTTTCGCCATCTTTGTGTTGCAGTTCGGGACGCTCCTCACTCTGGGTTTGCCTTTATCTCCTGTTCAATATTTCCCCATTTTCAGGCACAGTAAGCGCCCTTTTTCTTTGCTTCCACACCATTGCTGCCTCATTGTAGAGTTCTGGTTGGTGTTTGCCTTCTGACGTGGAGTCTCGTTCCTCCTAGGGGCATGGTCTGTTTTCCTACTGATTATCCATTTCCACAGGCTTTTCTCAGTGCATACACCCCCAGAAGGAGGAGATTGTGTTTCCTTCCCTCCACTGTCAGTTTTAACCATTTTTCCCTAAATATTTGGGTAAAGCCTCAGCAATAATGGAGATAGATAGCTATTCTCTTTTACAGGAGAATAATGCGGATGGTGATGCTTTTAAGGATAATTTGAATGAATTAATCCAGTACTCAGTGGAACTGGCTGTAGCAGTCTCCATTGATAAAGTTACTAATCATATGGAAAATTCTGTTTTAAACTGATGTCTAAGATGATTTTGGCCCATTCTGCGGGGGAAAGCAGAAAGCACAAAGCCATGGGATGTTCCGTTTTGGCAAAATATTTACTATCAAAGGCCAACCCTAATATTGCGCTAGTGACTTGTGAGGTTCCCTCACGCTCGGCTGAGGACGTGGTTCCTCTCAGGCCTCCTTTCAAGGAGGGGAATAATGTGAAACCTTCGAAATGCAAGGCAAAGTCAAAAAATCTTAATATCAAATCATATCATATTTTAATTTCTCATATTCTTGCCAAAGATGATGTCATGGGTGATATGGATACGGATAATTACAAAGATGATTTGGGGGAAGTAGACTCAGTTTCTGCTCTTCCTAACAAAAAAGCTAAGGTGGTTTTGCACTCTCATGATCCTTTTAAGGCAGAAACTGTGTTAGATACAGAGGGTATTCCCATGTTTAACCCCAAATTTATACACCATCTCAATTCCACCAAATGGTTTACTGCTGATCATGTAGGGGAGTACATTGTTTCCAGACTTTGTTTATTTATTGACAAGCAGACTAGGGCCAAATTGAAATTGGAGTGCCATAGGCCTTCACCACCTTCTAATATCTCGCCCACCCTCCCATTGATCCTTCCATGCTCACATTTGTTTTACATTTGGCAAGGATCTTCCCAAAGGTGTGCATAAGGCCTTCTCCACCTGCCAGGATAAGTTACTGAAAAACAAAAACAAAGAGGGAGATGGAGGTTATGGGGCTGTCCTCCTTATAGCCTATATAACATTACAACAGAGGCCCAGCTAAACGAACTACCACAGGATGGATAGTAAAAAGGAGTTTCCTGTTAGAAAAACCCTCACCCACCAGGGTTACCCCTTGGTGGCATGATTAGTCATTGGGTTTCTTCCTGTATCACTATGGAGCACGGCGTGCTATGACCTACGGGATACGTGGGTGCACTGATGTTGTCTTGTAAATGTGAATCACAGGAGGGATAGGAGTGGTGGGGTCTTGGGTGAGTTAAAAATACCTGTGTCCTAGTAATTCCAGTGATTTAATAGATTTCTTGGAGGCGGTATGATTAAGATGGGGGCTGCGGAAGTGGGGGATGTAATGTACCTTTTTATTCATGTTTTTGATTTGCAGAATCTGCCAGGGTTGACAAGTCTATTGTTGATCATGAAGACCTCTTCATTTTGGTGCGAAGGTTTATTTTTGAAGCTGCACCCCAAGTTAGCAAACCTTGCGACTATGGACCCTGGAATCAAGATGGAGAGCCTTTTGACTGCGGAGTCCTTCATAAAAGAACTTGGCAAATATGTCTCTACTTTTGTTTCCATCAATAAGGCTCAATAGTCATTTAAAAAAGTATTTCCACAATGTGTTTTTGCCAGGGCTGGTACAGGCAGGAGTCACTTTACTGGCTGTAACTACTGCAGTCAGGGATTCAGAGGCCCTTTCAGCTCAAACAACGAGGACTACAAACCTCAATTCTACCCCCAGAGAGATAGAGGTTTATGTGGCTGTAGACAAAAGAGCTACACATACAACACCCGAGCAGATGAGTCTTCTTTCTGGCCATCTTCCTGTAGGAGGCTGACTCCAATTGTTTCTCACAAAGTGGCAATCCATAACTTCAGACCCCTAGGTTTTAAACACATTTCAAGGTTATGCTATAGAGCTCTCTACAATACATTTTTTAACCATTTTTCCTCTCCCTCCAAGATTGTCTTCCGAAGTGCCCAAGCTTATATCTCTAGAGACAGAGGCCCTCATTATAATTATGGCGGCTCGGCCCGCCATGCCGGCAGTGGCGGCTGAAGCCGCCAGCCGGCAAGGCGGGCTGAACCGCCATGTAACAAACATGGTGACGGCCGACAGCGGCAGCTGTCACCCACCGCTAGGCTCCCGCCGTCAGGTAGCATGGCGGCGGGATGAAACACCATCCGACAGGGTAGCGGCGCTACCCTGCGGATAATGTTTCATTTCCCGCCAGCCTTTTCCTGGCGGGATATCCCGCCAGGAAAAGGCTGGCGGAGGGAGTGCCGATTTTCGGGCAGTGATCTGCCCGACGGGTGCAACTGCACCTGCCGCACAGAGGCATTGACGGCGGCTCCCTGTGGAGCCTTTGTCAATGTCCCAGCCGAGCCTTTCTGAGAGCCGGCAGGCAGAAACAAGGTTTCCACCCGCTGGCTCACAGAAAAGTTCATAATGTGGCCGGTGGGGTTCCGGGGTCGCTGGCGGTCAGTGTTTTGACTGCCAGCATGAACACGGCAGTTGTTTCCGCCGTGTACATAATGTCCCCCAGAGTTTTTGTTACAAAAAGAAAGCAATTCAACTTTCTCCTCCAAATCTCTTGTTTCTTCAGTGCCCTTTTCTTGGTACAAAAGAAAAGCAAAAGGATGAGACCTGTCATCAGTCTCAGACATTTTAACCAGTTTGTGGTTCTTGACACAACTGAAGAATCTTCATCCCTAATTCCATAGGTATTACAGTTTTTGTCTCCTCTCCATGCAAACTCCCTACTAACACTCAATTCATGTCTTACCCCCAGAAAATGTCTTTAACATCAGACTCGACTCATTTTTGTGAGGCCAACCTCCCTTCAAATACATTTCGCTCTTAATTGGTACACTGTAACATTCATGAGCAGATCTCTACTCTTCATTGTGAATATCTACTTCCTCATTAGCATAGACACTTGATACCTGACAACTTTCACAACTACGGGATCCTCTTATAGAGGTAGCAGTTATCTGCTAAAGCAATGAGGAACTCTATTATTGGCCCTGGCAACATACAATTCTCTGTAATCAAACACTTGTAGACTAAGAGACAGTATTGCAATGCCCTATGGTGTTCTTTGTAATCCACTAGCAGTGAGGGCCGTAGTGAGCTCGTTTGTGATCAGTTCTAATACTAAACTCTTTATCTCATCGAAAGAGCCTAGAATTATCCGTGCTCCATATCCACACCAAGGTCCCCCATTCAATTACCAAATATCTTTCCTCAGTGCGTGAGAAACTGGGAAGCAAAAGCTATCCCATCTCCTTCTCAAGATCGGCTAATTGTGCCATTGCTTCCCCTCTCCCTTTACAACTTGTGTTGGTTTACTGCCTCAACTATCTATGAGTAGCAAATGTGTATTCCTGAATTTCTACAGTAAGACCTTTCTCCTTTAGAATACACAATACCTTCCTCAACTAAAAATCATGTTTTCCTTGTATTCACCCATAACCAGAATGTCATCCTGAAAAAATAAAACTCCTTTCATCCCTTTCAAGATTTGATTCATCAACCTCTGAAAAACTGCTGGACGAAAATCAGGAAAATCACCTAAATATAGACTTTTCCACATATGTGGACATACTTTAAACATTAAATATAAGAAGAAAGCCCTTGAGTGTGTTCTACAGCTGTCTTAATTATCCTTGACTGATAATGAAAGTAAACAAAGAGAGAAAACCCATACTAAACATGATCCCTGGCAATTTTATATGAAGTTCTATTTTTAATATTTTGTCCAGACCTTTGAAGAATCTTACAATGTAAACAAATGGTTGGTACTTTTCTACAGGAATGGTGGTGACCATTTCCCTACTTCATGCAAAGTGTGCTGCTCCAATCCAACTTTTTTCTTTGAATTCTTGTACTTGAAGTATTGTTTATTTCATCATAAACAGGTCTGTGTGTCCCAGAATTCAAAAACCCGGACTGGACCGGAGCAGTACATTACGCAGGGACCTGGGAAACTTGGCAGCTATTATACAACATAGTCCCCCATTATGAGTAACTCACACAATAAATAATAATTTCCTTGAGATTGTTATTGTTAGACCTGTCATCCTTGGTATGGTCTTCCCCCACACCTTTTGCCTCCTCCCCTCGTGGTTTCTGAAATTCGTTTTTTTGTGGCATTAGGACTCTGTGTAATTTATCACTGCTAACCAATACGAAAGAACTTGTGCTCTCTCCCCAAAACATGGTAAAATTAGCCTATACCAGATTGGCACATTTAATTTACTTATATTTCCCTAGTATATGGCACTACATGTACCCAGGGCCTGTAAATTAAATGCTACTAGTGAGCCTGCTTGTAATAAACCACAGATGCAACTCATAAGCCTAAAGAAGGACAGTGTGCCATACAATGTGCTAAACAACAAATTTCCTTGTAGGTCTCATTACATACAAATTAATTTATCAGTTGATAATATTTAAACAGTCTCAACTATTGATTCACAAGAAAATATAAATGGAAGGATGCTACAGTTCAAAAATTCAATCCTTTTTATATATAAAGATTGTACAAAAGGATTTACATTTGCATTCACGGTTGCTCAGTGAACTGGTGATCATACATTGCAGGTAGGTAAAAAAAGTACAAAAACAGTAGTGTGATCTCAAAAAAGACAACAGACAATGAGGAGGAGGAGGAGGAGATTAATTGTAGGGCCTGTACATATATATGAGAAAGTTTCAATAACTTTATTTTCAATTCAATTCCTGCACCTCATCAACCACCATTCAGGTTGCATTGCCTTAATGCCCAAGGTGTCTATGGCATTTGAACCCACAGAATAGGCTTATAGGGTAGTCAACAGGACAGACATATTTTGAAAATACAGAGTATATAGGTAGATCCTAGACAAAAATAAATAGTTGCACGTTTAGTAACTAAACAATGGGTACTCAAAATGTTTTTGAATTTAAGTGTCTCCTGAAATATATATAGTTATTCATCAAAATAAAAAAAATAAAAAAGGCATGACAAAAATTTGGCAAAAAGTGCTCAAGTGATCAATGTGTGCACTCCATGTGACTTACAGAGAGGAACTCATGCTGCTATATAATATCTGTAAAAAAAAAAATCACACAGAAGCCTGATCCTAAACATAAAGGGGCATGCTTCCAAACAAAAGTGGTGAAGAAGGTGAAGAAGGTTTATTAACAATCCACTTAAAAGTAGACAAACATGTCCAAGGGCCCCAAACCAAGTGAAGAACTGAAAAAACACTACCATCTTAAAAGGCCTAAAGAGGTGTGAGGGTTATTGGTACTAGAGATATCAGGACATTACCCCCATTTCTAATTTTTAAGTTCTTAGTATGTGAGCTCCTTTATACATTGCAAACCTTTATGTACCTATTCAGGTAGCAGTGTTTGATTTAGTTATTTGTGTTCATTCATATGGGTGCACTCACATACCAACTTCTGTAAATATAGTACATGTGACGTCTGGGTGATTTTATTAACAAGAGTATGCAGACTTCCCATTGTTGTGCCTCCTGCACAATGTTTTACAATCCATTTGAAATCCTTTCATTTACAACAGTCTTCTTAGTTTTTGAATTGTTCATTTTTTCCTTTTTCCAAGTTTAATTCTTACCCCACCTTTGTTGTACAATGGAGATAGAGCTGATCAACACTGATAATCTCAGCAAGACAGGGCTGCAGAGGCTTTGAAAGGAGAGGGGGTGACTGAGGCAGAGAACCCCCACCACCGTGGACATCCACGTAGCCCTCAGAGCCTTTGAGGAATTAAGGAGGCTGCAGGCCACTGCATAGGAGCAGGAAGAGGATGACCTGGAGGAGGAAGTGGACTTAGGGGAGGAGGAGGGCCTGGCCACAAGTCCTGAGCTGCAGCACCCTGAGGAGGAGTTTGACAACTCACCGACAGGAGTGAAGTTCCCTGCAAGGTGATGGAGAGGTGTGTGCTCCCACAACCTGTCCCCTGATTAACTGGAGGGCAGGACATCTGGGAGAGAGCTCAGGCTATAGCTGATCAAATAGAACCTTCTGCAGAAGAAGAGACAAGCAGCTACAGAGGAAAATAGACTGGCTTCAGAGGGAAAAAAGGCCAGCCCTAAAGAAGCAGCTAGCAGAGAAGAAAAAGGCTGACATAGGCTTGGAGGAGAGAAAGATCTTGATGGCTCATGAAGTGACTCTCAAGTAGCTGAACCTTAAAGCCAAGCAATCCACAGGGTCCAGCAGTAATAGTGGTAGTGGTAGCGAGAGCCCAGGGGTAACAGTAGGGTGCATATCCCCAAGGATCTAATACCTAACTTTGTTGTGGAGGATGGTATTGACAAGGGATTTGAAGCCTATGACGGTGCCTTGGAGATGCAAAGGGTCTCTGTGGAGGACGGGGGAATCAATCTCTGGAGTCACATTCCCAGTCAAGGAAGGGATGCTCTATTAACCCTAGAGAAGGGAGACAGGATGAGGTATCCCGTCATGAAGGACACCCTTATCAGGAAGCATGGTCTCTCCCCTGAAAAGTATATGTAAATATTTAGGCACAGCCAGGAGTTGTTCCAATACACGTGAGTGGACTTTGTGTATTACATTTACAAAGCACTGGATGGTTGGGTGAAGGGCAGTGATGTAAGTGATTACAGGGGGCTGTACAATTTAATTGCCAGAGAGCAAGTGTTCATCAATTATTCTATAGAGTTGTGCCAACACCTAGTAGCTAGTAAGCTGACTGATACCAGGGAGCTTGCTAAGGAGTCGGTCCACTAGCTCCGCTCTAGGGTCCACATGAAGGTATTAAGGGGGGATCACTCAAAGGCGGGACAAGGTCCCCAACTGAAGAAAAGGGAGACAAAAAAGAAAAACAAGGCGTTTATTAAGGGCCCCCAAAACAGCTATTAGGGGAAGGATTTCCAAACCCAGCCAGATCACAGGAAGAGTGGGTTTTCTGAAAATAAATCAGGGAAGTTCAACCCCAACTGATATGAGTGCTACAGATATGGGCACATGAAGGGAGATACCAAATGCACCAAGAGGACACAGCCTTTCACTGGTGGGTAGACACCATGGTTGGCTCATGTAGTGCTTGAGGAGGAGGTTGTCCCAGTTAGCATAGAGTGATAGGGCAGAGGTAACCTGGTGTCCATGGGTGACAAAGAGATTGTACCAAAAGCCCACATGCCTTCCAATACTTCCAAGTACAGGCAGTGGGTGACCATCCGCAGGTGGAGGCTCTGAGGGACACAAGAGCCAGCATGACTACTGTCAGGTGTCATCTGGTGTCCTCAAAACAGGTAATCCCTGATACATTCCACCATGTTGTGGTAGCAGACAACTATGAGAGTCACTATCCTGTGGCTATGCTTCCCTTTGAGTGGGGAGGGGGGAGATCTCAGGTTCCTTGAAAGTAGCTGTGAGTCTTGCCATGCCTGTAGATTGTCTGCTTGGAAATTACTTTTAGCACACCATCTGGAATGAGGAGGAGCTTCAGTCTCACCTGGAAATGTTAGCGTTGCCTTAGTAGGTGTGCCTGAGCACAAGGTCCATGGAAGCCCAAGAAAGTAGCCAAGGAGACCGGGATGCTGGAAAAATGGCCCAGTTTGCTGCCAAAATGAGAGAGGGGTAGGGGTGTGGGAATCCTGCCCTCAAAACTTTCACGGTCCAGGAGGAGGCTGAGGGCGACACTCTGGATCCTACAGGGGAGGCTACGGCTGCCCTGGAGGACTTACCTTAAGTGGCTGGTTGGCAAGCTGAGAGAGGGCCCTCCATGGAGGAGCTCTGTTAGGCTCAGAAGGAGTGTCCTACCCCTGAGTGCCTCAGGTGACCAGCCGAGGACCAGGTAGCTGGTGAAATGTCTGAAGATCACCTGATCTATTGGGAGAATGACTTCCTGTATTGTGAGCCTAAGCTGCCTGGGCAGTGTCTTGGTGGCTCCCCAGTGCTACAGAGCCTTTGTATAGGATCGGGCTCATGACATAACCATGGCAGGACATCTGGGGCATGACCCGACATGTGCCAGGTCTATCATCCACGTTTTATTGGACCCAGATGAAAGTGACCTCAGATACATTCTGCAGGTCATGTCCTACTTGCCAGGTTAGTAGAAATTTAAGGCGAAAGCTAAAGCCTCCCCAAGTTACCTTACCTGTCATCGGCACTCGGTTTGAAAGAGTGGGCATCAACATTGTTGGGCCACTGGACCCCAAGACTGCCCTAGGCAACAGGTTCATGTTGGTCTTGATGGACCATGCCACTAGATACCCAGAGACCGTACTTACGAGGAACGTGACTACAACTGCAGTGGCCGGGGCTCTGATGGGGCTTTTAACTCATTGGGGTTCTCCAAAGGAGTAGTGTCTGACAGGGGTGCTCATTTTATGTCAACTTAAATGAAGTCAAAGTTGGATGAGTATGGAGTACCCTATTAGCTCTCCACGCCCTAACACCCTTAGACCAATGGGCTGGCTAAAAGGTTCAACAAGACCCTTAAAGGCATGATAATGGATCTGTCAGAGCCCATGAGATGAAAGTGGGATGTCCTTTTGCCATACCTTCTCTGTGCCTACAGGGAGATGTCACACACAGGAGTTGAGTTAGTCTCTTTGAGCTTCTGTGTGGCCACCCTGTAGGAGGCTGGCCTGGTTTGTGGTGGGTACCTATGGTACTTCCAACTTATACCAGTTCCAGTTATCCCTTATTAATGAAATGTAGGCAGTGTCTAGAAGCCAGGCTCTCTAGAGGTAGCTGTGGATGAGCATCCAAGGCTTATCTAGGAAAAATGCAAAGCTCCTACAGTACCACTGTAGTCAAACAGTACTCACATACATGAAAGAAAACACTCAGGCCCTCATTATGACAGTGGTGGTAAATACCAAATACTGCCACGGTGATTGCTGCCAACATACTGCCACGGAGGTGAACATCCGTTTGCAAGATTATGACACATACAGGCGAAACTGTCAGAAAACAGCCACATCAGCCAGACCCACTGAAAGTAATAAACTGTCGGCACTAACACCCATACTATTACGCCACAAATACTACGTCCTCTAAATAATGACCCACAAATCACCACAGCGGACATTCAGCGGCGGTAAACCATTGGCGGTGAACACCGCCAAGCAGATAAGGTTACCCGAATACAAAACAAGACAGCATTGGCAAGCACAAAAAAAACACACCTGACACTAATACATACACCCACACACCCACCAACAGCACCATAAAACACACGTCCACATCACCCACAAACCTTTGCTAACACAACAAGATGGAAACACCATGGTCTCCATGACAGGGGTGCTGGGTGATATGGCCAACATCATGAGCGACTATACACCACACCAGCGGGCCCCTTCCACTAGCCAGTGTACTCACTAGCCCTCCACATCTGCTGCAGCTAGTGGACAGGAGGCCCTGCCACAGGACCCACAGGCCACCAGCACCCCTTCCCCTGCAGAAGGTGAACCACCCCGCAAACGGTCCCTGCGACCCAGACAGACACCAAAGACAGTTGCCGAAGACCACCACCAGGAAATGAGCCTCTCCAGAATGTTCCCCTGTGTCACCTTGTCCACTTTGAACTGCCACTGCACCCCTTCCTATGGCACCTTGGACACTGGACCTGTGGCACAAGCAGACCGGCCCACTACACTGGACTTTTCCCAACCATCACCCCACTCTATTGCACTTTTGCATTGTATACCAATTCTTAACAAACACCCTTGGACACAACGTGAGTAATAGTGCTTTATCTGGAGGTAATGTACAATGTATAGAACTGTTATGAATTGCATGAACCTGTGAAAATGTCCAGTTACATGTTGATCCCTCCGACAAATGTGTCTCAGCAGTCTGTACACATCACAGCATTACACTGTTGTAACCACCGCAACATCTGCAACAAGGAATGGCATAGGTGACAGTCAGGTGGGATGCAAAGGTAATGACTAGTATAATGCTACAGCCGCACAGCACAACACAAAAATTGGCAAATGTTTAGTACAACAGTCTGACCTGAGTGTCATTGGAAGTACTGCAGGATCAAATTTGTCCTGTTGTCCACATCCTCCTCTTCCTCCTCCTCACTGTCCTCAGTGTCCACTGCTGCCACAGCTTAATTGTCACCCCCCTCCTCCAGAAGATATTGTCTGAGGGCCAAATTGTGCAACATGCTGCACACAACAACAGTCCTGCAGACCTTCTCAGGGGTGTAGCATAGGAATCCACCTGTCAGATAGAGGCACCTGAACCTAGCCTTCAGGAGCCCGAAGGTCCGTTCAACAATACTCCTAGTACGCCCATGAGCATCATTGTACCTATTCTCAGCCCCTGTTCTCGGATTCCTTACAGGGGTCAGGAGCCAGGACAGGTTCGGGTAACTGGAATCACCTGCAGGAAGTGAGGGACACACATTAGTCCTGCACAATGGCATGGGGTATGACTCCAGAAGGCATACACTGACATACAATGGTTGGGGACTCAGGCTCACCTACAAGCCACACTCTGTGCCTCTGTAGTTGTGCCATCAGCTGTGGGACCCTGCTATTCCTCAGGACAAAGGCATCATGCACCGACCCAGGATACTTGGCAGTGACGTGGGAGATGTACTGGTCAGCAAGGCACACCATCTGGACATTCAGAGAGTGGAAACTCTTCCTGTACATCTGTTCATTGGCCCTGGGGGGGGGGGGGCTAAGACAATATGGGTCCCGTCAATGGCCCTAATTACATGTGGTATATGTCCCATCTCAATGAATCCAGCCTTCGCAGTGGGTAAATCATCTACCTGGGGGTATGCGATGTAGCTGCACGTGTTTGAGCATGGCAGACAAAACACTTGCAAGCACAATAGAGAACATTGGCTGTGACATTCCTGCAGCAAAGCACACTGTCACCTGGAAAGAGGCTGTTGCCAGGAAATGGAGCACTGAGACTACCTGCACAAGAGGGGGTATTACTGTGGTGCAACGGATAGCAGGTAGCAGATCAGGCTCCAATTGTACACACAGCCCTGTGATTGTGGCCCTGTCCAGACGATAGGTTAGGGTGATGTCCCGTTCCTCGATTGTAGCCAAGTCCACAAGGGGTCTGTACACGGTTGCTTGCCTCCTCATCCAATTCCTCCGCAGTGGTTGGTACCTAAGGGACCCAAAAGTAAGAAGTGAGTAACAACAGGAACCATGAACTCACTCCAGCAGTGTACACACAGCATGCTTGTATGTTGGGCACAGGAATTGTATAGGTGAGTACATTCAACTACAATGACACACTTTTAAATCTGTACATTTGTAGTAGCATTAGAAAATGGCAACAACCTGTCCTGTATGCAGGGATAGGTGGAAGTGACCGCACTCCACTGGCGTTTGCGTCGTGGTGGGAGGTGGTCTGCACCGCTGTGCAATTCCTCATTGGCTAACATGGCCCTCTATGGAGTATGGGAGCCAATGATGATCAACGCCGGCGATGACGGAGTTCACTGCCGCGGAAGTGACCGCCATTTTATTTCTACCACTTCACTTGATTCCTGACTTTCCACAGGACGACATCTCCACTGCGTGTGCTGCTGTGAACTGTTTCTGGAACCTGCCATGGCACGTGCGACAGGGGAAAGGACCCCAGCCTTCACGTTGGAAGAGTTAGAGAGGCTCATGGATGGGGTCCTACCCCTCTATAGGCAGTTGTATGGGCCTCCAGACCAACACGTGAATACATCATGCGTACAATGAATGCAACATGGATGAATAGAGATGTATGAGTGTGCCAGCAGTGTCCCATTGGGGGGGTATGGCTGGTGGCAGTGTTAATGCAGGGGTACGGGTCATGTGTGTGCCTGATGAGGGGCTAATGTAGTTTTTAGGCCATATGCGTAACAGGCTGGATTGCCTTGTTCATGGTGTCCCACTGTTCTAGTTACTTCTGCAGGTAAGCTCCCATCAGAAGAAGGGGTTGTGGCGTGTCATCGCCAAGGAAGTGCGGACCCTGGGGGTCTACAGGAGACAGAGCACCCACTGCAGGAAACGGTGGGAGGACCTGAGACACTGGGCCTGGAAGACTGCAGAGGCCCAGCTGGGGACATCCTCCCAATGAAGAAGGGGTACCTGTTGGAACCTGACCCCCCTGATGGCCTGTATACTGGCTGTGGCCAATCCTGAGTTGGATGGGCGCTTGAGGGCATTACAGCAGCCATAAGGGGGTGAGTACAGTGTGTTTGACAACCATCTCTATTGCCTGACATGGGGTTTGGGTGCAGGCTCCTAGTCACAGGATGCCCCAATATGCCAGTTTAGACATTGCTGCATGGTCCAGCCTTGGTAAATAGGGTAATATGCATGTTACTGATAGCTAGGTAGCTGGCTTTCCATGTCAAACAGGGCTTAGTTGGTCCCAGTGGGTGTGTAGCTGGCAGTGTTTGGCTCCTACCTGCTGTGGTACTTAGCCAATGGAATGCCAGTGTGGTCTATACTGCCCATTCTCAGTCTCAGTGTATGACAGGGATGAGTATGCCATCTGTGCTGTTGTTGCTGTTATTGACCCTGTGCTCTCTTTCTTTCTCCCCTCTCTCCTTTTGTCATCCTGTCCATGTGTGCATTAGCATCATCTGGTGAAGGAGCAGGGGCACCTGCGATTGAGGGAGGAGCAGCCCAGGGGACCCAGGAGGCAGAGTCTACCAATGCCAAGGGGACCAGTGGGACAGAGGGTGAAGGGAGCACCACGGCGGGGACAGGAGGTGATACTACTGATTCCTCTTCTGAAGGGAGCTTCCTGGTGGTGGCCGACCCATCTGGCACCACCCCAGCTACAGGTACTACTACCGCCCCCCCATAGCAGCACCGCCCTCACTGTAGCCCCCACTGAGTTGCCCGTGCCCGCTCACCCAGGACGGTGGGCATCTCCTTCGCCTCAGGCACCTCAGGCCCTGCCTCACTCAGCCCTGCTGCCCTCAGTGAGGAGGCTATTGACCTCCTGAGATCCATCTATGTAGGGCAGTCAACCATAGTGAATGTCATCCAGGGGCTGGCATCCCAGATGCAGCAATGCAATGCCTTCCAGGAGGGCATTCACGGTGGCTTGCGGCCCTACAGAGATCGTTTCAGGCGCTGGCCTCTTTACTGACAGAAGCAAGTGTCCCTGTTTCTTCTGTCCCCCTCCAACTACCACTTCCCAGTCCCAGTCGCCTTATCCCCAGCCCACCTCACACACACTTTCAGGCAAGCATGCACACAAGACTCGCACAGACAAACACAGGCAGCACACTTCAGTCCACAAGCACTCACACAGCCAACTGACATATGCACACATAACATCATCCACTGCCTCCCCTGTCTCACCCTCCTCCTCCTCCTCCTCCCTCACAGTCACATCCACAATCACACCTTCATGCACTGCATCAACAGTCCCTGAACCTGTCACCTACACAGTCTTGCCCACAGTCACCACAACAGCAGAACCGCAGACTTGCACAAAGGGAGGCCCCAACTAAGACAAAGCCCAAGGAGGCCCCAACAAAGACAAAGTTCAAGGAGGCCCCAAATAAGACAAAGCCCAAGGAGGCACCAACAAAGACAAAGCCCACAGACATTCCTCCAGAACCAGTGGCCAAGGACATCCCTCCAGAACCCATGGCCAAGGATATCCCTCCAGAACAAGTGGCCAAGGACAGCCCTCATGAACCAGTGGCCAAGGACACCCCTCAAGCACCAGTAGACAAGGACACCCCTCCAGAACCAGTGGCCAAGGACAGCCCTCCAGAACCAGTTTCCAAAAACAGCCCTCATGAACCAGTGGCCAAGGACACCCCTCAAACACCAGTGGCCAAGCACAGCCCTCCAGAACCAGTGGCCAAGAACAGCCCTCAGTATCCAGTGGAAGTTGGAAAAACATGAGGGAGCAGCACAACTGGTAGTGGACTGGATGGAGGGGCAGCCAGCACCTCAGGCTGTGTTAGATCTACTAGCTTGCAACTGCATTAGGAACTGCAAACTGCTGTTAACGCGCCCCTGTATGATTAATTTACTCGCTTTGGGACTCGTTTTAGGCCAATGAATCTTTTGACCCTGATTGAAAACACCTTAGGACGAGATAGCTAATCAACATGTCAATCAATACGTCAATAATGTCATCAATATTTATTACAACAATGCAATTCACTTCAGTCAATGACATTTAATGAGACTCAGAAACCACCATGACCTTTCAGTCATGAATAACCACACCAGTTTAGTATGAATTTTGTGATATTTATTCCCTATTGATTACAATCCTACTAGTAAGTTTATTAGTCTCAAAACTAAGAAACACATTAACATAGTCACAATATGGCAACTCTGATAAGATTTCATCAAAGCAAGAACCACAAACATCAGAATATAACACAGCGTCAGCATAGGTTATCTTTAGCAGAGTATCATCATCAAGTTATTCAACAAAGCATAGATTCAGTCATTTGTCTATTTGCGTCAGTTTAGTGAACCCCTCTCCTAATCTCAAATTAGCATTGGCATGTTGGGCTTCATGCAAAACAATTTAGTAACACCAATTTAGAAAACATCTAGCTATGGTCTCTGTCAAAAGAAGCAGTTGGTACCTAGAAAGGAAAGGCAAACAGACAATCACAATTTCATTGTCATATAGTTACCCTCCGTCTTTGGGTCAGCACTCAGGTTCGGTCTTCGTCCTCAGGACATCAGTTGGTTCACCATCACCATCAGCCAGGAATTCAGCAACCGGGTAAAGTGTAAATGGGCAGTCTAAGGGCAAGGATGGTTCTAAGTAAATTAGCAAGTCACTAAGCAAAGTAACAAAGTGTCTCAATCATAGCAAATAGCATCCGTATCTCCCCTAACTCTCTCCTATCCCTCCTGTTCTAATTTACTTTATGGTGTCAACGGTTTTTATCCCCTTTTCGTTGTACATTCCCCTAAAATTTGGTTGGACAAGGGGTTGCACCCCACTATCTTTAACCAATTGTCTTTACATTAGCTCATCGAATTTGTCACCCCTTAACAGTTCTCACATATTTTATTGGTCCTTCTGTTTGACGTCTTTAGCGGGTGGAATGTCCAGTAGGATTTCATAGTCTTGTGGTCCTTTGCACATCTTCAGTCTGTGGCTCCATTGTCTGTACCGGTTCAGGCGACCTTGTACCTACGAGTGGTCTACAGTGTTGCATTCAGCTAAAAATGTTTCTACAAGCAAGTCGAATTTCATGAGAAAGGATCTACTACAGTTACATTCAGCTTCTAGTTTGGAGTAAAACAAGAGTTTATGTCCTTCAGCAAGTCAGCACACTGCATGTTGAAAAACACATTTAATATGAGAGCCAAACAGTTAGGCCTCGACTCATGCTAACTAAGGCCTAGTGATTTATTAGCAAAACCTTTACAAATATCTATTATTATTAGTGTAAAATCATATCATAACATAATAATTAATCAACATTAGTCATTTTCATTAGTCTTCATATACATTGGTGGCCACTCCCCGTGGGCACATTTCAAGCGCACGTTTTAGCACAATACATTAATACATTTTCTATGCGGCATCATTATACATTAGTTCATAAAAATTTCATGTTAAGATAGATTATATAAGCTACACTCTCTCAGTCCCTCCTCTGATGACACTTGTCATCACACAAACCTTTCCCTTCTTAACCTCTCACTTTCCACATTATGTGCATTTCAACATTCTGTCCTTTGTGTGAGCTTTCCCAAATTTCATTAAACATTTTCTCCTTTTAATTTTTTCATTTCTTTTGTTTCGTTTTGTCAAATTTCTTTTAATTCTTTCATTAACTTTACATGATAACCATAATCCCAATAAGCAAATCAGAACAATCAGTAGACCCCCTAATATTTTTGCAAGAACCCCATTCCAAATATTACTAAACAAGTTCCCTACTCTGGTAATTCCTTTCCCAACATTCTCCCAAACTCCAGGTTCCTTCAGCTCCTTCAAATCTGCACTATCTTTTGTTAGGTTAGTAAGCATACCTCTAATCTTTTTGCTGGGATCTGGTATGAATGCACAACAATGGCGCTCATTAGGCATCTTACAGACTCCGCCACTCTTTGCTAAAAGAATGTCTAAAGCAAGCCGGTTTTGAAGAGTCATAGCTCTTTCTGCAGCAAGTTCAGTATCCATCAGGAGCATAGCCCCTGTGAAGTTTGTCAGTATGTTATCCACAATAGTAAACAACTTTTGAATCTTTATGGAGTTTAAGATAAGCCCTACTGAAGAAATTATGGCTCCAAATATGTCAGCAACGACAGCAGCCACTGTCTCTCTCTTTTGTCTAGTATGTTGTAATTCAGACATTTTAGGAATTTGCTTTAAGTCATCAATCTGGTAGATCTTTGGGAAAACTATTCCCAAATAGCATGTCCCATACCATCCCTTTGGAAGACGGTAATAAGCATTAAGTCCACATATATATTAGATCCCAGGGATCGCTGGATCCTGTCCATTTAACATGAATGTCCATTTACTCTGAAACAAAAACACATGCCTGCATTCACTCATTCCCACAAATAAACTGTCATGCTCAGATTTCGGCCTATAAATACAAAGCGTACCTACATGTAATGCATCTATGGCTAACTTGCCCTGTGTCTTTATTGCAGTGTAAGCATAATCATTTGCAAGCGTGCGTTTTTCTAATCCCTTTTCTAGCCTTTCCTTCAATGCCTTTCGTCTATCATCAGTGTGATCTAAGAAGCTTTTCTCTACAGGCGTTAATAAGCAAGCTAGATTATTGCGATGCACATAAGTTGTTCCAAATGTCAGTGTAGGCTCAAAGAAACCCCTAACTAATTTTATGCTGTGTTCTTTAGCTAATTTGTTTAGAAATTCAATCACAGGCACAAAAGAAAACACTACATCTAAGTTAGAATAGAAGTATTGCACATGCTCTTGATCATAGAATCTTGTTAATAGCAAGCTACAGCTTATCCCGTAAGTTAGCGGCAAGCTATGGTAAATAACCCTTTCTTGCACCGACGAAGGAATCGTTTTGCACACATAACAATTCTTTGCATCCATTGTGTCAACATACTCATTCAACAAGCGATAGAAGACATTAGTAGATAGTTCCCCTTTTGAATTAGTCCCCTCATGCAAGTATTTTGCATCCTGCTCAAACTTCTCCCATGGTGTTAGTGTAGCAGTCTCAGATTTTGAAGCAGTATTAGTCACTTTCTTATCTATCCAAGGTATTCCCACAATCACACCTATAATTATTATTGCACATACAATACCTATAATAGCACTCAACCAACCACACATCCTACCCATTTTACTCTTACTTTTAGTGTAACTCATGATCTGTAATGAATCAGATAGCAGAATAATGCAAAGCAAACAATCAACTTGAGGATGATATAAAACTCCTTTTTTTTTTTCTTCTTCTTGGGCAAAGTTTCTCTCTCTCTGCGAGTATTTACAGCGTTTCACTCACTCCAGGACCCTTTGTCAAATCAGGTTTAGCAGCTTGTCATAATTGGTTTTCAGAGTCAATTCAGGTTATTAGTGTCACATTTGGTAATTTATCAGTCTCTTTTCTCAGGTTCTCAGCTTTCAATTTTAATTTCAATATGTTTAACACAGTCTCTATCTAGAGTTGAATTCAGGTGCCGTAATATTGAGCTGGTACCTCTCGATCAAAACAGAACGCCAAGAATTCCTGTTGCCATTCAGCTGTTGTTGCATATGCCCATTCAGGACCTGCGTACCTTCTGTTTGTGGCTCTCTTTCTTTTCAGTTTGCGTTCACTTTGTAACTCTCCTTCACTGAGATCCTCTTTTCTGGTTGTGTCAACTTCTTCCTCTATTGTATTACAATGGACCACTTTCTCTCCTGCAACTTGTTGCTTTGGCTAGTTATCTCCTTTATGCGTTTTCTTCTTGCCTGGCCTTTCAGAACGTTGAACAGCACCCTCCTCTTGTGCTATGGTGTTTTCTCTTGATGGACCTGCAATCGGCTCAGGAGGAGTCAGTTCACTTTGACTTCCTTCTGCTTCTTCCCCCTCGCCTTCAGGGTCTGTTACGGGCTCAACTTCAAACCCGTATCCGTCTGCTTCTGGGAGAACCTCTCTTTGTGTCGGGTCCCCTGTTACCTCAGCTGAGATAGGCTCACTGTCACCCCTCTGGAACTCACTTTGAGTGACTAAGCCGTCTTCAGTGGGCTCTCCTTCAGTCTCAGTTCCCCTTTGAATACTCTCCGGCCCTGAGACTTCCTTATCTGCAGCTGTTGTTTTGGACGCTTCAAACTCTTCGTCAGTTGGACACGTCACTTTCTTTGTGTGACTGGCATGTATCCAATTCGGAACGCCTGCACATTTCACAGCAGTAGTGGTTGTCAGTATTACTTGATATGGCCCCTTCCAACGCGGCTCCAAACACGACTTCCTCACGTGTTTCTTGACAACAACCCAGTCACCGGCTTTCAGGGTGTGAGCTGGATCACTGATCGGTGGCAATGTGCTAGCCTCCACCTGGTGAGAAAAAAAGCAGACCAAGTAGTCAAACACCATATCATCCGTGATATTCACAAGAGCATTTGCAGGTACTGCAGGTAATCGCATGGCTCGACCCATCAGAATCTCATGAGGAGATAGTCCTGTTTTCTTGTCAGGTGTATTTCTCATTGACATCAGTACTAAGGGCAATGCATCTGGCCATTTCAGATTGGTTGCTGCACACATTTTTGCCATTCTCAATTTCAAGGTACCATTCATCTGTTCCACTAATCCTGATGCTTCAGGGCAAAGCTACAATGCAGCTTCTACTCAATGTTCAGTGTGGCACACAAGAGCTTAACCACCTCATTGCCGAAGTGTCTGCCCCTATCTGATTCTAAAGAGATGGGGAATCTGAAACGTGGTATTAACTCCCTAAGCAACAGCTTTGCTACTGTGAGACTGTCATTCCTACGTGTAGGGTATGCTTCAATCCAATGACTGAAAACACACACAATCACCAACACATATCTCAGTCCTCCACACACAGGCATTTCAAGGAAGTCCATCTGCATCCTGCTAAATGGACTGCCAGCTCTCCCAACGTGGCTCATATTCACCACCGTCCCTTTTCCTGCATTAATCTGCTGACAGATGATGCACCTGTGACAGATAACCTCTGCAGCATGTCTGAATTTTGGATTGAACCAATCCATTTTGAACAACCTGATCATTGCATCTTTCCCTATATGGGCTTGACCATGATAGAACCTCGCAAACTGTGACAGAGGACTATTTGGCAAAACCATTTTCCCCTCCTCTGAGACCCATAAGTCATCAGCTCTTTGTACACAGTGCATTCTCTGCCAGGAGTGTTTCTCTTCTTTGCCAGCACGTCCCTGCAGTAATTTTAGCTCATCGAATGTGTCAACCACCCTCAATGCAAAATTCAAACATGTTTCATTCTCAGTTTCAGGTAACAATTCCCACTGATCTCTGAACGATATACAGTTCAATGCGCAAAACCTTGCGACTTGATCTGCATAGCCGTTTCCCATTTACACAAAGTCTTGTGACTTAACATGAGCATTACATTTCACCACGGCAATTTCAAGAGGTAACTGAATCGCATGCAACAAATCCTTAATCTTTTCACCATTTTTCACTGGTGAACTAGAAGAGGTCATGAAACCCCTCTGTGACTATAGTTGGCCAAAATCATGTATACTTCCAAATCCGTATCTGTTGTCAGTATAGATAGTGACTTTCAGGTTTTCAGCTGCGTGGCATGCCTTAGTAAGGGCAATTAATTCAGCCACTTGAGCAGAGTACACTCTTTCGAGCCAGGAAGCTTCTAAAATACCGGTTATTGTACACACGGCATAACCAGCTCTCAGTACTCCTACTGAATCTCTCAAGCATGAACCATCAACAAACATAATATAATCATTTTCTTCTAACTGGGTATCTTTGATGTCAGGTCTTGGTTTGGTGCACAGTTCTGTTACCTCAAGACAATCATGTTCCACTTCCTCAGCATCAATAATGTCTGCATTTTCAATAGGAAGTAAAGTTGCCGGGTTCAATACAGTACATCTCCTCAGGGAAACATTTGGAGACCCCAGTATAACGGTCTTGTATCTAGTTAACCTAACATTCGTCATATGCTGTGTTTTGGTTCGGGTTAGCAGAATTTCAACTGAATGAGGAACCATTACTGTTAAGGGATGTCCCATCACTATGCCTTCACACTGTGTGAGGCTTTGACCAACTGCTGCAACTGCACGCAAACAACCTGATAAGGCTGCTGCGACTGGGTCCAAAGTAGCTGAAAATTATGCTACTGGGCGGTTTGCACCTCCATGGACCTGTCTTAGAACTGACAAAGAACATGCATCACGTTCATGACAAAACAGTAGAAAAGGCTTCGTGTAATCAGGCATTCCTAAAGCTGATGCCCTGCACATACATTTTTTCAATTCCATAAATGCCTTCATCTCTTTCTCGGACAGGATTATGTTACCCGGGTCATCCTGAACTTCCTTGCCTGTCAGTTTCACTAATGGTTTACAGATAATCGAGAAATTGGGAATCCACTGGCGACAGTAGCCCACCATTCCCAAAAACATTCTGACATCTCTTTTGGTTGTCGGGGGATTCATCTGATGTATGGCTGTCACTCTCTCTTTGGATATTTTTCTCGACCCTTTCTCAATCAGGTGACCTAAGTACGTCACCTCTCTCTGACAGTATTGCAGCTTCTTTGGGGACACTTTGTGGGTTATTACAACTTTGGAGGAGGTGTTAATCTGTCCCAAAAGTGATGGTAAAGTGACGGATATACCACCAGCCGTATTACAAGTCCATTATATCCTATGGAACTCGTAATACGGCTGGTGGTATATCCGTCACTTTACCATCACTTTTGGGACGGATTAACACCTCCTCCAAAGTTGTAATAACCCCCTTTATGTCCGTTGTTTCCCAAATGGTTCACTAAGGCAATTGTGTCATACCTGCAGTCGTCTTTTGTTCTGGACGCAATTAACAAATCATCAATGTACTGTACTAGAGTCGAACTGAAAGGCAGTTCTAGCGATTCCAAATCCTTCTTCAATATCTGATTGAAGATGGAAGGTGACTCAGAAAACCCTTGAGGAATTCTGCACCAACTGTACACCTTATCCAGGAATTTGAAGCTGAAGAGAAATTGGCTATCCTCATGAAGAGGCACCGAAAAGAATGCTTGAGACAGGTCCACAACTGTGAACCACTGCATCACACGGAACCTGAAACATGATCACAGCTGGATTTAGCCCTATGGGGCAGCATTTTACCACTATCTCGTTTATTTTCCTCAAGTCTTGAACAATTCTAACCTTCCCACAAGGCTTTTTCAGACCCATTATTCTTGAATTACACGGGCTGCTCAGCACTTCTTTCAGAACCCCTTGCTTCATAAAGTCCGCAATTATCTGTGCTACTTGAATGAGGACATCTTGTGCCATGTGGTACTGTGGTACCTGAGGAAACACTGCATTCGGCTTAGCCTGTACTTTGACTGGTTCTACTCCTTTTATCAGTCCCACTTCTTTTCCTGTCAGGTCCCACAATTTCTCTGTTACTGTTCCCTGCAACTCGGGTGGCAAGTCAAGTACTGTAAGCATTGGGAATAAGGTTATCAGAGGGTATTCTTCATTTGCGGTCTCTGTCTCTGAAAACTGGCCATCATCCCCTTCATCATCACTGTTTGTCTGGACTTCAATTCCTTCAATGGAACAGGTAATTGAACACCTCGTTTTGCACAGCAAGTCTCTTCCCAGTAGGGATACTGGTCTAGAATCACAGACTACAAATTTGTGCAGTCCCTGGAAGTTGCCAATCTCAACTTGGACCGGGTCTGTAATCGGATTTGTCAGAAACTGATTTGCTACTCCTACCACTCTTATGGTACGCCCCGAAAGTGGTAATTTCGGAACCTCTGCACTTCTGACTGTAGAGCGTGTGGCTCATGTATCAACTAGGAATGAAACCTTATGACCCATTACCTTCCCTTCTACATAGGGTCCCCTCTGATCGACTTCTAGGGACGCTGCAAGCCCGCACTCCTCACTGTCTGAACAATCATCCGACCATTCATCGTTTATTCCATCCTCACCACGCAATGGGAAGTGCTGTACTGTGTTATTTTGACTTATCGTCTGGCCTGTGACCTGTTGAGGAAGCATCGCCTGTTGCTGTCCCATTGGAGCTAATGGTATTTGCATTTGCTGTCTAGGTACCATGGGAACCTGCTGTTGTACCTGCTGCATTTGTGCTGGTTGAACACGCGGCATTTGCATTTGCTGCATGGGCTGTAACCCCTGCATTTGTACCATGTTATTCTGGAAGTTCAGATTTTGGCCCCTCAGTTTTGGACCCCTCACATTTTGAAAGGTACCGACATCATTGCTTTGTTGAACAACACCGACCTGCACCACCATCGGGCATTCCCGCTTCCAATGCCCCACGCCCCCGCACGCGTGACATGGTGACACCTTTTTCATCCCCTGCACATCATTCTGAACCACAACAGTATTCAAGTCTGGACCGTGGTTCACAAAACCTCGACCTCTCGGTTGTGCCTGAAACATGCCATTCCCTTGCGGTTGCTGTTGTACCACTTGTTGTATTCCGTTCCCCTGCATACCTGCTTGCGCTGCCTTAATCTGCATCACCATCACCTTCTCTTTCAACTTTCTCTGCTTCAACTCAATCTCGTCACTACAGTATTTTGCATACTGCAACACCTCATCAATCAGCTTGCTTGCCAACAAATCAAATGATTCTTAATCATCTGGCTAATTTTTGGTCTCAGCCCTTCAACAAACCTGAACACAAGATGATTCATGTCTTTCAGCTCTATGACCTCAGTGCCACTATAATGTTTGAATGCCTTCAACAATCTCTCATAGTAGGCATGAATCGATTCTTTGGCCTCCTGTGATGTTCTATCGATTTTCTGCCAATCAGTCACTTTCGGCGACACTTTCTGCTTCAAAAACTCAATCACTTTATGATAATACTTCATCACCTCCTTAGATGGTGCTCTAGTCACCTTATCCCTTGCCGGTTCCTGTGTCGGCCAGTCCACACCTCTCTTGCACTCAAGCCATAAGTCAGGTGGAACTATAACCTCAAACAGGGTATTCAAGTCCTCCCAGAGACATTTTGCAAGCTTCACAAACCTGTCCGTCTGTTGGTACCATTCTATTGGCTTCTCCCTCAACCTGGGATAATCATTTGTGAATGACAGAATGTCTCCCCTGGACCATGGTACATGGACTAGAACCCCTCCGGCTGTTTCTCTCACTGGTAACATTTTTATTGTCCCTGTGTCCGGTGCGGCTTTAGCCTGCTTTGGTTCCGGACCTTCGCCTTTCTCTTTATCTCTTTTCTTTGCCCATCTGCCTTCCCGTTTCTCTAAGGCTCCCCAAATTTGCGCACTTTGCAGTATTTCTTTAAGATGCGCTTTCATTCCAGTGGATCTCATATGTTCAAAATCTTTAGAATCGAAGTCTAATCTGTAGCTTCTTTTCAAATGTTTAGTATTCTCAATATCTATGCTGTATTTGTCTGCCAGGTTTGCCAACCTCTGATGCACCTTGTTCACTTCTTTAGTGATTTTAGGGCACAGATACCTCAAAATTCTGCTTCTGTGTATGACTCTAATCTGTTCACTCCCATTGTTCCTTCCACTAGTTCCGCAGCTTCTACACCCGGTCTCACAAAATTCAGGTATTCTTCCCTTTCTGACTTCTCTGCGGTCACTGTAGTAGTATGTGAAGCGTTGATCTTTTCTAACCACTCATTTAACTGGTGCGCGGGAAAGCCTTGCAACGAAATGTTTCCTGACTGCATCAATGGTGTCTCTGTCGTATTTGTCTGTGGGGCTAGCACACTTAGCCCTGCTTGCCTCATTGTCTCTAAAGGAGCCCCAATCGGTCCTTCTGCTGCTTGTTCTCTTGGTGTCATTAGTTGGGGAGTTCCTGTGAACCCTCCTCTTATTGCCTCTTGGGTCATCACTCCCTGATCACACACGCCAGGCTTATCCTGCGCATACAGCGGTACTGGTGGACCAACAGTAATTGGTAACGTTATGGCAGCTGGTGTCTGACCAGGTCCCAAACCCCGTGGCGCATTAACTCCCAAAGCTTGGCTCATCGTGGTTGCTGCAGGTACTGACTGCGGTCCTGCCACTGGATTGTAACCCGGAATCAGTTGTTGCTGCGGCTGGGGCAGCAATTGCGGAGTTGGCTCAATCTGCACTAGCTTTGATCTTATATATATCGGATCAGGCGGCACCATCAGACTCGTATTTGTCTCTAGTTCGGGGACATCTGGATAAATCCTTTGAATCTGTCGTGGAGATTGCAACTGTATCTGCATGTCTGGTGCAGTGGGTACACTGACATCATTTTGTATCAAAACTGTATCACTTGTCTGCACTGTATTTGTAATTCCCTTACTCCGTGCCGGATCCTCAGGACCCGTACTAGTGCTCGGAGCAGTGCCATTTATAGCATATGGTGGCGGGCGGTCATGTAACAACTGATTAAGAAACGCTTCATCATCTGAATCATCTTCATCTACCCAAGACCTCTGAGTCTCCTTTGACTTGCTAGAGCCCTTGTCTGTCTTACAGGTGGCTTTCTTTCCCTGTGTCTCATCTTCCTGGGGTATTGCCGGAAACAATTTAAGTCCGTCAACTATACCCCTTCTCCACATCCTGCTCTCATTGTCCCATCTAGCCTCAGCTAAAGTCTTCTCTGCCCTTTTCATTCTCCTTTCAAATTTTTGCTGTCTTTGTCGTATGGCCATTAAATCCCAGACTGCTAATGCCTCATACTGAGCTGGTCTCGGAGGCGGCTTTTGCACACTTAACATCCACCTCAAGTTCTCTAAGATTCTCGTATTGAACGTTCCATGCTCTGGAAATGCTAAACATCCCTCCTTCTCTGTTAATTTGCGCCACTGCTTCATCCAAAGACATGGCGTGACTCACTTTTCCTCTATTACAATATAAGCTGAAGTACCCTCAGGCGGTGTAGGCTCCCCTTCATTCACCACAATATATGTATCTCCCTTCAAAGCACTCTTTAGCGCCTTGAAAGACTTCATTTTTGCGTCTTTTATTTTATTTAGAATCTGATCAGAAAGTGACTTAAATTCCCAGAACACTCTTCACCCACCTTCCTCAACCTATTGCCTCTCATGGACGGCTGCCAAACCGTGCGCGACCCCTCTCAGCAACTGACCTATCCCAGCGCCGCACCACTGACGTCACACTGACACACACTGCAGCTGACAAAGTCTTGCGGCTTGTCCTCTTCACGCACAAACTAATGCAATATATTGCGAGCACCATTAACAACAAACCCCAAATTTGCCAGTTTACTACAGGAAGGGTAACACAATCTCTTCAGAACTTTACAGAGATTTCACTTGAATCCTCGGCCGCTACTCCCTCCTTCTCAGCTCCCGCATACGCAAGCAGAATTCGACCCGCAAATCCTACTCTCGACTTGTCAATGGTTTGCTCTAGTGCACTTTAGAGCTTGCCAAATCTCCATTGAAGGTTTCATTCACACATTTTGACTCAAACTCGACTTGTCAACCACGCCCGATTGACCTAATAAACCGCACAAATTACAACATAAACCCAAGTGTCTCCTACACTTGTCAATATACTACTGAGTCCTAGACCAGGATGGGTCCGTACATCACCAACAACAACCATGTGGACAATTTTGAGCACAAAGCGCCACACTCACATGAAGTTCGCCGACTTCCCTACTCTCATACTGCGGAGTATGCCCACTCCTACTTAAACATTACCTGACCTAAATCCACACAAACTTCACAAAACACCTGCAATATGCATAAGCTGAGCAAGCGCAAATTCTATACCACACATACTACAACGCTGAGAACATACCCAACTCACTTAGGCAGCCTCCGAGATTCCTGGAAAGTCATGGGGAATTTAGAAACACATCATACTTCCAATTTGCATTATCTCGAAAAAACTATTTAAACAATAGTCCTCCATCCTAGGGCCCCAAGGGCCTAAACCGTCGCTCTGCTACCAGAACTGTTAACGCGTCCCTCTATGATTAATTTACTCACTTTGGGACTCGTTTTAGGCCAATGAATCTTTTGACCCTGATTGAAGACACTTAGGACGAGATAGCTAATCAACATGTCAATCAATGCGTCAATAATGTCATCAATATTTATTACAACAATGCAATTCACTTTTGTCAATGACATTTGATGAGACTCAGAAACCACCATGACCTTTCAGTCATGAATAACCACACCAGTTTAGTATGAATTTTGCGATATTTATTCCCTATTGATTACAATCCTACTAGTAAGTTTATTAGTCTCAAAACCAAGAAACACATTAACATAGTCACAATATGGCAACTCTGATAAGATTTCATCAAAGCACGAACCACAAACATCAGAATATAACACAGCGTCAACATAGGTTATCTTTAGCAGAGTATCATCATCAAGTTATTCAACAAAGCATTGATTCAGTCATTTGTCTATTTGCGTCAGTTTAGTGAACCCCTCTCCTAACCTCGAATTAGCATTGGCATGTTGGGCTTCATGCAAAATAATTTAGTAACACCAATTTAGAAAACATCTAGCTATGGTCTCTGTCAAAAGAAGCAGTTGGTACCTAGAAAGGAAAGGCAAACAGACAATCACAATTTCATTGCCATTTAGTTACCCTCCGTCTTTGGGTCAGCACTCAGGTTTGGTCTTCGTCCTCAGGACATCAGTTGGTTCGCCATCAGCCAGGAATTCAGCAACCGTGTAAAAGTGGCACTTCCCTCATAAGGAGGTAAAGTGTAAATGGGCAGTCTAAGGGCAAGGATGGTTCTAAGTAAATTAGCAAGTCACTAAGCAAAGTGACAAAGTGTCTGGATCATAGCAAATTGCATTCGTATCTCCCCTAACTCTCTCCTATCCCTCCTGTTCTAATTTACTTTCTGGTGTCAAGGGTTTTTATTCCCTTTTCGTTGTACATTCCCCTAAAATTTGGTTGGACAAGGGGTTGCACCCCACTACCTTTAACCAATTGTCTTTACATTAGCTCATCGATTTTGTAACTCCTTAACAGTTCTCACGTATTTTATTGGTCCTTATGATTGACGTCTTTAGCGGGTGGAATGTCCGGTAGGATTTCATAGTCTTGTGGTCCTTTGCACATCTTCGGTCTGTGGCTCCATTGTCTGTACCGGTTCAGGCGACCTTGTACCTACGAGTGGTCTACAGTGTTGCATTCAGCAAAAAATGTTTCTACAAGCAAGTAGAATTTCATGAGAATGTATCTACTACAGTTACATTCAGCTTCTAGTTTGGAGAAAAACAAGAGTTCATGTCCTTCAGCAAGTCAGCACACTGCACGTTAGAAAAACACATTTAATATGAGAGCCAGGCAGTTAGGCCTCGACTCATGCTAACTAAGGCCTAGTGATTTATTAGCAAAACCTTTACATATATCTATTATTATTAGTGTAAAATCATCTCATAACATAATAATTCATCAACATTAGTCATTTTCATTAGTCTTCGTATACATTGGTGGCCACTCCCCGTGGGCACATTTCAAGCGCACGTTTTAGCACAATACATTAATACATTTTCTATGCTGCATTATTATACATTAGTTCATAAAAATTTCATGTTAATATAGATTATATAAGCTACGCTCTCTCACTGCCAACATGTGTCTGCTGTCTAAATGATCTCCAGTGCACTGACATGTGCAGACTTCCCGCCTGTGAAAATCAAACAAATGCAGAGAATGATGACAACTATTCAGAAGAAGATGATGATGACTATGAATGTGAATGATAAAATTGTGTTTATATTCACTCATGACATACATTGCCTATGTAAGATGTGACAATTATTATTTGAAATTGTAAGTGAACATTATGCATATAATCTATTTCAATATATGAGTAATACAATGAAGTTTTATTGTTATTATTTTAGGGACTATATTGTTATTATTACAATTATTAGTAATATTTATTTTTAAATTATATTGAATTTAACCAATCTGGGGTAATTAGATTTATCCTTCCACATATTGTGATGAAATTGTATATTTATCAAAAATATGAAAACCATTATTTTATTTCGGCTATGGCTGCTAATCCAACAATATAATACAAAAGGCAGAGTGATGACTTGCTATCACATATTTTTCATCTCTGACATCCATACCTTGCAAAAAAATCATGTTAGAACCCATCCCCCGAGTGGTACCAATGGCCTAAATTTGAGGTCCTGGCTCATGGCCTACTTGGCCTAACCTTTTGGTGCCTGCTGCCTGAGCCCTGGGTTACATGATACGAAATGCTTGGTAGCTGGTCTTTATGTTTTCCTCCAAGACAAAGGGGGAATAGGTGTTGACAGGGTGGGTCATCCTGCCAGGATGGGTGGGGCAGGGATGTTCCCAGACCCACTTACATTTCAAAGGGCTGCCTCCAGCACACACACACATTAACCTAACACTTGAAGCCTTGGAAGGGGAAGAACTTTCCAGAATCAGATGTGGGGGTTGCAAGGGTGTCACCCAGACTTCCTGTGTAATAGACTTCCTGAACCGCTCTTCACTCGTCAGTACACTCCTTGACCTGTGGACTACAGAAGAAGGACTGCCTTGCTCCCTAGAAGACTGTCCTTCTGCTTGAGGTCTGCCTTGTTCTTCAGAGGACTGCCATGCAGCTACCAGAGGAATGCCCTGCTGCTTGAGACCGGCCTTGTTCTCCAGGGGACTGTTCCGGTGCTTGAGGCCTGTTCTGCTGTCTGTGAATGAAGATTGGGCCTGCTCCCTTCATCCCAGTCTATCCTGAGTGACTCCAAGATTCAGTTGGCTGACCATCTGTTCTGAGCTGCAGGCTTACAATGATCTCCAGAGCCCCCCTTCCCAGCAACTGCCAAACAGACCTGTTGCAACTGGACCTGGCTGGGGTTGCACCTGGGCCTGCCAGAGCCGTGCTGGCCTCTGATAGAGTGAGTCTCCAGTCCCCAATAGGTGCAGATCCTAGACCCTTGGCTTGCATCACAGTGCACGGCTCTGTGAAGAAAGCAGAAATCCTGAAGTTTTGGGCTATTTGTGCCAAGCCTCTGCCGCCTGTGGTAATCGCCACAGCAAAGCTCTGGTAAACAAGACTCTTCTTGCTATAGTGACCACCAGAATCGTCCAGCAGCACAAGATATACAGTTTACACTACTGCAACGACAGCCTGTGGTGTCCACCAATTTGAACCTCCAGAAACAACTGTCTGCACCACCGACCAGATCTTCGTGCTACGGCAACAGCTATCCATGACACCAGGTATGCTTTTCGCACTACAGCAACAAACCTTCACAATGCTCTCCCTGCTTCTGGCCTCCTCTACTGCAAATTGAACTTTTAGCACCAGACTTTGAAAAGGTAACATTTCAGCAGGGCAAAACAAGTCCCTGTATCTGGCCTGCGCTCCATCATGGTCTACCTGAACTTGTAACTTTCACCCATCTAGCATGCCCAGATGACAATGGTAATGGTGAGTAGTGCATTGTGCTTTTAAGCACTGTATCCACTTGAAACTTTACAATTATATATTTGCGGTTCTACTGCCGGTTTTACTGATTGGATTTCTTCCTCTTTTTGGTGTAATTTTATTTATTAAAATGTACCCTATTTTTCTAAATTGGTGTGGGATTTTTCTAGTGTTATCTTTTCACTGTATTACTGTTTGTGTGCTACATAAATGTTAAACACAGTGCCTCTGCATTAAACCCGACTGCTTTTGTGCCAAGCTACCAGAGGGATAAGTACAAGTTAATTTGGTGACTTTTGTGGTTCACCCTAACAACCATTGTGATTGTTGCTTGGGTAGGGTTTTCACCCTCCTCACTCAATACACCAATTTCTTACAGTTATTTGTTGGATACAATAAATAACACACATAATGGGTTTTCTTGTGAAAATGGGGTATAGAATGTAGATTTTGATTTTACCATGTAAATAAACACATATCCCAGGATTTATGTCAGGTTTTACCTGCCTAAATATATCAGGGTAAAATCTGACTATCAGATTTTACTGACTAACTCATCTGACACCCACGCAAATAAGGGTTTGCTCAAATATCCAAGTTTAAAGAGGGGCTTGTAACAAAGGCCTTGGTGTGGGAATAATGAATGGCTCTTCTGTTTACAGATAGCACATGCAAAGAGAAAAAGAACAGTGTCAATGGAGATAAGTAAAAGGTGGAAATGAGGTTTAAGCCATCCTTTCCTCACGATAAGTTCCATAGCACTGTAATAAAGCACCTCCATTTTGATTACAGCAGTCAGCAGTGCAGACAGCTAACATGATGCTTCCAGGTAACAACAGGAGGCTAAAACACATTTCCAAATGCATGAAAGACTATTACTAAGGTTCACAATTTATGCCTGTTCTCTTGAATCAATATAACAAAATAATTGGTTGGCAATAACAGTGGAAAATAGACAGTGGAACAAGAAGGCCACATAACCTCCTTGTTATAGTCTTTAAGAATGCGATCCCATCCTCCCATAACAGTCACCGGCAAGCCAATAAACATAATAATGTTTTATTAACAAACTCTCCCCTTTAAGTAAATCAATATCAATGTCCTTTCACTTGAAGCACTTCCTGTTTTTTTGTGTCCCTTTCAATAGTATTACCAGCAGGTGTTTGAAGTGAGCAGTTTCTAATCCTGTTCTGTTTTTTTTGTTTTGTTTGAATACTCTGGTCCAGCATGTGCTCAGTTGATGAAACCAGCAATCCAAGGACTTATATACTTTCATTGCTGTCATGACAGAGACTCATCTGGTATTCTGCCAAAATAGCTGAGACAAAATATTGTGATACAAGAATATTGTATCAAAAATATCTTGGGACAGCATGTAGAAAATAATAATGTCAAATAATATTATTTTTATGTATATAGTATTGCTATTAGTATTGGTGTATATAATATAATTTTCTTGATATTACATTTTCTTAAATATAGTTGTATAAAATATTGTATATTAAGTAATGTAATATCTATTAGTCATTGTATTATTATGAGATACTAGGGAAGTTATTTAAAATATGATTACTGTTTTTATTTTAATACATTTTTATGTTAATTCAATTATTAACTGATAATGAATTATGTAAGGTATTTACCTGATTACTTGTTATGTCATTTTTTGTTGGTTTTTAATTGAATATTAATTGATCAGTTACTTTTATTATACATTTTTCAAAGAGCTTAATAGTTATTATTTACTTTCATTTAAATTGCCTCAATTAGTCAATTTAGAGTCAATCCTCTTTCGTTTAGAATTTTTTACAATTATTTTTAATTGTTTCTGTTTTATTAAGCTAGATGGTATGAAAGTGTATTTTAATTTAAATATTTGTATTTTTTATTTTTTTATTTTGTAATTTGAAATTACTAATATTTAATTCAATTACATTTATCAATAAAGAAAATATATATATTTTTTAAATACGGTTATATATTTTATTTTGCTTTATTTTCATTTGTTTTAAACATATGAATTAGAATAGTACATCTAACCCTTATAAAGTCCAACACATTTCCTACTGTTATTCAGACTGGAGTGGGAACAGTAAATCTAACTCTCCAAAGTCCAACATTTTCCCTGTTTTTGCTTATGTTGGAAAAGGAATATTAATTTTGACACCTCCAAAGTCCAACCCTTTCTCTACTATTGATTAGGCTGGAGTTGGAATAGTAAATCTAACTCCCCAAAGCCCAACAGATTCCCTACTGTTGCTAGATTGGAGTTGGAATAGTAAATCTAACATCTCCATATTCACACATTTACCCTACTGGTGCTTAGATTGGAGTTGGAAGAGTAAATCCATCCCTTCTAATACAAGACTTTCCCTGTTTTTATTTGAGTTGGAGTGGGAATATTGCATCTAACAACTCCAAAGTCCATCATCTGCTTATTGTTGCTAAGATTGGACTGGGAATAGTACATCTAACCCCTCCAACACTTTCCTTACTGTTGCTTAAGTTGGAGTGGGAATAGTAAATATAACCCATCCAAGTCCAACACTTTTGATGTTTTTGTTTATATTGAAGAGGGAATAGTAACTCTAACCCTTCTAAAGTCCAACACTTTTTCTACTGATGCCAAGACTGGAGTGGGAATGGTAATCTGACCCCTACACAGTCCAACACTTTCCCTACTATTATTGCTTAGATTGGAGTAGGAATAATAAATCTAACTCCTCCAAAAACTAGCACATCCCCACTGTTTGCCTACATTGGAGTGACATTAGCAACTCAACACTTTCCCTGTTTTTGCTTACTTTGGAGTTGGAATAGTAATTTAAACCCTTCCAAAGGCCAACACTTTCTCTAAAGTTTTTCAGAGAGTATTTGGAATAGTAAAGCTAACCCCTGGAAAGACCAATACTTTCTCCTATTTTGCTTATATTGGTATAGGAATAGTAAATATGACTCTTCCAACCGCCATCACTTTCCCTTTCATTACTGTTGATTATGTTGGAGTTGGAATAGGGGTTTTTGACTCCTTCAGAGTCCACAACTTTGTCTACTATTGTTTAGTTTGCATTATTGATACTTTATTTTGTACATTTTAAATTATTTTTAAAATAAATACTTTGTAGCGGTTTATTTTTATGTACATATATTGTTTTTTATTCATTTTATTTTTATAATTACATTCATTTTATATTATAATATACAAAATCATGAACCGCTACTGAAATATTTTGAAGGGGGACTATGCAAATGGCAGCCTTTTAAACAAACACTTCTCCATAACATTTTGCAAGTGTAAATCCCTGTCATGGGTAATGCCACCAACAACTAATAGTAGTGCTAAAATCATGTAGGAGCGAGAAGAGTACCCAGAACTTAACTTCCAGTGTCTCCCAAGCCCTGCTATCACTAGAGGAATATACACTTTCAGAGTCACAGCAGACCAAGGGGGAAAGCAGAATTGGAGAAAAGAAAAAACACACAAATGAAAACTCAAAGTCCACATGGGATGTTTGCTAAGGATTTAACTGGGTTCACAACCTCCTAAGCATCAGTGAGCTGAAAAATACAAGATTTAAAAATGTTACTCTTTCCAATCACTCTGACATCCATTGCAAACAATGTTTATAACACAATCATGCATCTTACTGATTTATCAAAAAAAAAATACTTTAAAAAAAGATGGTTATATATTTTATTTTGCTTTATTTTAATTTTTTTTAAACATATGAGTTAGAATAATACAGCTAACTCTTCTAAGGTCCAACACTTTTACTACTGTTGTTCAGAGTGGAGTGGGAACAGTAAATATGATATGAATTGAAGCATGCATCTTACCATATAGTGGAAGGATGGATTGCTGTTGGGAATGCCTCTCTTACATGTTTTACAGGAGACTGTGACCAGGAAAACTCTTAGTTAAACACAACTTGCTGCCACAAAGACAGATTACTCTTCCTCATAGACAATAGCCAGAAGCAGGAAGACAGCATAGAAACGCAGGTAAGCAAAATTCAAGGTAAGTACTAAATTATCCCCTATTCTTGTTCAAATTGTAGATGAACACGGGCTCCTGAGCGTGCTTTTTATCCTTGACTCAGGAGCCCTTAGCTCATTTAGTGCACCTTCTTGGAGGAGGGGCTGACATGGAAGGTCGAGTAGCGCTAGAATGTGTCCTTCACATTTGCCCATCTCATTCTGAGAGCCATGTTGGCTGTGCTGTGGGCCCAATAACAGGGTTCATGATAGCAGCCGCTATAGTACACCCCTTCCAAAAATCCCCCCACTGGCTTGGATTTGTCCGAGTGACATAAATGAAATCATTGTACCAATCGGGTAACATGTATGTGACCAGCAGGTTCCCATGATCTACTTTCAGGCCCAGATCCTTTCCAGTCCATAAGATAGTAAATTCACCCTCTTACCCTTTTAGAATCTGAAATTGGGCTTACTTCATATTCTGAATTGTCCCAATTTCAATAGGTGGTAGAGCAATGAGTACTCTAGTTCCTCTTACCACTGGCTTCAACAAAGTCATATGAAAAACAGATGTACCTTTAGCGAAGCTGGCAAATCTAGTTTGAGGGCTATTGGATTAACCACTTTACATGGTTTGAATGGTCCCATATATTTAGGCTGAAATGTATTCTTTCCTTTTGAACGCAAATAATTAGTGGATAACCACACTGAGTCACCATAGGCATAAACCTTTTCATGAGTTCTGTATTTAACGGCATGTCTTTTATATCAATCCTTAGCAGGTTGTAGGTTTTCTTGTACCTTTTGATGTATTCTACTTCAGTGCTCTTGGAATTCATGAGCTGCAGGAACAGTCTGAGATCTATATATATTTCACAATCTAGCATTTTAGGGTGAAAACCATAAGTACAGAAAAAGGAGAAAAAACGAAAGATTTATTCACAGTGTTGTTATAGGGAAACTCAGAGATACAAATCACTTCATACCAGTGTGAACTGTCAAGTAATGATTGACAACAAATGTACTGTTCTAAACACACTGATTCAACCTTCCTGTCTGACTACCTATCTGAGGATGATGACTAGACAACAAGAATACCTCAAATCCCATAGGCTCACATACTGTCTTCCATAAATAAGGAATAAACTGAGAACCCTGATCAGAAATAAGCATAGATGGGACTCCATGTACTTGGACTACAGTTTGTGTGAAACTTTCAGCTAATTGTTTACCTGACGGAAGTCCTTTTAATGGGGTAAAATTTGGCATCTTTCTCAGACGGTTCACAATGACCAGGACTGCATTGAACCCCTCTGGGGTGCATGGTAGTTCAACAATAAAATCTAAGGATACTGTATACCATGACTGGGGAGGAACCGGCATGGATCTCAACAATCCTGCAGGTGCAGCATGGCAGTGCTTAATCTGAGCACAAACAGCACAGGTAGTGATAAATCATTGTGTGTCTTTCACCATAGTGGGCTACCAAAAACTCCTATGCAGCAAGTCCAAAGTTATATTTTCCTCTGGGTGACTAGCTGCCTTGCTATACTGACATCATTCTAGTGCTTGATCTTGCAAGTGTTGAATTGGTTAATATAGTCCCCCCACTTATGTAGTGTAACTGTCCTTTCATTTCACAGTTAGGTTTTGTATTACTCTTTTACTATCCTCTGTTCCTTGTTGTGGTTGTACCCTAGTGTGAAGGTGCAATCAGCCCTACCGTTTTCTCATCTGGTATGATGAGAGGAGGATCTTGAGGTCTTTCTTGTGGTTCATACCACACTGTGAGAGATCATCTGTCTTCTCATTCTTTCTGCTTAGTTGGAAAGTGATCACAAAGTCATCCTCTGCAAAAATATGATTCCATCGTAACTGGTGACCCGATAAGGCTCGGGCATATTTGAGGAACTACAAATTACAATGATCTGTAAGGATGGTTACAGTATGTTGTGCCCCAGCAAATACTGTCTCAATTCCTCCAAAGCATACTTCATCGTCAATACTTCTCTGCCTGCTATAGTATAATTAGAAATATTTGGTCTCAGTTTCCGAGAATAATAGGCTATTGGATGCATTTGACTTTTAACAGGATGTCTCTGGGATAATATTCCTCTGAGAGCTGTTTGTGATGCATGTGACTTGGCAATAAAAGGTTGAGGGAGGGACTTTGTTGAGTCAGTAGTACATATTGGGGTCCATTTATCAGATCACTCGGCGGTCAGTTTAGATCTTAGGTTGCCAACGAAAAGGAGGGAAAAAAGGTGTACTTTAGACAGAACTCTACTTTTGGAAGATGAGGTGGTCACGGAATTGCGGGCGGATTCAGAGGATTTTTTTAGGATAAACTTGGGTTCCGCACCCTTAGCGATAGTTTGGGATACATTTAAGGCCTTTTTGAGGGGATGTCTGATTAGGATAGCTGCACACAGGAGGAAATTATATAATGAAGAAATAAACAGGTTGGAGAGTCAAATACGACAATTTGAGCAGGGAATGTTAAGTAAGGAGCAGGGTGAAGAATTTGACGATTTATATAAACAACGTCAGACAGCTAGTTTGGAGTTGGCAGCTCTTTTTGACCGTAGGATTAGATTGAGATGTGAAGCTAATAGGGTGATACATTTTTAGTACAGTGAGAACAGCAGTAAATTGTTGGCTTGGAAGTTAAAATCAGATAGGGTTAGGAATCGGGTGACAGAAATTCGAGATGAAGACTCGGGTGAGATTAGAAAAGGTGGCGAGCAGGTGGAAGAAGGTTTTTTCAATTTCTTTAAGGACTTATATACAGAAGATTTGAAGCTGCTTTTCAAAGGTATTGAAGGGGTGGCTTGGGGAATTAGATTTACCTACTCTGAATGAAGAGGAGAGAAGTGCGGTTAATGATCCGTTTCAGCAGAGCGAGGTAGAACGCGAGGTAGAACGGGTCATTTTAGCTGGCAAATTGGGGAAAGCATCAGGACCAGATGGGTTACCCATGGAGGTTTATTGAGTTCTGGGTAGTAGTACTTCTAAAGTTTTAAACAATTATGTAATAGTATTATAGGGGGGATGAGAATCTTCCTCCTTCTTGGAAAGAGGCGATTATTACGTTAATTTGAAAACCCAGCACAGACCACAGGAAGTGTGATTCATACTGCCCAATATCGCTGTTAAATTGTCATTATAAAATCTTTGCTAAGCTCCTGGCTGATAGACTAGGGATGGTTATGGGGAAACTCATACACACAGACCAGAAAGGGTTTTTGAAGGGTAGGCATATGCATGAATTGACACAGGGATTGGTAGGGTCGATTGATTTAGCCACTTTGATGCATATGCCTTTGGCGTTGGTAATGGTGGATGCAACAAAAGCATTCAACAGGGTTAATTGGAGTTATTTGATTACGGTATGTGAATCATATAAAATTGGAGGCCAATTTATTAGAACATTGCAAAAAATCTATCATGACCCAAGTGCAAGAATGTTGGTTAATGGTACGCTCACCCCCCCGGTAAAAATAGAAAGAGGGGTGAGACAGGGGTGTCCATTATCCCCACTATTATTTCACCTTTATATTGAACCATTAGCTTGTAGAATTAGGAGAGATAAGAGAATACTTCCTTTCTGGTGTGGAGATCTGGTCAGGAAGGTTTCTTTATATGCAGATGATTTAATGATTTATACAGCGAATTTAAGTCAGGCCAAACCAGTTCTACAAGAGTCAATGCAGGATTTTGGGGGAATTTCTGGTTATGCTGTTAATAATCAAAAGACCGAAATTATGGTATGGAATATGGAACTAAACGATGCAGTGAATGTAAAGAAAGAAGTTAAATATTTGGAGATCACTGTAACACATGATATATGTAAAATGACGGAAACAAATCTTGTTCAGGTTATGAGGGAGGTGGACCTTTTATTGAGAAAATGGCTTAATCTTCCACTAACTATAATAGGTCAGATTAATGTTGTAAAAGTGGAGATTGTTCCCAAATTAACTTTTATTTTCAATGCATTGCCATTAGTGTTTAACAAGGCTGCTTTAAAGAAATTTAGCAGTTTTATTTGGGCATCTAAAGGTGTGGATGGTGAATTCAACCTCCCGGAAGAAATCTGGAGGGAGTGCTTACCAGAGCCGCAGCTTAAAGACCTTTGGCAAGTATCCACTTCACTTCTGTATAATACTGTTAAACATGCTGCGTTAAGGAGAAAGCATCTACTTTATATTCACAGAGTCTTTTGGACTCCCAAAAAATTGTCCAGGCTGAGACAGGATGACGTGGTGAGGTGTAAGAAGTGTGGTTCTGCATCAGCTGACGATCTACATATGTTTATTGATTGCCCTCTACACCGTAAGTTTTGGCAAGAGGTGGGTGATGCAATTAAGGAGATTCTTCCCACAAGCCCGAAGGTAGGATCTCTGATGGTGATGTTTGGTTGTTCATATGAGGCGCAGAAGATGGGTAAAGATGGAGCTAAACTGTTGTTTTATATGATGCTTGTGGCAAGAAGGGAGATCTGTAGGAAATGGATTAGCCCTGTAATCTCTACTTTTGTCGAATGGAAAAACTCTCTAATTTACCATCTTAAATTAGATTGTCATAAGGTTTGTAAGAGGATCAGATTTTGGAATCCGCTGAAGCAATGGTTGGAAAGGGGTGAGGTATGAATAGATAGGATGTGATCCTATGATTATACTTTTCCTCTGCTTTCCACACTGGAGCTTGGGTGGAAAGTTTGTCCCAGACAGGGGCGAGGAGGTCGGGAATGGGTGGTGAGCAGTTGTGTGAGAACTTTCGCTGCTCCCCCCCGGTCATGTGAGGGAAATCTGGAATGGTAAATGAGGATCAAGAAAAAAAAAAAAAAAAAGGTTGAGGGGCATCTGGATGCCTAAGGATGGAGGCTGTGATGAACCATTTTTTCAGGGTCTGAAAGGCCTTTTCTCCCTCTTCTGTCTTGGAAACGCACCCCCTTTTTCAGAAACCTGGTAATCTGAGAGAGCAAAGCTGAGAACTGTCTGATAAATCTCCTGTAGAAGTTGGCAAAACCCAAGGAACTTTCCACATCTTTGACTGATTGAGGTGATTTCCAATCTTAAATAGCCTCTAACTATTGCTGAAATTATGAATCCCAGAACTTCGACTTCCTCCACATGGAAATACACTTTTCTAACTTTGTGCACAACTGATGTTCTGTTAGTTTTACCAATATACTTTTAAGATGTCCTAATGTTCTTACATGATCTTTGAAAAAATCTGAATGTCTTCAATATACACCACTGCACAGATGCCTATGTAGTCATGTAATGCCACATTAATAAATAATTGAAAAGCTGCAGGAGAACTACATAGGCCAAACAGCATCCTCAAATATTCAAGTAAACTAAATTTAGTATGGAAAGCGGTCTTCTATTCGTCCACCTCTGTAATGCATACCAAAATATAGGCCCCTCTTAGATTAAGCTTAGTAAAAATAGTGCAATTTTTACTTGATCCAATAAATATAAAATGGGGGATAGAGGGTATCTGTTCCTAATTTGCACATAATTAAGAGCTCTCTTTAATCAATACAAATTGTAGCTTTCCCCTCTTCTTTTGGACAAACAAACAGAGAAGAAAAAACTAGGTAATGAGAGGGACGAATGAACCTTATTTCTAGGAGTTTAACCAAATATTGTTTTAGATACATATTCTCCTTCTCGATCAAAGCATAAATTCTGCTGCAGGGTAGTTGAGGCGCTGGTGGTAGATCAATCCTACAACAATAGGGTCTATGTGGGAGCAACACGTTGGCTTTTTTCTTGTCAAATAAATGCAAAAAAACTCTGATATTCTTTGGGAACCATTACACTTGAATCCTCTAGTGCACCAAGTGTTTGTTTTGAAAACCCAGGAAGGGATCCTTCACAGTATTGTTCACAATAGGAAGAAAGATATGTAATAGAACCCTTCACTCAATCTATAGAAGGGTTATGTTGCTACAACCATGCTACTTCTATAACAGCCTGAAATTGAGGAGCCTTTATGATATCAAAACTAATTAACTTATGATGTCTATTATCCATGGAGAGGTTTAATGTGGCTGCACAAGAATTCACAGCACCAGATAATATTTCTCTTCAATCAATTATGTGGATACTATCCATGGTGGTTCTAGATGTAATAGGAATACCCAATTTGCAAGTGAAAACTGTGTCCATAAAATTGCCTGTGGCACCAGAGTCAATCAAAATATCAACGGAGAACTTACGGGAATGCAGAAATGCTTGATGGGGTATTCCCTGCTTACAGGAATGCAGAAATGCTTGACGGGGTATTCCCTGCTGGTGTTACCTAAATCACAAAAGAACTTCGTATCAGCTGAACATGGCAATTTGGTCTCTTCAGTTGCTGACCTTATGCATTTCCGGATGGCTTGAGAGAGGAGGAAGGTTCCCTAATACCCTCTTTGGGTTTGCTAGGACAATCTTTTAATAAAAAAGTGAACTGCTTAATCATAAGGTAAGCACAATTTTTTATCCTTTCGTCGTTGGCGCTCTTCAGTGGAAAGAGGGCCAAAAAGACTTCCTATCTGCATAGATTCAGGCTTGTCCATTATTTTATTTTGGGTTAGTCTCTCTCTCTCTCTCTCTCTAGGCACAGTTAGTCTCACTTCACTTTTTCCATTGTCTGACTTTCTGATCTAAACGTACCACCAAATCAATCAATTTGTCACAATCCTCGGGTGAGTCCATCAACTGAGCTAATAAGTCTTTTAACTCATCTTTCAGGCCCCTACAAAACAGAGGTGCCCTTTTTTGTTTAGGCCAACCCGACTAAACTAACAACCTTTTGAATGTGGTCAAGTAAGTAACTAGGGGCCAGATGTAGCAAACTTTTGCGAGTCGCAAATGGCCCGATTCGCAATTTGCGACTCCGCAAAACCGGAAATGGGATGTAAAAATCCCATTTCTGACTCGCAAAATGCGACGCGAGCCATTACCGACTCGCAAAATTTGCGACCCCTTTTTGCGACCCGCAAATAGGAAGTAGCAATTTGCGAGTCGCAAACCATATGCAATAGCAACTCGCAAATTGTGACTAGTCGCAAAAAGCCCAATTTGCACTTCCAATTTACCACTAACTCAGAGCAGGTGGTAACCATTACCAAAGTCTAAAAGGATACCCAGAAGGCATCTTGGTTACTCAAGATGGCAGAGATATAGCTGATAGCAGTGAGGAGGAGAGCCCACGCCGCACAGCAGAGGAGGAGGAGGAGCCAGAGACAGAAGAAGATATACAGAACAAGGCAGACACTCTTCCAACAAACTGAGGAGGAAATATATGATAAATAAAGACTTAGCAGCGCAGCTATACTAGATTTAATAGAATTACTCAAACCACAGCTACAATTCCAGACTGTGCGCGGCTGTGCCATCCCTGCGCATGTGCAAGTGCTATGCTCACTGCACCTCTTGGCCTCGGGTAGCTATCAGGGGGTCATTGCTGTGGCAGGTGGGGTATCCCAAAGTGCACTCTCACGGTTCTTTAGGGCATTCCTAGACGCCTTACTCACACACATGTCGAAATACATATACCTACCCAGGAATGAGGCAGAAATCAACAGCACCAAGTTGGAATTTTACAGGATTGCCAACTTCCCCCATGTCATAGGGTGTGTAGACGGGACACATATACAAATATGCCCTCCTGCAAACCTGGAATATCTGTTCCGCAATAGGAAGTGTACCCACTCACTCAATATTCAGGTGGTATGTGACGCCCATTATGTCATCACTGACATGGTTGCTAAATTTCCTGGCAGTACTCATGACTCCTACATTTTTAGGCACAGTGGGATACACCAACGCCTAGAACGTGGGGAGTTTGGAGATGGATACCTCCTAGGTAAAGCTGAATACACCTTGCCGATATACACACAGGTCAATGTGCAAACCACCCATGCCCTGCTAACATTGTACTTTTTGTGCCAAACAGGTGACAGTGCATATGCACTACGACCATGGATACTAACTCCGTACCTAACACCCAGCAATGATTCTGAGAGGGGATACAACAGTGCACATAAGAGGACCAGGAATATAATCGAACGTACCTTTGGACTGCTGAAAGCAAGGTTCAGATGCCTCCACCGAAGTGGAGGTGCCCTCCAGTATACCCCAATAACAGCTTTCAAAATAGTTGTTGCATGCGCTATACTGCACAACATTGCCACCAGACATGGGCTACCTCTCACCCCTGAAGACCCAGATTCTGAGGATGAAGAGCAAGAGCTACCACATCGCCATCATGGGGATAGGAGCATCGCAAATCAAGGCAGACTGAGACGGGAACACATTGCAAACCAATACTTTGGCAGGTACGTGCTAACTTTTACCATACTCACCAATGTAACACACAAAGAGTCCATGTGTTAAGTGGACAGAACAAGTGATTTAATAAGTGCAAACACAAAAACTATGTACAATAGGAACAGTTCAGGGGCTTCAATAGTCCACCTGGCATGGGACACATTGACGTCATGTGCCCCAACCCCAGGACTGTGTGGAGCTCAGACCCTACGGCGGGCTCGGCCAGCATGGCTGGTACTAGGGGGGTCAGCAGTGCCCTGCCTTGTGCTTCCACTGCGAAGCACCCTGGTGTCACCGGCAGAGACACTGCTGACAGTTGAGCCCTCCTCACTGTCCTGTGGCTTGTTGCCTGTGCCCCTGGCCACCTGCCGTGCCTCCATTAGGTCTATAGCGTGGCTGAGACGGCCCAGTCCCCGTGCCACGTCACTAGCAAAGTGGCCCATGTCCACCTGGAGGCTGACTGTGCGCCTAGACAGACCTGTTGTGTTCACAGCCAGCCTTACAATTGAGGAGGACATCCTGTCCAGGCGGTTCAGCAGCAGGCGGTCCCTGCGCTGTGCACTCTCAGTCTGCGTTAGCAGTCCTGCCACTAGTTGGCGCATGGAGAGTGCAAGGTCACCCATGTTGGAACTGATCACTTGCAACTCTGATTGTACCAGCTGCATACTGTTGCCATGATTGCGCTCCATGCGCCGCAATGCCCCGGTATTCCTCCTTAATTCCTGTGTTTGCAGGCCCTGACCCCGTAGGAGTGGGGCCTCGGTTTGTGATGTGGAGGCATCCCCTGACTCTGCCTGCCGCTCTGAGGATGGTGTTCCACGTCGCCTGCGACGCGGTGGAGGCCCTGTGATGTCTCTCGTGGCACTTTGGCTCGTACCTGGTGCAGGCTCACACACCACTACTGCAACAGTGTTTCATGAGGGGACATGGTGTCGGTGGTGCAGGTCGCAGTGGTGGCTGGTCCTGTTCCCTCATGTGTCTGCTGGCTGACCAGTGGCCCCTGGCTGCTTGGGCTGGTGGGGGTGTCTTGTGGGAGACCTGTGGGACATAGGGAACACTCTGTCAGTATCTACTATCTGTTATCAACTTCCTAATAAACTATTGCCTATGAACTGCCTACTTGACTACATTGCCCATAATGCATCATTCTGGTGTTTGCTACTCTGAAATGGAGCTATTTTGGTTGTGCATGCTCCTGTGTACAAGGTGGGTGGGGGTATGGCATTAATGAGGGTACATGCATGTCACATTGTACTCACCGGTTGATGGTCCTGCCTCAGAGGTGTCCAGATCTCCCATCCTGCTTACAGCCTCAGGCTCAAGGGTCCCTTCTACCCTTTCCTCCAAGGGTGTGGGTGGTGGTACTGTTGATGGTCCCCCTCCTGTGCCGCTCATCTCCCGGAGCCGCTCTGCCACCCTCTCCTTGGTCCGGGAGTGCAGGTCGTACCACCATTTTTTCAGTTCTTCAATACTCCGGTGGCTGACCCCCAGGGAGTTGATTTTGTCCTGGATCTCCAGCCAGAGTCTTCTCTTCTCTGTCTCTGGCACGGTGAGGGCTGCCCTGCCAAACAACTGGTCATGGTGCTGACAACACTCCTCAGTCAGCACCTCCAACTCTTTTTCAGCAAACTTTAGTTTTCTCTTTCTTGGGGTCTCTGCCATTGTTGCTGGAGCTCTGTGTCTTTGCAGTGCTGCAGTTGAAAGGGGTGTGGTCCTCCCTCCTCCCAGGTGTATTTGTAAACTTCCTGGCTGTGATGTCATCATCATGTGCCAGGAAGTGTTTTCCAGAGTGTTCTGCAGCACCTGCATTCAATTTTCAGCACAGTCGCAATTTGCGACACCCACTCGCAAATTGCGTGTCCGTTTTTTGCGCGGTCGCAAAAAGCGACCTCGCAAACTGCGGACTCGCTATTTGCGTTGCGACTCCGTGTGCGAGTCGCAAACTGTCCTCGCATTTTCTACCTGCATTGCAGTTAGCGAGTCGGAAATTTGCAAGTCGCAAAGAGTCGCAATTTGCGAGTCGCTAATTTTTACCTACCTACATCTGGCCCTAGGTCTTTTATACCTTGTTTAAAATTTAACAATTCTGTGTCGATTGACTGCATAAAAGGGTTTCTATCAAATAACTTTGGCATTTATGATCTAAACTCGTTATAATTTTATAACATTGGATCATTTCTCTCCACAAGTTGCATCAACCATGTGTCTGCAGTTCCCCCAAAATACGAAAGCACAAACAACAGCTTCAATTGATCATTGGGAGAACAATTAGGTGTTCACATGAAGTACAACTGGCACTGGTTAAGAAATGTAACAAATTCAGATGGCTCCCTAAAGAAACATTCAAGTGGAGTCAATAAAATGCTTTGAGGTGTGACTACTTGTACTACTGGACTCACTGATACATTGTAATGATATTTTTGTTTTGACCACTGACTCCACGTTGCACTTAGCCTAGCAGCACACCGTCACATTAGTGACCACCAACTTAATTTTGTCTATTGACTTTATTTTAGCATTAGCCGCCGCCACGTTAAATGCTGCAAGTAGTTTTCCACGTTGAACAATGTGCTCATGTTTTTATTCTGCTTGTTTTCGTGTTCTTTCCCACAAGGGGCTTAGGCTGATAAGAATGTACTAGGACAGCAGAGAACGGTTTTGTTTTGAAGAGGCACCTAGGGATTTTGGCCAAGTCCCGACATGTTCTTTTCAAAGCTGGCCTAAAGTAATCAGCATTTTTTGAATAATAAACTTATGAGGAGGGAGTTTCTAGAATTTTCCTCTCTTGTTTGTTCAAAGTATAAGAGGCCGAGCCCAGATGGACCGTGAGTGATTCAGGTTTCAGGCATGCTCAGGACGCTGAGGTGTGTCATCCTTCCTGTGAGGATAATCAATCTCTCTTTCTCCACAATCGATTCTGGGATCTGGCGATCTGATGCTGATAGGAGGGGGATGAACTAGATATGCCCTTGTCTCATGGTGATACATATTTTTTATTCCATTATTTGCTTTGTATTATATAGATACATATATTTGCTGTGAATATTGCAGTGGAGAATCATTTGTACATGTTTTCTTTTCATTGCTGTGACCATTTTTAAACGTGTGCTTTCACCATACTAATCTCCTTTACGAACCTTGCGAAGTGAATCAATAAATGTCTTCTTTAGACTAAGAAGTGCATTCCAGAGATTTTTGTCAGTGCATGAGTGTTTCAGCTCGGTCATTAGTGAAGTAAAACATACATCCCCATCAGAAGCTCCCTTATGTACATCTGAACCTTGTAACTCAGCATAAACAAAAGTAGGAGGCTTTAACAAAGGTTTTTTAGATCCCTGTTCCTTCCACAGGGACCAGGGTCAATATTAATTGTGTAAACAGGGTCCACACTGGGTCTCTTTCTATCATATTTGTCCCCCTCTTCCAATATCATGGAGAGAACAACAATCAAAGTATTGCTCCCGCAGTCCAGTGCTCAGTTCTTACTCAACTGCATACACAAAAATATTGAGACTGAGATGGTCTCTGTTGCTGTGATATATTATCCAACATATATGCAAATGACAATACAACTTAATACCAAAAAAGTGCAGACAACACAGAGCTTAGATGAGTGCATAAATACATACAATATATACAAAAGACACCATATATCCTCCCTGGTTCATTACACAGTTTTTCTGTTAACCAAGTGCATACAATGTTGTACAATGTGGATCACAAATGATCTGGGAACCAAGAGCGATAACTGTCAACGTTTTGACCCCGTGTGAGTATATCCCTTTACTTCAGAAACAAAAGTGAACAAAACTGGTTAACACAAATATCAATCTTCTACATAGTAAAGGGAGAAAAAAGAGTTCAATGCTTGAATCAAGACCTATGTTTTAAGTTCATAATTCAAAATCTGTTTCTTTCTTTTGTTCTTATATTTTAAGGCATGAAGAGATCCTACAAAGTCCAGAGGGGAGGGTCCTTGTGAAATTCCAACATGGGACGAGGAGGAAGCCAATGAGTTATTTTCTGACATGAATTGAAGAATGCACATTACCATAGAGTGAAAGGATGGATTGCTGTTGGTAATGCCTCTCTTACATGTATTTACAGGAGACTGTGACCAGAAAAACTCTTGATAGAACAGAGGTTGCTGGCATTAACGTGGATTACACTTTCTCATGGAGAATACCCAGAAGCAGGAAGGCAAAGTAGAAATCCAGGTAAGCAAAATAGAAGGTAAGTATTGATTCATTCTATAGTTTTGTTCAAATTGCAGGCAAACATGGGCTCCTGAGCGTGCGTTTCATCCTGCACTCTGGAGCCCCTAGCACATCTAGCACAACTTGCTGGAGGAGGGGCTGACGCGGTACGTTGAGGAGTGCTAGAGTGTGCCCTTTGCATCAGCCTGTCCCTCTCTGAGAGCCATGTCAGCTGTGCCGCAAGCTCGAAATCGGGACTTGCAGCAGCAGCCCCTCCAATCCCTTGGTCATGTATTGGTACACAGTGACCTAAATTGCATGATAGGGGACCTGGATAGGATCAGGAAATCGACTTTCAAGATTTGGAAAATGCAAAGCATGAAGGAACAGTACCAATATTAAACACTATGACATTGTATGGGAACAGAGAAAGTTGATCAATAAAGCCCAGACATACACTTCTGATCATTGTATGTATATATGCTGGAGTGTCCCTTTGGATTATAATATGTGGGCAGCAACATGATTTTCCCAGCAAAGAAACAAGTGCTAGAACATGTGACAGCTAAACAAAATAGGGTTTTCGCTGTCCTCTCCCAAGACATTTTTATGAATGCCATGAATCTAACACCAGTCTTCTATCGTTTTTTGGTCTAGATAGAATTCTACCATCTAGAACAAAAGGAGACAGAGAGAGAACCCCCCTCCCCAGGTCGATTTAGGCCCCAGGGCCCCACCTCCTGGGACTCATCCCATTTTACAGTGAGAGAGAGGTATGTGGCTCCCCTCACTGGGCTTGTTTTGGCGTTGCGCCTGTCTTTATTATTAGGGGGAGGGGAACATGTGCCCGCCCTCCCGAGGCTGATATTGGCCCCAGGGATCCTATTCCCTGCTGCCCGGTGTGTTTGTTTGGGGAAGGGTACACAGAGCCCCCCTCCCTTAGTTATTTTTGGCCCCCAGATCTGGCGTGCTTGTTTGGTGAGGCGGGTATGCAGCACCCCCTCAGGCCGGTTTCCACCCTGGGGCTCCATCCCCCGGGGTCTGGCAATATTTGTAAGGGGAGAGGCATTCAGGACTCCCTACTGGGCGAGTTTCAGCCACAGGAACCCCATTCATTCCCCAGGTGCAGTGATATTTGTAGGGGGAGGGGCACCCAATCCACCTCCCTAGGCCAATTTTGGCCCTAGTGACCCCATCCTCCAGGGCCTGGCAAAACTCTACAGGGGATGGGGGCATGTGGCCCTTGTTTCTGTGCAAACACCCGGTCCACTCCCAGCAGGCAGGGGTATTTTTGACGCTCCTCCCAGCAGATAGCAGACTTGGTGTTTGTTCTCTCTTAGCAGAAGATTTAAAAATGTTCTCACCAAGTGAGAACAAACACAGGTTTTCCTGCCTGTGCCACTGCGGCCAGGGGAACCACTATATCCCAAGAGTGGGATCCCAATGAGGTAGCCTGTGAGCTGGACCTGGGGTATGGGGTCCCCAGGACAATGGCTCAGGGAGTGGGTCCCCCTCCCTTAAAGGAATTGTCCCTGGGGCTGGGCTCCCTAGGGCCTTTTTGGGCTTAGGGAGGAGGCTGTGTGGCCCCCTCCGCACTTTGTGAATTTTCGACCTCAGAAGTGGGCATCCCCAGGGCCTTTAGAGGTGAGGGTGGGGGGGGCTTGTGGCCCCTTCCCCATTGTACAAAACTTTGGCCCTGGGGCTGGCCTCCCTGAGGTCTCTCGGGGAGGTGGACAGGATGGCTCCCTCTCCAAAATAGTAATGTGGGCCCAGGGGTGAGCTCCCAGGGGCCTATCAAGCCAACGGGAGGAGGGCTGCATGGCCCCTCCCCATTTTAGTAAATATTGGCCCCAATGTGGGCTCCCCAGATAATTAGCCCTTTACATGCAGCTTGGTCTTCATTCTGTTTCTTTTTTCAAACTTGCGAGAGTCTCACTGGATTGTAGCATTTTTGCCTTTTTTCCCCCTTTTTGGGCCCAGGGGGTCTCTCTGTGCCTGAAATCGGAACCTAACTTTAACATCCCTCAAACCTTTGTTTTTTAGTGAAGCTTTAAGGTTTTTTTTCAATTCTATTTTCTAACTATAACATCCCTGTAATCTTTGTTTTTTTTCAGTGAATTTCTAAGGTTTCTTTATTGTTAAGTAATATTAAATTACCTTACGTAATTCCAACACTTTCTGCGCACAGTCTGCAGCTAGGCCCTGAGGCCAACCCCTGTAGACGTCCAACTCAATGTCATGGATGGGCTTTTGCCGTGAGTGCGGAGTCTGGCTGCAGGCCCTAGAGTCAACCCCCGCTAGGCAACCAACGCTGTGCAGGTACGGAAAATGTGGGTTTTTTGGACACATTTTGAGGTTTGCAAGGGATTCTGGGTAGCAGAACCTGGTGAGAGCTACACATATCACCCCACCCTGGATTCCTCTGGGTGTCTAGTTTTTCAAAAATGTACAGGTTTGCTACGTTTCCCTATGTGCCGGCTGAGCTAGGGCTCAAAATCCACAGCTAGGCATATTGCAAAAAAAGGGTCAGAAAAATGTGCTGTGTCCACTTACGTTTTTGGCTGCTTCATGTCTCGGGCACTAGGCCTACCCACACAAGTAAGGTACCACTTTTATCAGGAGACATGGGGGAACACAGAATAGTAGAACAAGTGTTATTATCAATTGTCTTTCTCTGTGTTTGCGCTTTCCAAATGTAAGACAGTTTGTAAGAAAGAAGCCATTTTGAGAAATGTCCTAAAATTCACATGCTAGAATGGGTATCCACAAATTCAGAAATGTGCAAATAAGCACTGCTTCTAGATGCCATATCTTCTGCCCATTGCAGAAATACATAGGTTTCCTTGATACCTATTTTTCAATCTTGATATTTTGCCAAATGAATTTACACAATGAAAAGCCATTGCAGGGTGCAGCTCAGTTATTGGCTCTGGATAGCTTGGGTCCTTGGAGAACCTACAAGCTGATTATGTCCCTGCAACCAGAAGAGTCCAGCTGATGTAACAGTATATTGCTTTCAAAAATTTGCCATACTTAGAAAAAGCTTCAGATGAAAACTTAGGCACAAATGGCTGTTTTTTAAGCTCAATTTCAATATTTGTTTTATTTCAAGTGTTGATTTCTGTAGGAAAACCTTAAAGAATCCACACAAATGACCCCTTGCTGAATTCAAAATGTATTCTTCTTTTCAGAAATGTATAACTTTCCTGGATCCACTATTGGTTTCATACCCATTTCTGTCACTAACTGTAAACAGGTTGAAAGTACAAAAATAGGAAAAATTGAGTTTGTCCCAGTAAAATGCCAAAACGGTGTTGAAAAATGTGATTTTCTGATTCTAGTCTGCCTGTTCCTAAAAGCCTATAAACATATGATTTTAGCACCCTAAACCCTTTATTGGTGGCATTAGCAGGGAAAAAAACAGATGCTTTCTTCTGCAGCACGTTATTCCCATTTTTCCCAAATGACCCAAAATGTTGCTGCAATTTAGTTAATTTCTCAGTCCCTTCTAGGGAAATCCACAAACCCTGCATACCTTTAAGAAATTCAGAGGATGTTAGAAAAAAAGACACAAATTTGGAGTAGATAGCTTATGTGGACAAAACGTTATGAGGACCTAAGTGCAAATTACCCCAAATAGCCCAAAAAAGGTTTAGCACAGGAGGGGGAAAAGGCTTAGCAGTGAAGAGGTTATTAATAAGCTGCTTTGTGTTGTAATAAAAAAAATTCTAGCTTACGCGTCAAGAATTTTCAATTCTATTAAGGACACAGTGGTGAGGATTATGCTTTCTCTTTCCTTTTACTGTTCCAACAGCAGCCAATGAAACAACAGTAAACAAAAAAACTTCAATACCCAAGATGTATAGCAATAGTCACATGGGCCAATCATATCCCATAACCTATCCCCATAAAAGCCATGACCTCGACAGTCACTTCCTCTTTCTTTGCTGCTCTGCAGCAGATAAGTGCTCTTCGATTTTTTCTTAAACGTTTATGGCATGTAAAGTGTGTTTGTACTCGTATTTAGCGGCGCTTGCTGTGCGCGTTTGCTTATCTTTCACTCGTGCTGCTTGGCCGAGTTTTATTGTGTTTTCGTGGAGCGGGAGTGGACTACGCTTTATTAGCATAGTCCTATTTTTATTTCTGTCATGGCGTCGCGCACATTCTCTGCTTCTTTCCTTCGTTTCTCTTTGGAAAAGGCGGCGCGTTGTTGCGGCACAATCCCGATTGACTGCCACATTTGAGTTCTCTCTATTTCTGTGCTCCCTGACGCCCTCAGCCTGATTTGGGGGTTGTATAAATTGAATAGGCACTGCCTAGAGTGCTTTTTATTCCAGGTCTGCTCCCTCCACTTTTTATACACTGATTTCACTCCCCCTTTGCACTCCTGCTTTTCATTTACCATTTTGTCTTTATTGAAGTGTATTTACTTCCATAAGAAGCAAGAGCATGGCTCAATGGCATGATGATGAATCAGGATATTATCCTGAGGAGAATTTTCGCCAGCTGGAAATGAATTTGGTTGAGGCCCTTGAGCCTCCGGTCCTGACATAGAATTTGTAGCTTGATGAGCAGTAGAAAAATTGTTAGGAAGTAGAAAAAAAAGCAGCTGGCATATGTCTGAATTTGCTGCACTAAAAACGTAGGGCTGAACAAACAGGAAGTGATAAGCAGCCGAAGTGCACACTGGAGAACTAGAATGCTGACCTTTGTCGGCACCATGGATATGCTGTTGAGACCAGGCAAGGTTGTACAAATTACAGTGGAAAGAGAAAATAAGTGGGAGGGAGAGGTAGAAATTAAGCAAGACAATGAGGGCCAGATGTATGAAATATTTTTGCACTCGCAAACGGTGCGAATCGCAAAATTCGGCCGTTTGCGAGTGCAAAAAAGTGGTCTGCGATGCATTAAAGGCATTCGCAGACCACAAATAATTTGAAATTCGCAAAATCCAAATCGCAAGGAGATGCTGCAAAAAATTGCAAATTGCGATTTTTCGCAGAATGGCATTTTGCACATGCAAAATACCATTAAAAGAAACCAGGTGGTAACCTGGTGCAAAATTAAAAAATACATGTAAAATGCATTTTTAAATTGTACATATAAAGCATACATGCCCTTTTGGCAGGTGTGCACCTTACATGTCCCTAAAAATGTTTATGGGGTGCAGCAGAGGGGGCCTTAGGCCCCCAGCACCCTGGGGTTTTGCATTTCCAAAATTGCGATATCTGGTTCAGAAATCGCAATTTTGGAAATGCAAAAAATTTAAACCAGAGATGAATCTTGCCATTGACTCTGTGCCTCTCTAACAGTTTACAAAACCAGCATTTTCTTAAGAGAAGCAGGGAATTATTCATTTCGGTGATTGTTAAAATAAAATCTGCTCTTTGACGCTTGCTGATGCACAGTATTTCTTCCCTTTCATGAAGTAGGATCTTCATCAGGTATCTCAGACCCAAAACGCACAGCTATTGAACATAGGTTACTGGAAAACAACCAATTTTAAGCCAGTTTGAACAGTTTCTTCTTTTTAAATCCATACATTTTCATGCTTTAATATTTTCTTCAACAAGGTCAAAGAGAGAATCCAGGCTTGTTTTTTTAACGCACATAGAGGTTTGCCATTCCTCGTGAGTCAGAGTGGATGGTATGAACCCAATGCATTGCGGGCAAAACTGCCTTTTGTCAGAGGTAAGTGTGATGCAAGAAAAACCACATCAGATCCAACAGTAACCAACAAATAATCATACGCTCTTCTGTGCAAATATTATTACCACTTGCGTGACAAATCACTGTTCAGTGTTACAAGATGAATTCTCTGACATGCACACCCAGTGGATGACGCAATAATAAGTGAAACAACTGCATGCATGAAATCAATAAAATAAAAATGTCAAACAAGCATCACGGAAAATTAAACTGAACACCTTATCACTAATTAGTTGTTACATAAGAACAATTCATCAACAAATAGATGAAGTGACCTCATGTTTATCCATATGCTAAAAACGTGCTCTGTGCCAGAAACCTCAAAATAGAATCATGCCTGAGACATGCCTGCTCTAAACACCAGTGTACCAGCCAAAAACTAAAAATATTTAAAATGGTATACAAAAAATAAACCATTAACTACAAACTTAATTTACCTGCAATGGTCAGTGAAACCAAGAGTAGTCAATCCATAAGTGAGTACACTGTTAGCAAACACAAGTGTATGAGGTGCTTTTAAATGGTAACCAATGAATAATCTGTGTCACATGACAGTGGGTTGGCTAAATGGAATAAAAATAAACAAGGTACTCCAATCATGCCATCTATGCCATAAAAATAAATTGGAATAAACAGTGTTTAGTAAAAACACAAAGATTACTTAACAGATAATGTGTAAATGAAGAAACCCATTATAAATGCATGAACATGTGATAGCCACATCATTAGCACAGCTTTACAGATGTTTCTATACTATTTGCTGGTACATTTAAGTAGCAAAAGTAATGTCTGTTGGACTTCTTAATACATTGGCCCATGATCACAAGGTGAGTCTTCAGTGCTGTTAACATAGACTGATTGAATCTGCTATTTTGACAAGGGTGCAAACTACAAAGGACAGACCTTTTCATAATGAAAATTCCCTTCTATGGGGACATGTCCCATGGACCACAAATGATCCATCTGCTACCACGTCCCTTCCGGCGTCGTTGCTTTATTCGCTCACCATGCACTGTTGCATTGATCTGCACATTGCTTCTACATTGAAAGAAGATTGTTTTCTTTATAAGTGATAATGACTGAGTAGGAAAGAAATGCCATCATAGCAGGAAGCTTGCAGCAACTTGAATCCAGCCTCCTCTGTTGAACAATTAAGCAGATTTGTATTTATGTAATGTCTGGTGCTTTACAGGGTCGCAGCAAGCTTTTAAATTATATCATATCAAAAATATGCCTGGAGCCGACAAAAGACATGGGAAGGGGATTCTGGGAGAAAACTGCATTAAAAATGGAGGGCTGAGCAAAAAGCAAGTGCTGTGAAGCTGGAGAGCAAGAACACTAGAATCTTGACCTTTGTCAGCATCAAGATGGGAACCTCACAAATAAATTTGGCAGTTTAAAAGGAGTACTTGGGCCTTCGGAAACTGATAAGAGCAAACACACGTGGAACAACAGGAAATAGTGTGCAACAGCCAATAGAAATAGAGGAAAAGTAAGTAGCAAGCAGACAAACCAATAAAAAGTAAGGGCGGGATGTAAGTCCTTTTTAAGATTTATATTAAACATAATAGATTTTGCAAGTGCTATGCAGGCAAAACCTAAAAAGGGCTCTTTCTGGACCAAGAGCTACCTTTCTGCCAAATTTCATCCAGCGGTTTGGGATGTAGTTGTGTCTAAAATCTTTATGGGAAATTGCATGGGGAAAACACATTTTGGGACCGCCTTTCTCTCAGCCCTCGCTTGACGAATCCCCCCAAAACTTTCAACACAGCAGCTGAAGTGAGTGGAAAACTAGTTTTAAAAATTATGTAAAGATTCGTCAAACAGCGCCAACGTTATTAGCAAAAAAAAAAATGTTTTTTTTTGTTTTATAGAAACTTGGTCCTAACTATGACTACCTACTGGTGACCACCAGTTTGTAATATACATATACATATATATATATGTATATATATATATATATATATATATATATATATATAAATATATATATATCAGCAAAAGAATAAACCATTGCAGTCCAGGAAGCATATTTTCCAAGCTTATTTATTTAGCACAGTGTGAGTGCCTCAACCACCCTGTGATGAATACATATGCTTCCTGGAGTGCAATGGTTTATTCTTTTGCGGATTTATGGATTGGAGTTTAGCCATTAACTTCTGCATTGGCACCGGCAGCAAGAGCATGCAGGCTGAGATACAGCCATTTGCTGAGGAAATATACACATATATATAATAATATATATATTATAAATATATATAGTCTCTAGTTGACAGTGGTTTACAACCTGTCCAAGTAGGGACCCTCACAATAGTCAGGACAAGGGAGATACCTAGCTAAGATAATCCCTGCAAACCCCCTTGGTAGCTTGGCACAAGCAGTCAGGCTTATCACAGAGGCAATGTGTAAAGTGTTTGTACACACCCACAGAAATACAGTGAAAAGACCACAAAAGTACTCCACACCAGTTTAGAACAATAGCCAATATTTATCTGAGTAAAACAAGACCAAATCGACAAAAATCCAGCATACACAAGCAAAGATACACATTTTTAAAGATTAAATCTCAGTAAAGCGCTTAGAAACGTAATAGCTCCACGGGGGCTATCACAACATCTTGACGGTGTCTTTCACCAGTCTGACACCACTTGCAAGGGAGTGCGGGCCGGTTACAGAGTTGCACGGACCCCATGTACAGTACTTTGGAAAAAGAGGATACAAAGATGTTGCAGGGAGTAGGGGAGGTGAGGCATTGCTGGAGCCGGCGCGGCATCGGTTTCTTTCTGTTACTGGGGAGGTGAGGCATTGGTTCCTTACTGCAAGGCTGGGGAGGTGAGGCGTTGGTTCCGTACTGTTGCAGGGGAGGTGATGCAGTGACGTTGGTGAGCTGTTGGTTCCTTACGTTACAGCGGGATCAGTGAATCCAGCAGGTCAAGACGTGAGGCGTCAGCTTCGCTGTGTCGCAGTCACACCACGGGACCACAGGTGCTGCAGTGGACTCAGGTTTCCCAGATGTCAGGAACACAGTACTCAGGACTCACGCTTTGGCAGGACTTCAGAGGCGCTGCTGCGGCACCAGGCCTGCAGCGTCAGTCGCTGTTGTTGCACTCAGGAGGGACCACGGCTCTTGTGCAGGCAGCAGCAGGGAGTCAGATAGCAGCGCTGGTTCTGAAGTCACTCTGGAGTGGATGTACTTGGTTTCTTCTTAGTTACACCAGAACTCCCTCACACAGGCCTTGGAACTCCATTTGGCACCACTTGGCAAGTCAGGACTCATCAAGAGAGCCCAGCTGCTGGCAGATGAAGTCTTTGATGTCCCCAAGACTTCTAACAGGAGGAAAGCTCAGACCAACCCCTTGGGGAACCTTTCAAAGCATGATGTAGAAAGCAAAGTCTAGTCTTTCACTCCCAGGACAGAAGCAGCAAGCAGCAGGTTAGCACAACAAAGCAACAGGCAGAGTGGTAGTCCCTCCTACAGCACTTAGATCCTCTTTCTGGCAGAATGTCCTCAGAACAGAAGGATTCTATAGTTGTGGTCACAGAGCTTCAGTACTTATACTAATTTCTGTCTTTGAAGTAGGCAAACTACAAAGGAAAGTCTTTGTAGTGCACAAGGTCCTGCCTTTCCTGCCATGGCCCAAGACACACTCCAGGGGTTCGAAGGCTGTTTTGCATAAGGACAGGCACAACCCTATTCAGGTGCAAGTGTCAGCTCCTCCCACTACTCTAGCCCATGAAGACCCATCAGGATTTTCAGGGCACACCTCAGCTCCCTTTGTGTGGCTGTCTAGAGTGAATACACAATCAGTCCATATGTCATCCTGACCCAGATGTGTATGCCACAGCCAGGAAGAGGCACAGGATGGTTATGCAAGAAAATGCCCACTTTCTAAAAGTGGCATTTTCAAACTTACAAAACAACCAACCAACCAATTTTTAAATTGTGAGTTCATAGACCCCAAACACTATCTGCTCCCAATTACTCTTGAAAGATACTTCAAGGCAATCCAAATGTTACCCGATGGAAAAGATAGGCTTTGCAATAGTGAAAACAGAATTTAGCAGTATTTCACTATCAGTACCCGTAAAACACACCATTACATGTCCTACCATTTATATAAACTGCACCCTGCCCATGGTGCTGCCTTGGCCATACCTTAGGGGTGGCTTACATATAGTAAAAGGGAAGGTTTGGGCCTGGCAAGTGGGTACCCTTGCCAGGTTGAAATGGCATTTAAAAACTGCACGGATATACACTGCAACGGCAGGCCTGAGACGCGTTAGCAGGGCTACTCATGTGAGTGGCTGAATCAGTGCTGCCGGCCTACTAGAAGCATTTCATTTACAAGCCCTGGGCACACCTAGTGCATTCAACTAGGGACTTACTGGTAAATCAGATATGCCAATCATGGATAAACCATTCACCGATACCAATAATTTGGCAGAAAGTTAGGTCCAGGTCCAGAAAGCGACCTTTCTTTGTTTTGGTGTAAATCAATTCAGTAGTTTTAGAGAAATTAAAGAAAATCTAAATGTGTATATATCAAGGGACGCAAAGAATTTGCCCCCCTCCCGATCTCGTGCTGAGAACTGATTGGCTGCCAACACTTCACAAAGGAAGCCGTTGAAATGTTGGCAGCCGTCTTGGGACTTTGCTGAAGCCGAGTCCCTGAAAAAAAGAATACAAAATGCAAAAGGAGCCAGGGTACGAACACCCTGACCCTGTAGCTCTGATGCTGTGGTCCTAAAGAAACACCCCTTCCAAGGGCTAAAAAGCATGTTAAAAAATTATTTTTTTACTGCAAATTCATGATGGGTGTGAGAATCACTGGTAAAGAAAAAAAAACAAGAAGGGGCTCCCACGCTAATTTTTAAATAAACCCCTGGGTGGGCAAGGTCCTGGGGGCACTTTTTTTGTTTTTAATGGGGGGTGGGGCTCCTGGTCCCCCCACCACAACCCCGGGGACCAGCACCTCCTTTGGCCAAATAATGCAATACAAATGCACGCACCCCGGGATCCCCGGGGACCACCACCCCAGACAGACACTCTCATAAAAGGCAAAAAAATTCAAGAAGGAAAAATAACAATAGTTCTGCATGAAGGACCTTTACACTGAGGGTCCAAGTTCAGCTGGACTCATTTCCCTGTTCTTTTTTTTTTTTTAAACTGCAAATGTTTAAAGGTAAAATCAAAGGTGATTTCTTTTTTTTTAATAACAAATACAGTTTTGTTTTTAAATTGAACAGAAATATCTCATTCTAAGTATATCATACATCAAAGCCTAAAAAGTCTCTATCTCTCTTTCTCTCACTCTCTTTCTCTCTTTCAATCTCTATCTCCTTTTCAAACACCCACTGAGACACTTACGTACCCACTCACAAACCCACTCAGACACTCACACATCCACTCACAGACCCACTGAGACCCCCGTGCACCCACTCACATCCCCGCTCAATCCCTCAGGCACCCACTCACAGACCCACTCAGGCTCTCATACACCAACTCACAGACACACTCTCACATTCCCAATTACAGACCCAATGACAATCTCATGCACCCACTCATAGACCCACAAACACACTGATGCACCCACTTAAACACTGATGTACACGATCTCACACCCAGAAAGACACTCTCACAGCTACTCTCATGCCCAGAGACACCCTCACACACCTATTCTGACACCCAGAGAGGCTGCAGCCAACTTCCACCATGCACGGCCAAAGGGCCATGCACAGCATGGGGTTGGGTGGTTAGGGGATTTGGCTGCAGGGACTGGCTGCAGGCCATCCCTTATGGGCAACCTCTACTGCGCACGAGTGACAGCCGTGCATGGAAGCAATGTTGGGTGCTTAAAGGCGGTTGGCCTCAGGGCCTGGCTAAAGGCCGTGCTGGGCCATCGTTGGATTAACGTATAGTAATGAAAATTACTATACGTTAAAAAAACATAGAAATTCCCTGAAAAAAACTAAAATTCACAGGAACGTTGTAGTTAGGCTCACATTGTAAACGTACCAAACCATAGAAATTCACCAGTTATAATTAGAGTTACCACAAGTAACTATAACTTCTGCCCTGCGGTACTTGTAACTCATGCCCTACGGTAACTATAAGCTCAGTTTTATCATCAAAATTTTATTGCAAATATTACATTGATATTATCAATGATGTTATCAAAGATGTCATGGGTGCTGTAATTTGTGGGTTAATTAGCAGTGCATGGCAAAGGTGCGAGTTATAGTTACCTTAGGGCACAAGTTACATAAATTATAAATGAGTGGCAGGAGCTGCTCATTTATTATACACTGTTACAACATGAGGTGCCCCATAATGCCTGGAGACATTTCTGCTTCTGACTGACAATCCGGTGGCCGATTGCTTTGCCAATCCCCAGAGGAGAACAAAGTATCCTCTTTTGGTTCTCCTAGCCCACACTCTGTTGCCAGGGGCAGATACTTATCAACTCTCCATTAGAGTTATTTGCACAACAAGGGTGGAGAACATTCAAGTGGATCCTCCCAGCAAAGTCTTCTCCTCATCCATGAACTTCTTGCTTCATTCATGATTTGTCCACCAGTGGGGCCTTCCTTTGTTAGGCATCTTTGCAGCAAAACAGTACTCTTAGTTTCCTGTCTTTTGTTCCAGAGTGAGGTTGAAGGATGCTGGGGCGGGGTATCTTTCCCATGGCAAAAAAGTTCTACTATACACCTTATCTTCTTTCCCTCTACTCTTGTGAGTGCTTATTAAAACCCAATAGTAAAGACCCTCACTGATACTGATTGGGTCCTGCTGGCTACAAAGAGTGCAGTTTCTGTTGTTCCAGCATTTGACTGTTGATCCAAAGTGGCATCATCCTTTGTCACCATCTCTCTTCAAATGGCCTCTGCTGTCCAGCCCTCAGTTAGTCTGACTGAAGCTGCCAGCATGGAAGCTGAAAAGCTTGCATTGGTGAGGTTGGGTATTTTTAGTGACATGGCTTATGCCTTACAAGAAAGCAGGCACCGGCCTCTGCTCAAATCCTTTTCCAGGCACTGAAGGTCTTTCTGTAAGTGGTATGAGACCCATTCCTTCCATAGTTTGTTATGAGACCAAATTAAATTTGGGAATCGTTGGAGAACAGGTTGTCCAGGATTTGACAGTTATACTTTACAAGTCCTATTGGAAGCTTTTAGGATGTTGAGGGAGTTTTGAGGTGGTTTGAGGCAGCAAATTGCTTTGTCATACATCTTCTCTATAGACCTGAGATGGCTAGGTTGAGGATACACCTAGATCTTCCCTCTTGGATCTGCCCCTTTGTCCTGAAGGCTATTAAGACTGCTTCTTTTGAGCCTTTTGAATCAGCTGGGTCAATCAATCAATTAATCAATCAGGATTTATAAAGCACAGCTAATCGCCCGATAAGGTATCCAGGTGCTTGCAGATCCCAGAGGCCTATTCGAACAGCCAGGTCTTAAGGCCCATTTGGAAATCCGAAAGTGAGGTGATGGTCCAGAGGTGGGTGGTAAGGCTGTGCCAGGTGTTTGCGGCAATATGAGAGAAGGAATGTCTGTCAACACCAGAGCAGTACGCGCTCTATTGGCGACAAAAATGCAAAAACCGAGCACTCTCAAAACAAAGTAATTTCTGCATTGTGCTGATATGTTGTGGTTTAACCTTTTGCATTGCAGAGTTCAATCCTGAAAACTTATTTTTAATATATTACAAATACTGTTCCTTTGCAATGTATTGCTGCAGGTTTTCAGAGTGTGTTAGGGTGTGGCCCCTTTCCAAGGCCTTCCAGAGACTTTCCCTTCAACATGCCTGGGCGTGCTTCTGGGCTGGGCCAAGACTCTATAAAAGAGAGCCAGCCCAACTCCCAGTGCTCACTATTCAGAGGTCCCGGTGCAGAGCAGCAGTTTCTTCCTGAGCTCCTGTCCCGGCGGCCTATTTGGATCTTCCAGTCTTCTGCCCTTCATCCTTCATTGGTGATCATTGTTCCAGGTAGTAAGACGGTGGTTGGACTGTCCGACACCGTTATTGAGAATTTTCATATTCTTGATTTAATTCTTAAATGAGTAACAGATTACTTGCGCGCTACTATTTCTTGACATTTATATGGTAGTTTACAAATAGGCAAGATGCGCGATTTGTTTCATAAACGTTTGACTTTGTTATTCATTGCGTGCTACCATTTCTTGACATTGGCATGGTGGCTTAAGAATCTGCAAGACGTGCAATTCGTTTTATGGTGTTTAAACATTGTTGTCCATTGCGTGTTACTATTTCTTGACATTTAGATGATGTTTTACGAATTGGTAAGACGCGCAACTCGTTTCATGAGGATTTAACTTTGTTGTTCATTGCACGCTACCATTTCTTGACATTTACATGGTGGCTTAAGAATCGGCAAAAGAAGCGCGATTCGTTTCATTGTACTTTGATCTAGTTATTTATTGTGAGCTGTTATTTCTTGACATTTACATCATGTTTTACGAATCGGTAAGACGCGCAATTCGATTCATGATGATTTGACTTTGATATTCATTGCGTGCTACCATTTCTTGGTATTTTACATGGTAACACTCGAATCGGCAAGACGTACGATTCTCTCCTCAAGTTTATTTCATGTTGTTTATTGTATGCCGCTATTCTAAGATATTTATTATGTAATATTCGAGTTGACAAGTTATGTGATTTGTTTCCTGAATCCATATTGTGTTATTCATGGTGCACAATCCTTTTATGGTGTTTACTATATATATATATATATATATCTGCAATATGCGCAATTTGTGTTGAAACATTTTAAGAGTACACAGAAGGCCAGAGTTTCTAGATGCAATATTGTATGGTCCTAGTATACATTCTCAAAACAGGATTTATATGACTGGTTTAAAATTTAGTCAGAATGTTTTTCTGATTCTCATGTAAAGGAAAGTACTTGAATAAGAAAGTTTTAATTTAATTCATCTTGATTCCCCTACAGGTATCCGGCCATTTTAAAACTTAGTAATTTTAAACTTAACTCTTAGATTGTTCATGTTTTCAGAGTGACTAAGTTTAGAATCATAGTCTAGTATTGATTTCAGGAGATATAATTTTCATATTGTGTGTTATAACCTTTTTCTTACTACAGGTCTCCTTCCCAGCTGTTCCCTTCCTAATCCCCTCTTCCCCTCTTGATCTCTCTCAGTCTCTGTGATTTATCTATCAGAGTCTTGGAGCTGTTCAGTGGTGGACGTGTTGGGAACGTGCACAGACCCAGAGGATCTGGTGACTCTGACAATGTCCTCCACTTCCACTTTGGTAAATTGGGGAGTATGGGCAAGTGAACAGGGTGTAGTCTTCTTGAAATTTGGTGGACGTTCAGGCAGTGGTTCATGTATGCAAGCCATAGGTTGTGTAGAGCCTTGTGTGCGTGGGTCAGCAGCTTGAATTAGTATCTCTTCTGTACGGGAAGCCAGTGGAGTTGCCTGAGGTGGGATGTAATGTGGGTTCATCAGGGAAGGCCAAGGATGAGTCCGGCTGTAGTGTTCTGTATGGTCTGAAGTCTCTGTAGGAGGTGTGTGACGATTCCTACATAGAGAGTTTGCAGTAGTCTAGTCGGCTGGTGATAGGGGCCTCTGTCACAGTGCGTCTTGTGCGTAGGGGTAGCCACTTGAAGATCTTACGTAGCATGCATGAAGTGAGGAAGCAGGCGAGGGGGGAGATGATGTTGATCTGTATTTCAAGGTAAGTTTGTTATCAATGATGATTCTAAGGTTTCTGGTGTGGTCGGAGGGAGTGGATGCAGGTTCTAGGTCTGATGGCCACCAGGAGTCGTTCAATCAATCAATCATAGATTTGTAGCATGTGGCTAATCACCCATAGGGCTGCACAATCGAAGAGTCATGTCTTGAAGTGCTTTCTGGACTGCTTCAGTGATGCAGGCCGTCTGAGCTTGAGAGGTATCGTGTTCCATGTCCAGGCTGCTAGATAGGCGAAGTATCTTCCTCCTGCCGTGCTTTTCGGGATCTTGGGGATGGCTGCAAGGGCGAGCTGGGAGGAAAGGAAATGTCTGTTGGGTACATAAAAGGTAAGGTGGTGGTTGAGGTATGCTGGTCCTATGCTGTGCAGTGCCTTGTAGGTGTGGATCAAGAGTTTGTATGTGATGCACTTCTTGACTTCCAAGCAGAAGGGGTGGAGCCACTTACGAGGATCTCTGTCTTGTTATAGTTGAGTTTGAGGCCTCCATCCAGGTGTTGACTGCTCTCATCCCATTGTGGAAATTTCTCTTGGCCTTAGCAGAGTCCTCGGACAGGGAGAGGATCAGTTGGGTGTCATCAGCATAGGAGACTATGTTTAGCCTGTGTTGTTTGATGATCTTGGGAAGTGGGGCCATGCAGATGTTGAAAAGTGTTAGGCAGAGTGAAGATCCTTGGGGCACTCCACTCTTTGGGTGCTGACATGAACGGCGGTAGTCTGACACTCTGTGTTTCTCTGGTGAGGAAGGACCTGATCCAATCCCGAGCTTTATCTCGGATGCCAGAGTTGTGCAGTCTGTTGCTGACGGTGGAGTAGGACATGATGTCAAATGCAGTGGAGAGGTTGAGGAGGATGAGAGCAGCTGTGCCTCCCCCGTCCAGTGTTGTGTATGTTGTCGGTGGCTGCTAAAAGTGCGGTTTCAGTGCTATGGTTGCTTCTGAATCTGGATTGGGATGGGTCTAGGATACAGTGTCTTTTTGGTGAATTGCTGCTTGACGGCCTTCTACGTTACCTTGGCTGGGAAAGGGATTAGAGAGATGGATGTGTCTGTAGTTCTTCAGCTCCCTAGGGTTGGCTGTGGGTTTCTTGAGTAGTGGGTTGATTTTGGCATGCTTCCAGTCTGAGGAGAAGGTGGTCGTTGCATGGGTTGCTGCTGTTGTCAAAGATCAGTACTTCTGTCTTGTCTGTGTTCAGCTGCAGGCAGCTGTTCTTCATCCAGTCAGCGACACTTGTCATGCATCTGTGGAAGTTGATTCTGGTGGTGGAGGGGTTGTCTGTGAATGAGAGAATAAGTTGGGTGTTGTCTGCGTAGTAAATTAGGTTGAGACCGTGGGATCTGACGATGTTGGCCATCTGAGTCACTTATGTGTTGAAGAGCGTGGGGCGAAGGGATGAGCCCTTGGGGACACTGGGGATAATTTCCTTGGGTTTGGAGCTGAAAGGTGGGAGGTGGATCCTCTGGGTTCTCTCAGTGAGGAAGGAGGTGATCAATCTGAGTGCATCTTCTTGGATGCCGATGTGGTGGAGTCTTTCAATCAGCATGTGGTGGGATACGGGTTTGAAGGCTGCCAGGAGGTTGCGGAGGATCAAAGCTGCTGATTCCCTCAGGCAAGGAGGGTTCAGATGACGCCGATGGCTGCAATCAGGGCAGTTTTGGTGCTGTAATTGCTGTGGAAGCCGTATTGGGAGGCATTGAGTAGCTGGTTCTCTTCCAGGTATGTCAAGAGTTGCATGTTGATGATCTTGGGTGGAGATTTTCGACCCTCAAGGTGGTATTCCAGGTAGCTATCAACTTCTCTATGTGCTTGGGAGAGGTGGAAGCCCTTCTATGTATTGTTCCTTATTTAAGATTTCTCTTTGACAGTTTGATTCTTTGTACCCTCTCCATTCTTAAAACCTACAATTCTTTAAAAATTGAATTTTATGCAGGAGATGGTGTTTCACACTTTTCCTTCTAATTGTGCTGACTCAGATGGATTGAGTTACAGAACCCTGGATGTATGACAAACAGTAAGGATCTACCTTTACAGAACAGAATCTCTCATAAATCCGTTTCTTGATTTGTTACTTTTGGTTTAGGAGATTTGAGCTAGAAGCCTTCTATCTCCCGCATTAATGGATTGATTAAGTTAGCCCTATACTTTGCAGTTTAGAGCCTGATCCACATGAGTGATTGTGGTCTCTTGAGCTGAATGTAAGAGAGTTGCCCTTTTAGAAATTTGCACAGCACCTACTGGTGCATCTGCTGACAGTTGTTACTGCTTCTGCTGTTCTTTGCGCAATTGCAGAATCTGCCTGTGCTTCTCTTACTGTGTCTTTTACTGATTATTAGGTGTTTTTTTCCTCCCTTGATACAGGCTTAAGTGATGATTATTTCTGTTTTATGATGTCTGTAGTTTAAATTAGTGTCTTAAACTCTTTTCGGTGTGCCTTGCACTTTGCCTGGTTTTGTCTTATTTGGTTTGCTGCTCAGCATGCCACTGTAGGAAAGTGCCATCTTGCCTGGCATGTTACCCCCATATTTCACTGTATATATGTTGTTTTAGTTGTATGTGTCACTGGGACCCTGCCAGCCAGGGCCCCAGTGCTCATAAGTGTGCCCTGTATGTGTTACCTGTGTTATGACTAACTGTCTCACTGAGGCTCTGCTAATCAGAACCTCAGTGTTTATGCTCTCTCATTTCTTTCCAAATTGTCACTAACAGGCTAGTGACCAATTTTACCAATTTACATTGGCATACTGGAACACCCTTATAAATCCCTAGTAATTGGTACTGAGGTACCCAGGGTATTGGGGTTCCAGGAGATCCCTATGGGCTGCAGCATTTCTTTTGCCACCCATAGGGAGCTCTGACAATTCTTACACAGGCCTGCCACTGCAGCCTGAGTAAAATAACGTCCACGTTATTTCACAGCCATTTTACACTGCACTTAAGTAACTTATAAGTCACCTATATGTCTAACCTTTACCTGGTAAAGGTTGGGTGCTAAGTTACTTAGTGTGTGGACACCCTGGCACTAGCCAAGGTGCCCCCACATTGTTCAGGGCCAATTCCCCGGACTTTGTGAGTGCGGGGACACCATTACACGCGTGCACTACACATAGGTCACTACCTATGTGTAGCTTCACAATGGTAACTCCGAATATGGCCATGTAACATGTCTAAGATCATGGAATTGCCACACCAATGCCATCCTGGTATTGGGGAGACAATCCCATGATTCCCCGGGTCTCTAGCACAGACCCGGGTACTGCCAAACTGCCTTTCCCGGGGTTTCACTGCAGCTGCTGCTACTGCCAACCCCTCAGACAGGTTTCTGCCCTCCTGGGGTCCAGCCAGGCGTGGCCCAGGAAGGCAGAACAAAGGACTTCCTCAGAGAGAGGGTGTTACACCCTCTCCCTTTGGAATAAGGTGTCAGGGCTGGGGAGGAGTAGCCTCCCCCAGCCTCTGGAAATGCTTTGATGGGCACAGATGGTGCCCATCTCTGCATAAGCCAGTCTACACCGGTTCAGGGATCCCTCAGCCCTGCTCTGGTGCGAAACTGGACAAAGGAAAGGGGAGTGACCACTCCCCTGACCTGCACCTCCCCTGGGAGGTGCCCAGAGCTCCTCCAGTGTGCTCCAGACCTCTGCCATCCTGGAAACAAAGGTGCTGCTGGCACACTGGACTGCTCTGAGTGGCCAGGGCCAGCAGGTGACGTCAGAGACTCCTTCTGATAGGCTCCTTCAGGTGTTGCTAGCCTATCCTCTCTCCTAGGTAGCCAAACCTCCTTTTCTGGCTATTTAGGGTCTCTGCTTTGGGGAATTCCTTAGATAACGAATGCAAGAGGTCATCAGAGTTCCTCTGCATCTCTCTCTTCACCTTCTGCCAAGGAATCGACTGCTAACCGCGCTGGAAGCCTGCAAAACTGCAACAAAGTAGCAAAGACGACTACTGCGACCTTGTAACGCTGATCCTGCCGCCTTCTCGACTGTTTTCCTGGTGGTGCATGCTGTGGGGGTAGTCTGCCTCCTCTCTGCACTAGAAGCTCAGAAGAAATCTCCTGTGGGTCGACGGAATCTTCCCCCTGCAACCGCAGGCACCAAAGAACTGCATCACCAGTCCTCTGGGTCTCCTCTCAGCACGACGAGCGAGGTCCCTTGAACTCAGCAAATCTGTCCAAGTGACTCCCACAGTCCAGTGACTCTTCAGTCCAAGTTTGGTGGAGGTAAGTCCTTGCCTCCCCACGCCAGACTGCATTGCTGGGAACCGCGTGTTTTGCAGCTACTCCGGCTCCTGTGCACTCACCGAGGATTTCCTTCGTGCACAGCCAAGCCTGGGTCCCCGGCACTCTAATCTGCATTGCACGACCTCCTGAGTTGTCCTCCGGCGGCATGGGACTCTCTTGTGCAACTTCGGGTGAGCACTGATTCACTCCACTTCATAGTGCCTGTTCCGGCACTTCTGCGGGTGCTGCTTGCTTCTGAGTGGGCTCCTTCTCTTGCTGGGCGCCCCCTCTGTCTCCTCACGCAATTGGCGACATCCTGGTCCCTCCTGGGCTACAGCAGCATCCAAAAACCCTAACCACAACTCTTGCAGCTAGCAAGGCTTGTTTGCAGTATTTCTGTGGGAAAAAACTTCTGTACGACTCTTCACGACGTGGGACATCCATCCTCCAAAGGGGAAGCTTCTAGCCCTTGTCGTTCATGCAGAATCCTCAGCTTCTACCATCCAGTGGCAGCTTCTTTGCATCCACAGCTGGCATTTCCTGGGCATCTGCCCACTCCCGACTTGATCGTGACTCTTGGACTTGGTCCCCTTGTTCCACAGGTATTCTCGTCTGGAAATCCATCGTTGTTGCATTGCTGGTGTTGGTCTTTCCTGCAGAATTCCCCTATCACGACTTCTGTGCTCTTGGGGGAACTTAGGTGCACTTTGCACCCACTTTTCAGGGTCTTGGGGTGGGCTATTTTTCTAACCCTCACTGTTTTCTTACAGTCCCAGTGACCCTCTACAAGGTCACATAGGTTTGGGGTCCATTCGTGGTTCGCATTCCACTTCTAGAGTATATGGTTTGTGTTGCCCCTATCCCTATGTGCCCCCATTGCATTCTATTGTGACTATACATTGTTTGCACTGTTTTCTATTGCTATTACTGCATATTTTGGTATTGTGTACATATATCTTGTGTATATTTGCTATCCTCATACTGAGGGTACTCACTGAGATACTTTTGGCATATTGTCATAAAAATAAAGTACCTTTATTTTTAGTATATCTGTGTATTGTGTTTTCTAATGATATTGTGCATATGACACTAGTGGTACTGTAGGAGCTTCACTCGTCTCCTAGTTCAGCCTAAGCTGCTCTGCTAAGCTACCTTTTCTATCAGCCTAAGCTGCTAGACACCCCTCTACACTAATAAGGGATTGTGAACGGGTCTCCGAGACCGCGTCCCCTCCTACACGACACAGGAACCCCTCGGACAAACCAGTCACATCATTTCCGCGTTCCCATGGTAACATGGGAACGCTACAGGACGCAAGGGGCGCAGACTTCCGGGGCAGGAGAGTAAATCGAGGACAGACTCACAGGACGAGGGAGAGAACGCCACGGAGCGGAAAGAAGACGACGGAGAACGGAACCAGGACGAGAAGGACGAGAGACGAGCCTTCCCAGGAGGCGAGAAGACGGACACCAATCCCAGCGAGGCTCCAGAACAAAGTAGCCGAGGATCCTGCCACGACCCAGGAGGGTCATGGCTTGCGAAGGTACGGTCCCTCCTGGGGACACAGGAGCCTACAACTAAAGGGGCACCGGGGAAGGGACCAGGGGAGGTGGGAGAGGGAAAAGGGAGGGCGGCACAACCCAACTAAGGAAAAGGATTTCATCACCACTCACTGGGAGTACTAAGATCTATTATAGGCACCATTAAGAAATTACTTTTCCCTCATATTCAAAGTGGCGTACCCTCACTCTCTATCCCTCTTGGAAAAACCCTTCCCCTCCAAATACGCTAAGACCAACCCCAGAACTAGCCCTCCACTTACCTTCGTGTTTTTCTGTTTTTCTTTACCGGTAAACTGTACTGGAGCCTCCAGAACCCACCGACCTAGGAGAGAGAAAAAGGAAACAAGAACGCTCCACCATTAATGAAGAACTGAACAACAACCCAAGCAACATAGATATTATACTGGACTGTATTTCGCCAGAGTAAAAGAAGATTAAAATATCAAATTACTTACCTCATTACGCAGTCTCAGCCTTGTTTGTACCGCCATAGCCTATCACAGTGGGATCCCCTTCCCAAAGGCTGGTTGGCGGTATAGACAATAAGGGACAAACCCACCCTGGAGGACATGATTAAACAGCTGGCGGAAGGCCAGCGCCATTTACAACTAGTATGGGAAGCACACCAACGGGAGGCTAAGGAAGACAGGGAGGCCTTACAATCGGCCCTAAAAAGCCAAGCTACTATCTTGGCAAACAACCAACTTGTACATGAAACTGCGCTGCAGAAGTTAACAGATACCATAGCCGCCAGTAAAGTACACCCCAACGTCCCTAGTTCCGTTTTACAAAAATTCCAGGAGGGGGAAGACCCGGACTCCTTCTTTACCAACTTTGAACGGGTGGCTTCCTCCGCTCAATGGCCTGAGGATCGATGGGGACAATACATCGCGCCTTTACTCACGGGGATTTTACAGACGGCATACCAAGCGGCTAATCCTGGTGGTACAACGCCATACAAGGACATAAAAAGGAGTATCTTGGAAAGGGTTGGTCATGATGTAGAGTATTATAGAGTTAAATTCCGGAAGGTGAAATGGGGACAGAATGAGGACCCTCGTACCTTTTACTTCCGGGTTAAAGATTTAGCACTCAAATGGTTGGGCCCTATAGGAACCAGCAGGGAAGATGTCATAAAAACAATTATCCTCGAACAGTATTTGGATTCCTTACCCTCCAGTACTAAAAATTGGATAAGGCAACATCCAAAGGTGGATACGGAGCTTGCTATAGATCTGGCTTGTGCCTACCACCGCTCCACAGATGTGAGGCCCCTACCTACAGGCCAGACCCACCATAAAACCCATCACACCACCACCAAAGCCCATCCCGCGGTACCCGCTGGAAGACTCTGGGACACATAAGCAAGGGGAGGGTCACCCAATGCATCTACCACAATGTTTTAGTTGTGGGGAATGGGGCCATATAGCAAGAGTGTGTCCCAGGAAAACGGAAGGAGTTGAACCCATGGAGATAGGGGTTACCCGACGCAGGGTATTATGTACGGGAGTCGGGAATGCGAAATTTAAACAAGTCATAAAAATAAACAGGCGCTTCCTCTCTGCCCTCATTGACTCGGGTTGTAGTCAATCCGTAATGCAGAAAAACTTAATAGACCCTATAAACGTAACCTCAAGTCAATGGGTCACTATTTGTTGTATACATGGCGATAAAGAGCAGTATCCCCTGACAATAGTTGAGCTAGAATGGGGCGAATATCACGACTTCCTCCCCGTAGGGGTTATGGACCAGCTGATTGAAGAATGTATTATCGGTACTGATTATATCCGGTTCCAACAACTCCTAGATCGAACCCAAACCCAGAAAGAGAACCCGGAGTGGTGGACTGAAGCTCCATTTTTCAATAGCTTCATTGAATGCCCCCCAAGCCGCAGGAAACTCACCCGAAGTGAGGAAAGACACGAGAAATTGAAATTTCAGGAAACCCGAGAGGATACAAAACCCACAAGGGTGGTAGCCGAGACTAGTGGCGCTCCAGTAAGCTTCCGCACCTGCCAGAGAGAAGACCCTACCCTCACTCAGGCTTGGAGAACAGCTAAAACTGAAGTCACGGATGAGGTGGGTCCCTATTTCCTAGTACAGAAAAACCTTCTTTATAGGATTACCACAACTACCAAAGGAGAACGCAAACAACAATTAGTAGTTCCAGAATTGTATAGGAATCAAGTACTCTTCCTAGCACATAACCAATCAGGAGGGGGCCATTTCGGTAGAGAAAAGACAGAGGAATATCTCCTACGGAAGTTTTATTGGCTGGGGGTTTTCACCCACATTAGGAGATATTGCTTACAATGTCCTAGATGTCAGCTCACAGAACCAGGTATGCCCAGGAAAGCACCATTACAGCCTCTACCCATCATTGACATTCCTTTCAGCAGGGTGGGTATGGATTTAATCGGGCCCCTACTTACCTCGTCCAGGGGACACACTGGTTATAGTAGACTATGCGACGAGATACCCGGAAGCCCTTCCCTTATCGAGTATGACTACCAAAACAGTAGCACAAGCCATGATAACGGTCTTCACTCGGACAGGTTTTCCCCAAGAGATCCTCACTGATCAAGGCACACCGTTCATGTCGAACCTTATGAAACAGATATGTAGATTATTGGGAATTACCCAAATAAAAACGTCGGTTTATCATCCTCAAACAGACGGTCTAGTGGAACGCTATAACCGTACCATAAAAACCTTGTTGAGGAAAATAGTAGACGACCCTGGGAGGGATTGGGATCAAAAATTACCCTTAGTTCTTTACGCCATTAGAACACACGAACAGTCCTCCACTGGTCATAGCCCGTTCGAATTGGTCTTCGGAAGACAACCACGTTGTCTTCTGGACATGGCAGCCGAAACCTGGGAGGAGGAAGAAGAGGAAGGGAGACCATTGCTAGAATATGTCCATAAGCTCAAAACACACTTACAAAATTTATGGGAGGATGTACGGCGACACCTCGAGAAGGCTCAAGATACTCAAAAAAACTATTACGACAAGGGAAGTAAATTGCGTACATTTCTCACGAACAATCAAGTCCTTATAATGCGACCCACGTCTGAACCGAAACTATTAGCTCGATGGCAGGGACCCTATAGGGTTATTAGAGTAGTCTCCCCCGTCACGTACCTTATAGAGCTAAGTGTCAATCCCCCAAAAAAAAAAATCTACCACGTAAACCTCCTAAAGAAATGGGAAGCCGTAGAAGGGCTAGATACTCAAACAGGGACGGGGTGTTTTATAACTCCATGTAAGGAGATAGATCTATAACTTTTTCCCTTGGAAAAACAACAGATGGAGAGTGTTCCCTGTATTAACAACTCTCTAACCAAAACTGAGAAAGATCAACTGTCCGCCCTGTTAAAACAACACTCACATTTCTTTTCTGACATACCTGGAAGAACCTCCTTGATCTATCACAAAATAAAAACACCGTCAGGACAAACTATCCGACTACGACCTTATCGCATTCCCGAGGCTAGGAAACATGTAATTGAGGAGGAAATAGAGAAAATGATATCATTAGGAGTAATTGAACCCTCTTGTAGCCCTTGGAGTTCTCCAGTAGTTCTGGTTCCAAAAGCCGACGGATCTGTCCGGTTTTGTATCGACTTCCGCAAACTCAATGACATATCACTATTTGACACATATCCTATCCCTCGTGTAGATGATGTCTTAGAAAAGTTAGGGAGAGCCAAGTATTTATCCACGTTGGATCTCACTAAGGGCTACTGGCAAATTCCCCTTTCTCCTGAAGACAAAGAGAAAACGGCATTCTCCACACAATCCGGCCTATATCAGTTCACAGTTCTACCCTTTGGTCTTCCCGGAGCCCCTGCTACCTTTCAACGGTTGTTGGACAGGCTATTAAAACCCTTTCACACCTTCTCAGCAGCCTATTTAGATGATGTTGTCATTTACAGCGATACCTGGCTAAATCACCTCCAGCATCTCAAACAGGTCTTCACTGCCCTTGCGGAAGCCGGTCTAACGGCTAATCCAAAGAAGTGCGTCTTAGGGAATACAAAAATCTCCTATCTAGGCTATATGATAGGCAATGGGACCCTTCAACCACAAACAAATAAAATTGAAGCCATAAGGCAAGTCCAAACCCCAAAAACCAAGAAAGAATTGCGCTCCTTTTTAGGACTGGTGGGCTATTACCGTAGATTCATACCGAGATACTCCACTATCGCGGCCCCTCTTACTGATCTACTGGCCAAACACCGCCCCAACACGTTAGCACCGTTTGCAGATTCTCAAAAGACTAGCTTTGAACAGTTAAGGACAACCCTTACCACAAACCCTGTATTGCAATGTCCTGATTTCTCTAGACCATTCCATCTGTATACTGACGCTTCTAACATCGGTCTCGGGGCTGTACTCACTCAACCTGATAACGAGGGACGTGACCACCCAGTTGTCTTTATCAGTAGGAAACTTCTTCCACGCGAATGTCACTACCCCACCATTGAGAAGGAGTGTTTGGCCATTAAGTGGGCGGTGGAGAACTTACAATATTACCTTCTTGGCAGGCCTTTTGTACTGTATACAGATCACGCTCCTCTTACTTGGCTTGCTTCCCACAAGGACTCCAATTCTAGAGTGTTAAGGTGGTTCCTTGAACTTCAACCTTTTACCTTCCAGCTGTGCCATGTTCCGGGGTCTCAACAAGGCCCCGCAGATTACCTGTCCCGGTTCCCCTACTCCTCTTCGGTCCTCGACCAGGACCGTTCATGGGATGGGGTGTGTGAACGGGTCTCCGAGACCGCGTCCCCTCCTACACGACACAGGAACCCCTCGGACAAACCCGTCACGTCATTTCCGCGTTCCCATGGTAACATGGGAACGCTACAGGACGCAAGGGGTGCGGACTTCCGGGGGCAGGAGAGTAAATCGAGGACGGACTAACAGGACCAGGGAGAGAACGCCACGGAGCGGAAAGAAGACGACGGAGAACGGAACCAGGACGAGAGACGAGCCTTCCCAGGAGGCGAGAAGACGGACACCAATCCCAGCGAGGCTCCGGAACAAAGTAGCCGAGGATCCTGCCACGACCCAGGAGGGTCGTGGCTTGCGAAGGTACGGTCCCTCCTGGGGACACGGGAGCCTACAACTAAAGGGGCACCGGGGAAGGGACCAGGGGAGGTGGGAGAGGGAAAAGGGAGGGCGGCACAACCCAACTAAGGAAAAGGATTTCATCACCACTCACTGGGAGCACTAAGATCTATTATAGGCACCATTAAGAAATTACTTTTCCCTCATATTCACTGTGGCGTACCCTCACTCTCTATCCCTCTTGGAAAAACCCTTCCCCTCCAAATACGCTAAGACCAACCCCAGAACTAGCCCTCCACTTACCTTCGCGTTTTTCTGTTTTTCTTTACAGGTAAACTGTACTGGAGCCTCCAGAACCCACCGACCTAGGAGAGAGAAAAAGAAAACAAGAACGCGCCACCATTAATGAAGAACTGAACAATAACCCAAGCAACATAGATATTAAACTGGACTGTATTTCGCCAGAGTAAAAGAAGATTAAAATATCAAATTACTTACCTCATTACGCAGTCCCAGCCTTGTTTGTACCGCCATAGCCTATCACAGGGATACTTGAGCCTGGTGCAAGGTGTAAGTACCCCTTGGTACTCACTACAAGCCAGTCCAGCCTCCTACAGCCACATCCTTAGTTTGACAAGTAGGTACTGCCCGGATTACTTAACAGCAATCTTCATTACTCTGTGTATAGTTCTTCCTCATTCAAGTCTTTGAACCTCCTAGCACTCCCTAGGGGAGCAGATACCCTCTAGGCTAAGGATTGTCATTAGTAACTTGCTATTTTACTGGAAGTGCTTCAGGTGAGCTCCTTAAAGGGGAAGTATATGTTAATACTTTTATAGTGTTTTTGGATTGCCAGTTCCTCTCCATCAGAGAGTAGGACGTTATGAAATATTATTTGAAAATGTCATAAAGCAAGAGTTAGGCAGTGTAGAGTTATCTACAAGTTTCTGGGAGATAGCTATTCCAAGCCTGGGGTTTCATTTTACAAATCAGGGATTGTAGCTGCATGGACTGCAAGAAAGTTGAGATTCTCAGAGCTCTTGCTCAGTCCTTTTGTTGCTGGCCCTCTTCCATCCAGGGGCTTAGTCTCGGGGTCATGTCAGATGGGAGGGTAACACAGTGAGGCTCTTTTGGAGGCCAGAACCTGTATGGGTAGTTGAGGAAGGTGTGGTTCGGGTTTAAGTATTCTGTTTCTGATTTCCTTTACATGATCTTGCTAGGACCAACTTCCTTTGCTAAGAATGATTCAGGAATTGTATTGGGAGAGTTTTGCCAGAATAAGGTGGGGAACGGATGGGGAACTAACAGAGGAGCTTCCCATACAGAAAGATGTCAGACAGGGTTGTGTGTTGTCACCACACTTTTTCTTCTATTTATAAATGCCTGTATCACTTATTTATATGACTGTGAAAACGATGCCCCCAAAACGGGCGGGTCAAAGACACCGTGTTTGCTGAGGACACCTTATTACTATCGCAAACAGCATCAGGATTGTCTAGGTTCCTGGAGAAATGCAAAGGATTATGGTTTACAAATAAATAGTACCAACACCAAATATATGGTTTTTGGTGACACAAAGCACAGAGTGAAGAAAACCAAATTGCTAGATGGTGAGACTCTAGAACAGGTATCAGATTTCGACTACCTGGGAGATAGACTAGAGAATTCCCATAAATGGGCAGGCCAATTGTTAAGATGCACCATGTCCATAAGACAAAAGGGAGGGTGTATTTTAAGATTTGTTGGAAGATCTTCCAATTTTTCCATCATGCCAGCAATAGAAATATATAAAAGCCAAGTTAGAGGGGAAGTCTTGTATGGTGCTGAGCTATGGGACCATGGTAAATTGCATGATAAGGTAAGAGCAGAGAACTATTTCATGAAAGGCCCTGTTAAAGATTCCATCGAGCTCACCCACGCTCCCAATCCACTTGGATGTGAATCTGCATTCCATTGCAGATATCGCTGCCATGAGGCTGCTAGGATCAGGATTTGGTCTACAGATATGTTAGGTCCATATAGAGTATGGTTAAGAGAGCTTCTAGGGGCTTCGCAAGTCGAGAAAATTGCAAGGTGTAGTTATGTAAAAAACAGCTTTTTCAAACTAGGGTTGGGCTCTTTTTGTTTGGACCCCTTGCATCTTCCAAAAAATGCCCTACAGACCCTGAAGGACGCATATTGGGCTAGTGTGCAAATGGCCGAACTAGCATCAGCTCCACATGGCAGTACGACGGACAGTTTTTCATCTGTCAAGTGTTATTATGAATTTGAGCATTATCTTGGTATTATTTTACAGCCTTCAGCACGTGCACTTTATATTAGATTCAGAACTGGATCCTTACTCCTGCATGTTTTTGCTTCTAAATGGAAGCAGAATGATGGTCTAACAGATTCTTTCTCTATGGGATGCAAGACCAAAGAAAACATCAGTCATGTCCTATTCCATTGTCCTGCTTATATCAAGCAGAGGGCCTGTTGGATTAGACCCCTCTGCAAATCTCTGGGCATTAAGGATCGTCATCCAGCCCTCAGGATCTGCAGAACAAGCACTCATGGCACTGTGGCGTGTGGCGTGTCAAAGTTTCTAATAGCGATATGGCACATTAGCGCAAGATCCTTAAGTATCAAGGAATAATTTTTAAAATCATAGGGCTCAAAAGGTATTTTTGAATATTTATTTTTGAATATTTTACTTATATTGTGTGTATATTTATGTTCTACTAAGCTTTAATTCCCACATGGGAGTGGGAACATTTATGTTATTATACTTTAACTTCTGATGGTGTTTATTCTTGTTCTTAATCCTACCTTTTATGATTCAATGAATAGAAATAAAGGATGATGATGATATTGTTTTTAGATTGCCAGTGCCTCTCAATCAGAGAGTAGGACGTTATGTAGTATAATTAGAAAATGTCATAAAGCAAGAGTTAGGCAGTGTAGACTTCCAAGCCTGGGGTTTCATTTTACAAATCAGGGATTGTAGCTGCATGGACTGCAAGACAGTTGAGATTCTCCGAGCTCCTCGTGCAGTCTTTTTGTTGCTGGCCCTCTTCCACCCAGGGGCTTAGTCTCGGGGTCATGTCAGATAGGAGATTGGGTAACACAGTGAGGAGTTCCACACAGGCCTGAACCTGTATAGGTAGTTGTGGAGGGTGTGGTTCCGGTTTAAGCAATCTGTTTCTGACTTCCTTTCAATGATCTTGCTAGGACTGATTACGTTCAAGATCATGCTGTGTAGGTTGTTGGGATATCTTGGTTAGCCAGTGGCTTCTTTATGAGAGGCTTGATGATGGCATGCTTCAGAAACTGCCCCACAGAGGGAAAAGATGCTGACCACGATTGTGTGATCCATTTAAAATGAAGGAGCTACTGTTTCGTGTACACAGCTGTAATCGATTCAGCAGATAAGGAAGACCCTTTTTTCTTTATGCTAGACTTGCAAAATCCCATTTAGTTGTTAGGTGGAAGAGGTGAAGGTGGACTGGAGCTGAAACAGTGGTAAAGGAAGTGGGTTGCTTTAGGTGGAGATCCAGATTTATTGATTTTTTTCTTGAAAAACAACAGATGGTGTCCTGATTGGTTGGCTCATGGTAAATGTTGACAATCTTTTGAGTTCATAATTTGGCCTTCTTAATGATTTTGGCATTTTTGACGGTCTTAATAACTTTATTTCCTATAATTTCTGTTGTAATTTGTGCCACGAGCGTTAAAGGTTAAGGTTGGTTTGGCTCACTTCATTCAGCCTGGCCATTGCTCAATTTTATCATCTGTTGATTTCATTTGTTTGTTTCAATATCTGGTCCTCTCTTTGGAAATCATGGCTGGTGTAAATGAAGTTTGTGGGTTATAGATCTCCGAAATGAAGACCCAGCAGTTATTGTTAGCAGTAGAGCAGAAAGGTGCTGTTCAAATTACGTTCAGAAGATCTGTCCAGGTTAGATCATTCCGACGAGCTTGGCTTAGACTGATTCGAAGACTTCAGTTCAAGAAACAAACTTGAGTTTTTGCAAGGATAACAAAGTAACCATACACATCGTAAAGTTTGAAAAGTGTCATTTAAGTTATACTGTTTCTCCATATTTGTGAAAACTCGTCAGAAACATTATTGTGTTGCCACATATTATTTTCAATCACAACAAATAGCTGTGCGGAGTAAAACCAACACAAAGAGAACTTTGAGTTAAACATATAATTGTGTTCAGATACGTAACTTGCGTTTTAATGCGGGAGCCATACAGCAAGTCAAGGGGCAATAACAGTTTTGGGAGAGTGTGTGCTACATTTTAATTATTTAGCAGATTGTACAAGTTAGGCGTGTACCAATTTAAAGTTTTCAGTTCAAGAGTCAAATGTCAATTTTCATAAGTGCAACAAGATAGCCATAGACACTGCAAGAGTTTGAGAAGTGCCATTTAAGACTACACTGTATGTCCGTATCTTTGAGGGTTTGTTGGAAACATTATTGTATTGAACAAAAGATTTTTTATCGAAGTAGAGAACCGCGCAGAGTAAAACTGACATGAATAGAACTGTGATTCAATATATAATTAAGTTCAAAGACATATAAAAATGTATTATAGAAAACAAATGAAAGACCCTTGTCTAACAACATAAAATACTTGGAGCAAGGTTAATAAAACAACACAAGAAAGCAGAGACATGCTTTACGGGTGGGAAAAATGAGGAGAAAACAGCAGAAACCACCCAGGCATCAACGGAAATCAAACAGAATTATTTTCCCTAATGGAGAAAAACTCAAGAAAATAAATTAATAAAAGCTGGGAAGTCATCAATTAGAAAAATATTTAGAAGTTGATAGAGTTCCAAGAGGACTCAGGATTTTTGTAATGCCAAACTACCCAAAAACGACTTCAGAGTTATTGCAGGAATGGGGACAGAATAACACTGAGTGTTAAAAAAAATATGTTTAAAATTCTCATCAAATATGCAAAAAAACTATTGGAAACACTACCAATGGAATTAAGAGTTGGAAGATAAAATGTCACAGTTGGCACATCATGAAAAAGTAGAGAAATGGTGAAAAGATTTAGATACAAAGTTAGATAAACATGAAGATTAAGTGAAAAAGCGTAAACAAAACATTTTTAAGAGATGAGAATGATTATGCTCAAGAGATCAAGGAGGTTTGATGTACTTAACAACAGAGAAATCAGAGCCAACCGATAGATGAACAACAAAGTAAAAGTTCTTTGTCTTCTCTTGAGTGCACCAGTGGGTCAGAAGCAGAAACGAATGAGCAAATGCAGAACTCAATGACAATAAAAACAACATTGGCAGAAGAGATACAATTGTTTTTTTTAGATCAGCGAACAAGAGGAAAAGCAAAGAATGGGGGCCAAAGAAGAAACAGAGGAAAAACAAAAGGAAAAGAAGAGTTAGAAGATGGTCAGGAACAACTTATCCTATTTGCAACAAGAAAAAATTAATTTGGAGACAAGAGACTCAGTAGTAAACATCTCAAATTATACACTTTTACCTACAGAACATAAGGTATTGAATAAAGGTATTTCCTTCTGTTCAGAGATACATCACAATGAAGTAGATGCACAAATTGATTTGTACAAATTTATGAGGACATTGAAGTTAATGAAAATTCATACACAAAATCCCAAAAAAGACAAAGAAAAAATTATAGAATATCAATCTGACCAAATGAGGAAAAACCAATCACCTGATTTAAGAACAATTTTGGAATTATAAGATCATGAGGAAATAGGGAACATGACTAACACTCAGCTACCACAATATTGTGACACTGGTACAGACAGACATAGATACAGTGAGTTTAAACCAAAGTCCAAATTATGTCCAGTGTTATAAAGAAATAAAAATGATCAATTCTATGAATTGGTTAGAAAGAATTTAGATAAAATGAGAAAAACAGAAAATAATGGGAGATTAGAAAATGTATCTCAGGGAGAAAGACCAGCACTTCAAACACTAAAAGAGAACCAGACCATTGTCATCAACCCTGCCGATAAAGGTGGCAGTGTAGTTATTTGGGACACAAAAGCATACGTTGTTGAGGCAATGTGGCAATTAAATTATACAGACAGTTATATTAAGTTATCATTCAATCCAACAATGACCATTAAAAAAGATACTGATACAAAATTAAAACAAAGGCACTCTGACTTATTGATTAATGATGATGAATTAAATTTCAGTGTAACATCCGATATTACCAACAATTTATTTCCTACCACAAATTCACAAGAATTTGAGAAACCCTCCTGGCAGACCAATTATATCATCATGTGTATTGCTAAGTACACTGAATATTACTTTTCCCCCATGGTACGAAATTTAAGCTCATATATCAAAGATACTAGTGACCTGCTTCACATTGTTGATGGCATCATGTGGCATGAAGACTACTACTTAGTTACTATAGATGTAATAGCCTTGTATACATCAATACAAGATGAAATAGGGATGTAATCCATTGAGTACTTTCTGAAAGAAAAAGTGTGGGAGAATACCAACATTCTATGATGCTAATAGACATGATAAATTTATGTTTGAATAACAATGTGTTTATCTTTGATAAACAAATTTGCAAACAAAAGTGCGGAACTGCCATGGGAGTGGCCTTTTCTCCTAGTTACACAAATTTAACGATGGGATGGTGGGAGAAAGAAATTGCCTGGAATGAATGTCATCAGGAATACATGGAAAAGGTTGTATTATGGACAAGATACATTGATGATCTTTTTATTATTTGGAAAGATACTCAAAAGGATTTTGTAACCTTTTTCAATATTTTGAATTCTAATTCTGTTGGTCTGAAATTTACATATGTAACTGATAAGATGAAAAGCAATTTCCTAGTTATAAACCTGTATGTAGAGAATAGTCAATTACAAATGACCTTATATAGAAAGGAAACCTCTACTAATGCAAATTGTACATGGGTCACGTTTTTATCCGCTACATGTAGTAAAAAGATATCCCACATGGTGAGTTTCTAAGGTTAAAAAGGAATTGTTCAACTGAGACAGAATTTGAAAAGCATGGAGAAATAATGACAAACAGATCCAGAGCAAGAAGAAACAAGCAAGGAGATGTACGAAGAGGTTTGGCAAAAGCAAGACAAAAAAATCCCAATGACATACTAGTGTGTAGTCAACAGAATAGAATCATTGCAGTGAAATCACAGGTATCGAAACCAAGGGTTATACTATCTTACAGCAAAGAAAGTAGTAAAATACTCTTAAAAAATACTGGCATATATTGAGAGAAGATCCTGATATAAGTGGGAAAATAGGACATTCAGTTTCCATCACTTTTAAAAAAGCTCCATCAATTAAAGATACGCTAGTACCTATCTACTGTGAGAATAAGCAGAGTGAAGTTTGGCTTGGTAAAATTAGTAAAGGTTTTTAAAAAAGCTCTTGATGTAAAGCCTGCATATTTGGCAAAAACATTAAATCATGTAGAGATGTGAAGGGTGAGGAAACGTTTATTCATCAAAGGATTCCCTGCAAGACAACATATGTTATGTATATACTGAAATGCCAATGCGGGTTGAGATATTTTGGAAGTACCATCTGCCAGTTAAGAAAAAGAATCCTTGAACACATTAGAGCTATTAAAAATAAATATACAACGTATGATGTAGCAAGACATATCAATAGGGCACATGCTGATTTCACATGCAGAAATGTACGATATTATGGTGTGGGCACAGTACCCTAATTATCTATAGGAGGAGATAGGGTTCTAACATTAAGGAGAAAGGAATCACTGTACAATATGAAACTCAAGACTAAACACCCACGGAACTTGAACTTGGATGAAGAACGATATGTACATATATAATGGTAAATTAAAATTGAAGATTAAAGGGTTATCATTGCAATAATTTTGAAATAGCAAGCAAAAATAGGCATGAAAAAGAGAGAAATTTGAATTGGCAAAAGATGTGTTGTACACATGTAAAGTCACGTATCTCACTGAACGGTTAATGTTGAATGGTTAATGTAATCATATAAAAACAAATAATCATTCTAAAATGTTTCAAAAATATAGTTAGAATGTAGCATAATTAGTTAATCTGTAAGAAATGTTGATATATTTTTTTATTTTTGTAATTGCTTTCAAATACATATGCACCTTGACTACGAGATCCAGAATGCTTGGGTTCTCTAAAAGGTATTTATTAGTGACATGGAAGTAGGACTAACAGTCGTGAACAAGACCGTGGTGGTTGAAATGCGTTGACTGTTTATAACTTCAAATAAACAGCAAATCTGCTATGGAGTGCTTTCTTTCTTTGTTTTATATATATATATATATATATATATATATATATATATATATATTTTCAACCTCAACGCAGTCTTCGAAGCAAAGCACTCTGGCTGCTGGTGCTGGTGTAAGGGTCAAGACCACGACCCTTAATATAGAATTACACAAGAGAAAAACACTGAACTCCCGGGGAATTCTCTAGCAAGTTGATTTAATGACAGGCAGAATTTCTTAAGCAGCATAAATTAAGTTCCATGACGCGTTTCGACATCTCGTCTTTATCAAATGGTTTAAAGTCTTTTTCAATGCTGTTTTAAAACGTCTGTCTTTAGTGCGCAGAGGCATTGTGGGATTTATACCTTCATATCCCACACCTGTGAACTTCATTGTTCTGTGAGCAGTTGAAAAGACAAGACAGGTGGCACGAATAATGTTGGTGCAGTAACAAGTAAGTAGTTTGTACCATTAATCTTCCCAAAATCTGTTCACATTTTAATTATTTCAATAATTACACTCTCTGCACTTCAACATTCGTGCATATGCTCCAATACCTGCACTGTTATTTCACAGAAATCCATTTCGTGTCTTATTTAACCACTGTGCACAATAACTGTTGATGTTGAAATGCTTTATCCCCGGACCCTCTATGTAGTTAA